>NC_066319.1:4032023-4639046 GCF_022539315.1 Serinus canaria
AGAATTGTCATGAAAATAATTTAATATGAGACTGGAGCCAGAACTGTTGGTTACTATATCAAGAGTACCAAGGGAATTGATTTACTGAGTTCCCAGCTAGGTCTGGCAATGCTTCTCTTTCACAGATTACAGCTTTTTAAGTCCAGCAAAGCCTGTGTTAACTGTGCACTCTAACCTGTTTCACACCAGCTGATGTTCATGCACTAGTTCCAGCTTCATGCTTGGCTGTGGGCAAGACATTTTCTTTCAGAAATATATCCAGTCTTGATTTTGCTGTTTCCTAGTGATGAAAAAATGCAGAACTCTTTGTAAACTGCTTCCTTTTTAGTTATCCTCAACATTTAAAATATAAACAGAATAACATAACATTCTCAACCTCCTCTCTCTTGACTTTTAGCCTTTTGGTTTTCCTGGGTTTTACTGCCTGACTAAAAAGCCTTTTCTTAGGAAATTTATTGCTTTAATTATATTACTGTCCTTTAAGTTTTTATAAATAGAGTCCTGCATCAATCCATCTGTTATTTTGCCAGAGATCACCCTGTGAGATGTCTGGCTGTTAATTTAAGCTAACAAAACTGTCATGGCACTACCTTGGCTTCTACTCTTGGAATGTCTTTGTTCTTCCAGCATGTATGAAACAAATCAGTGCTAACCATCCAGAAAGTTCTTTTGCTAGCTACTCTAAAACTCATTTGTTTAAGGTTAGGTTTTAAGACATTTAATGCACATAGATATTTTTGTAAGGGTAAACATGTAAAAATTAAAAACATGTAAAAAAATTAAATATCTATTTATATATATTTATATATATGTATGTATGTATGTATAAAAACCCTGTTACTATTTAGAATTTGCAGCATGAAGATCAATGGGATTTTTACAGCCACAGCTCTAGCATAAGCTGAATATAGATGCATAAGTGACACACAGGTATTACCTAAAACCAATACTTTTGGGTGATTCTTTATTACTTTATTGTTTTTCAAGAATGTCCTATTCACTGTTTTTTACCACTTATCAGTATGTCTTCAAATACTGCAGCTCCAGCAGGGAACTCTGCCAACAGAACAGTTTCAGAGAACAGTTTCAGATCACTCTAGTAGCTTTTAAGAGGCTGTGTGAGTTTTGGTTCTGGTCACATGATAAATATAAATCTGAGGTGGACAGTGCCATCAGTTGTCTGTAGGTAATTTCTTGCTTAAGCTCACAAATGCTGGCATGTGCTTTGTTTTCCAGAGCAGCCTATGGAAATCTGGATAAGTTCTCCTTGCCCACCTATTCTGAAACCGAGTTAATTAACTTGGGCTAAGTGAAATGTAAAATAAAATTCTAATGTAATTTCCAGGGGCTTCTAGAAAGGGCTCAGTCAGTCAGGGATTTGGACCTTCTTTACCCTTTACATATGCTCCATGAAGAAGCACAAAACACACTGTTATGCTGGCTGTGTTGAATATTTAGTTCTCCAAAGAGTTGCTGCACCCTGAGAAATTAGCATCCAAAGCATACCTGAAATTCCAGAACCATGCTTCTAAATACTGGGCTTTTCAGTTAACCCTTCATTAGAGGAGTTTAGAGAATAGACTGTGCATTTTAAATATATCTATTAAGAACCACATCACAGAGAAACTTGGTTTTTCTCCAGATCTTGACTGGCATTTGAAGAAGCTGGTTATTAATGAGATGACCAAACCAAATGAAAGCAGGTGAAATAGCTGACACCCTTCAAGCAGAAAAAAATCTACAGAAAAAACCTTACAGCATAAAAAAAAATTCTACTGAATCCAATACTGTTTAATCTAGTTGTATTTTTATACAGTTATTCCTCAAAAAAACAAAAAACAAAAAAAAACCAAAAAACCCCAAAACCTTTTATTTTATACAGAATAGTGAGTTTTCACACAAGCTCTATTGTTATTTTAGGGTTTCTCTTAGACCAGTTCTGTTGGATGCTGAGATAGCAGTGGAAGCCAAGCAAACATTTTATCTCTTATCTAGCAAAAAAAATTGAGACTTTCCAAACCAATCCTCTTTATAATAAACCACGTGTTTGATGTCACAACAGGATTAAAGCTATTGTATTAATTCCATGTAATATATGGGAAGGTTTTTCAGCAGGAAGTTTATTCTTCAGGCACTGTGAAATTTTGTCCTTGAATGTCACTTCCCACACAGGCAATGTTTCTATCTATCAACCAAACATTTCAGATTTTAACTTGGCTGTTCTAAAAGCAGTTTCTTTCTCTTCTTCCATGGACACTGGATGGAGCTTCACCCTCTTGTACTCAAATACTGGAACCTCTTGCCTTTCCTGTTTTCCCTGTTTTTTTACACACTGTAGGTCTTCCATTCCCATCAAATCATCTTTTCACCCTGACTTGTCTAAGTGTCTTCAAGGCTTTCTGACACTCCCAATACCAATATAAACTCCTCATATTTCTCTGTAACATTATATGAAAAAAAATACATATATATATAGGTCTAGTGACTTAAACATCTCAGCTTTCATGTCCCCCTCCTTCCCATCCTGAATATTCTTTATCTCCACTATTTCTTTCTTCCATCCCCCATTCAGCTTCCTTACACTTGAATTATAAGCTTTTCCTAGAAAAAGAAAACTACTTCCAGTTTTTTTCTCCAAGATCCTAAGGCAATGCAACTTTTTAAACTTTCTAGCACAGAAATTCTATCAATAATTAATTAATAAGCCTTCCTGCAAGAAGTACCCATGTATTCCTGTGTCCCACCATAAGACAATGGTCACTGTCCACTGGAATGATTATCTTCTTCCAAGGAGTTTTCTCATTTTCTCTTTCTCCAGGATCCCTTCCCACCATGTTCTATTGCCATTCTCTATGTAATAAGTTTATAAACCTGAGTCAAATATTATTAAATGCAAGAAGTGCAAACTACTTTTTTTATTATTACCTTAAAATCTGCCCTGAGAACTATGATTTTTTTTTTATGACCAAAAGATTACCTGTGTGTCAGGATTATTCGTCTAGTTCAAATTTCAAGTTCCTATAATTCATTGAGATGTTACAGCTCTTAAAAATATGCAAAAATATTATAATAGAAAGTACAGAGAAACTATAAATATATATATTTTTTTTGCTTTAAATAGAGTTTCTTGAACTTCATTATCATCCCAGCAGACAGAGTACTTGAAACACAAGCTGAATTTTTCCAAAAAACATACAATTTTAACAACACCAATAGCAGTGCTTTGTTTGCACCCCACAAATTCAACTTGCATTCTTTTCCTTGCAAGGCAAAGTTAAAATTCTTTATTAATCTGAATAAAATCTATTTTGACAATGCAACAACAGATGCTGTTAAGAAATTTGAACTGCTCAGCATAGCTGTTGTTTTATAATAAATTTTATGTCACAGTCACCTCATACCCAGCTGATGGAAACCTCATCTGATCCTTAAGCTGGTAAAGAAAAACACAAGAAAGGGAAAAAAAGAAGTTCCCCAAATTTTTGACTCTTCTCATTATGAAAGCTTCCAGCCCACCCTGTTGTGGGATGACCTTGTAAGATGAAGAAGTCCTGTGCAGCTGTGGGCTGTAAATGCACAGAGCATCCATGGCTTTACTGCAGCAATGGATTGCTGGGCTAATTCTAGCAACTGCAGTGGAGGCAATCCATACTTCCAACATTCTGCAGTGTGCCTAGTGGAATTTTTCTTCATTAACTATATTATTTTTTTATAAGCTTTACTACTTCAGCAATTTAGCTGAGCTGACCCCAACATCGTGGTCCTCCACAGCAAATATTGGAATTTGGAAGGAATTATGAGGTGAAGCACACACCTTTCAAATGGGTTATTAAAATGGACAAACTGAAATTGGAACATTTCCCTTGCACACAGATAGCTTTTGTTTCCTGGTCCTGCCTGCCTTCATCAGCCTGCTCCTTCCCATCTTCCAGAATCACATTATTCAAACTCACTCTCACTCCAAACAGCTAGACCAGTAAAACACAAAGTATTTTTGTAAACCTGGCTCTGTAGCTAGCTGCTTCTCATTCTCCTTCTCCCATGTGCAGAAACGCAGTGCAAATCACTGTCTCCCTTTGCCACCTAGTGGGAAGCCTGATTTTACAATTGCCTTTGAGCTACTTTGCTATAAAATATGATTATGGCATCCTACATCAACATAAAACTTGGAAAGGATTTGTGGTGAGCCTTCTGAAAGCATGGTCAAGATGCCTAGGGTCTCAATCAGAGAAAAAGTTTCACAAAGAAGGGTTTGAGATATTGCATTGCTGCTCCTAAGGCAAATGTCACTTTTGAAATAAATCAGAGATTTTCTCAAACACTTACATAGCAGGCTGCATACAAGCATGATTCATTTCTGACAGAACCAAAAATTTTGGCATATTTATTGACAGTGTTATGTTTGCTTGCAGGTTCCTCTGTTCTGAAGTTATCTTGGAATAGTGTCAGGTCTGTCCTTCCTCAAATTATATTTGCATGTAAAATTGATACAGACATAGGTGAGAAAAGTGTCAGGATCAAATTAAAATTTCTTGATTATTAGGGAAATCATGATGTTGCTGATCTATGACTCTGAAGAAAACAAAACCTCAAGTTTTTCCATGCATCTGTTAATTAAAATACTTCACTTCCCAAGTGAGCCAACATAAGATAACAAACCCTGGCAGCTGTTGTCAGTGCCACAAGGATGCAAGCAGCAAGAACTCGAGTCCTGGGCAGTTGTGTCTCCTGCTGATGCTTTGCTGAGACACCAGTTACTAAAGCCAACAGCCATTTTTATTTCTCCCATGACTGGAATAAAACTGTTTGCAAATAACCCAACATCCACTGAACCAACTGTTCTATCAGTACTTCAGAGTATTTTTTTCTTAGTTTAAAAATTATTTCATATACATTTGATCTTTAAGACATGTTGCCCATATATTGCAGCTCTGAAAGCACAGGTTTCTAACAGCTGAGCACTCTCTGCTTCTGGAGGGGCTGAACACACAACACAGGCTGAGGGAGGACACAGATTTGACCCTGTTGGCCTCAACTGTCCCAAGATGTATCTGTGCACTCTTAGCCAGGACAGAAGCACAAATGCAGTGTAACAGCACAGTGTTTCCCCTTGGGAGTTATATTGTCACAGTAAAAGCAGACAGAACTCAGTTTCTTCATGCAGAAAACTCAATTCTTTTTTCACATAGCTCATATTTATAGGAAATACCAGAAGGCACAGTGTTAAACCCAACAGGCAACTAACACACTGAAACTCAGTTTACCCTCTGGCCTGTGTGTAAGTCCATCACACTCCTCTGTTCTTGGATAGTTCACATATCCTGTTCACTGATTCCCACAGGATAGATTTCTTCTTTTTACATTTCTTCTTCTATCCTCTATTCCTGGATAGTTTACGTATTTTGTTCACTGATTCCCAGAAGATAGATTTCTTCTCTTTACATTTCTTCTTCTATCCTCTATTCCTGGATAGTTTACATATTCTGTTCACTGATTCTCATGGAATAGATTTCTTTTCTTTACATTTCTTCTTCTATCCTCTATTCCTGGATAGTTTATGTATTTTGTTCACTGATTTCCACGGGATAGATTTCTTCTCTTTACATTTCTTCTTCTATCCTTTATTCCTGGATAGTTTACATATTCTTTTCTCTTATTCCCATGGGATAGATTTCTTCTTTTTACAGGTATGAACCTATTTTTCTTTACAAGGATAGATTGTTATGCAAACTGATCCTCATTCCTCTGATTCCTCTCATGGGAACAAACAGAGGAGCTGTTAGCTGCAGCCAGCCAAATCAGCAGGCCTAAGCCATGATATTATAAGGCCTTTCTTTTATAAGATTTCTACCTCTGTGCAACATGATATATTCAAAACTGTGGGAATCAAAGGGCCATGAGATCTTTTGGAGGTCAGAGTATGTAATTCCTAGAAGAGAGTTCAGGGATTGAAGAAATGATTAATCAGGAATTTGTGGTTTTATTTATTTCTGTTTCCAGTACTTGAACCTGTAGTATATTGATAAGCCATATCTGTTAAGATTTACAGAAGCATTCCAGTATATATAATAAATAAAATTCAGATTTGTGAAAATTTCACAGACACAACCAAATAAAAACAAGCACCTACCACCTAGTGGCATTCCACAACAGGAGCCTGAGTTAAATGCTTTATATATCTTTCTCCCATTCCAAATGGATGCCATCCACATTGGTATTTGTTGCCAGTCTTCTTAAATCAGGTCATATTCTACAAGATGTACTCAAATGTGCTGTGCTACTGCTTGCACTATCACAGGTAAACAGGATGACACAGCTCTCTTGTCTCCTAGCTAACATGAAGCACCATGACATTTTTCAGGCTGTTACACAGAAGGAAGATCATCCCTGCCCTCATGTCCCCCTCCTACAGAACAGATTTATTTAAACAGAATTATCTTCTCCAAATTTCCATCTTGACTTAATGTCATTCTGATGCTGCATTTTCTCTAGAACAGGGAATCAAGCAGTTATTCTTAATTCTTAAAATTTAACAGACTTGGAAGTGGTGATTCATTAATTTGTCAGCTCCATATCAGCTCTTCAGTCTGGTACTTTTCCAGTATTCCAGTCAAGTTAAATACAAGGGAAATCAAAGAAAGTCCTTTATCATCTTCTACAATAACACTTATGCTCAGCTTGGCATTCATTGAAATATTACTGGCATGCATTCATTGCCTGAAGATGCAACTTGCAAGTGGAAATGGGTCAAGGAAGACCCACAAAAAAGACTGCTTTGATAAAAAGAGAGAAGATGCATTTGAATAATCTTTCATTTCCCCAATATCAATTCAAGTCTATTACACAAGGGCAAGTGATTAGGAGAGGAAAAAACCCCAACCTAACAGCCTTTTGGAGATTTCCCATCCACTGCAGACTGTTTTGAAAGCACTTTGACATTTGTAATAATTTCCCCTTTGCTAGCTTGTTTCCATTCCTTAGGCCATATTTGGATCCATATTTGGATTACACATTCCATACCATGTAACAATAAATGTGATTTTTAGACATGCTAAGCAAATAGCTTTCTTGATCTCTGCAATATTGACTTGTACCATTATTATGAGTTGTGGTATCTTCCAGTTCCACAGGGACTGTTCTGAACAAGCACATAAACCAAGTATGCAATTATTATGATTTTTGGGGCACTGCATCAGCTCAGGCATGACAGTCACACACAATGCCTGCTGCCAGGAAGGCTGGGCTGCCAAAGCATCAACAGGTGAGCCAAAACAGGCTTAGCCTACACCTGCACAAGGAGGGCTCCTGTTATGGCTTGTCAAGGTGTGCTACAATCAGGGTGACCCAGCTCGGTGACACCAGGGGTACCACAGACCCCCTTGGAAGCTCTGGGGATCCCAGCTACCAGTGATGGGCCAGCAGCAACAAAGAAACAGCAGCACAGGCCTTGGGGTGGAACTGGGGGAGCTTCATTTGGTGGTAGCTTCCCTCGGGTTTGGGACTCCAAACACCCAAGACCCCGAGCCAAGGCTTACAAAGGTTTTTAAACAATGACTTAGGAGGGCAACAAACCAATAGGGGCATGGCTGGGGAGGGGTCTAAGGCAGGACATTTAATACTTGAACCACTTGAACTTGAGCACTAGGGTGGGGGATAACTTGGGTAAACCAATGGGGTTCTAAGGATACAAAAGTGACAGGGAATTTTCTAGAAGGGACAGCAGGTTTGGGGAAGGATTGACACCTAGAGGGAGAAGGAGTAAGGAAGGTTCTGGGGAAAAGTGTAGGGATAAGAGGGATTGACAGCTGGGAAGGGGAGGGGTTTGAAGCTCGGTAGGAAGTGGCCAGGTGACAAACAGAAGGACTGACACTTACCCAAACTGATTTACAATGAGGGAGCAAGTCTGAATTTAGAAACGTGAGGTACAAAATGGAGAACCGGTGCCACTCCAAAGGCAGGGGGAGGATGATACAAAGGGATTGTAAAAATCACAAATTAAACAGTGAGCATGCCAATAAAACTGAAGAAAACACCCTGCAACAATGGCTGCTGCCGCCAGCAATGCAAACACAAGCTGGTGGCATTATGAAACTCCCAGAAGTCTTCTTCTCCTTTTTTCTTTTTTTTCCCATGTTTCCTCAGTCGAGCAGACTAATATTTTATGTACATACGTGAATAAATAATTTCCCCATGCCCATCACAGTTCCCATGTATTTTTTTTAACTTTTTAATGGCAATTTCTGTATCACACATGTTAACTCAGTATGCAACTCATGAAGATTCTTGAGTTTATCATATTTTTCCTCACCAAGAGAGATCACAGTTTAAAGGAAAGTTTCAGTTGAGTTACCGAAGTTATTCAAAGAACTGGAGTGAAAGTCACTGCAATCCATTGAAGCTAAAGCAACAGAACACCTCTAAAATACAAGCTTTATACATTTAAGGGTCCTACAGTTATCTGATATGTAACATGGAATTGAGAAACTGTTAACCTGATCTTGAAATGCTCTTATGTAAGAATTAGGAACAGTCAATACAAACCAGTAGGAGAATAACATTTGGAATGGCTTAAATTGACTTGAAGCATGGGAACACTGAGTATTTCAGCCCTGGAAGTAGAAGATAGTGTTTTGGAAAAAAATAAACCCAAAGATGGACAATTTACTCTTAAAGACAAATGTTAAAGTTGGAGCACAAGTAGTATGTAGCACGGTGGCAGATAAAACTAAATACTCTTGGCACTGTGAGGCTATTTAGAAGAAAAATCCAAAGATTGCAAGATCAAATTTTAGAAGACATTGGAATAAGATCAGATCTGATGTGAGAAGGAGAAATTCCCACAAGGAATAGTTCTCTGGCACAACATGAGGTACTTTGGCTGAATACAGTGAGATGTAGACAGAATGTCCTGACATACAGGATTTCAGTGGTACAAAAATTACTGTTATGTGTCTATATGAAGACTGCTATTTTCTCCATTTCACTCAAGGTTTATCAACATTTCCTGAGAAATTCTTGGCTCTGTCTGTGTAACTCTTGCAACTTATACATAAGCTTCCATTCTCTGAGCAGAATTTTAAGATTTTTTTTTTCCATTGAAAAAAAACAGATTTGAGAAGCTTTTGATGCGCTCTAAGTGCAAAACTGTGCTATCAATAATTATTGATAGCATAGTTTTGCACTTAGATTATTGATACCACTCACTATAGTATTTAATGAAAGCAATATAATGAAAGGGACACACACACACAGAGTCTTTTCTGTTTTGTGCATACATGCCTTTTCTCTTCCCTAGTCCTGCAAGATCTGGACATGAAATAGGTGGTCTAGGGAAGCACAAGCATTATCCTTTCTTTCATTTCCTCTGATTCAATCTGATCTGCTTCTGTTCACATCCTTCCTTCACAGTTGCAGCCACATGGCTGTAAGCCTCAAAAGTTTACAAGTGTGCAAAGGAAAAAATTGGCTTTCATTGCTTCTTTCATCATTATTTGGTAGCAATTTGGGCCATAATCTTTGAAATATTCAACTTTTTTTACTCTTTTTCTTGCTGAGAGGTACAAGGAAGAGAAGGAAATAGGGATTTCTAGTAAGGCCCCAGCACTGCCATTTTTGGTAGACCAGATGTAGTGAAGTATTTCTTTACTTTGGAGCTGCTATCTCTATTTAGGATGAGGGAGCCACCATAAATAAAGGCAACATCAGAGCCACCCAAAAGGATCACCACATTCCATCAACTTCAGTATTTTATATCTTATCTTTGTGCTCATATTTCCTTTCCTTGATATGAGCACATTGCCAAAAGTAATTAGATTTTTATCTGCCCCTAGCTCCATAGAATGTTCCTATTTCATTTATCAGAGTCTGTGGTCATTAAAGATATACAGAGCTCTCTTGGTCTTGTTCTGCATTTTCCTCCGCTTGATACATTGTTAATATAGCAACACAAAGGCATTTAATGGAGAATGCAATTAAAAGAAAAAAATAATAATTAGAGGTCCCATTGCTGATGGTTTTCAAGCCTTGTTGCCTCTTTATTTAAATTCTATTCTGCTTTAGGTAAAGAAGATCTTCTACTGAAGTATTTGTAAATATTGGTATAAAATAACATCAAAGAAAGAGTTTAGATTTTCTTTCTATATACATTTTCCTACTTTAAATAATAAAAATACTACACATTGACACAATGCATCTCTTTTTGGAGCACTCTGAGTGTCTCACAGCAATAAAAAGCATTACATATTTTCTCTTGGGAAATGGCATGCATGAAGTTGATAATGTAGTACCCAGAAATAAATCCCAATACAAGATCTCAACTAAAGTAATATATATTTCACATGTCCATGCACTGAAAAATATCAAATTCTATACTATAATTTAAGTAATAACTAATATAGAGAAAAAAGGAAAACCCTTTTTTGCAACTTCTTGCCTATTAATTCAGTAGATACTGAAGGAGTCAAAAGTTAAAAAATCTGAGACTGATCAAATCAGGATAAATGCCTATGCTCTTTGCATTTCCCTGTATTAAGAATTCCATGATGAGAAAGGCAATAAAAATTCTAGAATTTTTACCCAAAAAAATACCATATGACAATTTCTATCAGGAACTGTGGCCTCTGGAAGTGTTCCACTAAAATACTGTGGATTGTAGACTTAACTAATTGATGTTTTCAGAGATTACTGAAATAGAAATACATTCAAATCCAGACCTGTCAATTTAAGGCTACCTGAATGAAGCTCAAGATAGAATAATTATGACTAGAACTACTGAACTGAAAAAATATTTATAACTTGCTCTCTGTGAAGACAATGTTCAGTTATTGATCAAAAGAAGTAAAACACTGCCAAGAGAATCACTGTTTATAGGGGGATCACATCTTTGGGTCAATTAGCACTGTAAATTTTCAGCTGGCAAAATTTTCCTATCTGATTTGTAATTTTGTCACACATTTAATCCGAATTGCATTTTTCACTTGAGTAGTCTTCCACTCACCTCAACAAACCACATGGAAGATTTCAAACCCATTCATCATATGTCATCCTAACCCTTGTGTGCTCCTTTGATACCTCCAGACAATGTTTTCCAGCATTAAACAAGGTAATTCTTGAATTCACCTACCCATTTTACCAGATCATTTTATGCAAGTTGTTTTTCCCCTCTCAGTTCTAATTCATTTGCTAATTAAAGAGTAGTGGAAAAGAGCAAGTCAAATTTCTCAGTAGTCTTCTGTTTCATTATTAAGCCTACATTTTAACTCATTGTCACACATGGTTCCCTGAAATCTCTTATTTTTTATTCCTTATTTATTCCCCCTTTTAATTCCTTATATTGTTTCCACCTAATATGTCCTTTTTTATTCCCTAAGATTCTGGCTACTCTGAGCCACAATTCAGTTTATAAATCTGCCATGACTGTGCTGAATGCAACATAGAAAAACTGAGACTTGTGATTTCTTTCTATTTTCTTGACTGTGATTGCTTGCAAATACTACTCATGTGCTTTTTTTTTTTTTAATATAGACAATAGATATATATCTATACAGCACTACATTTTTTTTTCATAGATTGGTTGGCACAGTGCATTGACATACCATAAACAACTATTCAAAATATCCCTGGGGTAAAAGCACAATCTTTTGCTGATTAAGAAGGCTCCAGGTTTACCCTGAGGTGAAGGATGCATTAAAAGAGATTCATCATTCATTTAAATTATGGTGATTTGGTAAATTATAGTAAATATGTGATGCAAACACTTATTCTTAACAATAAAAAATACAGAATATTTTGGGCTACTCGTGCTTTCTGAAGACAGAATGGTGCTGCTCAACATTACAGTATTCTGCTCATCAAAATTCTTTCTTTTAGGCAGCATTTCTGTCTTAGGGTTTTTATACCCAAATCTTCAAATTGCTTCCCTCATGCCTTGGGTACAATCTGAAGTGCTTTTGCAGCTCTGTTTAGCAACATTTAACACCAACAGCTTCACTGGAAGACAATGAAAACTACCACTGTATGGTACTTACTAAAACCCTTGGTCCCTACAGGAAAATACTTTCATCTCCAAATATGACCTGATAAAGAACTATATGTCAAAAAATATAAACAGAAAATATTTAAAATATATAAATATAGACTATAAACTCTGCCAATTAGTCCGATGAAAATTATACCTGCTTTTAAATATTTTGCCATTCTAAATCAGCTTATGTTCCCTCAGATAATGACTGTGGTATTTTCTGAGACCCCATCGTGGGGAGGAAAAATGAATCTGACTCCATGTTCTTAGAAGGCTAATATGTTATATTATATTATATTATATTATATTATATTATTATATTATATTATATTATATTATATTATATTATATTATATTATATTATATATATTATATTATATTATATTATATATTATGCTATACTTAAACTATATTAAAGACTAGAGGAAGTATACTTACAGAAGGCTTAACAAGATACTCATGAAAACTCATGACTGCTTCCAGAGTTTCAACACAGCTGGTCTGTGATTGGTCATTAAGTCAAAACAATTCACCTGTTGGATAAACAATCTCCAACCACATCCCAAAGCAGCAAAACACAGGAGAAGCTATGAGATAATTATTGTTTTCATTTTTCTCTGAGGCTTTTTGGCTTGCCAGGAGAAGAAATCCTGGCAAAGGGATTTTTCAGAAAATATCATTGTGACAAATAAATTTATAGAGAAGAAACCTTGAGCATCAAAATAAATGCCTGCACTACTAAACCTAGAGACAGCAGTGTTTTCTGCCCTGGCTGTGCACTACCTGCACACAAGCTCTTTCCTTTGGTGAGAAACCCAGAGAGCACCTCTGCATTAGCATTTTAGTGTACATCAGGGGAGCAGATTTTACGTCAATCTGCAAAACATTCCCATTCACTGCACTTTCATTCTCACAGCAGTGCAGTGTTGGACTGCATGCATTGGTTCTTCTTCAGGCAGAAATAAATCCAGAGGCACTCTCCAGGAGGACACCTGGCAACACCAAAGCACCTCCACTCATTCCTTGCACAAGAACCAGAACCAGACAAGGGGGGAATAAACCCTCCTGAAATCCTTACAGCATGGACATTAGCTCCTCCATTCCACAGAGCTGCTGTTCTTCCTAACTCCAAAAATGGGTGCACCCTAGAAGTCTCTTTTTCAGTACCCAGCAACAGAAAACATGCAAAAATTTTGTCTTAAATAAGTTCTTAAATAAATTCTTAAATAAATTCTAATGCAGCACTGCCCCAGCCCTTTACATATGGGTGACTTCTATCATAAAATATAAATACCTTTCTGGAGCAAGGTATTCAACTCCAGCTATGAAACACTCTCCACAAGGAGAGCTTCCTGTGTCTCAGGAGTGTACCCCTTTCTCTGCCCAGGACTGCTTCTGAAACATGTATGCCATAATGTACAGATGGACTGGATTATAACTCTGAGCAAATTTAAGGATTCTGACTTAAGGAAATACATATAGTTTAGATATGCCTGTAGTTTACAATATGGAGGGGAAATGTTTGGGTTTTTTTTCTATTTCTTTTTGACAGGCAGGATTCGTTTTAAACTGTGGAAATTTTTGTGAGGCTGGCTGATTTCTCAGCATCTGTTTCCTGTGCATCATTCATTCTTAATGGCTTTTTCTCCATATTTACTTTTCAGGCCAATTTCTATATCACATACATTCCCTCCTGCTTCAAATCTACTGGCAAGCATAAAGGGATATTTTCAGAAATTTTAAATTTAATGGAGTCAGATTAGCCTTTCACTTACACAGGGAAATTCTGTATAAATGTCTCCTGGAAAAACTACAACATCATTTTCCACCATCCCATCCTAAATCTGCACTGTCAACTCACCAAGTGCTTCAGACATAGTGGAGCAGTTAATGATACTGGAAATTAAAGCCAGTAATATATTCATGAATCCAATCCAAGAAATTATATAAGCATGCATGTGCTGTGTGTACAGCAGCTGAAGTCATATCAAAAGGAATGCTGTCACTTCTTGCCTTCCTGCTCAAATTCAGACCTGTAAACCTGTAAAAGAACAAGTGTAGGAATAATTATAAATTAGGAAAGTAGTTTCTCCAGTTGAAGAACAGGCAGTGGTGCATAAATAGAAAAAATTGTAATGGCACTATGTGTATGCCTATAATTGAATGGAAGGATATATTCTTACTGGAAAACTTTCACTTTCAGTCATTGTTGAATTTCCTTAATGTTGTGAAATTCATATATGTGCTCTTTGACAACAGGTGAATTCTAGGAAGTTTTTAGAAAGCTGGAACAGCAAATAACCACTTCTTATTTTCTATAAGGATTTTTATTCTGAAAAACCTTTGAAATTATTGGTACTATTGCCAGATTTTAAGCCCATCCCAGGTTGTTTACAGCTGAAACTTGAGCTTTATCTATGGGTAATCACTCTATTTCTAAATAAACTATTTAAAAAGCAGAATATTTTACATGACAGGAAGATCATACCCTATAAAGTTGTTCTCTATGAACTTGACCATTGACTTCCAGGAACCTAGAGCTAAGTTTAGCTTTTATCTCTCTTCTGGTTTTGTTCTGTATAGTTTGAAATCATAATTTTCTTCTAGAGAAATTCATCAAAGCAAGATTTGTGTATATCAGGCTGGTGAGATTCAATGCTTTAGTTCTTAAATACTTTTCAGTTAAGTCTGTCTCTTAAACAGGTGTTTCAAAGTGTTCAGTTTTACATTATGTACATGAAGGAAACTGAGACATTCACTAAGGCAGAGGGTAGGAAGCAGGCAAAGAATCTGATGTTCTCATGGGAAGGGAAAAAAAAGAGAGACAAAATTACTCAATTAAAATGAAGAAAGCTAAAAGATTTTCCTCTATGAAATAAAGAGACCGTTGCCATGGTACCAACAAAATTTCTCCTTCCCTTATATGCACACACATGAATCCTTTTTGACAGAATAAACTTATAAATGTGTAAGGAAAAATATTTTCTAGTATACTTCCTCACAATATTTTAAATCAATATTTGCATGATATTTAGATTAAATAGACAGGTGATCATCTCTTGCAGATCTTTTCCAAAGCAAAGCAACAAACACTTTATTGGCCCTGAAATGCATATCCTCCAAAGGCACATAGAGAGAAGGGTAAATATCACAGGATCACAGAGCAGGCTGAGTTGGAAGGGACCCACCAGGATCATTGAGTGCAGCTCCTGGCCATGCACAGCACCATTCCCAGGAATCACACCAGGTGCCTGAGAGTGTTTTCCAGAGGCTTCTTGAGCAGTGCCAGGCTTGGTGCTCTGACCACTTCTCTGGGGAGCCTGTTCCAGTGCCCAGCCACCCTCTGGGGGAAGAGCCTTTTCCATACCTAACCCAAACCTCCCTGACCCAGCTTCAGGCCATTCCCTCAGCTCCTGTCACCTGTGCAGAGCAGGGATCAGTGCCACCCTCCTCTTCCCCTCAGAGGGAAGCTGTGCACTGCGATGAGGTTTCCCCTCAGTCTCCTCTTCTCCAGGCTGAACAGACCCAGGGCCCTCAGCCTCTGCTCACAGAGCTTCCCCTCAAGGTCTTTCACAACCCTGGTGGCCTCCTCTGGACACTCTCTGACACCTTCAGGTCTTTTTTACCTTGTGGTGCCCAAAACTGCCCCAGCACTCGAGCTGAGGCTGCTCCAGCTCGGAGCAGAGCAGGACAATCCCTGCCTTGCCTGGCTGGTGAGGCTGGGCCTGATGTCCCCCAGGGCAGGGCTGGCCCTGTTTGCTGTCCCTGATGTCCCCAGGACAGGGCTGGCCCTGTTTGCTGTCCCTGATGTCCCCAGGACAGGGCTGGCCCTCCTGGCTGTCCCTGATGTCCCCAGGGCAGGGCTGGCCCTGTTTGCTGTCCCTGATGTCCCCAGGACAGGGCTGGCCCTGTTTGCTGTCCCTGATGTCCCCAGGACAGGGCTGGCCCTGTTTGCTGTCCCTGATGTCCCCAGGACAGGGCTGGCCCTGTTGGCTGTCCCTGATGTCCCCAGGACAGGGCTGGCCCTCCTGGCTGCTGGCCCATGCTCACCTGGCATTATCAGGTCCCCAGGTCCCTTTCTGTGGCACCACTTCCCAGTGTGTCATTCCCAGTCTCTCTGGGCACCCAGGGCTGCACAGCCAAGGGCAGAATCCGGCTCTCTCCCTCGTGGAGCTCCATGGCGTTGGTGACTGCCCCGTCCTCTGCTCTGTCCAGATCTCCCCTCGGGGCCTCCCTGCGGCTCCTTCCAGGTTTGTACCACTGCAAACTCACTGAGTGTTCCTTTGAGTCCTGCACCCAAGTCATTGCTGATGTTGAAGAGCTCAGGCCCAAGATGGGGCCCTGCAGAGCCCCACTGGTGACAGTCTGGTGCCACCCCATCCATGGCCACCCTTTGCACCCAGCCCTGAGCCAGCTGCTCACCCACCACGTGATGCTTTTGTCCAGAGGGTCACTCTGAGAGGCACCGTGGAAAGCTTTACTGAAATCCCAAAAGATTGCATCACCTGCCTTCCCTTGATCAACCCCGTGGGTTACCCTGTCATAAAAGGAAATTAATTTTGATAAGCAGGATTTTGGTCTTGTGGAGCTATGCTGGCTGTGACCAATCACTGCATTGCCTTTCAGGTGTTTTTCAATACCTCCCAGAATAATATTCTCCATAACTTCACCAGTGACTGAAGTGAGACTGGCAGGCCTATAGTTTCTGGGGTCCTCCTTTTTGCCTTTCTTGAGAATCAGAACAATTTTCACCAGTTTCCAGTCAGCTGGGATCTTTCTGGATTCCCAAGACCACTCAAAAATCATTTAGAGAGGTTTTGTGATGACATCAGCAAGCTCCTTGAGGGATTCTTGGATGAATCCTGTCAGGCCCATAGATTTGTAGGGATCCAGCTGCAGCAGCAGATCTTGCACAATTTCAGGGTCAGCTGGGAGGTGATCATTCACAAAGTCATGGTCCTCCAGCTCAGGACACTGACACCTCCTTGGTCCATCATCTGTGCTGAAGACAAGAAGGTGCTGCTACATTTTCACTGCACTTTAAATAGATAGGTGTCTGTTTAGTGCACCAAGATTTCACACCAGTCACACAAAGATTTCCCTAGTCAGTACAAACACTGATCTTATTTAACAACCTTATATCACCTTCCACCTACAACTGGTCCTTGCAGAGTAAATTTAATGACAGGCATTTTGAAGACAAGAGGGAACACCTACTAGCACTCAAATAATGTGTTCTTGGATAATAGAACACACACTGTCCCTTATGCTAATTTGGAGATAATAAAGAATTATGATGCCTGTAATGAATATGTATGTTGTCATATAGATCACTGATTCACTGAAGACCACAAATCAAAAAAGAAAATCACCAATCTTTGAAAAAGGTCTTAGAATGTTTCTTTTTTTAAGTTTACAAACTCAACTAAAAATGAGAGCTATTGTAATGTCACTAATGCCACACACACAATAATATAATTTCCCAGTTCCCAAAGGAAAGTTACTTCTTCTCACGAGCTCTCACAGCTGGAGCTTTGCAGAGCAGACTCAAGGTGGGTTGATTATCCAGTATCAGCTGAAAATCTTTCCCAGAGTCAATACTGTCTTGGGCACAGCCCCTCTAGTCTGACAAGGTGACCTACATTGTCTCCACTCTTCAATCCATAGCATTGCCTTTGTTTATGCTGAAGTGGAAGCTGGACATACTTGAATAGGAAAGCAGGCTGTGGAGATCATATTGTAAAAGTGATTTGTGGAAACACACATCACTGCAGTGGAAACAATTTGAAACTTTACATTCCCTCAGCAGAATCTCTAGCCTTTTTCTGTAAAGAGACTTCACCTTCCAGTGCCATCTACTGCCTCCTGTTCCCACCAGCGTGAGACTCTTAGAATGAAGTGATGAGAGGGAAGACAGAATGCAACTTCATACAGTCATGTTGGAGACCTTGGATCTCAGAGTTCTTCCCAGCCTGAATGATTCTATGACCTCTGTGTCAGTTATCAACCCATGCCCCACCATCTCATCCTCTGAGTGCCAAAGTCACACACTTGGGGCGGATGAACAGTGCTGCACACAGATCCCAAACACACATTGACTGCAGTGCCCTGTTGATCTCCCATCTTCCTATCAGCAAGCCAGCAATGGTTAAAACTGCTGCAAGTATTGTGCTTGGCTGCTTTCTTTCTAGCAGGCTGACAAGAAACCTTATAAACAGAACAGAGCTTCATTCTCATTACAGTGATTTTAATGAGAATGGGAAATGGGTTCCAATGAAACCATGGAGGCTCCAGTGATAAGATCCCCATCTCTTAGAGGGCTGTATCTAACCCAACTCTGAGGTGTCATCACCTTCCCTGAATGCAATTTAAAGGATCAATCTTTGGATATATTCTGTATGCTGGGATTTCTCCAGCACAGGAAAACTGCCCTCACTTGGTCTTCTGTATGGCTGCACTGCCAGGTATTTCTGCTCCCAAATGATAAAACAGCTATCTACAGATTAACACATACATTGTTTTTTTACATGCATAAGACACACTCTCTTAGTTGTTGTTCACTCCTAAAAAATCAGAGATCTTCTGTTATGACTTGTACTTAGATGAATAATGTAATTAAACAACACCCAGGAGAGAGAGGAATATAAAATGCCTGAAGTACAAACTCATTTAGTTTTCAGATCTTTTTTTAAGACTGCCACATTTTAAGAAACAGAAGGAGTACAACAATTATCAACACACAGGATAGAAGTGCAAAATAGTTAAATAATCCTAAAACTTTATAATGAAAATAAATCTACCAGAAAGTTAGAGAGAACTCAAACTTCACTAGTTACTTTATCAACACAGAGAAGCCAAGGTGCAAGAAAAGCAGGGTGAAACTTCAGTGATTACGAGCTAAAGGCAAGGTTTTTTGCCATTTTTAAATTAAAAGCTATTGTTCTCTGTCATCACTCCAAGAAATTGTTGACATTGCTTTGTTTTTCTTGGTCCCAGAAAAAAAAAGGAACAGATCTGCAAGACTAGGTTGTTCCCTTCTAAAACCAGAGCACTCATGTGTTGTGGTTTGACACCAGTCCAACACCAGGGACCCACAAGAGTCACTTGCTCCACAGCTGAGCAGAGGAGAGAAAGAAAGTTAATGAAGGGTTCATGAATGAGATAAGGACCGAAAAAAGCACTTCAAGGGCAAAACAGCCTCAACTTAAGGTTGCAAAGTGCATTTATTACCAACAGAATCAGAGGAGGATGATGAGAAGTAAAATAAGCCATTAAAACACCTTCACCCCCCAGCCCCTCCCTCCTTCCCACCACAGCACAGGGAGACAGGCCATGGGGGTTTGGGTTGGTTCATCACCAAGATTTTCTTCTGCTGCTCAGGGAGAGGAGTCCTTTCCCTGTGAGGCCCTGGGGTCCCTCCCACAGGAGACAGTTCTCCATTAATTTCCCCAGCATGGTTCCACTCTCAGGAGCAGCAGCCCTGCCACACCTGCTGCAACCTGAATTCCCCCCACGGGCACACAGTGCTCCCAAATCTGCTGTGCCATGGGGCACTGCCACGGGGTGCAGCCCTCCAGGGACAGGCTGCTCCAGCCTGGAAGCAGGGCCCTTCTCTCCTCTGGGTCTGCCACTGGATCACACTGGATCTCCTCCAGGCATCCACCAGCTCTGGCCTGGGCAGCTCCCCATTCCCTGTGGGTGGATCAATCTCTGCATCCCCCATAGATCCCCATTCCCTGTGGGTGGATCAATCTCTGCATCCCCCATGGATCCCCATTCCCTGTGGGTGGATCAATCCCTGCATCCCCCGTGGATCCCCATTCCCTGTGGGTGGATCAATCTCTGCATCCCCTGTGGATCCCCATTCCCTGTGGGTGGATCAATCCCTGCATCCCCTGTGGATCCCCATTCCCTGTGGGTGGATCAATCCCTGCATCCCCCGTGGATCCCCATTCCCTGTGGGTGGATCAATCTCTGCATCCCCCGTGGATCCCCATTCCCTGTGGGTGGATCTCTTTGGGCTACAGGGGCTCAGCTGCTTCCCCATGGTCATCACCATGGCCTGCAGAGGAATCTCAGCTCTGGCACCTGGAGCACCTCCTCCTCCTCCTCCTTCTCCACTGACCTTGGTGTCTCCATGTTGTTTCCCTCACATGTTCTCACCTCCTCCTCCTCATTTCTAAGTAGAAGCAAAAACTGTGTTATTTTGGTTTTATTTTCTTCTTAAATATGTCATCACAGAGATGTTACCAGGCTCTCTCACTGTCCCAGTCTTGGCCAGCAGCATGTCCATCTTCAGAGCCATCAGCCATTGGCTCTGCTGGACATGGTGGAAGCTTCAGCAGCTTCTCACAGGATCCTCCTCTGTGGCCCCTCTGCTACTGAAAACCAGGCCATGCAAAACCAATACATGATACAATTCTGTGAATTCTTGAGATTATAGCTGTTGTCATATATCTAATGTTTTTTCTTGTAGTTACTTGTGCACGTGTTTATCCAGGAATATTTGAAGAATCCTAACCCTGAGACTAGCCCATTTTTGGAGATCATGGTGCCAGGAACAGCAAAGTTGTGCATTTGATCCCTGTACAGGCCATTCACTCAAGAGTTGAACTCAGTGATCCTTATGGGTCCCTTCCAACTCAGAACATTCTATGAAAGTCACAGAATACATCTTCTTTCTCTTGCCTTTTTGGGGAGCCTGGTTAATTACTCTTTTTGAAAGAGGTGATATGGGGAACCTGCTGCCAGAACTGAGAGGTTTGGACAATATCCTGGTACTCCTGGTAAATGACAGAAGCTGTTGCAAAAATAAGCAGCCCTAGAGATTTAAGAGAGGTGTTTTGGAGGAAAAAAATATTCTGCCTTTACAATTTTTCCTTATTAAAGTTAAAAGAGCCATACATTCATAATTAATTAGAAACATGGCTCATTTGTCATATTTTTCTGTAATTAGTATTGTAGAGTGCATAGTGGGGAGGGTCACCTTATGTATTTATTCACTTATTTACTTGAGCTGAGTTCTAATTCCCTGCCCTGCTTTTGCAATAATTGTAGCTGACTCCAAGCTGTTCCTGATGAGGTTCACAGGGAGGATACTGCCTATCCAGGATCCAGTCAGGTTTTTTCATGAATCAAAGTCCTTGGGAGCTGAATGCTTCCTATTCCCTAATCATATCTCTGAATGCTGCATTAGGAAGTATTTTTGGACAGCTTTAACCCCTTGTCCTTTTGAAGTGGACTGAAAACATTATATTTAACCTCGTATTTCTACAGAATCTAGTAACCATTTACTAGAAACAAAAAGAGAGAAGAATTTTCCTATTTCTCTTTCCATTTTTCTCCTTTCCTGATGTTGTGTGAAGGGGTTATATAGCTATGTCTTTACTATGTCAGTCAGCAGCTGGTTTTTGCCCACTGAAACACTCTCTATTGGTTTCCTTCCTTTCTCTTCTCCAGGTTTCTTCAGTAGACACAAAGGGATAAAAGGTCAAAGCTTAACATAAAGCTATGCCTGCAATTAGAGGTTGTGCAGCACAACCAGAGCATATTTATAGAGCAAAACAACTCTTGCTGGAGAACAGACATCCACACTTCACAAGTTTCAAAATTTTATTTCAGAGGAACTCTAAGTGAATGTCCATTAATGACTACAGTACAGTAGATAGAAAGCTTTGATATGTTTACCACTTTAATTTCATCAGAAAGGGATCCAGTCTGTGTTCAGAGATTATCCTGTGACACAAAACACAGCATGGTAAAATGAGAGCTTATTGGGAGATTTGCTTTAAAATAGACTCCTGAGTTAATTGTTCATGTATACATAGGTGAGGTCACCAAATCCAAAGTAATTCAAATCCCAAAATTACAATTTTCATACAGCCAACTTTGTCAAAACCCCTACGTTTTGGACTTCAGTTATTGAAAAATCACAGAAACCATTGATCTGGAAGACAGGGCACCTGGGTACATTTACCACTTTCAACAGGAAGGACTTCATTCAATATCCTACTGCCACATGTAGCACATAATGACTGACTAATGCAGTAACAAGGAAAAGCAGCTTGGTCCTTTCCACAGAAGATGAACTACAGTGAGGCCATAAAATCAAGCTTCAGAGGACCAAAGCAAACATAAACTAATTGAAAGGTCAGCAAGTTAGGAAGAAAATCAAAAGGTGGTTTTATTTTCCTATGACTTGTGTATTTTAAATTGCCCAGTCACTGGCTAAAGAAACCAGAAACCATACCATGAGTTAGCTTCAAATAGAAGGAAAGCACACAGTTCTCCATCTGACAGATAGCAGTCAAATGTATGTAAGCCTTGGCCTGAAGGACGCTGACCCATGTTTGGAGATTTAGAAAAACTGGGAAAGCCCTGCACCTTGCTTTTGGACCACAGAAGGGCAAGGCAGACGTTCCAGGCACACACCTTGCTCTTTGCTTTTGCAGACTTGTTAGTGTGCATGCTCAAAATGCTGAAAGTGGGTGTTGCTGGGGTTTTGGGGCTACTGGGAATCGTTTCCCAGCCCTGGGCATCTAAACTCCAAAAAAAAAAGGAGATCTATTGTTGTCTTCTTTCCTCTGACCTTTTCATGTTTGCTTAATTCAGCAACTTGCTCTGCTCAGCAGGGAAATAGAGATGGAGTCATTATTATCACTGCCACTGAAGCATCATCCTTTATGTTCCTCTCCTCCCTGTTTTTCTTACTGACATTGAGAAGGGGCCAGTTTCTCATATTCTTTGCTTTCAGCTTTCATTGCAGCACAAAGGCTCTGTGGACCACAAGGAGGTTTATTATTTCTGTCTCATTCTGAGTCCTAACAGTGAAAAGTAAATTGCAGAGAAGCTAGCAAACAAGAGAGGCCTTGACATTAGCTTTAATTTTAAAAGAACTAACTCTTCTATTAGTGGAGCTTATTAATTAGCAAGGGATGCTTAAAAAAAATGAGGAAGTAAAAGATTTCTTTAGGGTAAAATGCTGGACTTCAGCATTTCATTATGAAACACAAATATGAACTTAGGAGGAATTAACTGTCAGGTGTATTTGAAAATTACTGTAAGCACCCAGGGAATGTTTCCATTTGTTGTTTTAAAAAGCCTTTTAATCTGCATCCAGTTTCCTCCTAAATCTTCAGGCTCTTCAGCACAGTCTTTTCACACAGTGTAGAGTGTGATGCATGCTTTGCCCATAATTTTACCCAGGCTTAGGCTTTGAGCTAGCTGCTAGTGGTAATAGAATGTGGAGCTGTCTGCTATTTTGAACTCTAAGTAGGAAATGAGAGACTGAAAATAGTTACTCTTTTGACTCTGTGTGTTCTGCATCACAGAGGTTTGAGTTTCTCATTTAATGTTGGAGAAAATCTTGTGAAGTATCACCATCTGCCCTGCCTTCATACTTTCCCCTAGCCACCCACTATTGGCTGCTCTCACAGATAAGAGGCTGCACTGGATATTCCTGACAATGACTACTGTTATGTTTTTTATGTTTTTCTAGAATTTTTGCAGATCATAACTACGTCACATTGCCACAGTCACCCTTAAATTATACCTTTGGTTGATCTCAGCAGAAAGGCCAAAGTCTGATATTTTTCCCATCATAAGCAATGCAATTGGGCTTGTTACCTTCAAGGACAGCTGCATTAGGTTTTGATATGGAAGAGTGTAGAATGAAAACCAGAAGTGTTTTCTCCTTTTCTAAGAGTAAGGTTTTTCAGAGCACAATAATCTCCATCTGTTTTCTGCTACCCAAGAGAAAAGAATACTGGTGTTAGTCATATGAGCAACAGGTCCTCATGTACCAGCATCCTTCCTGAGAGGCTGGCAAAGGGATCAGCACACAGTTTCTGTGTCAGCTTCTACCATAAAACATGGCCACCCAAAGAACCCTGCACGAGCTTATATAGACCTTGTGTAAGAATAAAATATCCTTGACCAAATTTTATCCTTGGGTCTGTACAAAGAAACTATATTACTATCAGTAAGATTTATACTTATAGACCCAAGGACAAGATAAAGCTGCCAGACAGCATTTTATAGTAGAGCTGTGACTATTTAAATTGTTATTCCAAAACTAATTTTAGATCAACAAATGTAAAACTGTATAATCAGGAGAGTAAATCCTACTTTCCAGACAGAACAATTCCAGGCTAAGATGCTTCCTGAAGAATAAGCTGGTTCTGTAGTCCATGAATCTGTGATATGATGTTGAAATATAAATCTAGACTCCTTTGGACAGCACACAGAAGAAATGCAATGGGTTATTTACTTGGTATTCAATATTATTTTGTTATGGAGGTAATTTTGTATTTCATTCCAGATAGAGGGTAAAGGTTCGTACAAAGTCCAATTGTCACCGACCTGTTCAATGAAAAATTCTTTCCTTAGGATTTTTCCCTCCTGAGAAGCTGAGAGGCCTCAGGAACAAACTGCAAACAATGATTCTCTGCTGCTGTGGGATGCACCAGGTGGGTCTGGGATTGGTCTCATCTGGTTGTTTCTCATTAATGGCCAATCCCAGCCCAGCTGTCCAGACTGTCTGGGTCACAGACAAACCTTTGTTATTCATTCCTTTTCTATTCTTAGCTAAACCTTCTGATGAAATCCTTTCTTCTATTCTTTTAGCATAGTTTTAATATAATATATATCATAAAATAATAAATCAAACCTTGGAGTCAACATTCTCATCTCTTCCCTCATCCTGGGACCCCTGCCAACACCGTCACATCCAGTCTACATTTAAATTACATTATCTACATGTTCACAGGCCTTTTTTGCTGTTTATGATGTGACCTGCAGGTATAGAAGGCTCAGTCTCTGGCATTCACCATGGGTCTGCACACAAGAGACCAGTTTCTGAACTCAGCTGCACTGTGCAAATCCAAAGGCTATTACGTGTATCAGAACTAAAACTTTCCCATAATAAGGAATCAGCAGCCTTTGTTCACCAGGCTTTGCCAAAATCCCTTCATCTGGCACTCAAAATGATCACTTGGCAGAAAATAGCATAACCCCAGTGGTGTACACAAAATATCAGCTGGGGCTTAGGGCAAATCTTGGTCCTAATGAAGTTAATGGCAGGAGTCCCACTGCTCGCAGTGAGACCTGACACAGACTGTGACAGCTGTGTGTAAGCCAGAGCAGACTGGTAACAGCCCTTCAGCTCCTTGTATGCCCTTGGAAACACACAGAGGCTTTCACAGGTCCTTTTGTCCACTCCAGCCACTCAAAGATTTTAAATTACCCCAAAGCTATTGCTGGGAAGTAAAGCTACAACTGATTTCAGTTCTCTGCTGTATAAGAAAAATAAAAGTGAAACGTTGTTTCAAGATTCCCTCAGGTGAATATTTCATTAACTTTATAGGCTACTAAAATTCTAAAACTTACTAGCATGGTCAAAATCTGCGCAACTTAAAATGTTTTGCAACGCAGTTTAAAAATAAAGAAAAACATTCTTTTTCAGTTAAAGAGAAATTTTGAATTAAAAATCATATATATATACATATATATATATATATGTATATATATATATGGTACAGTTTATCATCTTTGAAATGAGCTAACTGGGACAATGCATATAAAAGCTGTTAAGACTTCCCAAAAAAAGTTTTTTTAAAAAAATCCTGCCTTATTTTTTGTAGATTTGACTTCTGGATAGCACAAGGCTGGCAGAATGGGTTTGAAGCTGCTTCTGGACTCATCTTCCAAGCAAGCGGCTTGTTGTGATCTAAAAACATCTCAAGATGAAATACTTTTAGTAACCTCAGCTGATGAAATTGTTCCTGCTGTCAGGCAACTACTGTACCCCAAACTGAGGGTACAGGACTCCTGAGACAAAGCAGATATTGAAAAAGGACTTGCACGTCAGGGCATTCCCCTCGGTTGCAGTTGCATGGAGCATTATCCAGAATTTCCTCCTTGCCCTTTGTTTTTTCTGCTAGCAAAGTGGTTAAGTACTGGTATGTTGTGTCCCACCACTCTGTAGGGTTACTTAATTAGGCCCACAAAAAAAGAATTTTGCCTTCTTTTCCATATCACAGGTGTTTCTTCAGTGGAAAGAATAAGGTCAGATGTGGGAACTCAGCACATCACTCCTGATGTCCAGAGCTACCGAGAGAGCCCTTGGGGGGGGGGCTAGGGAGCCTTGGAATGTTGTCAAAAGCACTTGGTGGCTTGATTTTGATCCATCTAGGGCTGTGCCACCTGTGTGTGAGGAGATGGAACCTGTGGGAATCACTCGGGTGTGAATGGTGAAAAGAAAACATAATTACAGGGTAAATCCCAGATTTTGGGGTTTGGGTACAGGGGGGTTATGGAGACAAGATGGAGCAATCAGGGCGTGTCACAAGGCTCTTCTTTCTTCTTCTTGTCATCCATCTTCTGTGGTTGTGTTGGCACTTGGGGATTGGTCTGGGGTGAGGGTGCACTTGGTGACGAGGGTGACAGGTATTGGGGATAAAAGGTAAATCTGATATCTGTAGTTTTTGTTATAAAAGATGTGCCTGCCTTGGGGGTGGTCAGAGTGCCTTTGGCTGCCGTGCTGGTCAGATCCAGGTCGGGCAGAGAAGGGACTTTTTAGATAAGAAATAATAAACAATTCTGAAGACTGAAAAAATCTAGAGTCCAGACTCACCTTTTGAGGCCCAGTGTGCAAAGAACCATCCTAAGTGTGTGTGGGAGCAGAGATGGACAGCTGAACCCCATAGTCAGAGTCTTCCATGTTTCTTTGAAGAAGGTTATCCTGTTTTATCTTGATTTAATTACCGACTCTAGGAGGAAAGCTGTCACACAGGTTCTGTTGCTGTTACTTTTAGTTGCTACTCGGGGGCCACTGTAGTGACTGTTTTGGAAGCCCCTCCAGGCAGTTCTGGCCTGCTGAGATCCTTTTTTGACACTGTGAGAGCGACTGATGAGTTTTTGCGCCCCTGCGGCAGCGCAACCTGTCTCCTTGGCAGCTCCAAACGGCACTGTGCTGGTTGGAGCGCTCTCTGCTGCGGTTCATGGACTCTCTTCTTGGCACACAACTACCAACAGGTGTGGCCACGCTCCTAGAGGCCCGTGGCAGCAGCCTGTAGTACACTAATTGCTTAAAGGAGCTGTTCTTTTAGAAGAAATGGTGCTTGCTTTGTCATGCAGGCTGCTGATCATCGCCTGGCACCTCTGTGCTGGAGGCAGGAGTCCAAACAACTTGGGACGAGGCACTCTGCCATCTCAGCAGATGGACATGAGCATAAGCAGCTTAGGGACTGTGCCTGCATATCAAGCACAGGCATTGAGGGCATGATTCCTAGCCAAGAATGCCGCAACTGCTGTTTATCTTCTGCTTACCAACCCAGAGTTGTTTATCTTCTCTTACCAACCTAGAGTTCAGGGAATATGTCACTGCTAATTAAGACCTGGGCTGGACTCAGTTTCAAAAGCATAAAATACAACTGTGCAAAACAAGTGTCTGTCTGGCTTGAATTGAACCACAAGCCCTAAGAGAGGCCAAGGCAGTTCTCAGGATGAAATTGGTACTGGGCAGATACCTCAAAATATTGCCATTTCATCAGACTCAGGAAAAGAGTAAGGAAGTGTGAACAGGGAAATCACTTTTAATATATGGGTGGATTTAAATTTTCTCTAAAGAAAAACTTGGCATCATAAAAGCATGCAGTTGGAATGGGAAAAAAGTAGGGACCAATATGAGAAAAAATCCTGATTGTAAATTGCATGAATTTACAGAATTATCTCAGAAAGGGAAAGCTTAGGGGTATTTTTGTTCAGCAGTTGAAACACTGAAAGATAAAACTTCTTCAAAAGCAGAAGACAATAATGCATTCAGTGCAAGAAAAGCCAGACCCTAAGGGAACTTTTCTTCTGCCAGTTCCATGAGTCAGATCAGATTTCATTACCTGAGGTGCAGTGGTACTAGAGGTCCTAGAATGCCTCTGAAAGCCTAAACGAGCATTTAGTGTTCAGAGACCTTGTTCATGTACAGAAAAGACACAAAATAGAATGAGCAATATATTATTTGAACTATGACATGATGTGCTTCTGCTCATTGGGGACAACTGTAATATCAGATGACAGGATCAAGGAGACACTGAAAAATATATTGGAAAATTATTAAAATTGGATTTTGGGCTTGCCACTGTTATCAAAGTTGCAAGCCAAACATTCATGAAATATTAAAAATCAAAACTGATTTTTAATTGAGGTAAGAAAAGAGGTCAAGCATTTTTTGCTTTTCTGATAAAAACCTTAATAGAAATAGATAGAAGGAAAGCATGTGAATAAAAATGCAAAACTAAAACTGAAAAGGAGTCACTGTATAACACTTCACTGACTACTTGAAATACAGGAAAATCAGTCCCAAAAAGTAAAACCTGACAAAAGAAATTCAGAAGCCAGGCACAGCAAATTTCAGTGCTGATACAGTCTCATTCAAGTCTTCATCCCACACTCTGCATAACAGGACAGTGCATTTCACATTATTTTATTTCACCTTTTGCTTACACCCATGAAGCAATCTTTATCAAGCAAAGGCTGAAAGACATTATGGCTGTATGGAAACTGGAGTACAAGAAACTCAAATGTTATTTACAGCTTAATAAATCCACATATCCAAACTAGTTGTTTTCTGTATATTGCATATAGCTTTTATCATGCACTGAATTTAAGAAGTTAATGTCTTATATCCTCTTATATTCCTCTTGTATTGGAGGTCAGGAAAGAGGAAGGACAGAGGGAAAGGAAGGTTTGCTTATGAGGAAGCAATACTGAAGAATAAGCAAGAACAAGATGCAGCATATTCCAACACCCTCTATTATATCATTATTCCCTAATGATATAACTAGATAAATTGTATCACTTCAGATTGTTCCCCAGCCCTATGCAGAAAGACACATGGGATTTGTTTGTCATCACCAAAATATCTTCCCACAGTTCTATCACTTTTCAAGACCAGTGTAGCCCTGACAGCTTTCATTATTACACTTGCATCTATATCAATGTTTGAATCTGAATGTATATATTTATGCTTCTGTCAGGGCACCTTAATTTATAAGAAAATATTTTGGTAGTATCATAAAAATTTTGCAGGGTCATCATATGCCCTTGCATTGTTTAATGTGATTATTTTGGAACACAAAGTAAATTAGAAAAAATCTGTAGTTTGCCTTTGTCTGTTACCATGCACTTTTTCCTACTGTAACTATTTAAAGTCTGAATCAAAGCACAGTGAAGTTAGAATTTCTTCAATGAAAAAACCTTTTCTTATTTATCACACTTCAAGTCACCCAGTTTTCATTTGAATATCCTGATGGCCTGAATGGTTCAGCTGACATGCATGTCAGCTGAACCATTCAACTCATTCTCAGATGGCTTTGCAGTCAAGCCACAGCCCCCCACCACCTCACCAAAGGAGTAAATTAAACAAATATCCTTTTCTTATTTGTAAGATGAAGGTCAGATACCAGGTTGAAGATAACACATTAGTCTTGTCTTCACTGCTAGCTGGAAGAATATCTAATTTAGGGAGGGCTGGCTTGCAAAAAAATGTAGGAAAGAAAGGGTTGCTTTCCATCACAAATACCATGATTGGGTTTTGTAAGGCTGGAGGATGATCACTGGGGAGTTTTAGGGAAAACAAACATCTGAAGAAAATAACCAGCAACCAGCCCTAGATAGGACCCCAACCATGAAAATGTCTGCTGCTAAATTGTGCTGCTTTTTTCTCTTTCACCTTCAGCTTTTTTCTCCTCTTCCATGGTATCAGAGCCAATGCTAACAAGGAGAGTGAGCACTTGCAGGTCAGGCATTCCATAGTCAAACTTGCACTTTCCAGCATCCACCTCTCTGAAAGGTCTCCAGATACCTGCTCAAGGCACCACTGCTCCACAAGGGAGGATTAAAAGGGCATCCAAAGGGACATTAATATGTGGTACTAAAGATAGACACTGGTGTTATTGTTGGTCTAAAGATAATTCTGGCCTTCTTCCTGTCTCCAGCTTCTTGATTTCTGTGTTTACTCTTTCACAAATTCACACTCTTCCCTTCTGAGGATCGCTCTAGCTATTCACCTCATCTCCCATTTCACTGATGATCCTCTAGCACAAAACATCCTGACCGTTCCTATACTGCACAGAAACTCTTAATTGCCCAAGTTGCAGCAGAAGGGGACTCATCTGGGACTCCTATTGTCAAGAGATCAAGAGAGCTCAGCTCTTGCCAAACTTGCTCTAAAGAGGGTTTGTTTGGCCTCCCATCAGTAACCTTAGGCCTTTTTTGCCCATTCACCAAGACATCACTGAGAAATGGCCTTTTTCTCACAGTCAGGGTTCACTGCCACCTCACCCCACCAGGTAAGAAGAGATCTGCCAGGGGTGGTGGTGCAGCCAGGCCAGAGCCAGGCAGGCTGGAGAGGGGCAGGAGAGACTAAACATCCTCACCCAGCAGCTGCCAGGAGGACAAAACACCCTGGAACCCTGAGCCTTGCTCACGCCTTCCTCCAGCATTCTTAGCCTACAGTAACAAGGGTACACTTTTCACAAGAGAGAAAGACAGAGGATAAAGAAAAAGGTAGAGCCAGTAATCTTTCCTTAGGCCTCCCTTTGCTCCTGAGAGAAGTATTTCCAGAATTCATTTTCTGTTGTGGGGGAAGGAGGGCAAGGAAGCAGCTGTTTTAGGAAACAGTAAGCAGAAGGATGCGTTTGAAATGTGACCATGACCTACTGTGCTTCACATTTTGCAGGAAAATGCTTTTATCTCTTGCAGATTCACAGCTTTTAGCTTTCTCCTGAAAGAAGGGGTCTGTGACCCATCTTTGAAATAGCTAAGCAGGAGCTATTCTTTTCCTTTTAAAACACAGTTGAAAGGGGACGTGATGAAACAGCATTGAATAAAATATGAATCCTTGGAGCAGAACTGAAGCTCTCCATCTGTCACTCTGTGCCCTGCCCATGAAGCCATGTCCTGCTCTGTTCTCTTACTGGCCTAGTGAATCCTGAGTTCATTGCAGCACAACAACCTCAATTCAACAGGATGGCTGAGGAGCACTCCCCATGTATAAACCCAGGTGACCAAACTTGGCAAGAGAGTGGGGCACGTGGCTCTCAGCTCTCTAAGACAGGAATCAAAAGTGAACATAATTTTTTTCCAATTACAGGCTATGACAAATAAAGGAAATGGCAGGGTGAAACTATCTTCCTTCTAAAGGAAACTCAGACATCATAGTGCATTTTGTCCACTCTTTTTGTCCACTCTTTGCAGAATCACTTTTGAGATTTAATTACACGATAACCTAATTAGTGGATCTAGAAAGTGAAGCCCATGAAGCTCAAGTTAAGAATCCACTGGTACTTTAGCTTGGTATCTAGACAAGGGTGAGTAATTCTGAACCCTGGATAGAGGGAAAAGAAAGCTACTGAAGGATAATCAGTTACAGTCACTCTCCAAAAGCCAACAGCAGTCCAGATCCTGACATGGAAAAGGAAAAGCATAAGTTCATGGCATATTTAAGCTCACCAAAAAAACCCAACCAACCAAAAAAACCCTGCCCTGAAATAAGGAAACTACATAATAAAAATGTCGCCAGTGGTACAATCTTTTAGGTTTCCTATTAAAGAAATGTGGTCCACCAAAGCAGGGATCTGAAGTGTGGGTTCACTAGTGAATACATTAAGTAAATTCTTAGTTCAAAATTCCACTGGGAGCAATACTCATTAGGTGCTGTCCTCTACTGTAGATGGTTAAGAAGTCTCTTAATAGAGGGAAAAGCTATTAAATATTTCATCTTAACAATACCTACTGGCTGTCTCATGGTCTGCTGAAACAGACAGGAGAATTTTCCATTATAAATTTATCTCCCTGAAAAGGAAGACCTGCTGCTACAGATTTTTGGCTGAATTTTTTTCCCCACTTGTCATTTTTGCCATTTCATTCCATACACTCTGGAAGCATTTGCTGCCAGAGAGGAAAAATATATTATTTACTGAATCAAATGAAAGGCTCACGTAATTTTATGTCCCATTCTGGGTGGTAGTCAATGTGAGTTACCTGACACAGGACAGGATAGATAAAAGAGGTACAAGCAATTCTGACTAAAAATTCAGAATAGCAGGGTTAATAAGAAAATACTGGCTTAAGCTCAGGATTAATACCTCCTGAAATATAATGATTTATAATCATTTAAATATTCTATCCCGTTAATATTTGTCAAGTTTTCCAGTTTTGGTTCTGGTAATTGGATAATAGTGAATCATTTCAAGTCGTATATTCCTAAACAATATTTCACTCCTGTACTGCTTTATACTATTTCACTAACATGAGTTAAACCAATTGAGAAACAGTCTGTTCTCCATCTGCTACCAACAAATGTGATCTAATGCATTAATTAGATCCCCAGCTTTGACAAGTTTTTTAAAATAGTTCTAGAGAACTATTAGCACAATTTTTTCCAGTTAACTTTATTTTGGCTCACAGTCTGGTCTCATATTCTAAACCACCATCACTACTGTCTGTATTTGAAGAGCAAGACATTCATTAGTTTTCTGGTTTAGAGCTGTCTAATTCAATTCAAATCACTAAAGTCATATGCAAGTCCCTCATACTGCCTCCATTCTTCTTGATTGCTCTGCTCAGATCAATTTCCCCATGACCACCACCCCCCTTAGGTTTCCTAAACCAAAAATGAAGCATGAATTTGCAACACAAGCAGTAGGTCTCCATACTGATTGGCCCAACAAAGGCAGATACACAAATGGTGTCTGGATCCTGTTCAACATTAGTTATTGTGTGGGAAAACTAATTTCTTTCCACAATTAATTCCACTCTTCTGGAATTGTGAATAATCAATGGCTTTGATTAGGTATTTTTGTCAAATAGGTTGTGATGAGATACATTGGTGGATGGATATTTTACTAGTCCTGCATCTGAGCTCTTCAGCAGAAGCAGCTCATCAGTTTAACTTATACTTTTGAGCAGAAAGAGCAGGATGAAATGTCATGAGGCTGTACTGGATTGTACGTGAGGTTTCTGACCTAATTCACTTTCATTTTTGCTTCTTCTCCCCTCTCCCTCTAGTAAACTGAATATCAGACTAGCATAACTCTGTTGAAAATTATAAGTGCCTCTTCTATGGAGCACTATGAAAAATCATTGCATCACAAGCTTTACAAAGAGATGCTAAAAACCATCTTTCATTAAAAGTGCATTGGGTGCTAAATGAATCTATACTAAAAGCCATACTTAGAGACACATATATTGCACATATGGGGAATGAGATTATATAAAGTTTGTGTCTGGCAATCTGCTACTTAAATGGAACATTAATGTAATAGAAAGTGTCTGCTTCTATCAGCAAGGCTACCACCATAAACTGTGCAGAGTAATCTCTCACCCTTAATAGCATTGCACTGGAATCAGCACAGAAAACATATCCACTGTAGCAATATTCAGCATACCCAGAGGATGGTCTTTCTCTTCAACAAATTTAATGCAAAATTAGACAGGGTGTTATTTAAATGGTCAGCACTTTAATTTTATTCTAGATCTCATGTGGCATTCACATTCTCTGAAAAAAATTCCTTCACCCAGGATTTTTCTTCTGGGAAGCTGAGAAGCCTCAGAGAAAAAGGAAAACAATTCTTATCTCATTTGCTTCTCCTGTGTTGTGCTCATGTGGAATGTGGTTGGAGATTGTTCCATTGCATTCTGCTGGGAGTTGTTTTCACTCTTTGGCCACTCAGGGCCAAGCTGTGTCAGGACTCTGGAGAGAGTCATGAGGTTTCATTATTATCTTTTTAGCCTTCTGTAAGTATCTTTTCTGTATTCTTTAGTATGGTATTCTTTAATATAATATAGTATCAAAAAGTAATAATTTAGCCTTCTGAGAACATGGAGTGAGATGCATCATTCCTGCCTTCATTGGGCACCCTGCAAATACAATAACCTCAGATCCGAAAAATATGAGGGTAGGATACCAATTTTAATTTTATCTGCAAAAAAATGAGAATTCACCAATACTTAAATCTGGTACTAAGTATATATGGAAGGAATATAATATTAATCTGGTACAAAGTATATATGGCATGGAGTGGGGTTCCCCCCCTTACATAAATTATATGGAAATTAAGTTGCAGTTAATTGATTAAGATGTGCAAATTAAATTTAGTTTCTAAGCCAAATCCTTAACTGGGATAACTCAGATGTAGCTCAGACATAAATAACAACAAATTAGCAATATGAACTACCAGGGAGTAAAAACAATCACAGTAAGAAGGAAGAAACTACTTAGGTATGACATTTCCCTGACTAAACAAAATACCAGGTTTCAGTTATTTTAAAAATAGCAAGGCTTTAAGTAACAGTTAGCAAGACACTTCTGAAAACAACAGTATTTGCTGTTCTCTTATTTGAAAGAGCCTTTTTGTCTTCATGTTTTGTTCCCTCTTCTATCACTTCAAACCCCAACCTGAAAAATAGATGTTATCTATAGGGTTTTATTTAGTCTTTATTAAGGAATGCTGGATGGAGGCTTTTCTGACCACCCTGAGGTTGGAATTCCTTTACATATTCCTTTCTCCATATTTTAGTGCAAGTCTGTGGACACTTCCTGCTTAAAAGCTCCTGTTACACAGAACACTGACATTCCCCTTCATTTCTCACAGACAGCAGATAACAATATGCTCTATTTCAACCCAATAAAAGAGATTACAGGAAATCTCCCTTAAGTCATCAGAATATTTATTTAGGAGATGGAAAATGCAGATCAAAAGCTTAACCACATCATAAAACTTGGACCTATCAAACCTTTCAGCAGGACAGTATCCCACTGGAAACAATGAGACAAGTTGTTCTCAATCTGCTTTTGTGAACTACATCTCCTTTGTATAGAAAGATTGAAAACCACTTGCCATCAGGCTGGCATGGATCCTTGGAATTCAAAAATTAATCTAAGTCCTAGAGGAAATTAACATTTATTTCTTAAAAGTAGCAAGAAGCTGGGGAGGGCCATGAGAGACAGGGAGTTCCCCAAAGGCACTGACCTCAGTTCTGGCCCCTCTGGTAGCTGTTCCCCATCTCCTAGAGCTTTTGCCATTTCCACATGTTGAATTACAAACCCATTTTTAGATGCAAGATAAGATATATATAAAGATAAAATATAAGATGCAAGGACTGGGTGACAGAATTCATAGTCTTTTTTTTCTGTGTTGTGAACTGATCTAGCCCTCTGGCTATGCAAAGCTAGGAATGATGTAGGTGAGTACTGCAGCAACAGAAATCCCCTGGAGGATCTACCCTCAATGCCTCAGTCCTGAGCTGCCTGAGGAAGGGCAGTGGTCAGGTTATTCTACAGAACAAAGCAGAAGAAAAACAATCTCCTTTTTTTGCCACATAAATCACCACTGCCAGAGTCAAGAGGCAAATTGTGCTCTCTAATTGCAGGTTGTCAGACACAAGTATGCTTCCCAGGTCAGTGGAACAAGAAGGGGTGGTGACTAACTGACCTCACATCTAAAAGCATGACTTGCTGTCTCCTTTTTCTGACTTTGAGAAGACTGAAAAGCTTGTGTCTTATTAATATGGCACACTTTTTTTAAAAGAACAGATTTTTCCAGAATATTTCCAGATTAGATTTCAAGACAACCGGAAATCTGCATTAGAAAATACCTTGAAAAACAGATGAGGTATTTTTGTAGAAAATGCTTTTGAGAAATGCTTAGCAGATTATGCAGCAAATTTTTCAAGGCCAAAATCAAATCTAGTCTAATAAAAAACAATTCATTGGAACTTCCTGAAGGAAAAGACAAGCAGCTGGTCCATTTAGATGGCATCTTTACTCTTTCTAGGAATTTCAGAAGTTTGGATGTAACATAGAGATGGTCACACTCCAAAGGCAGAGTGCTTGAAAAAGCCATTTATAATAAAACTTTAATAAGCACATTGATTCCTTAGGAACCTAAGTTCCCATTTTTAAAGTGAAGTAGGCACTGACAAGCTCAACTGTTCTAAAAATGGGACCCAACAGCATAATTCCCTAATTCTCATGCATATATCCAATGTGAATTAAGCTTTTTATCTTCCAAGGCACAAAATTATTGCAAATGGCAACGATGGTTTTTTCTAAAGAGACTTTGAATACCATCTCCAGAATCTATTTATTTTTTATGTCTGAATCTGAAATTATTCCAAGGAATTTTAAGGGCATTTTTGTCAATCTTCCAATTTGAGAAAGATGGCTTCCATAGCTGTGTGCAGTTCATAGTAGACTCCTCAAAGAGCACCAGAACCAAACTAGAAAATACAACTGCTCATGGTGGAAATGTTTACATTAAGAAATATTTTTAGGCAAATAATTTAAATAATTTAAAAAGTTATTTCCACCAGAAGGGATTACCAGAAAAAACAGTGGCAATACAGGTGTTTGCTCCTCTCCCTAGCTGGGAAACAGAAAGAAAATTTTAGTTTCCTTCTACAGACCCATTCAAGGTAGTCTGCCAAAATCTTACACAAAAGGTCCATTCTCCTGCTGCCAGCTAAGGGGGCTGGAAGGGAAATTGTGCACTCAAAACTGTATTTCCTACCCTTGCTCTCCTGGGTTATAAAAGTGCAGCTTCCTCAGCCTCAACATGGAGCTGCCTGTTGGGGAGCTTGCCTTTCAATTTTGCTTTTATCCTTGCATCCAGAAATACCTTCAGTGCCTTAATGTATCAAAAGGAGTTTCCATTAAATAAGTATATTTTTTAAATTACCCAGATATTTTCTAACACTCAGCAAACTGCTGAGTTTTGGAGGTGATTATTTATTTGAGCACAGATTTTCCTTTCTCTTAATTTTTGCACAATAGGAGCCTAATTATATTAATAAAGTCTAAAGTCTGTAAGAGGCTTGGGCATCTCCATCTGTGCCAAGTCTCTAAGAACTTATTATTCTAAAAGAAAAAACCAATAGGCTAAAGCACAGGATTTATGGATCTAGCAGATCTCTAAGGATCTTCTTGAGTCAATGACAGAAATACATTGGCTCACAGAAACCAACCTGGTTCTAGGAATTCTCATTTTGTTTCCAGACAAGTTATCAGACCTTCAAGATAATTCTGGACCTTCTAGACCTACTGTGTGATATTTTCTAGACCAGGTATCAGACAGTATCTGATACCTTGCCTAGAAGAACTGCACTCATCCAGCCTACACATACATTTATCACTGTGATAAATTAATACCAGCATTCTGCTATAGTTGTATTTAGTGATGTAGTCATTAGTGGCCTGAATTTGGTACATGGCAAGTTAGGATCTCTATATACTAAAAACTACATAGTTTTTAGTATAACATGTTTACAATTACTTTCCAATACCTATCACCTAAGTTAGACAGTGAGCTTCTACTCTAAACCAATCTCAAAGTGCCGACATCACAGCAGAAGATGGAGGTAGAGAAGAAAAAGAAAGGCTGGACATGCCCCAAACCCTCCATCTTGTCCCCAAAACCCCTATTCTAAAAAACCCCAAAATCTACTTTTTCACCCAGTAATATTTTTATTATTACTACTTAAACTTCTGTGGCTTTCAGGTCTTCATACAAAGCTGGTAATTTGCTCCATAATCAAACCCACAGGTGTCCTGGGCTGTGTGCCAGGGTCTCTGAGCCCCCTGGCAGGGATCCCGGCAACTCTGGACACCCAGAGAGATGTCCTGAGTTCCGACAGGATACGATGTTTGCAAACTCAACAGGATCACTCAGAGTACTGAGCTACTCCCAGGGAAAAAGCCCTGGCAGGATGGGAACCTGCGCGGGCTGACAGCGCGCTCTGCCGGCTCCCGCTCCCCCGCGCTCAGCTCACCGAAGGACTCTCGGCGCTTTCCCTTCAAATACTGCGCTATTTTCGGCCGAGATGGAGTTTATTTTCTTCCTAGCAGCTGTAGAGGGCTGTGGTTTGGATTCGGTATGGGGGTAATGCTAATAACGCACTGATGCTGTTATTGTTGCTAAGTAGGGCTTAACGTAAGTCAAGGATTTCTCAGCACAAAGGAGGGAGGGAGGGAGCACGGCCGGGGGCTGTGTACAAAGCACAAACAGGACAGGACTGCTGTGGAAAGTGCCTTGAGCTGTTTTATTTTCCAGCATCAGTCTCATTACATGGCTATGACAATGGGGAGATGCCAGCAGCTCACATCCCAAGCAGCAGAAAAAAGAACTGAATGTTACAACTCACTTTATAACTTTTTTGACCAATCACACAAAGCAAAAGCATATTGACAGTGGTTCCATCCAACCACTACAAGCACACATACCTTTGGTTAAAATAATGCTTGCTTATTTCGAATACAATACCTGCTTGTCAGCCTTAAAATACAATGCACAGAGCTCCATTATTAAGTTTCAAACTTCCTAATATCTTGCTAGATAAACTTTTCTGCAGCTTTGGAAGTTATCCTAGACAAGCAGGAAGTTATCCTAGACAAGCGTTAATACATGGACCATTGTTCTACTCATCCTTGCTTTTCTACTTTTTAAATAATTTTTCTGCTGACCAATCTCATGGCTACTGCTCAGTTCTAATCACAGTTCTGCTGTCTCTGAGGCTGCCTTTTGCAGCTTTCCCAAAACCCTCTGGTTTTATGGATTCCCACAGAGCACGACCAGGACAGCTGAGCTGAGCTGTCCAAGGGGATACTTCACACCATATCCACAATATAAACTGGGGACTTACCTGGCAGTGGGGCTGGCTGAGCTGTCCAAGGGGATACTTCACACCATGCCCACGATATAAACTGGGGACTTACCTGGCAGTGGGGCTGGCTGTGGTTTGGGGATGAGCTGGGCATCGATCAGCAAGTGAGGAGTAATGCTATTGTGCATCACTTGTCTTTCTTGGGTTTTCTCTCTCTCTTCCCCATCCCCCTTTAACCACTATCTTTACTATTATTATTATTACATTATACATTATATTTTACTTTGTTTCAGTTGTTAAAGTGAACCCACTGGTTTCACTGCTTTTTTTCCCTAATTCTGCTCATCCAAACAGGTTTGGAAGAAGCAAGCCAGAGCTCTGTGGCACTTTGTTGCCAGCTGGAGTTAAACCATGACATCTGTGCAGGGTTGGCAATGTCTGTGCCCACTCTGTGTTTTCCAGTGGCTCTCAGGGCAGCGTGTCCATCCCCACAGGTGACAGTGCCAACCCTGGCAGGGCTCACCCAGCTGTGGGAGAGCTGACACCACTCTCACACACTCTCCTGCAAGTGGTGTTTCCTTGTTCCAGTGTTCTGCCTGCGAGGAGTTTACCTAACACCTGTTCTGTCTGCAAGGTGCCCGATGGGGATCCCTGGCAGCTGGCCCAGCCCTACCATCCCAGCCAGAAGCAGGGCACTGGGGCAGCCCCAGCCTTGGGCATAGGGCACCTCCATGGGGATGGGGACGGGCTGGGACCAGCCTGGGACATAGAACCATAGAATAGCTTGGGCTGGATGTTGTGGCAATGTTTGCAGGGGTCCCAGGATGAGGGAAGAGACAAGAAAGTTGACTCCATGTTTCAGAAGGCTGATTTATTATTTTATGATATATATTATATTAAAACTATACTAAAAGAATAGAAGGAAGGATTTCATCAGAAGGCTGGCTAAGAATAGAAAAGGAATGAATAACAAAGGTTTGTCTGTGACCCAGACAGTCTGGACAGCTGGGCTGGGATTGGCCATTAATGAGAAACAACCAGATGAGACCAATCCCAGATCCACCTGCTGCATCCCACAGCAGCAGAGAATCATTGTTTGCAGTTTGTTCCTGAGGCCTCTCAGCTTCTCAGGAGGGAAAAATCCTAAGGAAAGGATTTTTTATAGAATATGTCGGTGACAGGACATGGTAAAACTCATCTCATTCCAATGCCACAGGCAGGGACATCTCCACTAGACCAGGTTGCTTCAAGCCTCATTCAACCTTGCCTTCCAGGGACAGAGCATCCACACCTCCTCTGGACAACTTGTGCCCGGGTTTCTTCACCTTCATCGTAAAAAAATGAACCAATTCCAGTCTGCTCTGGTGCCCAAGCAAACCCTAAAATGAACATCTCATAATCAGAAGTTTTTAGCATTTTTTATCTCATCCACAAATTTATATTGAAAACATATTTTAGTAGTCACACATAAAGCTGTCAGTTTGTGTCCACTGTAGATAGAAATTTTTAATAACTTAACAAATAAAGGCATGATTATAGAGTATAACTATGCAATTGGAACTTCAGAAATAGTCCCTTAATTAGTTTATATAGGATGATATCAAGCACCTAAGAAATAATACAGCAAAACAAGTATTTAAGTCACAGAAGGTTTTAATTTTGGCAGGACTGCTTTCCCTTATTAAAAAAAGAACAGAACAAATTTCTCAACATGTTTAATGTCAGTACTTGCAGTTCTTCTTTCACAACAGCAGGAGAAAAAAATATTTTCTAATGCCCAAAAATGACATCTGTGAAAAAAAAAAAAAAACCAACCAACTGTATTAGCAAGAACTAAAAGAACATCCAGTATAATTTATTCACAGAAATGTCCTTAAAAGACTAAATTTGCATCGAAAAATCTTTTTCTACCCAGTTTATGTAATAAAGAAAAATTACATTATTGATACTGATATTTTAATTGAAGAGCATCACTATCAGTAGTTGGATTTAAAAGGTTGAGAGAGCAGTCAGGTCACCAGAACACTCTTGTTATACAGCCTATCTCAGACAGCCCTTGGCACAGGTTTGAAACTGGTGCTGCAGGCAGAGAGCAGCAGAGTGAGTTCAAGCAGAAGTCCTCTCCCCAGAACAGCATGTGGAATAAGACTCGAGGAGGCACACCAAAGCACCAACCAAATTGACATTTTCAACATTATTGACACTACAAGATTTATTACTCCCTGTTCAATTTAAAAAGATTCCCTGGGGAAATTTTTAAGGGGTGATTACTTTATTGGTTGTTATTGAGTAGAACCATTTGACAGCTCGTAGGGAATGTCTGAATAACAAAAGCCTTGATAGAAAGAGATCAAGAGACCCCTGGTGACTGATCTGGATGGCATTGATTTGATTTCAGCATGATGCATTTAGTTTCCATTGTTAAAAGAACACAGCAGGTTGGTTTACAGAATGAGCAGTGAGTGTAGTGCTGTGACACAGCCTAGAGCCCTGCACTGCACACAGCTCCTGCTCTGGTAAGCAATTAATTTCATCAAGATTACTGTGTGCAGCTGGATTACTCTGAGAAGGAAACTGGGGCTGAACCCCACAACTTGTACACTTGATCTTCACAGCATCACTCCACCAATACATCACAGTGGCTGGAGAGAAGGAGAGAAGGAGAGAAGGCTGGAGAGAGGAGAGAAGAAAGATGAAAAAGAAGATTTCCATCACCTTCAAGCTCATGAATAACCTTCTTCCAGCTCAAAGAAACCAGGGAACATTCCTGAATAGGCAGGATGTAGAAACAATAGAAGCATTCTGGCAAATATAAAAACAGGGTGAATTGGAGTCAGGGAGTTATGCAATCTAAGTGGTAGTCTGGGTATTAAAAAACAAAACACAAGGCTAGCTAACAAGTAACTAAACACAGAGCTAAGCTCTGATAAGACTGAATTTTAATTTTTTTTTCTGAGAAAAACAGAGAGGCTAGGTCAATGGAGAGGGGAAAAACCATAAGTTTAATAAACTGTCCCAGACACTAGAGCATTTATAGAGCTATGTATAGATATCAGCTTCCTTTCAAATGCTGAGAAATAGACATTTTAGAAAAGCAAAAGTGCATCAGATTTTACAGGATTAGATCACCAGCAGCATTTGTTAATTGCCATAACCACTGAGTCTCTCATTTAGATGTAGTCAGATTTCAAAAGTTGGATTGCTGCTGACAAAAGGGCTTTCCCTTTCCAAAGAGAGTGTTGTTGAATATTCCTGTTACACCAAGAAACAAATAATGGAGGGGCATTGTGTACACAGAGGGGCTTGCCATCAACTTATCTAAAGCTTAAATTAAAAACTGAAGAATTCTTCTTAGAAGGACTTAAATATGTCCTAAATAAAAGCCTCAAAAAGCCAGAGTTATTTTAGACTGAGAACTGCACTAAGACACTTTTCTACTATGGTCCAAAATATTTCCTCTTCTCATGTGTTTATTTTCCTCTCCCTGGTTCCCTGACAATCATATAGTCCTGGCAATCTTGTTGATCATCTTTACTATTCTAACCTGCAGTCACTGAGAACCTAATATATTACCCTGTGCAGGAAGCAAAGAGTTTTTATTCAGTCTGTTAGCATTTCAGGGCATGTAAAATCTGAATTGTTGAATCCTAGATTTCACCTGTGGCTTAATGTGAATTGATCATTAATCCCACATCTGTGTTACATAGTGGGTTTTGGCAAAAAAAAAATTATGCCAGGCAAATATTAAGATTGTATAAATCAAAAGAAGACTGAAATCTCTTTCTCCAAGCACACAAAGGTTGTGCAGCAGGAATAGCATTTGTCTCACCCTTTTTTGACTCACCCACACTTTGCTGTGCACAGCTACTGCAATTATACTTATCCCTCTCTGTATTACATATGCTAATGTAATTTTTGGGAGTGTGCTGTAGTCATCCATAATTCACTCCTGCCATTCTAACAGAAACCTTTGTGCCTGTGGGGCTGAAAAACACAGCTGGTTTTTGAATACACAGGATGAATGCCCAAACCAGTGGATTAGAGTCACTTTCCTTAATCTTGACTCTGTTAACAAGTCTGTAGAACAAAACATGTTTAACAGCAAGAGATTCCATGGAATAGGAGATATTCTCAAGCAATAGCTCTAACTCTTCATTTCTGCTGATCTGGCATTCCTCTGTTGCCAAGTTAATATCTTTGTCATTGTGTTGCATAATTAACCTTCTGCCAATCCTCTCTAGTTTTGGTCAGAATATAGGCAATCATTTTTATAGAATAAAAAGGTCTCAAGAATAGCAAACTTCTCACTAAAAGAATCAACTTCAAGTGATTGACATTAGCCCTTGAAAATAAAGTTGGGCTCTCAGTTTGAATGAGAAGTCTGTTATTTCAGGTCTGAATCCAAAAAAAGGCAGTGGCTGTGAATGTCTAAATGGTGGATAAAAGATACACAAAAAATACAGCTGGGTGTTCCGCAAATGAGAGCTTTGTGCATCTTTCTACCAAGTCTGTGTCCAGGAGGAGCAATTCAAGGGAGCTGCATGAGGTGCTGCTGTGCAACTCCATCCCTTCTACACTGCTGTGTGCTGGGAGAGCCAGAAACAAGGCAGAAATACTTCTTGGAAAGCATTTAACAATGGAGGAAAGGAAGAACACACATTGAATCAAATCAAAATACCATGTTCCAGACTGCTGCATTGCTCACAGGGGTCCCAGGATGAGGGAAGAGATGAGAAAGTTGACTCCATGTTCAGAAAGCTGATTTATTATTTATGATATATATTATGTTAAAACTATATTAAAGAAGAGAAGAAAGGATTTCATCAGAAGGCTGGCTAAGAATAGAAAAGGAATGAACAACAAAGGTTTGTCTGTGACCCAGACAGTCTGGACAGCTGGGCTGGGATTGGCCATTAATGAGAAACAACCACAGAGACCAATCCCAGATCCACCTGGTGCATCCCACAGCAGCAGAGAATCATTGTTTGCAGTTTGATCCTGAGGCCTCTCAGCTTCTCAGGAGGGAAAAATCCTAAGGAAAGGATTTTTCATAGAGCATGTCAGTGACACCAGACCCTATCCACAGAGGGCTGCACCTAGCAGATTGGATGATCATTTTATGGTGAGCTGCAGCCATGGGTATCTCATGGCAAGAAGGATCTGGCAGCCAAGGAGCAGCACCAAAGATGAGCATCCCTGAAAGAATGATTGATTGCAAGCAAAGAAGAAAGAAATTACATAGGATAGCATCTTATTCCAGGGACAGTGTTCTTCTTTCTGCTTTTTAAACACAAGACAAAAGCTCTGGAAGTGTCAGAAGCTAATTTAAAAGCAATGAAAATTATTTCTAACTTGTCATATCAAACCCTCACAGAAAAGCATCTCTATTCATTGTGTAATGCCTGTAATGCCTAAAGATCTTCTCAATTATATTTGTTTTCCAGGTGATTCTCCTCATCTAGGAAAGAAATGCATTGCTATCTAAAAAGAAATGCTTCTGACAACTCTTTTCTCTTTCTCAATGCCATTATAACAGTAACAAAAAACCTTAAGCCATTAACTTTAGTGCAAATTTTGTCTGAAAATGGGCAAACTGAACATATTAGGATTAGGTCCATAGAATTTGCACCACCATTAGGTTCAAATGGATAAATATTTTTTCCTTCTGAATTATACTGTAATACTTCCAAAGGGAATATGTTGGGACCAAAGGATGGCAGGACCAGCAACAACACACAGCAGTCTGATTTGAAACTTTTTTATGCAATCAAACTTTAAATTTCAAATGCTTTCAGAGACAGAGGTTCATTCAAAGGTGACACAAAGTGCATCCTCCACCCACAGGGTAAATGCTGGACACCAGGAAACTGCTGTGACAGCACCTAACCCCTGAATCTCTGTTTCAGAGAGCAGGAAATCTAGTTTTGCTAGGATGGAAAAGGGAGAATATGTGTCTGCTTTGCTGCAAAAAAAAGCAGAAGGCCAGAAGCAGGAAAAACCCTTTACTGATACCATGCCCTCATCCCCCTCTGAAGGGAAAAGCACTGAAATTCCAAGAGGGAAATATATTCTGAGCTGGCTGGGAAGAGAGTGATAAAAAACCATAAGGGTAGGAGGGAAGGTCTGTTCAGGGAGGAATGGAAAGAAGGTGATATCAGGATCCAGTGGAAGGGAAAGGGATCTGGAGGTGGGTAAGAAGAGCTAGGCAGCACCAGTGGGATGAAAAGAGAGAACAGATAAAAAGAAGGCTCTGGGAAGTTGGCTTACATACCAGAGGAATTCTTGGTAAAAAAAAAGTTTGGGATTCACTGACATAAAACACTGTACATGTATGGTAGCAAACCTACTTGAATCATTATTGGGATTATAGATAATTTCACTCTATGTAGAAGTGTGAGACTGTGACAGGAAATGAACAAAATAAAAGCTGTAAAGTATGATGGAAAGTAGAGAGAGAACTTGTTTTTCTCAGATCATATTTTTACATACAGAGAGGAAAACATTTTCATTCTGAAATATTAAGGAAAACAATAAAGAAAAAAAGTCTCAATTAAGGGAAACTTTTGGATTAATACCTTGTTCTGTGGTCTGTTTTTCCTGTCCCTTTTCCTTGCTCCAACTACACTTTCAGCATCTAAATGTGTATTTTAGACATACATGTCTAACAAGCCCCAGCTCTTGAGTGTGCCCATCACATGTAAGGATCACTTCCTTGCCAGCTCTGGTATCTAAGTCTCATTCAGGCTCTGTACTGGAAGATATTTTTATTTAAGCCTCTTGCCATCAGAAAAAAAGTCTTCTTGTCACACCAACAGCACAGCAGGACAGCTGGGAGATGTCTAGAAGCAAAGCTGCTAAAGACCAAGGCTGACTGGACCACATCAAATCTGTGCCTTTTGAATTCACCAGAGTGAGAAATCAGAAGGGAATTAGCAGGAGAACAGGTTAGGTTTTTATAACTGGGTGAGATTAAATTGTACATGAGGTAGTTCAGGTTTTAGGATAAGAAAGTACAAAATAAGGTAGGAAAGAAAAATGAAGTTAAGGTCAGGTTACTCTGACAGGAGTTAAATCCATCACTGTTAGGGACTGTAGCATTTAGGCAATTGTGATCCCCTTCCTGTTCATGGCTCCTGCTGGTTATTTTGCATTTGGAAGCAGCCAGGGTCCTAGCCAAGCCATTTGTTTGGATTTGGCTCAGATCCTGCTGAACACCCAACTTATTTCCCTGGCAAAATGACAGCATCTTGAAATGTATCACTGGAAACAATTTGTTGCACAAAGCCAAGCTCCCTTGGCCAAGTTCACGACATGAAATAAAATTGAGGACAGTCTCTGCACATTTTTCATGCAACTCACCCCAGACCCTATTTCATGACAGTCCTTGCCTGCTAGGTGAGCAACTGCTGAGGTGTAGAGTGTAAAAACACAGAGTAATATTCCTGCTGTTAATAATTTTGTCACTGAAATGTGAATCAATAGGTTATCACTGGACTGTTTCAATCAAATTAATTATGAGTATTGACAAGGGGAACTCTCCTGGAAGAGTAGCTGATGGCAATGCTTATCCTATCACTCTCTGGGTCTGGTTTTTTATTTGTTTTAAGACCAGCCAGTGTTAGGAATCCACACAGATAAAGTTTCAAATCCAGCTGCTCACACAGCATGCAGTCATGGTCACTGCACTTGACTCAACATATTAACACAGTGAGGAACAAAACTGTGTGTCAAGAGCTTCTTGTGAGAGAAAAGCAACAGAAAGAATTACAAAATCCCAAGCCCTAAAAACAATGAATGACACTAACAAGAAAAAAACTAGTGGAAGAACACAGGAGCCAGGTGAAATGGGTTTCTCAAAATGCACAAAAAAGTGCCCATGAAGCAGCAGAGGAGACTGCCCATGCTTCAGGAAAGGACTGTAGGAAAGTTGCTGGTCTGTGGAGGAGGAAGCTCTCTTGTATGGCTCAGTGAGATGCACCACAGGAAAACAAAAGCAATAATCAACTCTCCACTACCTGATAAGACTGCTAAAAGGATCAGTGTTAAAAAAGATTGATTGAAGCACATGCTGCAGCTGCTGTTAGCCCTGGAAACATGTGCAGTGGCACTGTATTAGAGAAAATGAGCCCCAATTCAGCAGCAAGGCAGGAGCCTGAAAATTGACTCAGAACAAAGATTATCAGATGTCTACAAAAGGCATTATAGCAGAAGAAGGAAAAAAAAGATTTTAAATGTAAGTTTTGGGGCAAGCAGATAGAAAAACCATGATGCAGTCATAGACCATTAGCATTTATTAAGGGCTGCAGTATGGAGACACCAAAACAGAGTCAGAAATATTATTTTAAAATAGCATGGATGTTCATACATACAAGGTAAAAGAGAAATACTCTTCCTGTTTCAGCTTTCATTTGAGCATGACAGGAAATGTGTTGGGAGGAAATCAATTTTACAAATAGAAACAGAGGGATGAAGCTGAAGAATGTCATTACTTTGTGAAAGTACAAAGGAAATGAGGAAAAAAAAGGCAAAATTAGGCAGGCCAAGGCAAAGGTAGAAGATGGTGCCTCACTGGCTAATGATTGGTAACAGCAGCAATCACTGACAGTTCTAAAAAATGTCATTCCATTTTAGTTTTCAATGTGTCAGACTCAGGAAAATTAAATCACATCAGAAGCCACAGACTTATTACTGAAAGGTCAACTTTTATGAAACTTTTTCTCAAAAGCTTTAGTGAAGAGATCAAATAAACCTACTCCATTAACTTGAGTCAGACAAGTTTTAGGGGAACATCAGACAAAAATGGGCTAAGAACTATTGCACTTAGAGCCTAAGAGACATAAGGCTTTGCATCTATTTCCAAAGGTTGCTTGGAAATCAAAATGTAAATGGCCTTGAATATTCATATAATTCAAGACTTTTGTCAAAACATGCAAAACTGAAAAATGAAGTGGCATCATTTGCCCTAATTCATGCAGAAATGGTTCAGGAAAGCCAGTGTTACCCCTCCTAAGTAATGTCACATTCTAACACAGCCTTTGGAACAGATGGGGCAGGGGATGAGTGAATTCAGAACCACAATCAGCCCACTAGACTGGCAAATCCTGATCCTGTACCTTCCTCAGTAACCCACAGAATAGCATGGAGCAAAATGGGATCACTGACTCCCTGTGCAACTGACTGGTTTTCAAAGCCCAGCCAAAAAGAGCTGTCTGCTTTATCCTAGCTCATTTCCTGATCCATGCACAGTTTAAAAGTGTTGAACCCAGACTATGTCTCTGAGAAGCTGTACAGGATTGTGCTGGAGAACAGTGAGAAAACTGAGGTTTGATCCAAAAAAAATAGAAAAAAAAAAAGAAGAATTGTCAGTCATATTTTCTGAAAAATCTCTTTGCCCAGGATTTCTCTCCTGGGAAGCTGAGAAGCCTCAGAGAAAAAGGAAAACAATAATTATCTCATTTGCTTCTCCTGTGTTTTGCAATGTGGTTGGAGATTGTTTATCCAATATGTGAATTGTTTTGACTTAATGACCAATCATGGTCAGGCTGTGTTGGACTCTGGAAACAGTCATGAGGTTTCATTATTATCTTTTTAGCCTTCTCTCTGTATCCTTTCTGTATTCTTTAGTATAGTATTCTTTAATATAATATAGTATCATAAAATAATAAATTAGCCTTCTGAGAACATGGAGTCAGATCCATTTCCTTCCCTCATCTGAGGACCCTGAAAATACCACAAAGACTAGATTTAAAGTCCTAGATTGGGGAAAAAACAACAGGAGCTCTTGAAAAGCACACCGACCAACGTGCTTGCAGTCCATTAACAAAGCACAGTTTGTTTACCAGATCACACAAATATCACTTTCTCTCCTGTGCAATACATCAGGCTATCAACAAGTACCTGTCTGCTCATCTCTTATGTTCAAAGATAAGGATGAGCCCAGTAAGCTCAAGCATTTGACAGGTACACTAACACCAGTTATTTTAGCAGACTGACTTATAACTCGAAGGAAATCATCCAAAAGTACAGGATAAGTAAGGAATTCAGCAATCAGGAAAAGTCTCCAACAACTAACACAGTAAGACTTGAGGATTTCAAAATTTCAGAACTTATCCAGTCAGTAACTACCATGGAATCTTTTTGCCTCTCTTCACATTTGAACTGGTGTGAAACAGTAGAACTTTTAAAATGAAAGAAACAGAAAATTACAAATGAGACTTTTCCTCATGTATTACACAATTGAATGGATATCCAAGAGGGAACAGTTAGAAGGCCCAACTAGTTTCTCTCCTGCTGAACACTACAATTTACAATTCATGAAAAGAACAGTAGCAATGATCTCAAGGAAAGGGATTTGACTCTTATTAGAGATCCATGGCTCCTGTAATGTATTCTGCCGAGTGAGAGCAAAGGAGAATCAAGATTCTGAGAGGCAGCCATTGAAAAAATGTTCAGATGGCAAATTGGCTCTACTGATGCTACAGAGTTATGTGCTGGCCTCTTTGTGCTACACTTTGGCTTTCCTACCTGAAGTCAGAGGTAAACAGCAAAAAAGAAATTTTTTTGATGGCACTGGTAGGCCTGTTTGAAAGGAGATGAATCCCCTTGCGTTTTGAGGGCTTGTAGGTATTCTCTGAAATTTTAAATTAACATTTTAGTTTAATATTACATTTTTCTTCTTTACTGCTTCTATTCTTTTTCACTCCGTTCCTCACACACTCTGCTTTTTTCTGTTTAAAATTCATACATCAATTTTTAGATTCTATTTTTTTATCCTACTATTCATACTTCTGATCTTTAAGTACTGTTTTTTAGATTTTATTTTCTTTTTTTGTTTGCCACCTTACTTTTTGCTCCATGCTTCCAGTTCTGTTTGATGTGGCTGAGGGTGCCTGTGTGTTTAAGGACTCCTGCTGCTCCAGGATGCTTCTCATGTGTGCAGAGCTCACACAGCTGCTCTGCATGCCCGGGCTGAGCCCTGCACAGGATTGACAGGCCAGCTGGGGCAGCCCTGACAACTCTGCCTAAGGATCCCCCTGGGTGGGGAAATAAGTGCTGCATTATAATAATATCAATATAAACCTAAACATAATCCTAAACATAAAACTAACTATAAATATAAACCTAAATATAAATATAAACCTAAATATAAACCTAAATATAACTATAACTATAAATATAAATATAAGTATAAATATAACTATAACTATAACTATAAATATAAGTATAATATAAATATAAATATAAATAGAAATGATAAATATAAGTAGAAATATAAATATAAATATAAATATAAATATAAATATAAATATAAATATAAATATAAATATAAATATGCCTAGACATAAATATTTATATTTATATTTTTATATATTAAAAAAAAAGTGCTCAGACAGGATCTGGGATAGGTTTCAGCTCTGGCTAGGGAAACCATGCAGGCACTGTACCTCACACAGCTGCATGGAGAAATTGCCAAAATGAGAAGGAAACTGAAGGGCTGCAGCAAGCGAAAGCTTCCACTGTCACCATGATATTTTATGAAAAATCCCTTCCCCAGGATTTCTTCTCCTGGGAAGCTGGGAAGCTTCAGCTTCTCCCTGTTTTTCTGCTCTGGAATGTGGTTTGGAGAACTGTTTACCCAGCATGTGAATTGTTTTAATTTAATGACCAATCCCAGTCCAGCTGTGTCAGACTCTGGTCAGTCACAGGTTTTTATAATTCATTCCTTTCTAGCCTTTCTCTTTCTTCAGTATAGTTTTAGTATAGCATTTTCTTTTAATACAATATAACATCATAATATAATAAATCAGCCTTCTGAGAACTTGGAGTCAAATTCTCATCTGAGGACATCACCACAACACTTCCACTCCTGAGTTTTATTAGAATGAGAAACAAGACTTGTATTGAGCAGTTCTGGATCAAGGCTGACATCATCCATCATCACAATTAATTTACCTCCAATGCATATGTCAGAGTTTTGGCATCCACAGGGGTCCAGGCCAGCACAGCAGCTCCTTGAAGCAAGCAGCTGTGTTAGGAGATGGAATCAGCCAGTGCACAGCCCCAAGGTGCTGGGAATACCTGTGTGTTGGGTAGGGTAGGTCACTGCAGGTGACTTTAGTCACCTTCCTTTTTCTCCATCACCATCCAACAGGCTTCCCTGAGACAGACACACCTTCATCTTGCTTGCTCTTAGGAATGCTATTTTCTCCTTGTCTCCAATTTCCATGGAAAATTGCATTTTTTTTTCCTGGCCTAATCTTCACTAATTTCTGATTAGAAGTGCTGCCTGTAAACCTCTGACTAGACCACTCCATAACACAGAGGCTTTTGCAGCTTCATGTCTCTGCTTTTGCATGGGACAAGGAGAATGGGACTGATGGCAAAAAAGCTACAGGAGGTTTTAAAGGATGAAAACCTTCAGCCAAGGCTTTGCAGCTAAACTGCAGAGTCTGCTCAAGAAAGTGAGCTGAAAAGAGATTTGTAGCTTGATAATTTAATATCCAAGAAATATCCAACATGGAAAGGATGAATCCTTCTTTTATGTTTTTTAATAGGAATGCTCTATATGTGCACTGCAATCAATGGAAGCTTTGAAGACCAAAAATAGGTCTATGAAACATACAGAATTTGACAGTCATTTATAACAGCAAATGTGAAATAATGTTCTTAAAGCTCATATTATAACTATTGCTATAACTCTCATCTCCTCCTGGAGAATGTTAAAAACAGCAGAGGAGAACAATAATAATCCCTTGTACAATTATTTCTGTCATTATCACCAGCCTGCCAGCTACATAAGTTGAATATTGCAAAAAGTAACTTACTGAGGGATTTACCTTTTTCAAGAATTTTTTACCCAAAAGCTGATTTCTTAATATCATTTAACACACTTTGTAATAATATATGTAATCAAGGACAGTTTAAAATGGGCATTTTTGAGAGACTTATACATTATGTAATGTATAAGTCATTAAAAGCTGTGTGCAAGAAATTGTGGTTAAAAAATTTACTTGTGACTACAGAAATTTGTGTGTATCTCTTAGGTAACTGTAGGTTTTTCATTCTCTTTTACTTTTATGGAATCTTTATCATTCAGTTCTGCTCTGCTGTCTAAGGTATTAATGCACACAGAACTAAACTGATTTTGGTGATATTTTTGCTAGAGCTACTGAGTTCCCTGCATCCTTCCAATGATCTGACTTTTACACGTCAGCCACTCACTCTATAATCCCCTGTGTTCAAAAGTACTGTAATTTGACTTTATTCAAACTAGTTATCAGGTTGGGATAATCGAGAGAGAACAGATAAAAGCCAAAATGAAGAGTTAGGTGCCTTTTCTCCCTATTGTCACAGGAGAAAAGGCCATCGCCACCAGAGGGCACTGAACCCTGAGAAACCAAACTGACTCTAAAAGGACTAGCGAAAATATTCGGGATTCCACCAGAACGACGCAGGAATTTAGCAAGGTAATGGAATTTCTTATCTTAACATTGCAATTGAAGAGCCAGAACTGATGGAGTGGCCTTGTCCCAACTCCTCCCTATTCTGTGAGTGTACCTACACCAGTGCACAACCCATCACAAACAAACACAGAACTTCATTTTGTTGTTTAGGAGCAGTTTAGCAAAATCAATGGAACAACGTCCATGGGGACATGACGACAGGAATATCAAGCCTCACATTTGATTCGTTTTGCTGAGCTGATTTTGTACATATTCAACCATCCTTAAGGATCTCTCTACCAGCAACAAAGAGATTCATTCTCTCGACTCCCCAAAACACATCAAAGCCATTTTTTTCTTGTAGGGTTGGGTTTTTTTTTTTGTTTGTTTGTTTTTTTGGTTTTTGTTTATTGCTTGTTTGTTTGGGAATTTGGGGTTTGTTTGTTTGCGAGTTTGGGTTTGTTTGTTTGGGGGTTTGGGGTTTGTTTGGGGGGTGGGGTTTGTTTGTTTGGGGGTTTGGGGTTTGTTTGGGGGTTTCAGGGTTTTTTGTTTGGGGGTTGGGGTCTGTTTGTTTGGGTGTTTGGTTTTGTTTGGGGGTTTGGGTTTGTTTGTTTGTTTGGGTTTGGGTTTGTTTGTTTGGAGGTTTGGGGGTTGTTTGTTTGGGGTTGGGGGTTGTTTGTTTGGGGTTGGAGTTTGTTTGTTTGAGGGTTTGGGGTTTGTTTGGGGTTGGGGTTTGTTTGTTTGGGGGTTTGGGGGTTGTTTGTTTGGGGGTTTGGGTTTCTTTGTTTGGAGGTTTGGGGTTTGTTTGTTTGGGGGTTTGGAGTTTGTTTGGGGTTCGGGGTTTGTTTGTTTGGTTTTGTTTGTTTTGTTATGTTTTGGGGGCTGAGTTTTGGGGGGTCGATTGGTTTTTGGGGTTTGGTTTTTTAGGGGACTTGTGGGGTTTTATCCGAGGGTTGTTTGGTTTTGCCTGGGATTTTTTTTAATTGTTGTTGGGGGGTTTTTTGAGCGCTGGGGGGGAGGAGGTTCGGGGTGATGCGGGTTTTAGGGCGTGGAAGATGAGATGGTTTCTTTGAACTTTAAGAAGTTCACTTTCAGAAGGCTTTGCTGGCAGCTGTAAACCGGGCCATCCAGTGTAACTGCGAGATTCCGAAACGCCTGTCAGTTCCCAAAGGGGGTCCAGGCTGCCCTCGGATCTCCCGATGTCCGCAGCCCCCCCGAGGCGCTGCCGCTGCCGCTGCCGGGGCGGGCGCGGAGCGGGCGCTGCCCGCGGTCAGCACGGCGGCGCTGCCCTGCCACCACTCCCGAGCTCTCTCCTTCCCCTGGGGACACCGCAAACCGAGCACTCGGTTTCACTTCTGCTATTGTCCCTATGTGTAACTCCGGCCAAGAAAAACAGCTTCTGTAAAGGCATCTGTTTGCTCAGACACCGTCAGTGTTTGTGGCTGGCTGCGCCGCCTTCTGCAATTTCACCTGACTGAAAAGGGATGACGTAGGGAAAAAATGCGGTGACTAACGATGAACTTTTTGCATATTTGTGAAGTTTTTACTTCCCTTGAGAAGCGCGGGCACTCTGCCGCATCTCACCACGGCTCTTTGTGACACTCCCTTTCCGTTTCCTGGTGGATTTAGGGCTGAGCGCCTGCAGGCGCAAAGAATCGGCTGTGTCCCCATACACAAATTCACAATTCCCTCAGGAATGGCTGTGTCTCTCCATACACAAATTCACAATTCCATCAGGAATGGCTGTGTCTCTCCATACACAAATTCACAATTCCCTCAGGAATTGCTGTGTCTCCATACACAAATTCACAATTCCATCAAGAATTGCTATGTCTCTCCATACACAAATTCACAATTCCATCAGGAATGGCTGTGTCTCTCCATACACAAATTCACAATTCCCTCAGGAATGGCTGTGTCTCTCCATACACAAATTCACAATTCCCTCAGGAATTGCTGTGTCCCCATACACAAATTCACAATTCCCTCAGGAATGGCTGTGTCTCTCCATACACAAATTCACAATTCCATCAGGAATTGCCGTGTCTCTCCATACACAAATTCACAATTCCCTCAGGAATGGCTGTCTCTTTCCAAACACAAATTCACAATTCCCTCAGGAATGGCTGTGTCTCTCTATACACAAATTCACAATTCCGTCAGGAATGGCTGTGTCTCTCCATACACAAATTCACAATTCCATCAGGAATGGCTGTGTCTCTCCATACACAAATTCACAATTCCCTCAGGAATGGCCGTGTGTCTCCATACACAAATTCACAATTCCATCAGGAATGGCTGTGTCTCTCCATACACAAATTCACAATTCTAGCAGCTGGGTTTCCCTGAGGAGCTGTGTGGAACGGGACACAAGTCAGATCCCGAACTGAGTAATGCGTGCAGGAAGGGTTTGCGGAGCACAGGCTTGTGAAAAACGCCAATCACTTGTTTTTAAAATTTGAAAAGTTTAATAGTAATAAAATGGTTATAAAAACAGTATTATAATTACAGTAATAAAAATTTGAACAAATGAGATTAGGACAATACAAGACAATAGGAACAAAGAGTTATGGACATTCTGTGTACTTTTCTCTGGGCAAAATAAGCCCCAAAAAGGCCCCACGTTAACAGAGGATTAACCCTTAAAAGCAACAGCCTGGTGCACATTCACACAGCTCATCCATGGTGCATCAATTCCATTCACACACAGGATTCTGGCTGGGCAGTGTCAGCTCCTCTCATAAAAAACTCAGGTTATGTTTTCACAGGTGCTTCAGTGCCAAAAGTTTTAGATAACCCTCAAAGTAGAATTTTTAGAGTTGGCATCTCAGGTTGTATGTTAGGATTTCTTTTGAGCAGCCTTGGGCTATCTACCTGAGACAACAATAGGCACTGAGCCATCATTGAAATCTTACCCTCCAGTCCCACCAATTTTGTGGGGGATTTTTGGTTTGTTTTGTTGTTTTTTTTTTAATGTGAAGGCCTAAAAATCAGTGGCATGGTTTGGAAAAAGCCAATCAATGGAATGGAAGGCATATAAGAGATATAAACCACTTGTTCTCGTTTAGCACAAAGGATTGCTCTTTGCCACTGAATATACTAAGTATATTCACTGCCAGCAATTTTGGTGAGGCTTTCTACCTCTACCCACAGCTTTCTAGGTATTTTATTAGTTTTTGGTTTATGTATTAGAAATAGTGTTTGAACTCCAAAAGCAGAAATATTATGGTGTACCTTGCTACTCTATTAATATTTTAGGAATAAAATTATGTGGTTTACCATCTCTTCCTTTCTTTTGGCCTTATCTGTTGCTGGCAGTGATTTGTGGAGCTGAAAGCCCCCAAAAACCCCAAACCAATAACATGATTATTTGGTTTAATAGGTTGACAAAAGTCATGCATCACCTTATCAGCATTCCTTATTCAGATTGAACCTCGAAGGTGGGAGAAAAGTGTGCTCCTAGATCACTTGGGCAAACTGTGAACCCTCCGAGTCAGACAATGGCTGGTTCAACTCTGAACATGCAAGGAAATTCAACGCTGGGAATTGCATAGACCTCCTGTGCACCTCCACAGATTCCTCATTCTGGAGGAGCACCCTGCTGTCCCACCCCTGCCACAGGCCACTGTGTAATTTGCACAAAGTCAGTGCTCAACACACTGTCAGCCTGTGCAATTGCAAGGGTCACTAAAATCTGCCTTGGCATTCTGGCTGAGGCACTTGCACAGCTTTAGGTATGGTTGGGTTTGCTGCTGGGTGGAGTTTGGAACAGCCAGTGTGCAATTAGGAGCAATACTGAGCAATGACCATGGCACTTCTTGCTGTTTCTGGCTCCTGTCGAATAGCAACTCTAATTGCATCTTCTGTGGGCATAAATGCATTTATCCAAGATATGTAGGGCTAGGAGGAAATTAAAGGCTGAGAAGTGCAGCTCTTGAACAGAGCCTTGTGATCTGGGGCACTGTATGCAGTCTCAGGCTGTTTCAGGGCACCCTTTGGTGCACCAAGCCCATCCTCTCTGTTCCCACCATCCTGCATTGGGACATTAAAACCCCAACTAAACATCTTAGGCTTTGGAGAGCAACCAGACACATTTTTAGGTCTTGCTCCTGACTAAAAATATACTCCTTGAAGCAGTTATGTTGCACAAACAAAGGCTTAGTAAGTACTGTATATAGATCTGAAAACAAGCCCAGTAACTCAACTGACTGACTTGATCAACTTTTTATTAAGAATTCCATTAATTCTTACTGGTCATGAAAGTGCTGTTGTGTTACATTTGCCTAAGTAACAAAACTCCCTGTCAGTTTGCTGTGTAAAACAGTTACTCAGGTAGTAAAGATTAATATACAAAAAGTTCATTTGAAAGAAGGCCTGAGCTCATATTAATGAACAAAAAAATGTAGTAAATACATATACTGAACCAAGACTGTTGGAAATTGTCTCAGATTACTGAAGGAAGCAATAAGAAACTGTTAGACATGGCAATGATAGCAGCTCCAGGAGCAGGGACAGCAGCTGTGAATGGAGCCTCACGAGTTAAGAGTTAAATTTCTTCATAGCAGCTTTTATGGGTGTGAAAAACACCACTTGTTTTTAAAATTTTAAAATTTATTAGTAATTAAATGGTTATAAAATAGTAATATAATTAGAGTAATAAAAATCTGAACAATTGAGATTAGGACAATACAAGACAATAGAAACAAAGAGTTACAGACAGTCCATGTACCTCTTTCTGGGCAAAATAAGCCTGAAAAAGGCCCCACGTTAACAGAGGATTAACCCTTAAAAGCAACAGCCTGGTGCACATTCACACAGCTCATCCATGGTGCATCAACTCCATTCACACACAGGATTCTGTCTGGGCAGTGCCAGATTCTAACTCTGAATCCCGACGGCGTCTTTAGGGCTGAGCGAGGCAGGAAGAAGTTCATTTCTGATAATGGGGCAATAAATTCTCTTTCTCTGAAAGATTTAGGTGTCCTGTGGCTGCTATCTCAGTGCAAGTCCTCTCTTTAAAAAAAGTATCATACATAGCACAGTTTCTATTTTAACCTTATGTTATAAACTAAAACTATATTTAACACACTACTTAAGAAAATTAATACAGCATAACTTTCTAACACAACACATATAATATTCATTTTAATATTTGCAAAAAGCCAATCATAAAATATGCATTTTTCACATGGGCCTAAGTTTTGGGTTTGTGATAAGAACACTATTGCTGACAGAGGGCTGTTGGCTGTTTCAGATACCTCTGAGCAAGAAATGCGCTGTGTCCAGGTGTGTTCTGCTCCTGCAGGGGCACAAGGGAGGGGACACAGCTGGGACAGCTGAGCCCACATCACACATACCATGGATCCCGCTCTCAGGCACACTGCTGAATTGTTGGGGTTGTCCTGCCCAGGCCAGGAGAGCCCCTGCCCTGCCACCCTTCCACTGGGGGCTGCTCCCGCTGGGTGGTGGTGTTATAAATGAGAAGCTTGACTAGGCCAATATTCAATCAATTTATTAATTAATATGGTAAAGTATGAGCAACACAGTGCTGGGTACAGTGGGGGAAGTTTTCCCTCCAACTGCACACTGATAGTTTGGACTTACAGGTGTTTTTAGGGGTACTCATAAACTTTCTCAGCAGTTTCTACTCCCAATTTTTACGTCACAATTCTATACACTGTTGGGATTTAGTTTTTCTCAGGATGTATCCCAGAAAAGGAGAACTCCAGGTGGTGGTGGTTCGATTTCCGAAAGAAGGAAGGAGTCTCCCATCTGGTGAGGTCCAGTCTCCAGATGTGGGTCCACCTTTTGATTGCAAGGACTATAAATCTCATAACAGTGATGTCCAGCTTCCCTTGGTCAAAACTATTAATCCTTGAGCTGATGTCCATCTTCCTTTCTCAAGCTGCATGTTTCCTGTTTATATATTCTAAAGCTATAGTTTCGAAGATCCTTACTACAAGCAATATTCTAAAGTTATACTTCAAAAGGTTATTATTGCAAAACTCTTTAAGGCTTAACTACGAAGAGAAAGTTCTTGTCAAAAAAAAAAAAAAATCCTTAAAGCTTTCATTCAAATGCTCCTAAATCAACTTAAGGCTTAAAAAGATTAATTGCAAACAAAGGGTTATAAAAAAGAAGCTCGACTATGCCAATATTCAAGCAGCAATCAATTTATTAATTAATATGGTAAAGTATGAGCAATCCAGCGCTGGGGACAGTGGGGAAAGTTTTCCCTCCAATTGCACACTGATAGTTTGGACTTACAGGTGTTTATAGGGGTACTCATAAACTTTCTCAGCAGTTTCTATTTTCCAGTTTTGACATCACAATTCTATACAGTATTGCGATTTAGTTTTTCTCAGGATGCGTCCCAAAAAGGAGGATCCCCAGATGGTGGTGGTAGTTTCCAAGACGTTGGTCCTGGTTTCTGCAAGAATAAAGACAAATCCCATCTGGTGAAATCCAGCTCCCCAGATGTGGGTCCACCTTTTTAATTACAAGGACTATAAATCTCATAGCAGTGATGTCCAGTTTCCCTTGGTCAAAATTATAAGTCCTTGAGATGATGTTCATCTTCCTTTCTCAAGCTGTTTTCCTCTGCTTTGTTAAGGCATGAGATAAGCATATTTCCTTTATATATATTCCAAAGCTATAGTTTCAAGGATACAAGCAATATTCGAAAATTATACTTTAAAAGGTTATTATTGCAGCACTCTTTAAGGCCTCACTACAAGCAAAAAGCAACATCCTTAACGCTTTGATTCAAATGCTCCTAAATCAACCAAGGTTAATTGCAAACAAAAGATGGGTTCAAAGGCCTTCTTCCATGCTTTACTTTTCTCAGTCATTATTACAATTCGTCTTTGTAACTGTCCCATAGTCAGTTTCCACACATATATTCACAAACACACACATTGACTGTATGTAGCTGACAAGAAACACAGCTTGGTATTTCACAAAAGGACAGGTTCAAAGGCCTTCTTCCATCCTTTACTTTCCTCAGTTATTATTAGAATTCATCTTTATAACTGTGCCACGGTCGGACTCCACACATATAATCACAAATACACACATTGCCTGTCTGTAGCTGGCACAGCTTTGTATTTCGCAAAAGGACAGGTTCAAAGGCCTTCCTCCATGCTTTACTTTTCTCAGTCATTATTACAATTCGTCTTTATAACTGTCCCATGGTCGGTTTCCACACATATAACCACAAACACACACGTTGCCTGTATGTAGCTGACACGAAACACAGCTTGGTATTTCACAGCGGTTCCCGCCGGGGGGCGGCTCCCGCGGCTCCCCCGCTCGGCCCCGCTGGGCGGCGGCTCCCCGGCCCCGTTCGGCCCCGTTCGGCCCCGTATGGCGGCGGTTCCCGCTGGGGGGCGGCTCCCGCGGCTCCCCGGCCCCGTTCGGCCCCGCCGGGTGGTGGTTCCCGCTGGGTGGCGGCTCCCCTGCCCCGCTCCGCCCCGCGGGCAGTGCGCATGCATAAGGCGGCCCCCGCCTCCCTGAGTCACCGCTCCGCTCCGCGGCCGCTCCCCGGCAGCAGCAGCGGAAAGGCGGCCACCATGAACCGCTTGGGGAAGAAAGCGAATGAGACCCTCATCGAGATGGCTCTGTCGGCGGACGGTAGGAGAGGGCCGGGAGGGGGGATCGCGGTTCTGTTCCGCCCTTTCCCCCCGGGGGACGGGGAGCGGAGGAGAGCGTGGTGTGGGTGTCTGGGGGGCTCTGGGTCCTGCCCGGGGTCTGCAGGCCGGCGTGTGAGAGAGGGGGCTGGTCCCGGCTGAATCCTCACCTCTCCCGCATCGAGCTTTTAATCCTTCGGCTTTCACTTGAGAAGAACAAAACCGCTTCTCCACGAGCACGATCCAACTGTGATTCGATCTTTGTAATCCTCAAATCAATCTTGAAAATGAAGGGTCTCGTATCAACGCCCTGCCGAGAACAAAAAACACTAGGATCCTCTTGATTTTTAACTTAAAAGACGCCGCAGATACGGAGGTCCCTCTGCCGGACAGCAAACTTTGAGCCTCCCCCAAGCAGCAGCTGGGGTGGGCGCTGGCTCCCGGGGGCTCCGAGCGGACCCCACCTCGCTCGGGCAGGGGCGAGCGGACCCCACCTCGCTCGGGCAGGGGCGAGCGGACCCCACCTCGCTCGGGCAGGGGCGAGCGGACCCCACCTCGCTCGGGCAGGGGCGAGCGGACCCCACCTCGCTCGGGAAGGGGCGAGCGGACCCCCACCTCATCGGGAAGGGGCGAGCGGACCCCCACCTCTTTGGGAAGGGGCGAGCGGACCCCCACCTCGCTCGGGACGGGGCGAGCAGACCCCACCTCATCGGGAAGGGGCGAGCAGACCCCACCTCATCGGGAAGGGGCGAGCGGACCCCCACCTCATCGGGAAGGGGCGAGCGGACCCCCACCTCATTGGGAAGGGGCGAGCGGACCCCCACCTCATTGGGAAGGGGCGAGCGGACCCCCACCTCTTTGGGAAGGGGCGAGCGGACCCCCACCTCGCTCGGGAAGGGGCGAGCGGACCCCCACCTCGCTCGGGAAGGGGCGAGCGGACCCCACCTCGCTCGGGAAGGGGCGAGCGGACCCCCACCTCATTGGGAAGGGGCGAGCGGACCCCACCTCGCTCGGGCAGGGGCGAGCGGACCCCCACCTCCTCGGGAAGGGGCGAGCGGACCCCCACCTCATCGGGAAGGGGCGAGCGGACCCCCACCTCTTTGGGAAGGGGCGAGCGGACCCCACCTCGCTCCGGCACGGGCGAGCAGACCCCACCTCGCTCGGGCAGGGGCGAGCAGTCTTCTCCCCCTCGCCCCATCCCAGATGTGCTGTCACCCCTTACCTTCGGACAGACCCTTACTTTTTTTGCTGTAGCCATGTTACAGTTTCCACTTCATGTCAGTGTGGTATGTCATTACTTATAATAAATGTGGTCATGTTAAGATTTTGTGGAATAACATGACGCAAGTGTGTGTTTATCAGCACCTCACCTGGCAACATGAATCAACAGTCAGAAGTAAGAGAGCATGTTGATATTTTCAGAATGAAACTGTATAGGTTTTTTTTAAAAAAAGGGAAATGTTTACCTAGAAAAATTTCTTTTTTGGGAATAATGCTTTGCCATCAGTCCTAGAAGTGAAAATCTTAAAGCAAGAGAGAACCACTAAGTCCCTCTGTTGGCTTCTCGGGTTATCTGTTCTCTTTCACAACTTGACTGCACTGTCTCTTTTAGAAAAACATATATAGTGCCATTTTAAACACCTCGAGCAATAACAGCAAATCATGATTTTCGAAATATTTGGCAGACTTGTTTCAGAGAGGTATGATGGCAATACTGACTGTGAAATTATCCAAAAGAAGCTCTTTGTAGTGGCAGCAAGAAGAGGTGTCCAGCTGCAGGGAGGCAGGCAAGTGTCAGAGGAAGGTTTGCCCTCTCTGGAAGGGCTGATGGAGCTGGCAGCTCCTCAGGAACCCGAGCAGATGGATATTACAGCCTCTTGGCCAGCCACCCTGTTCCAGGGGGGATGTGAGAGACCTGAGTCATGGCCCATCCCACTGCCTGGGAGCAATGAACAGTACTAGGGCTGAGCTGCCCTCTCCGTGGGTTATTCTCCTGAAGTACTTTGAGACTAAAAGATATTTACAGAACACACAAAATATTCCTATTTAGGGAATGTTTCTATGAAGTCAGATTTGTAAACTTCGTTCCACATTATTCAGTTTTCCCATGAGCCTTGTGGGATTTTTATAGTCATGAATAGGGAATATAAGGAGATTTGAGGGGTTTCAGTGTTCAAGGATGGTTAAGAAGGATTTGTCATATAGTAGCACATAACTCTCTGTACAAAATCATATTCTAATTCAGTTCAATTTTGTTAATTAACCACTTTTCTTAAGCAGAAACAAATTGAATATGGGGTGAAGTGAGTGGCTTTTTTAAAAGTTATGTTAATTTGTTGCCCAAAAGTCTCTCAAGGTTAAAAAAACCCCATAAAATTCCTTAAATTATTGTTTAGAAAAGTTAATGGTATACGTATGCTGCCAGCAGGACTTCTTATAGATCTGAACAAATACTTTGTGCCTTTTAGGAAAAGCCTCTTAAGGATCTAGATGTCTGATCTGTACAGGCAGGGCCGGTGTAAGTCAATAGGAATGAGGCAGGAGAGAAAACATCTGCTACTTATTTTCTTTAAAGACATGTTTGTCTTTGGACAGTATGTGTGTATTTAATTCGGGTTTACTACTGCTTTTCATTGAACTTGAACACTGGGAACAGGTTATGGGGTGCAAAACTGTCTACCAGCAACAGAAAGTTAAACTTGCCTGTTTAGAGCCTATCTGCCAAAACTTCTGCCTTGAAGGAAGCTTCCTGGTGAATTACATCTGTGTGAGGTAAAAAATTCCAATTTTGTGTGTGTGATTTTGCTTTCTATTGGAAGATGTGTGTAATTTACCCCAAATATGAAAGTCTAAGGAAACTGAACTTGTAAAATTGCATGTAACTTTCAGAGGAAGAAGACTGCAATATGTTGCTTGGATTATTTGTGTTTACATTCACTTTCAGCAGCTTTTTTTTCCCGCAGCATGTTAATGCTGCAGTAGCTGTGTTGTGGGATATATCCCAAGTTTTCTGGAAGCTTGCTGTTGGCTCCATGCCATGATTTGAAGTATGCTGCCTTTATACACATAGCTCCTTTTCCAGAACTCCAGGAGCCTGCTTTGCAGTCTAAGTGATCTTAATTCAGATGCTTGCTTAGGTTGTTTGTCATCTTGCTTGTTTCCTTCTGAGAAAGGTGGAAAAACATTGGTGAAAGGCAACGGTGCTTGTGCCACAACATTGCTTGTGCCACTGTTGACATCTTGCAATACCTCAGCATTCAGGGCTAAATCCTGCTGTTATTTAATAAAATGATACTGAACTTATTTGATGAGAATTCATACCAGTAACATAAAATATAGGCCTCAGTTCAGAACTGCATCTGTCTCTAATTACTGTCACGGTGAATGTAGTAATTTCTGATCTATTTGTGGAAACGTTGAATGAGGCATCATGTTCCCACAGGCCTAAACCAAAGGGTTTGTTAAGAGGAAACTGTTTGATAGTTTATTCCCAGGTAAGAAATAAAAGCTCCAAGAAATTTAGACATAGTTCATAATATAAAAGGCAGGGGAGAAAATACTCTCTTAGCCCAACCAGTGTGTGGTTTCTGAGTGGAATTTCTGTACTGGCTGCCATGCGTCACTGCAGGGGCACTGTGTAAATACAGGTTGGTTGCTGGAAGTGAAACCTCTTAGTAACAGAAAACCCCTGTTTGTAGTAGGAAAACCTGCTTTTGGGAGCTCATCCCAACAATTTGTATCATATTACTGTATAGCTATGGCCCTTTTAATGTGGAAATGAAAACATTAAGCCCATTCCACTGCAGCTGGTAAATATGGATTTTTCTCCAAAGATTGTGCCAGTTAAAAAAACCCCTGCTCTTGGACATCATTTTCATTTTAGGTGAGCACCCTGCATTTGAGATGAAACTCACTGTCTGCAGTTCAGTGAGTAGCAAAGGAAGGATTAAGTACCCTGCATGCCATTTAAATCCAGTAGCAATTATGTGGGATATTCAGGCCACATTTTGGGAAGCTGGGAAATAAAGGTGGATTCATAGAATCATTAAAGTTGAAAAAGACTCCTCGGGTGCTGAACTGAGTGATTGTCCTGCCATCACAGGTGAAAGCATTTTAGTCTGTTTGTAACAAGGGGCCTACAATTTCACCTTCTCGCTCAGAATATGAAAGAAAATGCTCTGCAGCTGTCTCTCCCTCACAGTAGTTCCTGGAGGAATGATTTGGCTCAGCAGTGGGGCAGAGATTCTGGATTGTGAATGCCAAATAACCACTAAGAAAGCCACCAACATCTCTTCTTGTGTAAGGCAGAGTGATGTTCTCTCAGTGATTCCCTCTCCAGCAGTTTGCTGCTAAGGCATTGCCTGGTGTGCTGTGCTGTTCTGAGGTGTTCCCTACAGAAATAAACTGATAACTGTATTATAAAATGGAAGTACACTTTAACCTTTATGTACAAAGATTTGATAATTACTGTGATACAAGGAAACACTAGGATAAGATAAAAGGGCATTGATGAAAATGTCCTTCAAAAATCGTGCTTGAGAACTGTTGGCCTATAATTTGTAAGAAAAACCCCAAAGAGAAGAACAAACTGAACCACCAAGAACCCAAATACCATGGCTTCATATTTTGTATCTTTAAACCAATGAGTTGCATATGCTGGAGGAGATGAATAGTCATCTAACCTAAATATGTTATCAGGAAGGTATGGGTAATGTGAAAACGTGATCAGATGTTAAGAGGTGAGGTAATAATGCAGTGAACTTTTGCACTAGTTTTTATTGTGATCTGGGGATTGAACCAAAGAGCAGTGTGATTACTAGGTTGTATTTTCTTATCTAGCAGTAATTTTATTATATGTGGTGATAGCTTTCCACAGAAGGGGGAAGGAAGGTTCTTGTGTTGTATTGCTTGCAATTATAACATAGTTATAGAGAGATTTACAGTTATTTGTTGTTGCTAAAGCTGAACAACATGTCAGAAATTATTTATAGATTAAAGCTTGTGTGTAGTTACACATTGTGTATTTTCTTGTAACAACTATAATATTTTGCTTTAGATTAAACACTGTGTGGGGGAGGAGCTGAGTCTATTGGGATTTGTTTACTTGGATTTTACTATACAGACATATGTTTTTTATAGAAACTAAAGCTGTTAAAGCTGTGGTGTTCATGCCTTTGTTCACCAGTAACTCTCAGTGAGGAGCAGTAGACATGGTGAGGTTCCAAACACTTTGTTTTAGGAAGTGAATATATCTTTGCATGAAGGGCACTTCTTCTAACTGGAAATCCTAAGGGATTCTCATCTTCTTTACCAGGCTCTAAAGGGTAAATATGAAATTTGAGGCCTTTGGCAAAATAGCAGAACCCCAGCAAGCCATGTGGATCGGACTCATGATGCAGATGATTGTCCTTTCATTTGCTGTACTTGCCCTAAATTAGAAAGGGCCCTGTGGTTTTGTTATTCAAAGGAGTTGTCTTAACTGTTGGGTAGGAAATCAGAGAGTCTATGTTTGCACCATTTATAGTGTGCTAGAAATACACCATGCCAGCAAGTAATGGCTAGCAGATGTGGATTTCAGGCCACTTGGTTCTCCAGACCAGTTTGTCTACCTCAATTCTGTTAATTGACTAATGCTTACCTAAAAAAAAGTTTAGGCAGTGGAAGCCATGGCCCATTGCCCTGATCATTTTCATGATTGATAGGAACAGTTTCTCTTTGGGATGAATACAGGAATTCCAAAGATGTTCCATCATTTTTAAAGTAATTTGGACAAAAATGTCAAATCTTGCAATTCTTGTAAGTCTTGCAAATCTTGCATTTGCTTATAAAACATCATTCTATACTGGTATATTTTTATGTTGTGTGCTGTGAGAAAATGAAATACTTGGTGAATAAATTAGCAAAATTTACAATGATGCATTTCATTGGAAGCATAACCAGAAAAGTTATGAGTGAGATAGAGCATAAAGAAACAGAAGGAACAAAAATTTGCTGTTTAAATTTGCCATCTGAAATTAAATGTCTGGATAATATGAAATTGAGGAATACCACCAGAGGACAGTAAATTTGAGATGATTTTTTAAAAAAAATATATTGCTATATTTGCATCATTAGTTTCCTAGTTTATGCATCCCTTTTCATTTACAACATCTGTAGAAGATCTCTCATACGAGGGTAGGAATGTAATGGGTGTGCACAGAAGGAATAGTTCATCCTCCACCACTTTTGGCACTTGTGTATTGCAAACATGGAAAGAAATTGGAGACTCTGTTGCCTAAGGGTTTCCATCAGTGATTTCAGTGGAAGTTGGGAAATGCATCAGTGAATGATGCTGTGAGGTGTTCAGTGTAACTCTGGACACACTAGGAAAGCAAGTCTGTGCCTCCCACTTCCTGAAGTGGTTCCACTGGGCTGTGATGAAAACCATTCCCACAGTTCCTCTTTCTCCATCGTGCCTTGAAGGAGGGGCAAGAGCACCTGGCTCTTTCATGGATGGGCAGGGCCATTGCTGGGGCTGTGTGCTTACCTCTGCAGTCAGACAGTGCTGATGGAATCTGGCCCTGAATGTACAAATACTCTTAAGGGCAAACAAGCACAGCCCTAGTGCTTCATGATTTGTCAGAACTCCTGCAGTCTGCTGTTTCTGCCACCCTGTTCTGCTGAGATTTATTTGTCATTCTAGTCCCTTTAACTTGCATGCATGTGAATGCCATGCAGTTTAAAAATACCTGACTTTATCCAACTATTCCTGGTCTGGGCTTTCTTTTTTAACTGCATTTGAACCTTTTAATCAGTTTATATGTGTCATTCTGCAGAACAATGATACTGGGGAGGTCTGAATGCTCACAGCATGCTTTGAGTCTTGCCTGTGCTGGTACATAAAATACAGTGATGGTTGTTACCTGAATTGCATTAAAATGCCATTCAAGTTCTCTGTTACAACACTATGTTTGTGGGGGTTTTTTTGCTAAAAACAGATTTGCACAGCTTCTCTTTTTGGTAATGTATTCCCTTTTTTTGCTGTCCTGGTGGCTTTTAATCAGAAGGGGAGATGGTTTTGTGGTTCTTTAAAAGGGAGGCAGCTGAAGGTAAACATCCCATTTTGATTTAAAATACCCAGTTACTGTACTGGAGATTAGGACTAGGACTACATGTCTTTTCCAATTGCTAAATGAGATTTTCTTGCTGTTAGGAGCAGATTTCCAAATATTTATGCCTATGTAATATAGTTATTTTTCTTTTACTTCTGTAATGTTGATAAATACCTGTTCTCTGGAAGTACTTGTTTAATAATAAAACACATGAAGAAAATTAATATGTCAGTGAAGCAGCCTATACTTGAATGCAATCTTCTTCTTTTTAAGGGACTAATAAGATTCTTTTAAAATATTCCCAGTAGATTTTCTTGGATTGACTGAGAATGTTAATAGTTCACTACTTCATTGTTAAATAGTTTTAAACTTTTAGAAGCATCTCTGTGTGCATGAATCACCACATCATTTTAGGCTTGAACCTTTGACTCAGCAGCACAGTTACTACTCTTCAGACAATACCAGCTGGAGTAATAACCTTATTGTGCTTCCTTGAAAGTCAGCTGGGTGGGTTTCCAGTTCCCAGTGGCAACTCCATTCAGGTCTGAAGGATGTGATCAGTATGTGCATCAGTTTAGTTGGTAAGTCATTGTAAAGCTGCTTTCCTTAGATATGGAAGCACTTGCAATAGTCATCATGATGCTTGTTTGGAAGCAGTGACTCATTTCTCTTTCCTGTTGGCCAGGCCAAGTCATTGAATAATGTCAGGGGGGTTTATTAAGATAAGTTGTTTATTATTATTCCAAGACATCTAGGAATAATGTTTTCTTTCATAGCATGTTAAAGATGGATATTGGGAATTTTCTTCATAGTTCCTAATGGGTACTTCATAATAACTTCATTGTAAATTTCAGAATTTGTTAGGATTGGTTTATTTGTTTGTTTTCATTTTACCTGGACCATCAAAATTTTGCTCTAGGGATAGGCATGTGTATAAACTAATATGCCAGTGTGTCAGACAGATGTAGAACAGTGTCAGTGGTCTGAAAGCTCCTTGCTTGGTTTTGTTGGCTGAAAAAGATGCTGTTATTGTGTCTGTGAAAATTGTGGAAATAACTGAAAGCAGAATTTTGGAAACAATACTGAAATAGCAGAATCAATAGTCATGCTGTCTTACTGCTGCTAAACAGTGCAGTTTATCAACACCCCCATGAGAATCCTGTCTGTGGCTTTTCCTTTGGAATAGCTCTGTCACAGATCTTAGGTGTGCAAATGCAGATGATTTTCTGGTTTTAGTAAACCAAATTTTGATCCCAAAAAATGTCTCTTCATCTGCCACCTGATTTTGGAAGCACCTAATATGTAAATGTTTTTTGTGGTATAAACCATCTGTCACGAGCTGTACTTGGTGCAGATGAATCAGGGTTATAGAAGTTGGAAGAAAGGAAAACTTAAGAGCCTTCTCTTGTTCTGTTTTCTGATGCAGAGTTGCTCTGAACTGTGCCAGACTGCAGCATCTGCACACCAGCTGTACCATGCCCAGCTGTATCTCAAGTGCAGCAACATCAGCCAAGCTTTTTTCTTTGCCATCTCCCAGCAGACTTGGACTTACTGAGGGTGCTGAAGTGAAAGAATTGTCATCTTCCAGGGTACAGTTAAAGGGCCTGGAGCATCCATGGCTGTGACTGTGTTAGTTATTATAAAAGCCAAGGATTTTTTCATTGGCTTTTGAAGATGAGTAGCACAGTCCAGCCACACCTGTATGGCTAAAATCCCTTCCCTCCCTAGCAAGGCAGATTTCTCCCTAATCCTCTTTTGGTGACCAGACTCCAGTGTCCTCCAGAGTGTGCTTCTTCTCCATCTAGGACAGTGCTGGAAGCTGAAAACGTTCTTCAAAGCTGAAATCGTTCTTCAAAGTGCACCAATAGTTGAGAAGTCCTGTGCTTAGCTCTGTCCTGGGCTTTTACGTGCCTAGTCTGGGCACTGCTGTTGTGGCCAGGACATGACCTGTGACAGGTTGGGGCACTGCTGTTGTAGCCAAGACATGACCTGTGACAGGTTGCATTTCTCCCAGAGAATGTGCAGTTCCTTTTTTGGCACCACTTGCCTTGCTGCAGCTATTTCAGATAACAGGGTCTGTGGGAAGCCTTGGCTTACAATGCCATTGTTACTTTTTTGCAATAGCACTGAACACATGCGCTTTTACCTTTTCCTATCTCATCAGTTTTGCCAGGAAAGAAAACCAAAGTGATTCCAGCACTATGAACAAATTGGAAGTATTGTAGAGTTTCTGATTGTTTAATTACACAAGAAGCCATTTTTTATGCTTGTTACAGAAATCATAAGTTCATAGTAATGCAAGTACCTGTTTTGTGAGTAAAGTATGTATATTTTAAGAGATGAAATCAATCTTGATTATATTCTCCAGTACTGAATGCTAATTTGTGTTGTGGGCTACTGTTCTCATCATTTGGGTCTGTAATTGAAGTAGAAATGGTCTGTAATTCTTAGGGGTGGCATACCAAAAGTTTCTAAGTAGGTTGCCCTGTGGTTGGGTGTAGTTTGGGACAGCATATGTTGCCTTATTCTGCAGAATTACAGGCCATAAGAAAGTTGCTTATTTACAGTAACGTGCACACTGCCAAGGCACATGTGTTTAAGGAGTTACACACAATAGCTGTGTGAAGAGTTGTAAGGCTGGTTAAGACACCAGTTACAGTGGGAAAGAGGTATTTCTTTTGGGAAGGGTATGTGCACTCCCATGAAGGCCAGTGATTTGAACAAATACTAAAATGATCCATTTCCGAAATAATTTAGTGGGCTTTAAAAGTCATGGAGTTGTACTGGAGTTAGTATTAAGCAAAAAACATTTCAAAGAGTTTCTGCTATTAATACAAATTTTATAATAAAGAGCCACTTAGTAGCTTGTAAGTGTCCTTGTTTGTTGTTCTTGGTGTGCAGATACTTCTAGGTCTATTTATATACATAAAAGCATGTAGTGTTGAAGAACAAGGACATACCCTTAAATACAGAATTTTATCAGAATATTATTGTTTTATTCCCATCTTTAGATATGAAGCAGTTATTTCATGAAGAATTTTAAAAGCATTTTCTTGACTAGTAGAAACTATTATGGTCCTCCCTGCTGCTGCTAAGGAAAAATGGCATCCTTGTTTGGGTTGCTGAATAAGGTGCCTGGATGAAAAGGTGAATGTTGGTGTTCCAAGAGGAGCCTGTGCCGTGCTTTCTGTCTAGGTCACAGTCCAGGGCTTATTCTTTTGCTTTGTATGGTGGCTGTATTGTAAAGGATAGAGGAGAATTGTGAAATGGGTTCATGTTGAAGTGAATTTTACTTCTGGTTCTTACTGAAGTGTTTTTTCCTTTCAAAGATGACATTGCGATTCTCACCAAATTCAAGCCATCACAGTCAGAAGGTATTGTACTAACCCATGTTTTACCTTCCTTGCTTTGGTCTGTTTCCTCTGTCCTTTTTTTATTTTTTTTTCCTGCTGGGAGCCTCTTGCAAATCAGTCTCCAGTTAATGTGAGTCATTGGTATCACATATGAGCCAGGCCTTTTGCAATGTGATTTGCAAGTCAGTTGTTGGCTATCTGTTGGCAGCTCTCCTGGTTAAGGTCTAATTGTGCATTTACATTCATGGTGCTTGGTGCAGTTCTGGGCTGGGGCCTCTTTACACCTTCCTACATGATGGGGGTGTGCATTGCTTGTGCTGCTCATGTTCAGGAATCTGGTTACATGTTTCGCAAGGAGTGGACATCCTGAGTGTGTTGTACTTTTCATTTAATACATGTTTTGCATTCTCTTTTTACCTTCTCCTGTGCTGCTCTAGGGTTATTCAGGTTTATTCCAGTGGAACAGAGATATCAAGAGGATTTCCTTCCACAAGTTGCATAAGTAATCAGCTGTGGTACTGAGAAAGCACTTAAAATGTGGAACTCTGAATTATATTTGTTCTGAGGTTAGACTTTCACAATTACAGAGAGGATAAAATCCAGAACACCGCCCCCTGCCCCCCCCCCCACCACAGGCTGTTATAGGCCATTGAATTAGTTCAATTTCCCTCAGCAGTATAGAAAATAGAATGTTCCTGCTGCAGGGACAAGATGCCAGACTGTTTCTGGCCTGGAAAGGAGGGCTGTGTGACAAAATATTTGGGTTCCTGCTCCTTGGCCCTGGGCTGGTGCCTTTGGCCAAGGCTGCAGTACCCACCTGCCTCCAAGGGATTTAGGCAGCACAGGTAGCAGGACATGGTAGGGATGCTCCCATTCTTTACCCTGGTGTTCAGAGTGGATCTACTAATGCAGATTTTCCAGGTGTAGTTTGTTTAGCAGAATAACATGCAACAGTGTTAACTGTCTTGGCATTCAGAAACTTATTGGTTGTATTTTACATACCACTGCTTGGTTTCTCATCATATCATATGGATAGTTAAAAATTACAGAGACCATTTTCTGTAAGTGAACTTTGAAAGAGAAAAAAATTGTAGGAAACAAAATGCTCTCAAGCTGTACTTAAGTAGCTTATTATATATTTTTTAAAAAACACTTTATATCCTGCCTGGATGCAATTTTGACATCAAATATTTGCAGATTACAAAAAGAAAAGTAGGCTTGTTTTACTGGCAGGAATAATGTAACTGTAGTTGTCTTGACAGTGCTCCAGTGTAAGTCTGTCCAGTCTAAGCTATACTCAGCAATGCTTCCTTGATGGAGAAAGAAGTAAGATGAGTCCTCTTTTCTGAAAGAAAGAGACACCATTTTGCAGTGCACAGTCCAGCTTTTGATCAGCTATTTTCAAACCTGCTCATCCTTTTCTGGTGGAGTGATTCAGATGCCTGATGGAAGAGACTGCTCTGCCTAATCAGCAGAGGTTTTTGTTTACAAAAACCTTCTTGGAGCAGGAGCCTAGCTTATGGGCTCAGAGATGTTCTCCATGGGAAACTGGTGGCAGTGTGAATTCAGAGGCACAAACCCAGCCAGTGTCTTGATCCAGTTGAAGATGATGAAGGTACTGAATAGGATTTTCCCTTTAGCATTAGCATTTTAGCAACAGTGTCTTTGGTGAAATGACTGTACTTGTGGGAAAGTCATGTTGGAGTTCACTACTGTCATTAAAATCAAGGCAGTTATTTTTGTTTGGTTTATTTTATCAGTTGTTGTTCTGGAGCTGGGTCTTTTTGGGGTTTGTTTTTTGAACAAGAAGCTAAGTAATTAAATTCATATTACTATTTTTGATCCTGTTGTCATACCTCCATTACATGGGCATCTGTAATCTTGAGGTTATGCATCATTGACTCCTTAGCAAAAACCACACCCTCATTTGATCTTTAGCACACACTTCCAAAGGTAATTGGACTTCCATAACCGAGGCAGCAAAGCTCTGAGTCGAAAGCCTCTGAGACCTAGCAGACATTTGAGACAAGAAAGATAAGTGATGACAGCAGATTTTTTTTTCTGTCACAGTTAAAAATACGTTTCTGTAATTGCAGGGTTACACTAAGGTAGTACAGACTGAGTATGTTGTGTCTTGCAGCATTTTTTCTCCTTCAAAGAGCCATTCTTGAAGATTTTGTGTGTTATGAGTACTATTTTCCATCCTTTACTTGTTCCTAGTTCCATGCCTTCAAGGTCCGCGTCATTTTCACATACAACAATATTTAAAAAAAAGGGATGTGTTTATGTGAATCTCTTTTTCAATGTTCTTTAGGGGAAGAATGCAATGGACCTGAAACTATTTCAACTGCAGGATCAGAAATCCCAAGCAGCTCTGAGGTAAGGTACAGCATGAATGGTGTTAATTAATGAAATGGTTGGTAGGAGGGAAGAAGGGTTCTTGTGAAAAAGAAAATTCAGTTGCAAAACTAGTATTTCTTTTAAGTTGGCTTATACCTCCTTTTTATCCATATAAAAATTTTCTTCCTGTGTTGTTTTGAAAGAGCAAAGCCATGAATATGACATGACACTCCCTGAGTCTCAGAAGAGACTTACCAGTGTTAGTGTTACAACACAGTAGTGGTAGAAAACAGTATGAGCCTAATGGTGTTTCCTGTATGAGTCTTGAAATGAGAATCACACGATCCTTAAATGTTTTGATGAAGAACATACTGTTTCTGCACAAACCAGGTACTTTGATTTGTGTTGCATATCATATATTGCTGGCTTGCTGGGGAAGTCAAGGCACACTAGAGTTCCACAGCTCTAGGCACCTTGTGACAGTGCAGCAAGGTTCATGAGAAAGCAAATGAAGATTTGAGTTACTAGAGTACCTCACTATCTGCAACAGGAAAAACATCAGCTATAAATTTTTCAAGGTGCCTCATTGCTTAATATGTAGAGTACACATTGTCTTGAAGAGGCAGCAGTTTGTGGCCAGTATTTGGTTGAGAAACTCTTTGAAAATATGTCATCTTTACATTGGTATTTTATATTAATTCCTGTTGTCTGATTTCTTTATAGTTGTTACATGCTTAGAGGAAGATAGGAAAAGAAACAACTGTTCTGTCATCTCATTCTGACCATGAGCACTGATCAGAAATTATGTCTCTTGAATTGAGTGTTGAGAAAATGCAGCTGTTCTGCTGAGCTACTTAAAAGTAAAACATGTGAAGATCAAATCTGGAAAGGGTCCCCTGAAGACAGAACTCTGAAGGGCTTCCTAGATTACACAGATCTTTGTCTTTTTAGAGCATTCAACCATATCATCCCAATGTTTTAATAAATTTACCAGTTCCATTTTAAAACTTGTTCATATGTTCACCCTGTTCCTTTTTGAATCTGTTGTAGGAGTTATAGTCATCTTTTTCCCCAGGAAAATTTTCAGTGAATGGCCATATCAAATGCTTCACTAATAATGGCTATCATACCATGATAAGCTGATTCTGAGCTGCTTTCATCTGAGTGGATGGAGATGACCTATTTCACCAAAGATTGGAAGAAGTCAGTTCATGACTTAGGACATATGAAAAGGCAGGAAGCATAGGAGAAAGAGTGCAACATGTGTCATATGTGTAGGGAGGTGGGATTTGAACCTTGTTTGGAGGATGAAAGATTCATGATGAGGTGGAAAAGGAGGAGGCTTTGATCTTCAGCACATTCATGTCTGGGAAAAATTTATCTGGTTATCCTCTCAAAAATCTCTCCTTGGTAACTTCATGCAGCCTTTTCTCTTGTTCTCTACTTACATGTTTCCTTACATAATGATTTTTCTTTATACTTTGTTATTAAATATCACAAAGTATTGTGATTGTCAAATTAGCAATATCAGTAAGTAATTAGTAACTGGGGAGTTTTGTTTTGTTGTTTTTATTGTTCCCTCTGAGGCAGCTTGTTTGGCCTTAGTTTGTTTCTGCACATCAGGTGGTTATCTGATGTTTGCTTACATTTAAGTTAGTACTTTCCTGTGCTTTGCCCTGTCCTACCCAGGGAACCCTAACACATTTCATTTATCTGATTTTTGCTTTCTGTGCATTAGCCAGATAGAAAGTTACGGAGTTACTCTTGATTTTTTTGCCCGGTTTCACACTCTTATCAGCCATGACAGGCTTAGTTATTGATGATTAATGCCCTAGAATTCAGGTTAAGTCTATATTTGAAAGTACTTCTATGAATTATTTGCAATAATAAGATAGGCCCTAATATATATGGGATTTTTTTTCATATAATGCGTGACCTTTTATCTTCAGGTGTTGTCACACCTTCAGTTGTCTTCTGTATAAACTGGAAGAATTTCTTTTCACTTAGTTCTTTGCTAGGCTGCCTTTGACATCCTTGATGCATTCCTGTAGGAATTCAGCAGGATCTTCTATCCCAGCATGGTTTCTCATCCTTTCACCAAGACTCTTCTGAGCTCAAGTCAATAAGCTTTGTTCTTGGCTTGACAGGTAGCACATTTCTCTAATAAATGATTTTGCTTCTGTGATAGGCTGGTAATTTTCTTGTTAATTAACGTTTCTGCAGTTAAAATATATGAATATTTGGATTTTCTAAACCAATTTAAGTCAAGTAATTTTAAAACAGAAATAGAATTAATTAAAAAAAAAATTGGGAAAGAGTTAAACAAACTTCCATTCAGATCACTACCTCATTATGCTCAGTCTGTCTCTTCTTTTAGATGAGAAAAGACATAACATCCTGCAAGAATATGCTTCTGTCAGCAGCACAGAGAAAAAGCTAAGGCCTTATTGTTGATTGAGCAACAGAGGAGGGAAATATCAATGAGAGCAGAAGCATTCCCCACCCATAGTTCAGTGGTCGGTTGTTTTTTGCTTGCTTTCTTTTGTAATCTGCAGAGGAATATGTGATTTGCATAGAAGGAATGGTGCAAGTAAAACAAAAAGTGAAGAACAGTCTGTAGTGAAGCCTGCCAGCATAGATACAAAAGCTGGATGAGGTCCAGGACTCAAAAAGCAGTGGAGCACCAATCAGTAGTGCATTTTGTCCTTCATGATTTTGCATTCTTGCCAGTTTCACCCTGGATTTTTTCCATTTTTTTTTAACTGCTGCTTCTTCTTGAGTCTCATTTTTCTTATTCTTAAATATCCCGCAGGACCAAAAGAAATAAGATCACTTGGACTTCATCAGCTTTTCATATTCCAAGATTTATAGCATAAATAATTTCTAGGTGCTTTGTCATGCAGGGAGGCAAGGAGATGTTTTCCACAAACAGCAGCCTGGAGAAGGGGAAGAAAAAATGATATAATGGGGGGATTTTTAAGTGAGTTCTGCAGTAGGGACTGCTTCAAATTATGTCCTTGTTAAATCAGTAATACAGAGACAGCCAATTCTGTTAGGGATGGGCAACTGTCTTCAGTGCATCCCTGTGTAGAATCTACCCGAATCAGTCCTTAAGGAGTTCCTGTTCCAAAAATACATAAGTGCCTCTGAAAGTCCTTTCAAGCAAATTGGGAAATGAATGAAATAAAACCTGAGAAACTTTTTTTTCCTCTGTGCTTTCTGTTTGTGCAGAAAGCACACTAGAAAAATATACGATGGTGTGTCTGCTCAGGGATTGTAATTAGTTGTTCAGGTTAATAAGTAAATGAAGATGAAACACACTGATAAAACAGAATTCCTGTGCCTAAGAGGAAAGAAGATCACTCAGCTGTTTTAAGAGTGGAGGAAAGGTTAAAAATTTGAATTTGTATTACATATTCTAATAGTAAAAGTTCAGGCCATTCAGATGGGATAAATGTAAAATTAGTACAACTTTTGTACAAAATTGAATCACTGCTTTGGAGTTTATCAGCATCTGTAGAGGTCCATCTATACAGAGGACTAATTGTTATTCCAATTAAGAAGCACAAAATAATTAAAGATGTTTGCTTGGTGTGCATGTGGACTCAGCCTCACAGAAGGCAGGTGATCACCCTGCTGTCTGTGTAAGACTGCAAGAACTGTGCCCTGTTCTACCTGTGGGGACAGAGGAATTGATTTTGCACACTTATACATTAAGTTTTTACCTTTCTGTTTATTTCACACCAAGAAAATGCTTACTAAAAATTAATCAGGATTTTCCATAATGTAGCTTGTTCATAAGAAAATCTGTGAACGAGCTGTCTTTATTTAAGCCAGGTTAGCAGAAGTAAATTGGCAAATTTATTAAAGCAATGCATTTTTACCACAACTACGCTTTGACTCATAGGTTGTCTTTTCTTCAGAGCAGCAGGGGCTGCAGGTGTTCCAGATTTATTGTTTGGGGTTTTTTTTCTGAAAAAACATCACATTGTGCATTACTTTTCATTCCTGTCCATTTTTTAATTCAGACTAGTGGATCTTTAAGTACAGAAACATAAAATACCATTGTTAATATTGCAAAGATGGACCAAATTGGTTTCAAAATCAAGAAAGAAATAAAAAAGATGCTTCTTCCAAGTCTAACAAAAACACATGAGGGCTATTTTGGGGAGAGCTGGAGTGCATTAAAGACTTTAAAGAGTGGATTCCAGAGTGAGAGGGACCAGCCCAACTCTGCTGCCACCACTGCCAGCTTTCTCAGTTTTCATCCCAACAAAGTTGGATGGATTATTTGAGTTGATTCTTGTTTTGCATGTCATGTGTTACCAACGGTGGAGCTCCTTTGTGCTGTACACAGACTTTGGCACATCATGAAAAGCAGTGTGTTTCTATCAGAGTGCTTGAAATGTGCAGGAGAAGGTATGAGCACCAGTTTAAAAATAGTTAATCCTAATGACCTGAGCTAATTAATTTCCGACAGTTACACTGAGCAGGGTGAGATCCCATGACTAACAGGAAAGCATTTAACAGAATGCATAGGAAAGTACAAAAGCCTTTGCCAGCTGTGTCTTCACCTCACAGCTTTGTGCTTCACTAGATGTAGTAAAATTCTGTCTCTGAGTGAAGCAGTGTGGGCAGTAAGGACCAGTGGGTGGCTGAAGCCTGTATTTCCATCTCACCATGGAGGAGGTGGTGAGCAGTGGGGGGAGGAGTAGGGGATGGAGAGGCTGCATAAAAGCAGATGGAAGGGTACCAGAGTGGATGGAGGGGAATGTGAGCAATGCAGAGGTCAGGAGCTCGGGGCAGCAATGAAAAGCAAGGCTGTGCTTTCAGCAGTGTTAAGTTTGTACAGGACTTTCCAAGGCAAGTATTTATGGTGGATAATTGGAGAAAAACTTCCCACTTAAGTGTCTCAGCCCTTAGTTCTCCACTAAAGTGCAAATTTTTCCAGTAGCATCAGTGGCAGGAGGATTAGACCTCTAAACCCAGTTCAGACTGTCTTATGGTAAGAGCACAGTGCAGCTAATTATATTTGCACTGTTTCTCTGCCAAAAAACCAGCTTGATCTTTGTTTATTTTACTGCATTCTGAAAAGGACATTTTTGACTTACTTAGATAAGCAAATTCCCAGACATGGCATCATTCAAAAAGAATGTGAAGATGTGTGTATTACTTGATTTGTAACCAGGACAGGAATGGGCCTCGAGAGAAATTGTAATAAAAGTAAAAAATATTCTTTAAAAATTAATCAACGGTACTTTATGAAAATTGCATTTGGGGTAATAAACTTTCTGTAGTTCTACAACTCTAAACCAGTAAATGATGCAATAATAATAATAAAATGCTGTTAATATTATGCTTCTATTGAAAGTTAATTTAATTCCACAGAGAGCTATTGCATTTTCATAATGGACTTTCATAATTTGGTTGCACTGTTTAAATCTGTCTGTGGATTGTGTTCAAAGCCCACAAAAGCAAGACAAAACAGAAGTGTGGTAAGATATTGACTAACAGAATTAGATACTGAGAAACTGCTGAGGTATTGTAGACCATCACTCATTGCAATAGCAGCACCTGATCTCAAAGCCCATCACTGCTGCCAGGCCCCAGGGAGCTGATGGCCTTGTGTGTAGGGTGGCTGTGCTCTGCACAGGATCTGCTCTTGGTGTTCCTGTCTGTCATTCCTGTGTGGAGTCTGGCCTGAGGATGTTGCAGCAGCCTCCACATACAGGAAAACAGTGAGCAGCCAGATCTTGTACAGTTAAAATCAGGGTGTGGATCAGAGCTGGAATCTGGGAAGCCCTCACTGGTTTCATTAGGTATAACTGCAATGACTGGTACCTTGTCTCGTTAGTCTCATTAGGTATAACTGCAGTTACTGGTACCAATTTACCTTGTCTGCACTGTGAGGTTAAGGATTTGGCTGGCTGCATTTGTTTTCATTCAGTGTACACTGTATCATTTCAGTTTGTAGTTAAAAACCAGCCAGGTAAGGGGCAGCACATTTGTTCTGAATGCCCACTCATCTATGCTGTGTACATTTTCTCTCTTTGGGATCAAAATAAATAAGAGTTCTATTAACAGTTGTACTTCACCAGTTCATAAATGGTAATCTGTACCAGCTTGTTTAGACTGTATTTTTCTAATGGAAATGATGAGGAATACTGTTTAACTCTTATCAAAAATTGTGATTATTACTGCTTAAAAATCAGTAAAAGTTGCTACTGTAGGCTAGAGACCAACCTGCTGTGCAGAATACAGGTTGGTTTAAACTGACTATCTCGACTGACAATCCATGTAACACTCAGAAGAGCTTTTCAGCAGCTTACACCAGGAGCTACACTGTTTCTTCTGAATTAGCCTTTACTTTTAAATCTGAATTAGCCTTTGCATCATTGCTAACAGCATTGTTTTTCCCGTGATGCCACTGGCAGGGCCTAAACAGCACTGAGACTACTTTACTCATCCCTGAACATCAAGTGGTAAGCAGTGAGAAATATTCATGCTTCCTTGCATGAATTTGTGTGGCGTCTTCTATGACAGTATGCCAAAACGTCCCTCACCAGAAAATTTTCCAGTTTCATGCATGCCATCCTTCTAAAACCAGTTTTTTCTAGTTGATAAAAATGAATGTGGTTTTGCATTTATTCCTAGAGATGACTTAAGAGATAAATTCAAATAAATCAAAAAGGACAAAATTGAAAAGTTGAGATTGGTGGAGAAAACTGGAAAGTTTGCTTTTTTATCATTGTTTTGGTTTGATGGGATATAGGATGTATTCTGACTCTGGTGTTATTAACAAATGTGGGTTTCCTTTTTATCATGATGGCCTGAGGGTTCTGTGAGTCAGCATGATACTTTAACATGTTTTAAAGAGCAAGAAACAAACACTGACATCATTTGTAATATGTTGCCTCTTTTTTTCACTGTAGTAAATAATAAGGAAAGGCTCAGGATAGCCACTTATTGAAATTCACAGACAAGATAACTATATAAATTCTCAAATATATTAGAAAATTAAAATAATCATTATTGTTTTCTGTAGAAAAAGCACAAAAAGTCATTTGAAATAACTGAAGAAGTACATGCTGAGGTGTATTAAAACTGTCTGCTTGCTTACTTTGGGCTCTGGTGTCTTCCATTAACACATATGCTCTCCTAGCTTACTTTTTATTTTTCTTGGTTCTGTTCTTGGTCAATGTATTCATTTATCCTGAGAGGCTTTTTATGTGCATTTATATTTCAGTGCAAATATCTTGGTGTCTCAAACTGCTTTGAAATGCATGTTTTTAAGCTTTCAGATTTTAATGGGGTTCAGAATTGAAAAATGACTGAAGGTAAAAAAAGCAGCTTGCAAGTTTTAGCTACAAGAAATACACGGGATTTTGTGTTTCTTTGAATGGGAAAGGTGTCAGTTTTGTGTGCAGCCTTACAGCCTGCATGAAGTGTAACTGGAAATTGGGATGAGTGGTGTTAAGAGTGTTGCTAATACACGTCTTTAAAGTGAGTGAGCCCTTCAGTTGTGTGGATTCCTTCAAGGAAGAAGAATGATGAGAACTTCATGGAAAGGGTCTCTGGTAAAGTGGGAGCTGAGTGCATGAACCACAAATATGGCATTTGGATTTTCAGGAGGGTTACCTGGATATTTGTGTATGTTCTGTAAATGTATTTCCAGGAACGTTTTACTTTTGGAAATACATTTATATAATTTAGATATGTGGTTATGTTTAAGTTCATATATATGTATAAATATATATGTTCATATTTTGTGTCGCAGCACTTAAAGCCATGTGTTTTTACTGTAGCATGTTTTAATTCAGTGAAAAGGAGGACTATAGGAATATTCCATGCAAACTGGGGATCTAATTTAAGGTGATCACTTTGTTTTTAAGCCATTGAATGTTTCCTACCCTTTCAGCTATGGAGACTTTTCTGTATTTTGATTCAGCTTTCAAACCTTATATTTTTGTCCATTTTTGTACTCTGAAAGTTTTTCTGCTGTAGATTGCTAATTCATAAATTACCTAGTTGCATTTTAATGTAGTTCTTTGGGGTTTTTACAGTGTCTGTTTTACATCCAACTTGCTGTGTGATTATCAAAGGTATGCAGTTTATAAAAAAAAAAATTACTTGCAGACTGTATCTTTTAAGCCAGCAAAATGTTATAAATCAGTTTAATGCTGTAATTTCAGATAGTTTTTTTGCCTGGTAATGTATGACTATGATAATGTAATTCCTTGATGTGCTGATGGGTGATCATAAAAACCATTCCATGGTATAATGTAACATCTAGTCTTTCTTGTTAGTCACAGCCAGAGGTGCTGCCCTGTGCTGTAATTAATGAAGTTATTGGGTTCCTCCATCTCTGCTTGCTATTGGTTACTGCTTTGGTAATGAAAATGCTGCTCTGAACCACCCTACCACAAAAAAGATCAAAGCTACAAAAGCAGAAGTGGAAGGGTGCTCAGGTCTGAACCTGCAGTCCCTGCTCTGTGGGGTTGGACACTTGGGAAACCTTGAGGTCTGAGGCACTGGATTTGGGAAGGGTGTTTCTGAAAATAAGGAGCTTGCAGTTTTCTGACTGAATAATATTGCTCTAGGACAAGTTTCCCTGTCTTTGAGGCGTGGACATAGAGAGGGCAGGGATGTTTAGTGGCAGAGTGTATTTGGAGGAAGCTCAATGCCAAGGTGAGAGCTGTGCTAAGTGAGCTGCAGGGATACATTTCCTGTTGGATGGATAACCAGAAATAGAAATCCCTCAGAGTCCTGTAAAAACATACAGGATTAAATAATTGGGTATAATCTGCAGAGCCTGTTTGTGTTTTGGGTGCTGTGATACCACTAACCCATCATGGGGCAGCTGCCCACACTGCCCAGGGCCCACTGTCAGTGTGCCAGGGGGGCAGGTGAGGCCACAGAGCCATTTAGCAGGGTGCCAATGGCTCAGCTTCAGCCCACAGCCCTTCCTCTGAAGCACTCTGTGTGCCAGGTTAGTGGTTGTGCCACTTCCAGCAGCTGCTTTGCCTCTCCAGCTCCCTGGGCTGAGTGTTTGCCTTGGCCCTGGAGAATGTCCCAGAGGCACCTGTGGAGCCAAGGACTCCTCAGCAGGCATTCAGCAGTGCTGAATGGTGAGTCTGGGTGGATCTGTGTCTGTGTGGGGCTGCCAGTCCAGGCAGGACAGACCTGGGCTCTGACAGCCTTTCTTCATCCTCAGCTGGGCTTTGTTTCCTTGCTGACATCTTGGTCTCTTAGAGGAATGTGCCCCTTATTGACAGAGTGACAAAACTGTCCTTTGTCCCCTTGAAAAGGAAATGAGCCCAGAAGTTTCTCTCCTCTACTAGGTGAAAAGATGTCTCATAGGACCTGGGGGATTTCACCTCAGATTTAAGGAGCTAATTGGGCAGGAGCCAAAAGGTCCCAACTGAGCAATTTAGTAGAAAAAGAAGAGAGCAAATGAACCAATGGCTTTTGTGGGATGTTTTATCAGGGTTAGGAGGACCTCTTGCACCTGGCTCAGTTTTTCTCTGTATAGAGTTTGTTATTTTGCCTTTTAATAAAACCTTTTTGTTTCCAGAACTACCACTGAAGCCATCCTGCTGATTTTAGGCCTTCTAAGGTAGCTGAGCTGTCTTGGGTGTGAAATATTTCTCCAAGAGCTGATGAGACCTGGCTCGAGGAGACTCATATTTCAGTCTCTCCTGTCACCTGTCCTGTTGAGTCAGGGTTTCCTACTGCAGGGCTTTGGATTGTGTCTGAGGTGAGGATTGCAAGCCTAGGTACTTGGAGGGTTGTTTGGTTGGACATGGTCCAATACCCCAGCCTCTGCTGGGTGTCTAGAGAGAAATCATTAAATACAGAATAACTATAACTATTGATATAATACCATATGAATCCTGTTAGTTTGCACTTATGCCACATGAAAAGAAAATTTATCTCTTTGTGATAGATCATTACAGCATTCAATTAGCACATCTGTCCACAAGCTGAGTGGTCACAGCTCTTAGACAGATAACTAGACTAATGAGCCTGGAAAGCTGTTACAGGATAAGAGGAGGGCATTATTTGTGTTTTGAACAGGTGGGTTTAGTAACTTGCTTTGTTGTTGATGGATTTATTTGATGTTTTGAAAGCCCTGGTAAATGCTGAATGTTTGCAGTGATGTGATTGCATAGAATCCTACAGTGAACTTGGACTGGGGGGACCTCTGGATGGCTGACCTCCCCCTCAAGGCAGTGCTGGCTTCAAACATAGATCAGGTTGCACAGTCAGTACAGATCAGTCCTGGCCTAGCTTAATCAGGCTGTGTTATCTCTGAGGATGGAGTCACTGGGCAATCTGTTGTACCCATTCGCACCCAACCACAGCCTCTCATCCAGTAGGAATTTCTCCTGTTGAGACTTGTGGTTGTTGCTTCTTGAGTTTTCACCATATGCCTCAGGGCTCCATCTCTTCTGTAGCTCTCATTGTAACTTAATTACTAAAAAGCTTCAGCTTGCTATCTGTTCAGTGTTGGGAAGTTTTAATTTGGTTCCTTGTATTGCAGGAGGAAGACATTTCAGAATATTTTTTGTGATGAGGTCTGCCTTCATTTAATAAGTACAGGTTGTCAAGGATCACTAACTGCATTTATGCAGTTCTGGAAAGAGCTGTTAAGAAATAAGATGTGCAAATGTTTAATGATTCACTGATAGAATCAATGCAAATTACCAGCTTTTTATATGCATTAAACTTGTAGGCACACATGTATGCACAAATCTTCATGAATGTGCAAGACTGATCTCATTCTCCTTGTGAAATCCAAATGGAGCAAAATGGAAAGGAATAATTTATGGGTTTAATAAGCAGACCTGTCACTATCCATGATTAATAATCCTGTGTCTCAAAGGATGATCTCCAGGAGGAGAGAGAAGTGATAAGTGTTCCCCTTCTAATAGCAGATCTGACAATGACTACTGCATCTTCTTAAATTGATAGTCAGACCTTTAATTACTGAGGATTCTGGTACATCTTAGAAAATGACCAAAAGTAAAGATAAAATACTTCTTCAATTGTATTGAATAATCTAATAATAACAATGCAACCCAAACAATTTGGGGTGCTCCTTCAGCAGGAGCTTTTTATCGAAGTAAGTATTGCTTATTGTTTAATTTCTTCTTTGTGTATATGAATTTAGTGCACTAGAACAATTTCTGTGCTTGTGAAGTCACTGTCTTTTATTAATCAGTGGTTGGGGGGATTGCTAACATTGTAAGTTGTTAGAATGCACTTTGGGGTTTACTTACTGTAAGGCTGAATAATTACAGTACTGTTGATTCTATACAGATATTAGCATTGATTACTTGGTATCTGAACTTGCAGTTTGCATGTAGCCACAATTCTATTTGCAAAGAAAGACCTAAACCTGTAAGTACAAAATAGAGTAGAAAAATGCTCTTTCTTTTCTGCTCCTGGTTTCCATGATTTTTGTGAGCCATTTAATCATGAAAGATTAGAGGTACTGCATTTGGAAGCAAAAGCACTTCTGAGGTAGCTGTGCTGAGTACAAAGTATTCTAATTGATCTGCTGTAAATATTTCTCAAGAAGATAAGCAAAAAAAAACCTTAACAGAATTGCTGAAGAGGAAAGGCAGCATTTTCAGGAAGTCATTTCTTATAGCTTTTTTTGTGCTGGATTGTTTTGCAACAGTGTTTTGTAGCTCCCCAAGGGCTAGGATAGGAACCCAGGAATTCTGGCTAATGCATGGCTGCTTCAAGTGCCTAATTTCAGCAGTTACCAGTGTGTCTAATGAAGATGCATAAAGTTGTGCAACACAATGGAACAATAGGATTTTCAATTATTTTTATGGAATTTCAGCCTATTTAAAGATAAACACCTGAATTATGTGGATATTACTACTTGTACTTTTGTCAGCTCTGGAATGACAAGGTTGCCATTTGTCATTTTATGTCCCAGTGGGTCTGACCTGAGCATTACAGAAGCATGCATGCACTATGCATGAGCCAGTGGTTTGCAACCTTTGCTCTACACTCAAAACCACTTCTTACTGCTCTTTTTTAAATCTGCTGAAGTATGCAAGTGATAACAAGTAGTATTATAGAAATCATTGTCTTAAAACATTTTTACTGTCCAAACAGATTCCAGCCCAGCTTTGCCTTTAATAGAAAAGACACGATAGTCATATTATTGTGTTTTTCTGATTTATGGAGGCTTTTCCTAGCTTTAAAGGACGTGGATTTCTTACTCCCTGTAGTTGGGGTGTATGTGCTTGAAGCAGTTGGTTCTTGGAGAGAAAGAGTGGGCCTGCTAACTGCTTGTTGGTTGTTCCAGCAGAGTGGAAGGAAGTATAATCTGTTCCTGAAGCGACGTCTCAGGGTAAAGCAGTGATCAGTGCTGTTGCAAGTGGCTTGGATGCTGCAGTAATAACATGCTTCACTGTGTGGTGCCTTCTGTTAACTGGGAGCAAGGGTCACAGCTACAAAGAAATATTCTCAGGGAACACATGCATCCTTGCATGGTCTGAGAGGGAAAAGACAGAGACATAATACTCTGCTTTGTTCCTACTCTAATAAAATAAATCCCCAGTTCAGCCCTATACAAATACACTTTCACTGATAGGTGTGGTTGAAAAAGTAACAGCAACCTTCCTCTGTACAGTTACATTTAAACTAAATATTTGCTTTTATGGAAAGCACTTTGCTGTATGTCTTGTATGTGATTTGATAGAGCTGAATATTGATATGATAATAAACATTACCTAATGAGTTAACTTCCCTAGGAGGGTGGGGTTATAGTCTTTACTTTGCCTAACATTAATTATTGTGGCCTAATAGTGAAAAAGGTGGATGTTGCTACTAAGGCATTCTGGCATGTGGCTAAATTAAAATATGACCTTTAATAGATCAATTGGAATACTAATTACCCTGTTACATTGATATCTTTTATTAGGTGTTCTTTTTTCCCATGAAAGTAAATACTCAATGTTGAAACATCACCCCTGTGTTTTTGTGAGCTATTTTTATGTGTGGTCATTGCTGGGACATACGCCTCTGTGGTGGCTGATTTAATGGATGTTGTTACGTAGAGGAAAATGCATGAATTTACATTTTTCTACCTGCTTCAAGTATTCACAAGTATTGCAACACTAACATATATATATATATATATTTATTTTTCCTGTGTCAGTTATTTACATGTAATGCTTGCGGACATATGTGGTTAATTTTGAAATTAAACTAGATGTAGCCCTTGTTAAAACTTGCCCAGATATATCTTCAGCTGTAAAGAAACTGAAGAACTGTGGCAGTATGAGGGAACTTCTTTGCCTTCTGATATTTTAGAGAAATAGCAGTGCTTGTTTTTTTAATTCATATTCCTGTGTCTTCTGCAGATTGATAAAAGGCATCAAAGCAAAGATTCTATTTTCTTCAGGGATGGTGTCAGGAGAATTGATTTTGTTCTCTCCTATGTGGAGGATCTTAATAAGGAATGGGAAAAAAAGTTGGTAAGTTTGTCTTTTTGAAGTCCTCTTAATTTTTATTTATAATAAGATGAATATCTCTAGACTCATCTGGAATAGAATTTACCTAAAAAAATCTATAACTATGTGAAAAGCAATCCCATGTATGAACATTTCTGTGTAATTTACTGTTTGTCAGGATCCAGTTTTATTAAATTCTTGTGTCTATGTTTATTGAATTGATCACTCTTCATTACTTAGGCTGAGCAATATATTATACAATGGAGCAAAGTAATCCAAATTATTTTGCTTCTTCATTGAACAGTCTAGCTAAGACTATGGAGAAATATTTATAAATACTTGCACCTCTAAATACTTTCAAATGAAGGAGGATTATTCTTCTAAATAAGCAAAGATCATCCAAACAAGATTTAACAATGACTAATTTTCCACACTCTCTGACTGTAGTTAGAGGAGAAATGAATTCTTAGCTTCAATACTCAATGCAGTTTTTCTTTAACACTTTTGAGATTCTTTTCTTAAAATATACTCTGAGTTATACAAACACAGCATGTCCTCCTGGAGCTTTTCCCCGTGTTTGACCTCCTGTCTGCATCTGTGTGTTCATTCTTCTAGAAGAATATTTAAAGTGGCTTTGAGAAGAGTCCTTCTATGTAACAGAGCACAAAAACAAACTTTCTCTCAAATGCCAGTTAGTGATAATCCTTGAACTTGCCAGCAAGACCCAGTTGCCTGAATGGTGCTAGTAGGTCAGATGGCATCAGTTAATGACACCTCTTTGTTACATGCTCACACTGACACATGAGCTCTCACTTGGCTAACATAAATTCAAGCTGTATAAAAAATCCAGTATGATGAGAGGCAGTCAAGACAGCAAATTTTATATAAACCACAATATTTTTTAAAAATGAGGATTTAAATTTGTTTTTTCTCTGTATTAACTACCTTCCTTCAGAGTCAGGAGAGGTTACATTTACAAACTAGTCTCTCCAATAATTCCAAAGTTTATTCATGATCAGAAAAATTTAAAAAGGGGAGAGGCACTAAAAAATTACATTCTCAAGTAATCATATTTTTCTGAAAGATAAGGGTGTTTAAAAAAACTAATTACACCAATGCTTATGACAAAATCATGATCAAAACTATTAGTTTTTGAAGCAAATAACAATTACAGTCTTGTCATATTGAACTATTTTGTAATTAAAAATACAAATTTCCTTTGGAAAAAAACTGCAAGATTAGGCTGTTAAAAAATTTGCACATTTTCATTCTTTTATGAAGAAAATACTGTTTCCATTAAGAACTGCTGCCTGTCCTTGCATTTGGATGCAAGGACAGGCCTTATAGAACACAGCCCTTATATCCTACTCTTATTAAAAAATCCAAAAATTTGTCATGTCTCTGTATGATGCTTTTCCCAGATTAAGCATCTCAGCTTTGCTCAGCTGGCCACATTCCAAAGATTTTCTTGGGAGACCAGGTTATTTGATAACTATGATACCATAGGTTTATATACAAGTATACTTTTTCAAACTCACCCTGACTCTTTGTTAGGCTGCACTCCTAGCTAGATGCTTTCTTCTCCCTTGAAACAAAATACATTTCAAAAATAAGGAAGAAAATGCCACTCAATGTAGAGAGAAGAAAGATATCCATGCAAAATTTGTCAAAGCAGCTCTTAAACTTCTCCATTAGTTATACTTTAATTATTTAAAATGAGGGAAGAAGTGAATGCTATTTAGGTTATGTGCAGGTGGGAAGGAAAATGAGTCAGATGGTCAGTCTAGTCACTCACTCATGTTGTGTGCAGCAGTTTCCTTCTCACTGATTTATGGCTCATTAGGGGGTAGTAGGAATCTTGGCCAGATCAGAGCCCATGTCCATGGGTGTCATTATTGACTGAAGGATTCACCTGGGAAACAGCCCAAGAGTTAGTAGCTAATGTTTCCCTCCTCTTTGACATAAAAATGCACTTCCTAGGGGAATATCTCTGTCTTTCAAAAGGCATAAACATCCACATTAAGTCTTGTGGTATTTAATTCTGTGTGTGTCTGTTCCTTGCAAAAGAGTTTATGGCCTCATGGAGGAAGGTCAGTGACCCTGTAGATGAACTCTGTGGTCACTGAACAAACTGTCATGGAGATACCAATTTTATTTTTACACAGTTCATGGGGCATTTACATATGCCCTACAGTTATATTCACCATAGATCTTTACGCAATTAGTATGTCCATAAATTAGTGCAGACTGCTTAGCATACTGTGCTGTTGTCTTTGTGGTATCAAGATTTAAATATTGATGAACTGCAGGCTCTGGAATTTGTCTGACATCCACTGCACTTGCTATTGTACAGTTATCATAGAAAGAAATGTTCCTTTCACAGTAGCACAATGGTGCAGTAGAATGGAACATCTGAGAATAGAAGTGTTTCTACGAGGAGAATTACAGCTGTGACAAAGGGGTTTGTTTCCTAGTCTCAAGGAAACAGCTTTATTCTGCATTTCTAACAATGGGATAAATAACTTCTTTGTGTGATTCAACATATCCCTGATACAGATGTAAGAAACAGTCTGTTCATTTTCTCCCTTAGTTTCATGCAGAACAATTTTTACCTTTTTTGATATTCCCAGATACATTCCAGTTTCAACAGGAATGCTGTTTTAAACTTGCCTTCAGCTGCTTTGAACTTGCCTTCTATAAGCTATGTGAATAAATCCAAACCACAAAGGCCTCTGAACAAAAATTAGAATTACGATTTTTTGAGACAATATTATCCCTTCAAGCCTTCAGCACACATGGAAATATTTCACCACCATATGAAATGTATGTGAACATGAAAAAATAAATAGAATTTTTAAAAATATCTAGCAAAGTATTGATGTATGACCACGACATAGTCTTTGTTGTCCATAAGCATATTCTTCACAAGAACTACAGAGCCTTAGGGCTCATAGATCTCTATGTTGACTTGAAGCAAAGTCCCTCAGTGGGGTACAGAGATACAGAAGGAAATTTCATTGAGTTCCTCTCCCAGTTTTCATCCTCTCAGACAGAAACCTCTGCTTGCTTAGAGGTAGCAGCCAGGCCAGAGTTAGGGAGCCAGGGGCAGCAAGTATCAGATGCTTGTTGCTGCTGTTAGCCTTGCACCCCCGGTCTGCAGGAGGGGCTGAAAGCTGGGCTCACGCTGAACTCAGAGCACACCACACAGCTTTGCAAGAGTTTTTCTGGTAGTTGCAGGAGGAATCATAGCATATCCTGCATTGAAAGGGACCCACACCAAAGTTCAGTGAGTCAGCAGTGCCCTGCAGCCAGGAGGGCCAGCCCTGTCTTAGGGGGGCATCAGGCACAGCATCACCCGCCAGGCAAGGGAGGGATTGTCCTGCTCTGCTCTGAGCTGGGGCAGCCTTACCTTGAGTTCTGTGTCTCATTTTGGGTACCACAATATGAAAAAAGACAGAGGTTGAGAGACTGTCCAAAAGGGGCTGGTCAGGGGCCTTGAGGGGAAGCCTTATGAGAGGCAGCTGAGGGCACTTGGTTTCTTCAGCCTAGAGAAGGAAACCTCATCACTGTACAATTTTCTTGTGAGGGGAAGAGGAGAGAGAAGTACCAGTCTCTTCTCCCTGAGACCAGTGAGTGACAGGACTGAAAGGAATGGCATGAAGCTGAGTCAGGGGAGGTTTAGGTTGGGTATTGGGAGCTGAAGGTTATTTTACCCAGAGGGTGGTTGGGCACTAGAACAGGCTCCCCAAGGCAGTGGTCACAGCAGCAAGCCTGGCAGAGTTCAAGAAGCATTTGCACAGCACTTTTAGGCACACAGTGTGACTCCTGGAGTGTCTTGTGCAGGACCAGGAAATTCACAGAGTTAAAGAATGACAGAATATTCTGAGTCAGAAAGGACTCACCAGGAGCTGGACCTGCACTGTTACCTCTTGTTGTACCAGCATTGCTATCACAACTGGGTTTATAGAAGTTATCTCTTCCCTAGCTGCCTGGTTATGCAGTGTTGCATTTGCTTTGGGCATGATAGTATTGCTGGACTTTGGATCTTGCTTTAATCTTAGTGGGATGGTTCATTACAGCCCAGCCCATGTTGGATTTTGAAGTTAGTCTGTGCTTATCCCACATTATGTGAGATATCCACATAATATGGAGGATGTGATGACTTACAGAGCTTCCCTCGTGCCTCTTTGACTGCAGGTTGGCATCTGCAGCAGAGTCAGAAATAAATGCACCAGGGATAGTTCATCAGCTTTGGGACAGTAGGCTTAAAATTCTAAGTACAGATTTAAAACAACCAGCTCTGGTCCAAGGATGCATTTTGTCCATTTTAAGCCTTTGATGGTGACGTGAAGAAATCCAGTATTTGGCAAGAAAAGGGGGAGGATTTTTTTTTTCTTTTTTTCCCCCAGCAGATTGATTTCCTTTTGAAACTGTTCTTCCCATTAACTGGAAAATATAGTGCATTGCAAGGGTTTCAGGAGGGGCTTGTGGGAGAAGAACAAGGAGGTTCAAAGAGCATAATTTCTATTAGAGCACTGCAGTTTGTCACACTAAGTGTATTGTGGGGCCAGACCCTTTGGCTCTGTCTGCTCCTGAGCTGCACAGCTGGAGAGAAGCTGGCTGGTGTCTGCTGGCAGAGGAGCCTCTGAGCTGACTTGCTTGGTGTGTATCCTTTCTTCAGCATTTGCTGGAGAAAGGATGCACACCAGCATGCTTTAGGTGAAAAGGTAACCCAGAGTAGCATGTAGCTTTGGATATTAGGCTTGAATGTCAGCTTTTCTACAGCATCTTAACACACCTTCTTAAATCACCTTTTGGTTGTGTTGTTCTCTATCTGATTATCAGGTCAGCAAACCAGGGTTCTCTGGCATGTTTACACAGGTGCATTTAGGCAGGTTTGTAGGAAGAACAATGCATGGAATTGCTTTTGCTCACAGCATGTGCTAGAACTCAGGAGTTCTCATATTCACAAGTTTATATATCCCAGTGTCTAATTTAATATCTAGTAATATTTGGCAAAATCAGATGTGACACATAAAAATGAGAGGCCACTAACACAGGAAAACATCTGAGGGCTATGAAAGCTATTCTTCAGTCTGCATTCATTTGTCTGAGTAAGTTATGCAAACTGAAATGCAAAAATAGCAGTCTACTCCTCATGACATGCAGGAAAAGAAAACTGCCTGAAAACTGTTGTGTTTTGGGGTTTTTAAAGTATGTTTGAAAACTTTTCAACTTTTCAGTATGTTTGAAAACTTTCAACTTAAGACTTTTCAATAGAAGAAATATTAGACAGCATGGCAGGGTTTAGCTAGAAATAAATTTGTGGTCTAGCTTGTGTATTTTAAAGAGGGTGGGGCTCAATATTTGGCTTAATTTATTGTTATTCTGGCAGTTCTTCAGCAAATTTTATGTAATTAGGAGGAAATTAATACAATCTCTCAATGAGAGCAAAAATTATACAGAGAAGGAGAGGAAGAAAATGTTCTTACCTAAAGACATGACTTAGGAATTACTTTGCTAAAAAAATGAGTTCAAGAAGAATATCAAGCTCACACAGGTGATGTAGCCACCCCACACTGCCATGGGCAGGTTTGTTACCTCTGCATGAAGTCCATGCTGACTTTATGCAAGCTAAGCACATGCAGTGGTTTGTTGGTCTTACAAGTGGTGTTTGTGAAATGCTGTTTGAATTGTCTGTAATCACTACTTGAATTTCTGTATTGGGTGTAATTGTATAACTAAATATACAAAAGAAATAGATGAGGTAAATAGATGAAGCTGGAGTCACTCAGTCTCCAATGTGCTTCCAGAATTTTTCTTTTCATCTTTCTCTTGGAAATAGAGCTAAACTTGGCCACAGCCCACACAGCAGCCTCCTGAAGTAGAAGTGCTCAAGACACAAGTCATCATTTGCTTCTCTGATGAGCCAGATAGCCCAGAACAAACCTGTTCCCAGCCAGTGGGTGCCCTGGGGCTGGTCAGTGCCCCTCCTGGTGGCTTTCCATCACAAAGCTGGCCCTAGGAAGTGGCCTGGTGTGTGTCACTGGTTTGTGTCTGCTTGCTTTGAGAAGGTCACAAAGCCTTAAGGGGTTGTGTCAGGGCAGCTGAGAGAAGTGAAACCCTCTGAGTCATTGGTAATGTCATCAATTACTAAAATGTCTTTGTTTCTCTTCAGGAAAGGAGAAAAGAATTTGAGAGCAACCTGCAAAAGGCTGGTTTGGAGCTAGAAACAGAAGACAAGAAGGTAAAAAAAAAAGAAAACTTAGAACCAATCAATAAACCACTTTCTTTCTCTGAGAAAAATTATAAATCATACTCATGGATTTCAGTGGAGTGTTACTAATTTAGGGGAAACTAGGTTAATATGTTTGTTTGAGTGCTTTTTCCAGATACATTGATAAGAGCTGTGGAAGCAGAATAATTTTGATTCAAGAGGAAGCTTTTGTTTTTGCTTTCATAACAAGAAGGCAAAGTAGGTGTGATTTGGTTTATATCCACATAAATGGGAAGTGTCAGCTTACAATCAGCTTACCCCTGATTTTAATTCTACCTAACAACGAGTAACAAGTTTGGAAGGCAGTGAATGAGTTAGTTATGCCCACTGGATGTTGTAATTGTGAGGAAGGACCCTGTGACCTTGAGGGTGTTTGATCAGTGGTAGTGTTGGCTGTAATAACTGGAGGATGTGTGATTTTGACTGATGGAGTCAGCATGCCAGAGGCTGAGTTGAGTAAAATAACTCTTGGTGAAGTTCAGGCTCTGTAACATCCATAGGTAGGGAATTCATTGAGCAATATTAAAAACCCTTTTGATTGCCAGCTTCTACTGTGAATGCAGAGCAGCACTAGAAGAACATACATGTTACATGAGGCCTATGACAAGATTATTCTACATGTTTCCAGTGTCATGAGAATTTTCAGGCTTCAGTGTATGTGATTAACATAGTTTGAAAAGCCTTTGTGAGCTTGTAGTAGTGCAAAGGTTATTTTTATGAACAGCCCACTACTCAGATAAGGTTTTCAATAAATATATATATATATATATATATATGCACATACAACAGAAAGTCCTTCTATTCCCTCCTACTTCATTCTTAAATCCTTTAAAACTATGTAAAAGGCAATACATTTTATATAAAAAATATTCCCATAAATCTTTCAATAAAACACAGTTTGGTCTAATGTCTGATTTAACTTTTCTGGAGCAGGAATCTGAAGATGGCAAGATTTTTTTTGTGAAGATCCATGCACCATGGGAGGTTCTGATCACGTATGCAGAAGTGCTGAACATTAAAGTTCCCATCAAGGAAAATGACATTCCCTCCATGGTGGAGAACCCCCTGGACTGTGTGCTTTACCCACTGAGGCTGCCTGAGAAGGTGATGCACCCTGAACCAGATTATTTCACAGCACCATTCAGCAAGGACAAGCAGGAGCTGTACCTCATTAATGATGAGAGCACTTTCTTCTCACCCTCCATGAGAAACAGAATAGTAAGTATGGGAATTTGGCTACTTCTGGTTACAGGTACATTAACATGGCCCCATCAGAATATTCATGTAAGGAAGAAGTGAGAATAGAAACCATGGTAACTGAGGTAAGTACAGAGAGGCCTGAGTACCTGTGCATCTTGCTTAGAAATATAGAATAATTGTTGGAATGGATCTTCTGGATGTCTACAAGGCAGCTGTGCCCCCAGTGATGTTCTGAAGAAATACGTTTTGCTTTTGCATGTTGTTCCTGCAGATTATACACAGTGCACATCTATTAAAAGTTTCTGTTTAATGCCCTTAGAATAGGAAAGGTCTGAAGTTCTCATTCTTGAATCTCAGGTGAATTATATTCTCACACGTTGCCCATATGGAACAGAAGAAGGGAAGAAAAAATTTGGGATTAAGAGACTGCTAAACAATGGCACCTATACAGCTGCTTATCCTCTTCATGATGTAAGTATTTCAGCTTTCTGCTCCCTTGAGCATTTCCCAATGTTTGCACTCTTTTACCTACTGTGACATTTGCTGTTCCAGGAGATATGAAAATACACTCAAACCTTTCAATTTGTCCCAGTAATTGATTCTGTTTTATAACACACAAGACATAGCTGTCAGCCCTACTATTTGGCTTTTGTGTGCTGAAATGTTTCTTCCTACAGATGAGCTTTTAGAATCTGTGTCAGTCACATCATTTCTTTAGAGACTTACCCCATCACATTCCTGTAATGCTGATGGCACAGACCACGCAGCAGTACCTTAGATTATAACAAGGAATGAATTTCCCCTGCAAATGCATATGTTCAGCAGTGTGTGTGCACAGGCTGTGCACACACTCATACTGTAGTCAGATAAGTTGCCTGAACCCTGCCAGTTCAGTGTGGCATGGTGACTTGTCCATCTCCCAGTGACCCTTGGGTACAAATACTGTAATACAGGAAATATGGTAAGGATGGTAAATACTCTGTTTAGTTTTTAATATGACATGTGTGGATTTAGTCTTGAAATTCCATGGAGAAAACAAGAGAGAGGTGGGTTACAGTGTTTTACATGTTGTTTGGCTTTAAAATGTTTTTCCTCCTAAATGTTATGCTTAATTTTTTGCTTAAATCTTAAATTCTCTCTGCGTTTTTAAAGGTTATTTCAGATGTCACTATGCTTTAGTGAACTTACTCTGAATTCTGCCATAAGACATTTTTAAATACTGTATATAGAGTTATCTTTTAAAATGTTTGAAAATATTTTATTTTCCTTAGAAAAAAAAAAAAATGAGTGAATGGACATTCCTTAGGTTTCAGGAGGAAGGTTTGGCTGATTAGGATCTAGAATGCTAGTCTAGGCTGGGAGGCACTTTATACTGATGGGATTACCAAAACCACAGACAGTAAAAAGCAAAACTCTCTTCTATACAACTACAACCAACTTTAAAAGCTAAGAAATCTTATGAAAAAAGTTCTAAAACTTATGGGACACACTCAAAAATCTTTGTCTAAAAGTAATTATTTAATCTTTCAGAATATTTTCAAAATACAAACTTTAGGTTGCTTAAACTTCTATTGGTTGCTTCCTGTTTAGAAATCAATTTTCGTGCTTTTCTTTGTGAGTGAGAGACATTCAGAAAAAAGGTGAACCAATTTTATTTTCTGCCACAGAAGCAGAGTTCTGTGGCAGAAAATAAAATTGCAAAAGCTGTCAGAATATTTTACACTAGATATTTTACACTATCTAATTTCTAGGAAAGTGATGAAGTTCCAAAATTTTTGTTTTATTTGACAGTTAAGATACCTAATAATGACCAACACCAGAGTCTTAGGAGGGAAAAAACACATTGTGTTTGTCTCTTTGAATGTAGTATTTGGGTCTGTTGATGAGGGGTGGGTGCCATAGGACAGAGAGAGAGAAACTGCAAGTGTTTCTCACAGCAGCCTGGGAGAAATTTTAGGCAGTTGTAAGGATGTGATAACTTGTTAAGTATAAACCATCTGCAAATGGTGTTTTTCTACTTAGTTCTTCTCAAGGATGGTGTGTGAGGAAGATAGTTTTGTTAGTTAGCTGTGAAAAACACCAATCACTTGTTTTTGAAATTCTGAAAGTTTAATAGTAATAAAATGGTTATAAAATAGCAATATAATTAGAGTAACAAAAATTTTGGACAATTTGAATTAGAACAATATGAGACAATAAAAACAAAGAGTTACAAACAATCCAGGTACCTCTTTCTGGGCAAAATAAGCCCAAAAAGGCCCCACGTTAACAGAGAATTAACCCTTCAAAGCAACAGCCTGGTGCACATTCACACAGCTCGTCCATGGTGCATCAACTCCATTCACACACAGGATTCTGGCTGGGCAGTGCCAGCTTCTAACTCTGAATCCTAATGGTGCCTTCATGGCTGAGAGAGGCAGGAGAAAGTTCATTTCTCCTGATAAGGGAGCAATAAATTCTTTATCTCTGAACGATTCAGGTGTCCTGTGGCTGCTATCTAGCTGCCAGTCCTCTCTTTAAAAAATGTATCCTACATAGCACAATTTCTGTTTTAACCTTATGTTATAACCTAAAACTATATTTAACACACTACTTAGGAAAATTAATACAGCATAACTTTCTAACACAACACATATATTTGAATATTTGCAAAAAGCCAATCCTGTAATTCCCTTTTTTCACATTAGCCAATCAAATAGACTGTATCGTGTCACTGTAAAAACTGTGTGGTTTTCTTGAATAAAGCTTCTTTGCTCTTTCTACAATCCTGCCTCCTGCCTGTTCCTGTGTCACTCTCAGTGCAAGAGTGACAATGAGGTGTTTTCCCCTTGCTCTGCTTTGCTCTCAGTGCCAGTACTGGAAGAAGGCCAGTGACCCCAACTGTGACAGCGAGAGGTACACGCTCTACATGGAGTGGGCTCGCTTCCTGCGCTTCTACAAGGAGCAGCCTTTGGTCCTTATCAGGTGAGATCCTGCCTGGGCCTGGTTGTGTGCCCTTGCTTTTCACTGGCATACATCTGCATGCATCTGTAGCTTCATCCTGCTAGGAATGCTGCTGGCCTAGAACAGAGGCTACACAGAGTTAAAGGAGGTGTTTATTCAAAAGTGTATATTCATCCCTAGCTTGATCCTGCTGGGAATGATGCCTTGAGAAGGCTGGCCTAGAACAGAGGCTACACAAAGTAGGTGTTTATTAAAAGGCCTGCATGGATCCACCTTGGGCAGCACAAGAGCCCAGCCAGGGCTACACCCAAGAGGAACCAAAACGGTCACAAAATGCACGATTGGTCACAGGGTCTCTCACTTTTATCAGTTCTGGACCATTATCATATGGGAGTTATTTGTCCAATTATAGCTTTAGGTTATGAAGTCCCATCCTTTTTGTTTTCACTCTTCAGCCCATGTTATTTATGCTCTTGGGCCTGAGACTTGTATAGGCTGTCCTTGGTCCCTAGCTAGAAAAGGATTGTTTTATCTACCTGCTCTGTGAAGAGCACTTATTGCTTAATATGAAGCTCAGAGCTACACACTAAAGCAGCAGAGAATCTGAAAAATATAAAAGCTAAATCTTAAGGCATCAGGAAATCTTTGCCTCTTTTAAAATCCAGTGAGAGCTGGATATTAATTGGGCACTATGTCCTGGGAGGACATGACAGAGCTTTCTACTGAGAGGTGGCAAAATGCTTTATCTCAAATCAAACCTCTTTCCATCTACCCAGTCCTCCTGGGGTTAGGTTTATTACAGATAATTCAGCTGTTAAAGAACCACATACATAGATTACCTCAGATTTTTTAATCAGTCTCTGCAAAAAAATGTCAAAGGTTTATTTCAAATGTTGAAATTTTAATACATACATGAAAAAGTACTGATAAAATCAGTTTGGAAGTTTGATTCTTAGTTCTAACCCCAAATTTAAACTCACTTTAGATCTCTTTGATTCAGCTGATGTGATACAACAGAATGTTGCTTTGTTCACAGGTTACAGTTCCTTGTTTGTACACAAGTGGTTGTATTTCTGTGGATTACCTATTTGTTTTAACCATATGGTCAGAACTGTTGTGCTGTTTCATTTGTGTAACCCCTTGGAAAAAGCAGAAAGTAAATCTTCACCTTCACTATTCTGTAGAAAAGAGTGATTTTAATGTTAGTGTCTGCTAGGAGTTAAAAAGGGACAAAAGAGGCCATATTTCCTGATCATTCACCTTGTTCTTACAGCTTGAGTAATTTCTCATGGCCATTTTCAGCCCTCATTTTCCACAGTGCCTCAATGCATTTACTCTTCTGTTAAAAGTGAATTTTGCCAAGTGTTTCACTTTTACTCTGGCCAGTTTGCTCTACTACAGTTTTAAATTTTGCTTTGTGTTCCTGTTAATTGCTTTTTTTTTTTTTTTTTTTCTGTATTCAGAAAGTACTATGGTGAGAAGATTGGAATCTATTTTGCCTGGCTGGGTTTTTACACTGAGATGTTATTCCTTGCAGCAGTTGTTGGCTTAATCTGTTTTCTTTATGGCTTGTTTACAATGGATGAAAATATGAGCAGGTAAGTATAACATTGAAAATCTCCTGGGCAAAAACTAAGCAACATGAAAATTTTATTGTTACCAAAAAAAATTATTCTTGTTGTTACTCAATGGGTAACAAGCTTTTAAAGCTTGTCAGAGCAGACAAATTTGTTCTTCAGCTGTCTTTATTGACTGTAAAGGTGGTGGAGCACTAATGCAGAACTTGTGACTATCAATTAGTAAAACTTGTAGGTGAAAAGCAATTTTTTGTTGGCCATAGCTTTCTGTGTTGGAGAAGCTGCAGTATATGAAATCCTGAGGGTACCCCTTAGATCTCTCAAAATTGTTTGAGTGTTTCTTATTGCCTCAAGGTTGTCTATTTAATCAGCAGTCTGACCTGTTTGTGTAGGTCATCATTTGTACTAACCAAAAGCATGAGTAAAACAGGTCAGCAGTGTTCTCCCAGCAAAGAGGGATCCAATATCTTAGAATCCACAATTTGGTGGGGTTTTTTAGTAAGCATAGTATTTCTTTTATCAGAAGTCCAAAGATTTATTGTATTCAGGGGTTGGGGGTGGGGAGAGGGAAAGAGAGTTGACTACTCGTTGCTTACTGTTTTCTGTAAGGTTTGTATAACATTTTGAGTTTTAACTATAAAAGATGACTAACATTAAAATTCTCATCTATTCTGTTGAATAATGTAATATTGAGACTTGTATTTTAGCTAGGTTGAATAATGTAATTTTGAGATTTGTATTTTAGCTAGGTTAAGAATTCATCTGGGAATACTGTTAAAAATATTGAGATTTCTCTGGATACCGAAGGACTATTGTAGAATTCTAAATTTTCCCCACTGTCATAAAATGAAAGTAGGAAATTTTACTGCAGATATCAAAGCTGAAGTGGTCTCTCTGCTTTTAGAAAAGGTGTTTTGATGTCCTTGCTAACTTGATGAGAAATAACATGGTTTATATCTTGCCTGAAAGCAGTGCATGTACAGTACAGCTCCTGACAGACTCCTGATTCATTTCTGGTAGAGCCAAAGAGCACTTATCAAGGGAATTATTAATTCTACTAATTCTTGGGTTGCCCTGACCAGCCACTGGTTAATACCACTGAATGTGACAAGAGGTGGCATCTTTGCTGTGAAGCTGCAAATGTTGAACAAATGAACAAATGAAGCTCCTATTCATTTTTTAAATAAATTACATAAAGCAGCTTTGAAGATGCTGTGGAAACAGATGCTTTCCAATGTTTTCCTGCTTAGCAAAGAAATCTGTGACCCTGCAATTGGAGGAGAGATCATCATGTGCCCACTTTGTGACCGAGACTGTGAATACTGGAGACTGAACACCACCTGCGAGTCCTCCGAGGTCTGTGTCTGGTTCTGCAGCCACTGCTCCTTTTTGGTCATCCTGAAAACTGTCTTGGTACTGACCTGTTCCTGCCTATTCTTTTGCAGTATTCCCATTTGTTTGACAACGTGGCAACTCTTTTTTTTGCCATTTTCATGGGTATATGGGGTGAGTACATGTGATAAGTTTTATGTCATGCAATAAGGAGATCTTGGCCAAGCTGCTGAGGGACACTGGAAGTGGGAAGAAGGGGAATAATGGCTGCACCTTAACATCCTGCCGCAGATGCAGAAGTGATGAATGAGTGAAAATCATTTAAAGTTACAGAGGAATTAAGACTTTAAAAAACTGAAGCAGGCATCTAGGATGCCATAAGAATACCGTAAGAACTGTGTACTCTTAACTGCTAACATTTGATTCTTCCCTTAGTAACCAGAGGGGTCCAACCTTATGTAGGCCATATAAGAGTCCTCTCTGCTCAGCCCTTCACATCAGCAGTGTCCCAGTGAGGGAGTGGGGGGTTTTGTGCCCTTTCACTGGATGGATGGTGGTCCATCACTGCTGTACTTTTGGGATGAGGAAATTTGTAGGGATCTACTCCAGTGAACTTTTTGCACTGTAGTATGTTTTGATGACATAGAAACAGGTGGATTTCTGGCCTCTATAAGTCACAGTGATATTTTTTGAAAAATCTCATTGCCAGGATTTCTTCTCCTGGCAAGATGAGAAACCTCAGCTTCTCCCTGTTTTGCTGCTCTGGAATGTGATTTGGAGAATTGTTTACCCAGCATGTGAATTGTTTTTATTTAATGACCAATCACAGTCCAGCTGTGTCAGACTCACTGGTCTGTCACAGGTTTTTATTATTCATTCTTGTCTAGCCTTCTGTCTGTATCTTTTCTCTTTCTTTAGTATAGTTTTAGTATATAATTTTTAATATAATATAACATCATAAAATAATAAATCAGCCTTCTGAGAACTTGGAGTCAATTCTCATCTCTCACCTCGTCCTGGGACCCACAACACCACAACATCTATAATCATAGTTTCATACCAATGATACCTCTTCAGACTTTTAAGAGCATTGTGTTGAATACATGTTCTTTTCTTCAACTCTGTGAAGGTTTATAAATTCTGGATAGCATAGTTATTGCTTCTTAGTTCCTTAAATACAATTCTCTTGTTTCATACTGTTTGTATGAAGTGTCATCATTAAATGTTCAACTTGTATATAGATATTTCATTAACTCACAAAGATTCTTGTGTACTAATAGAAAACCTGTGTATTTTTTTATTAGAGGATCTAGTCACTTACTTCTTTCATACAGAATTATTATTCAAAATCTAATAAGGTTTTTGTTGTATGGCTGTTTTACACAACTTTTCTTGGTTTCTAAAAACTAGCATTTGCATGACATGGATTAGTCATTCAGGAAGTACCAGCCAAAGAGTTTAGAACTGCAGAAGATAAGCTTTCCTCTGTTTGTCTAAGCCATAAAACTTTCCCAGTTCAGATAAGAACAATCAGATTACAAATGTTTACATTTTAAAGTAATTTATTAAGGTCTCTTAAGATGTTATATAGTATTACAAATTTTATAGCTGTTTATATATGAAATCAATTCCTTCTAATGTCTTATAAAATTCTTAGGCCAGCCCAACTCTTGACTGCATAAAAATTGTCAGACATTCACTGTCTTTAAAATGACTGTGTCCTGGTTTAGGGCAAATTTGGGAGGAAACCTCCAAAGGGGTCCCTCTAGAAAGCAAATTCATGCAGCCTCTCCCCCCACCAGTTCAGGAGACATTAAACTCCTTCAAGAAAAGTGGAAAAAAACCTATTTATTTAACAAGCAAAGTGTTCACAAACATGGAAAAATGAATGATATTAAACAGTGGAAGCTCTTGTTGTTCTGAAGAGGTGGTAAATTCAGACAGTCCTTTTCAGGGGCTGTGGCTCAGCTCACTCTGTCTCTTACCAGTCCCTCCTGTGCTGGAAATGCTGCATCCCAGTGGGCCACAGGTGAGAGCTCCAGGTGTTTTTCTGGGTTTTCTGTCCAGAGCAGGTTCAAACAGCTCCAAGGAAAGGAAAGCCACAGTCTGGGGAACTTTCCTGCCTCAGCTTGCTCTAAAAACTAACCAAAAGCAAAGGAGAGCTTTCTCCTGTTCCCTGTCCATGCTGCAAACAGCATGGCCCATGAGACAGAGAGAGCTGAAGTTCTTATTTCTCTTTTTTTGAATACAGCCACAAAAAAGTTCTACCCTTTTTCCTTTTCCCCCACTTTGCTCTTGGATCTTTAAAGGCACAAAACTTATTTCTGGGCTATTGTATTTGCTAGGTGCCCCGTGGCTGGGAGGAATGATGGATCTGACTCCACATGCTCAGAAAGCTAATTAATTATTCTATTCTATTCTATTCTATTCTATTCTATTCTATTCTATTCTATTCTATTCTATTCTATTCTATTCTATTCTATTCTATTCTATTCTATTCTATTCTATTCTATTCTATTCTATTCTAGAATGCTTAACTAAACTATACTAAAGAATACCGAAAGGATGCTTACAGAAGGCTGAAAAGATAATAATGAAAACTCCTGACTCTTTCCAGAGCCCCAGCACAGCTTGGCCCCAATGAAAACAAAGAATGAAAACCAATGAAACAATCACCTGTTGGATAAACAATCTCCAAACACATTCCAAAGGAGCAAAACACAGAAGAAGCAAATCAGATAATTATTGTTTTCATTTTTCTCTGAGGCTTCTCAGCTTCCCAAGAGAAAAATCCTGGGATTTTTCCAGAGAATGTGAATGCCACGCTGGACTAAACAATCAAATGGGGATAGAATTCAGTATCATAAAGTCATTCTAGGACACCATGATATCAAATAAGCATCAAAAAAGCAACAGAAATGTTTGACTGTAGTACTTGAAAGCTGTTCTGCTTATTTGTTGTAATATTTATGTGTTACAAGTTTATGCACAGTAATTACTTGAATTATCATGTTCTTTTCTTGATTCCATGTTGCTTTTTGCATGCACAGAGTAGGTAATTGAACATGGTCACCATAACCATGGAAATACCCATATCTTATCTTGGCATCTTCCTTGTCATCCACTTCTGGAATTCAATTATTGTGCTCTTATCTGTGAACTATACTTGGTAGTCAGTAAAAATAAGTGAGTCACACTGTAATAATAAACCAGAGAAAAGAAGCCAGTGCAGATGTTTAACTTGCTTCATGAACTTGTTCACTTGTTCCTTGACTATTTTAACATTTTCAAATTGCAGTTACACTTTTCTTGGAGTTTTGGAAGAGGCGGCAAGCAAGACTGAAATACGAATGGGATTTGGTTGATTTTGAAGAGGAACAGCAACAGCTCCAGCTGAGGCCTGAGTACGAAGCAAAATGTACCCAAAAGAAGAAAAATCCTGTAACTCAGGTATGAACATGCTGTGTTGAATGTGTGCAAATCCAGCTGTATGCTGAAAGTTTTGTAACATGGAAATTGATATATTAAATCAGGAAAATAAGGGCAAAGTTTATAGCTTTTATGTCTTTTTACTGCGTCTTTCGCAATTCAGGGAGCAGTCTCTGAAACTTTCATGCCTTTAAAACCACTCAGTCTTAGCCCTACACAACATATGAAGGAGCAGTCACTGTGATCTAAAGTGATAAGTTGGTCTAGCTGTGGTTTAGCTTCTGATTCACAACCACTTTGTTTGGGGAGCACCAGCGGGATGAAGGTGGCCAAAGTCCTTTCTCTTGAATGTAATTGAGATAGAATTAGTGACCCTACTTAACTCTGTTCAACACTCTATATAATTATTAGATGTTAATTGTTTTCATTTAGATTTATTTTAGGTAGGAGTTATTTGATAAATTTCAGGATCAGCTGGTTGCATTCCATCACACTATCTACCACACCCATTTGATGTATTTTTAAATCATCTTTTCCCTTTCACAGAATTGCATATAAATAGCTTATTGTTGCTAGTCTTAAGTATACTTAGATAACACAATCTTCAGAAAAAAAATAGAAGCTTATCCAGAATGTGGGAAGAGTCTGTTCTAAAAACAATAGCCTTGTCTTTCAGGGCTCGTTTCCTTAATCATTAGGAAATACATATACTAATTTTATTTCTCATAGGATAGAGTTTTTCCCCCTCCACACACACAGCATTAATTCTGCTGCTGTAACTAGTGCTGTGTACCTTGCACAGAGCTCTTTGATAACAGTGCGCTGTGTTTGAGAGTGTAGCTCTGCTGAAGCATTACTTTCTGCATGTTCAGGAAAACAGGTTCAGGTAAATCAATTTTCATTAGTTAGCTCTACTAATTGCAAACACATGCCTGCCAGTTATGTGTTATTTGCTGGTTTACATCCCTGTGTATGCTCAGCCTCAACCCCCTCCCACCCCCTCACCCTGCTTTGGTAGTTTCTGGGTCCCCCATTGTTGGGAAGAATGAATGAATCTGACTCCATGTTTTTAGAAAGTTAATTTATTATTTTATGTTACTAGATTATATAAAAGAATGTTATACTAAAGTATACTAAAGAATAAAGGTACAGACAAAAGGCTAAAAGATAATAATGGAAAACTCATGACTCTTTCTAGAGCCCCGACACAACTGGACCGGGATTGGTCATTAAGTCAAAACAATTCACATGAAACCAATGGAACAATCACCTGTTGGTTATCAATGTCCAACCACATTCCAAAGCAACAAAACACAGGAGAAGCAGATCAGATAATTATTGTTTTCATTTTTCTCTGAGGCTTCTCAGCTTCCCAGGAGAAGAAATGCTGGCGAAGGGGTTTTTCAGAAAGTATGACAGTGACCCCCTTCCATGGCTGCACAGGGCCCAAACCCTGCCAGACTGCAGTGGTTGTACTGCAGCTGAGGGAAAGAGCAGGAAGAGCACCTGCTCTGTCCTGAAGGCAGGTGCTGGCCCTTGTGTGCTCTGCAGGAGAGGGTGATCATGTTAGGACAGGCTGGTTAGCACTGGCTGTGTACAGCATGGATCAAAACCTGTAGCCTGATGAGGTGAGGCAGCTGTGCCAGAGCACAGCCAGAGGTTTAGGTGTGCTTGTACACTGTCCTGAGGGAGAAGATTGATCCAAATCCCTTAGGTGAGATAGGGTTTTGTGAACTTTATTTAGGAAGTAGAAATGGGCTGTAATGGGCTTCTCTTATCTCAGTGTGAGCTACTGCTCTCCTCTGTACTTTGTAAGTGTGCATTAACAATTGCCATAAAATCCAATGACTATACAAGCCTTTATATTATGACATTTCAATTTACTGTCTCAGTGGTTTATCAGAGGCTTTTTTGCAGCAGGGTTTTTTAGGGTGATCCTTATCAGCACCCAATTAATTATAGGCTAATCTGTACAGGTAATAGTAACTTCCTTCTCTTAAAGCATGTCCTATAGTGAACACATGAAAGGCCAGTGCTTTCAAATAAGTTAATTCTGCAGGAACCAATAAGTCTGTGTGGGTACAGGACAGTGATTTTGTCTGGTTTTGCTGGTTTTGCTTCACTCAGAAAATTATTTCATCATTATTCGTGATTCAAAGTTTTAAGTACACTGAAACCAAAATTGCTGATCTTGAGGCTGTCATTAAAATACTTGTTCATGGTGCTTAACTGTCTAAGTAGATCATAGATAATATCTGGGTTTGCTGATCACAATGGAATTACAGAATTGTAATCTGCATAAATAATGAAACATTTGATTCAAACTTAGTCTCTGTCATTGCACATTACTGCCTATATTACATTTGGGATTGCAGTTTCTGTAGTACTCAAGGCCACTTTGCTCAAGAAGAGTCTAAGCATTCTTGTCCCACAGATGTATCAAATACAAGTTTTCTTCACTACATCTTCTTCCACTGGCATTAGGTCTTTAAGAGAAGATTCTTTCATAGAACATGTACTCTGATATTTTAGGAACTAGAATTGGTTGCACAAGCATTGAAAATTGTTCATGTGTTGTCTGGGGATCCTGGCATCACCCAGTTAGTTGCCTGGTGCTGCAGCAGAGCCTGGCAGCTACATTCATAGCCATTACTTCAACTGAAAAAAACAAATAAAATTGAAGGAGTGGAGGAAAGCACTGTCTGATTGGTACATCCAAATGAAAGTTTTAAGGGATCTCAGCATGAGGAATTTACAAAACTGGAGTCCCGTTGTGGACTCAGAGCTGTTTGACAGCTAACCTAGCATTACAGTAATAGTTGTGGCCTGCTTATCTCTGGAAGTTGGTCTTTTTCCTTTAGCTACTGATTGATTTTGCAAAAGTTTAACCATTCTTTCCAGGTACTGTAGCAGTTTTTTTTTCTTTAACCATTCTTTCTTTCCTGTAGCAGTTTTATGGCCGCTTCTGTCCTGATCTTTTTGCCCTGCCCCACCCACCCAGCACACTCAAAATTATGTTCTGTCTGCCGTTTGAGAGGGGCAGGGTTCTGGATGGTTTCCCTTGGATGTGAGCACTTTTCACACAGCTGCTGAGAGCTCTGTGTGCTGCTTGATGTTAGAGTAAGATGTGGGAATAACATGAACTGTGCTGTACTTGTCTGTTTCAGGAGATGGAGCCTTATTTGCCTTTAACTAGCCAGGCTGTGCGATTCTGCATCTCAGGAGCCACAGTGTTGTTCTGGGTGAGCACCTCTTTGAATCATCATTTTGACATGTACCAGAGATGCTGTTCATTACTAAGCATCACATTAACACAAATTAGTTTTAATCCTGATGATAACACATGCTTTTATTACTGTTCTGCAGATTTTATGCTGTCATTTCAAGTGCACTTCAATTCTGATAATTTTTTTTTTAAAAAGAGCGCTGGAAATCTGTCATTAATTGTCAGGACTCAGGACATTCCTCTGGCTGCCCTGGAGGACTCCAGACCCTGGCAGGGGCTTAGAGACCTTGGCATGGAGTCAAAGACACCTGTGCCTTGGATTTTAGCCCAGGGAAACAATTCCCAACTTTGTGTGAGGATTTACAACCACAAGAGTTTGAATAGAATGACAGTGAATTTGTCACAGGGTGAAAAAGTAGAATTTTGGGGATTTAGAATGGGGGTTCAAGAGGCAAGAGGGAGGAATCTGGGCATGTCCTGTCCTCCATCCTTCTCCATCCTTCTCCTGCTTCTTGTTCTTCTCCTGCTTCTCCTGCTTCTTGTTCTTCTGCTTCGCGTCTTCCGCCTTCTGCTGGGATGGTGACACTTCTGCATTGCTTTAGAGCAGACACAGACAGTCTGACACAGGTGATAGGGATTGGAAAATTATTGTAAATAAAGCACAGGTAGTTCTTAGTATAAAAGCCAACAGCACCCCAAGGGCAGGGGCTGTGCCCCAACCCGACCTGCTGGACAGAGCTCAGCAGGGCAGAGAAGGAATGGAACAGATAAGAGAAAATAAACAACCGTGAAAAACAGAGCTGAGGAATCCCGACTTCTATTTTGGTTGTGGGGCTGGGAAAAAAAGACTTTCTAATACCTTGGGGGTCATCTCAACCACAGAAACCCAAGAATTAATTAGTAATTTCATTGGACATTTTAGCATGGGGATAACTTTTTCTGTGACTTATTCAGTGTTAACAGACATATAAAAAAATTTGTGGTAAGGCAAACAAAAAAAAGAATTCACGACAATGAATGCAGAGTTTCAGAGCAGGGAGTTTAATCTAACTTGTCCTTTCCATCTCCTGTCCATACTTTTCTGCACTTTCTCAGATATCAGTATTAGATTGCCAGCTTTTCTTATGTTAACAGAATAATTTTGTTGCTTTTAATGTATATCACACAACAAGGTATTTTTCCCTGCATACTTTGCATTTCAGCGCTGCAGAACTCATACCCACAAAGAACAAAATTTAAAAAACATAAAGCACGATGGTTCACATCTTGTTTTGGAAGCTGCATGCATACAGCTGTAGTGTATGGCTCTAGTAGATGTATTTCAGGTGTCCCTCCTTTGTGCAGGTGTCCCTGATCATAGCCAGCATGATCGCTGTGATCGTGTACCGCCTCGCCGTGTACGCTGCCTTCGCTAGCCTCATGGAGAACACGCAGACCCTGCAGCCCATCAGCGGCGTGCTGACCCCTCAGCTGGCAACCTCAGTCACTGCCTCCTGCCTCAATTTTATCATCATCATGATACTGAACTTCTTCTATGAGAGAATAGCCATCTGGATTACTGATATGGGTAAGCAGGGGTACTTGAAGGCAAAACTTGGAAGGAATCATTGGAAATTCACACCATCGAGGTGTTCCATGCTGTTGTTCTCAACTCGGGCACTGTGGAAGCTCTGTAGCTCAATGGTAGCTTGCAGCAATGACTCAGGAGTATCCACAGCCATACTGAACATTTTCCCTATTTTTCAGTAGTTCTCATAACCTAGTTTCTCTTCATATAGTGCTTGTTTATATTAGAGCTTGTTTACAGAGACAGTCACAGACCTGAGCATAGTTAAAAATCATCTTGAATCACCAAAGCAAGATCATGGACTGTCTTGAATTAGCAGTATTTTAATTAGAAATCCTGCAAATATATCTGAAAAAATAAATCACAGCTATCTTTACAAGAAAAAAAGACTAAATAATCATGACTCTTAGTCTGGGGGAAAACATAGGATGGGATAGTACATTTTCCATGTTTTTCTGAGTGTTGTTTCCTTTAGCTCTGGCTGTACAGATTTGGAGTTACAAAGATGGAAGGCAGAGTTTGAGCAGGATGAGAAACTGTGCCCGAGATGAGTTATTGTGGCAGTAGCTGTGGACAGCAGTATCCCCACTGCAGAGCTGGGGATCCAGAAGGAGTGCCTACTTCTGTAGTGTATTTATGTTTAACTCCTGCTTGCATGCTGGAAATACCATTCCTGAGAACTCTTCCTAGATATTTCTTTAAAAAAGAATTATTTCATTTTATTTGTTCTTAATGATTTAGAGGTAGAAGTCCCTGAAGGTGTTTTATAGAAAGAAATAATTGCAGAATATATTCAGTGTGGGGAGGGGAGCTGAAAATATTAGGTGCTTGCAGTTTGTGCACTTGTCATAAAAACAGTTGGGTGATTTTTTTTTTTTTTTGTGAGATCTTGAAAGTCAAGTCAAGAGTTGAAAGGTCTTCCTTGCAGAATCTTAAAGGGATGTGTCATTTGGTTTATTTTCATTTACCATGGACCATCTCTGTGATCTCTATTGCTTATCTCTCTTATCAGTCCAAACTGAAACAGAGCAAGTAGTAACTAAAATTGCCCCTAACAAACACAGAAGCAAACAGAAAATCATAATTTTTTCCATCTTTCTTTCTTGAGGAGCAAGAATTGTGAGTGTGAAGGCTCAGCAGTGTTACTTTGCTGATTTGCAAGTGTGGATGAATAATTTCTCAAATGGCAGCACTACCTGGGAGGGCATAACAGTTCACTGGTGTGGGGAGGACTGCTGCCTGGGCTGTCAGAAGTGTCTGCCCACACTTTATTCTCTCTTGAACTCCTTGAAATGGTCAGGCCAGATTTGGTGTTCAGACAAGCAGATATAACCTGCCTCTAGTGCTCTGAACGTTGTGTGCCCCACATCAATATTTTAACCATTCACTGAAAATAAAGATATTCTAGGGAGCTGAGAGCTGCCTCTGTCCTACACTCTGAAATCATGTTCCCAGTAAATATCTCATGTTCTTCTGCCATGCAAACTTACACCAAGCTTGGAATCAGTTTACTTAGTTGTATGAAACAACTTTACAATAAGGCAGGTGAGTTCAACACATCTGCCAGGTACTCACCAGTTCAGAAGAACTTGAATGTTTGTGTTGTGTTTTCTTATGCTACTTCCCATCTTGAATTAGTTATATGTTATTTAACAGGACATTTGACAATAATATGCTTTGGGCTTCTGCTGCCTTCAGAAATATAAATGTGATAGACAGTGAGCAGCAAAAGGCAACAAAATGCTAAGCAAAGGTTTGGTGATTTACAGTAGCTTCAAGATGCCCCTGTTTTTCTGCCCTTTAAGAGCCTTTTCTTTCAGAGGCATGTGGGCCATGCAGCTTCTGCTGATTTTAATGATGTACACGTGAAGTATGTTGGGGAAAAAATATTGTAGCATATTTCTCTACCACAAAGAAAAAAAATAATCAGGTGTTGCCAACAGTGAAATCTTCATACTACAGGAGATCCTTCTAGTTACTGTTTGAGATTCATCTCAGATGAACATTTTGGGGATGGACAGGTGCTAGTGGACAGGACAAAGAAGCAGAAATTAAATTTTATTGAGGTTTTAAATATGAATTTCCTTTGCCTGCCTGCATCAAACGTTGCATTGTAAAGTAAGGGTAGAGTGTCTGAAATCAGGAACTCCATCTGCTGAAGTTTGTAGGTGTTCTTATTTTCTTTTTTTTTTTCCTTTAAGATCACTGTGCATGATGAATATTTGTGAATCTGTATCCTTTTAAAGGGAATAAAGGACCATAAAATTACTGTTTTCTGGTTTCACAGAGATCCCCAGAACTCACATGGAGTATGAGAACAGGCTCACTATGAAAATGTTTTTGTTCCAGTTTGTCAACTACTATTCATCCTGCTTCTATGTGGCCTTCTTCAAAGGGAAGTTTGTTGGTTACCCAGGTGCCTACACGTACATGTTTAATCGCTGGCGAAATGAAGAGGTAAGATTTTCTTAATTAAGGTGAATTGTTCCCTTCAGTCTGCACAATCATAATTTCCAGCTGCAGGCTTGGTCTGAACTGAGCTGGACCTCAGCTGGCTATCCTAAAGCTGATGCTTCCAATGACTCTTCCTGCTGTTGCTAGCCAGGGCAACACCAGCAGTGAAAATCTGTCAGTCACAAGAGTGAAAAATCATAAAGCTTTTCTTGGTCCCAGTTCTCCTGAAATGCCAGTGAGTCTCACCTTGGGTCTTAAAAAAAATAAATCTTCTGCTGAGAGCTCACTGAGTGCAAAAGATTCATCTTGCCTGAGGGTTGTGTGCTGCACATTCAGATCCTGCTGAAGCATCTCTGAATTACTCTGTCTTCATAGGGTTGCTGTGTTTTGCTGTGTGTTTTGTCTCACACTTGTAACACTTAAAGCCCTTCCTGAGTGAGTGGCTTAGCTGGCAGTCCATGTGGAAATCAAGTACTGTCCTTACAAGTTTTAAGATCTCCTTTCTTGCATTTATACAGTAGTAGAATAGAGTTGATCTGGGTGATAGCCATTATCCATGTCTGTTGACACTCAGTTTGTCTCCTCCAGTGTGATCCTGCAGGCTGTCTGATAGAACTGACGACACAGCTCACCATAGTGATGGCTGGCAAGCAGATCTGGGGAAATATCCAAGAGGCTATTGTTCCGTAAGTTCCCTCTGACACTGAGGTGCCCATCTCTTAGCCACAGGAAATTCTTGGGAGGGCTCATTGCCATGTGAGGAAGATAAGAAGAATTCTGTAAATGAAGCACAAAGGGACTGTGTTAGAGCTGTTGTTTGCAAATAGAGATGGGCTGGTGGGAGATGTGGTGGTTGGAGGCTGCTTGGGGCACACTGATCATAATTATAGAGTTCTTAATATTTGGGGAAATCAGGAGGAGCACAAATAAGACTCTTACATTGGACTTAGAGAGGGCAGACTTTGGCCAGTTTAGGAGACTTATTCAGAGAGTTCCTTGGGAAGTAGCTCTTAAAAACAAAGGAGTCCAGGAAAAGTGGACATGCTTCAAAATGGAGATCTTGAGGGCACAGGAACAGACTGTCTTTGTGTGCTGAAAGATGAGTCAACAAGGCAAACATCCAGCCTGCATGGGCAATGAGGTTTTGAAGGAACTTAGGAATAAAAAGTGGATGTATCATCTTTGGAAGGAGGGTCAGGTCTCTCAGGAAGTATTTATGGGGGTTGCTCAGGGCCCTCAGTTTGGGAAGGACCTTGGGACACTGAGCACATCCAGAGGGGACAGCGAGGCTGGAGAGGGGCTGGGAACACAAACCCTGAGAGGAGCCCTGGGGGAGCTGGGGGTGCTCAGCCTGGAGAAAAGGAGACTCAGGGGTAACTTTATCACTCTCTGCAGCTCCTGAAAGGTGCCTGTGCTCAGCTGGGGCTGGGCTCTTTCTCCAGCAGCACTGACAGAACCAGAGCACACAGCCTCAAGCTGCACCAAGGGAAATATAGGTTGGATATTAGGAAAAAGTTTTGTTCAGAAAGGGTGATAAAGTTTTGGAATGGCCTGTCTGGGGAGGTGGTGGAGTCCCCTTTCCTGGGTGTGTTTAGCAAAGCCTGGATGTGGCACTGGGTGCCAGGGTTTAGCTGAGGGGTTGGGGCTGGGTTGGACTCGATGGTCTTGGAGGTCTCTTCCAACCCAGTCATTCTGTGATACTGACTTCACAGAATATTCTGAGTCAGAAGGGACCCACAAGGATCAAGTCCAGCTCTTAAATAGTGGCCTGTACAGGGACTAAACCCACAAGCTTGGTGGTGTTAGCACCATGCTCTAACCAAGCAAGCCAATCTGATCTGCTTCTCTCATTGTGAACATTTTTCTGCATACACAGCTGGATTTGTAACTGGTGGGGTCGTCGGAAAGCCAGAAATAATCCTGAAAATTTGTACAGTCGCTGGGAGCAAGACCATGATTTGCAGACATTTGGACCCTTAGGCCTGTTCTATGAATATTTAGAAATGGGTAAGTTTAAAATTACACGTTTGGAATTGAGGACAGGACACCTTGTACTGGCACTTCCAAAAGAACATTTTCTCGATTAATTGTTGTGGGTTGATGCCACCACTTTTGTCTGCATAACAGAGCTGTTAACTGCTGGGAATCATTAAATAGGTCAGCCCAATTAAAAAAAAAAAAGCAGCTGTTTTTGCATCTTGAACTGCTGTGAATTTCACAGAAACACTGCAAAGACTTTTTGTTTTCCTCATTTGAATGGGGAGCATTATTCTCAGTGCAGCCTCTGTGTCTGTTCTTTTCTTGTTCCAAAGCATATTCTTAGCTGATGTCAGTGGAAATTTTAAGTATGGGATGAGTGCCAAATGTGCTGCAAGGATGGGTACTGCAGACATGAGATCTGTTAACTGGCTAGAGGAGAATCCCTCAGCTTTGGTCTTGCACTGATCAGAGCTTCCCTTCAGTCCAGCAGAGGGAGTGTGGGCAAGGGAATACGAGTTTGCAAAGGCAAAGTGAGCATGTCAGCTTATAGCAGCACTTTGAGAACCTGAGAAACTGAAACCAAAACTGAAGCCAAACTAAATCTAAAGGATATTTTAAGAAGTTAATATTTGTTTATTACAAGGATACATTTTTTTGAAAAACGAACCTTTGTATTGTTTTATTTCTGCAGAAATAGTTTGAAGTGTTCTAGAGATGCTAGTGTTAATTTGATACAGTGCTGTGGTCTTGTGAAACCAATACACAAAGAATTCACTGTTGCCAGCCATGTCCTTGCTCTTCCAAAATCAGAACTATGCTCCAGCATTGTCAGAGGGCTGCTGAGCTAGCAGGAATTTTGTTGCTTGTCTGAGGTGAAGAACTTACCACTGAAATCAAGTGGAAGAGAGAATGACTGGTGTATGGGAATTTATTTTATATAGTATCTAAACCAGAAAAAAAATGTTCTATTTCCTTTTTTTGAAACATAGTGGCAGTATTGGAGTACTGAGGATTATCACATTCTGTACTGAGATCCTTAATTTTGGTAACAACTGAAAGGATCATTTGTATATTCTGTTCACAATTCTTGAACTAATTCAACATTCCCCAATGGAACTATTGCATATAGAATTGTTACAAATGTTTTGATTAAATCAGTAACAACAGTTGGAGATAAGGTTGTGAGGTGTGTAGTTGATAAGTAAAAGAAGAACAAGGTGGTCCAAACTGCAAGAGAACCAAACTGGCCTGATAACAATTGAGAAATTTGATGAATGAATGCATCCCAATTCCTCTACAGTTACACAGCATTCATATGAGAACTGCAGCACTCTGAAAGGATTGGTATCCAGCACTGCTGGCAGCATCATTTCACAGGATCCAAATGCTCATTTCTATGGGTGCTGCTGAATGGAGAAGCCTTGGGACTGGGGTTGATTGTCACTTAGCTCAGGCCAGGGCTGAAGATGACTTGTTCAGCCTGGCAGAAGTTTGCCATTTGCCTGCTAGTGGTAGACCCCCATCACTCTGAGGGCACTTCTGGAAGGGCACATTTTGACACATTGTTTTTCTCTCTTGCAGTCATTCAGTTTGGATTCATTACTCTCTTTGTGGCATCCTTTCCCCTGGCTCCCCTCCTTGCTCTGATGAATAATATCCTGGAGATTCGTGTAGACTCCTGGAAATTGACCACTCAGTACAGAAGACCTGTGGCTGCAAAAGCACATAGCATAGGAGTGTGGCAGGAAATCCTCAATGGGATGGCCATCCTGTCTGTTGTCACCAATGTAAGTATGTTAATATTTATTTACTTACTCCCTTAGGTATGTGATGCATTAGCTGGGAAATTTCAAGCTGGAGAACCAAAACCACTGGGCTGTGCTACATCAACGCTGATTCTTCCATGTACTCAAAATGTGTAGAATTAAAAACCAGCTGATGCTTTTTCTCCTTCATCAACACTGGATCATGTTAACCTACAAAGATACCATCAAACCATTTTAGTGGTTTGGTTTGTCCATATCTTGGCAGTGTGCAGCTCCAAATCCACATTTTATTGGCCATAATCTTTCATTCAGTTGTCCATGTTTTCCAGCCTTTTGGAATGGCATAAACCAGTATGAAGCTTAGTCTGACGAAGCACCTGATTGCCCAGAGGGAACTGTAGGGGACAGGAAAGGTGGATGAATCCTGTGGGTTGCTATGAGGTCTGTTCAGTAGGAATTCTGCTCTGCTTCTGCGTGCCCCTGTGGGACCAGTGGCTCCAAGTATTTTTAATAAACTGGTAGCTAAATGCTATGCCAGTATTTCATTAGAAACATGTTGTAAAGCAGCCCTACTGAGCTCAAGAGGTGCCTCTTTTTAGTGTGTCTCAGGCAGCAAACCCACTGGCAGGTACTGCCATAGTAGCACGATACCTCAGCACCTTAAGTATCTCAGGCTTCCATGAAAAAGGTGCTGAGGCTGCAGTCAGCATCTTTTACCAAGCTGAAGTGCCCCAATCATGCTTCTCACCCTTTCTTAAAAGATTCTGGGTCATGCCAGAGTCACAGAGCCACAATACCTTTATAAATCTGCTCACAAATTTTATATGCCATTTTCCTTTTTTTTTTTTTTTTTTCCAATTTCTTTTCAGGCTTTCATTGTTGCCTTCACATCAGATATGATTCCTCGTTTAGTTTACTACTATGCTTATTCTGAAAATGAAGACTCACCAATGTCTGGATACATAAACAACAGCTTGTCAGTGTTTCTTATCTCAGATTTTCCTGAGAGAAATGAACCCAAAGAGAATCCAGAAAACTTTGTCATATGCAGGTTGGTGTCACTTTGTATAGAATACAGCATAAAAATCAATTAAGATCTAAGCTGTCTATTAGAAAATAAATGATGTCATTCTCATCATTCTAAAGTGTGAGAGGTAATATTTAGACAATTAATAAGGTAATGGTTGAGGTGGTAAGAGATCAAGCCAGTAACAAAAACAATCACCACTAGAAGTCTCATAGCTAACTTGCATTTTGTTTTTTCTTCATTGGATTTTTTGTTTACTTAATTACACTATTGATTTTTGAGTCAGGAAGGAGATTTATGTCCCTAAAGTTGCAAACTTCAGCCTATATGTTCAAAGATTTTTAGGCTGAATAAGTGGGCAAGAAAGCAGAATAAAGGAGATGTTTAGATCCCAAAGCTGAAAATGAGATATGGTATTTAAAATCAATCCTTATTTTGCTTGATTGAATCAAAAAGCAGACCTATCCTGCTTTCATTTAGAAAGTAGTCCTTTCTTGCTAGCATTGTAGATTCTAGAATAATTGCAAAAGAACTTTGGAAATGGTAAAATAAAATTATTGATTGGATAAAAAAATCTGAAAGCAAACAAAACCCCCCCAAACCAACCACCCCAGCACTTTTGGAAACAGCTGCATTTGTTTAGTGGTGCAGAACATGCACTCAAGTCTGTCCTTTCATGAAGCCCTGCATCTGTCCAGGCCATAATCTGCTCATGTGTGTCACATTTGTTCAGTGTCCATTACCCTGTGATCCATCCCATCACCCTGTCCTGTGTTATTTGAGCATTGCCTGAAAAGCAAGTAACCTGTGGACCAAATTTCACAACACACATGCTCATCTCTGCTCTGGTGCTGTGTGTGTGAGGCTGTTTAAGCAAACACAAGATAGGAACAAATTGAGAGGCAACCTTTTTCTGCAGAAGGAAGCAGACCATTTAAAACAAGAAAAGGTTCCTTAAGTGACAGCTGTACTTGCTTGTAAGTGTCACTGAGCTTGTAATCTGTCCCAGGCTGACTGTGACATTTCCCCTCTGCATGTCTGTCATTCCTGCAGGTACAGAGACTATCGATATCCTCCAGACCATGAGAAGAAGTACTTACACACCATGCAGTTCTGGCACATTCTTGCTGCAAAACTGGCCTTCATAATCATTATGGAGGTATGTTCCCTACAAAATTTCCTTCTGACACTGGTACCTTGTGATTTGTCATTTGTTATTTTACAGGAAATAGAATTGCTGGGAGTATAAAATAATTTGTTCCCTAGATAGTACCAAGTACTCATGGCATAAAAGATTCCTGTTACCTTTTAACTTCAAGCTGACCTCAGAGTAGGAAAAGTGAAACTGGCTGAGGAGACTGCAAATGTTGATCAAAATAATCAGAAAATTAAAAAAAATAAAAAAGGTTTTTATGGCAGTGTAAGAGATGAAAGCCACCAGGACTAGCACTTACAGTCCTCTTGCTTTCATGAAGGAGCTCTATGTGAGATGACTGTGTTCAAAATCCAGACAGCATTTTGCAGTGATGTATTTTGGTTAAAAACAGCTAAATCAGTAATTTGGATTACTGGCACATCAGTGTTAAGCCACTGCTTTGCAAGTTGTGAAGGGAAAAAGGAGTAAGTAGTTCAAGTGCTCATCTCATCCCTTTTCCTGCTGTGTTTCATCAGCTCTCCAAAGCTAAGTGTTATCAGCACAGCTGTGTGAACTTTCTAACAAACCACACAGAGGAGTCAGAGTGATGGTTGAGATTCAGGCCCTGACACTTTCCTCTTGGGTTTGCTAAGTCTTTAATGGTTTGGAATTGAAATTTCTGCATAAGAAGATGGGTTTTAATCTTTGTGCACATCTTAGATATACATTAATTTGGTGTGTATTGCTGCAGGACAGCCAAATGAAATGTATTTTATTGTGAACCAAAAGTGACCTATTTGGTGTCAGATTAAACAAGAGGTGCTTCTTTTGGTAATGAGGTTTTTTTTGGTTTGTTTTTTTGTTTTTAGCACGTTGTATTCATCGTCAAATTCTTTGTAGCGTGGATGATCCCTGATGTTCCTGCAGACGTGAAAGCCAAAATAAAACGTGAAAAATATTTAACACAAAAAATCCTACATGAGTATGAACTTGAAAAACTGAAGGAGAGACTGTGCCAAGGTGATAAACGAGCCACAGAGAAAGAGTTCATCGCCACGGAAGGGAGGATGGAGCTGTCCAGAGCAATGTAACCAAACCCAGCTGTTTGGGGATTGAGCTTGTTGTAGCTTTTTTATCTGTGGTTTGCTCAGTATGCATCATGTTGAAAGCTGTAGGAGAGTTCAACTCTTCTCTTTCAGTCCAAAGATTTTAGAGTTTTCTTTAAAAGTTTTACTGAGCTTTCAGAGTTTAGGAAATTTACTGGACTGTATGATTTCAGCACTGGTTTTTATTTACCCATGTCTTTGAATAGTAAATGTAATCTTGTAATCCTAGAATTTGGACTCCTGGTATAGGGACTGTTAACCTCAAAGGGCTCACAGGACATGATAAGGTCATTTACCACCAAGCCCTCTCCCTGTTGCTAATTGCAACATTCCAGGCTGTATCCCAGCTGGCTGAAAAGGATACCACAGAGGACCACTGCTGTGGAAAATGCTGAAAATTATTATTTTTATTCTGTGGTAATTTAAATAGGACACTCCTGATACAAGGATTAAAGTTTGGGGCTTTCTTTTATATTCATTATGTCTTATGAAGCATTGGTTTGAACTTCTATACATTTTATAGAAGGAATTGATTTTTAAAGATTGGCTTAATTCCACTTGGAATTATTTATAGGCACAAAATTCAGTTAATACAATAGTGAAGGGAATAAAAAAATAGTGAAGGGAAAAAAAAGCCATAATTTATTTTCCTAAAGATACAATTTATGGAAGAGTTTACTCTCTAAATGCAGATATTGTGGAATCACCTAATTGCAGTGGGTTTTGAAAATATGTGTATGATTTGGAGAATAACAGTTATTTAATTTCTCATTCTCAAAAACTGTCATGGGAAGATTATGTTTGACTTTTTTTTTTTTTTTGCTGAAGCTGCTTGTTTATTTATTTCTTTGTTTGGATTCTCAGTGAATGCCAGCAAAGGGCTAAAGCTGTGTGTCTGTCCTCAGTGCCTGCTGTGGAGTGTGCTGCACTCCATGGCAGTGCACTGGGAGCTGGACCACCATACCAGTTGATTTAGCTGAATGGTTTGCTCTTGGATTTTTATCCAAAAGATTTTAAGCATGCCAAATAATGGATGTTTATGCTGTTATTTTCCTTATACTTAGTATCCTGAGGCTTGGGGGTTGTTCTCTTGGGTTTTTTTTTTTTCTCCTTTTGAATCTTTGGGAAGGATTTTTTTTTTGTCTTTTCTTTTTTGTTAGGAGGCTTTTCTACAAAGTTACTGAGTTTATAAATATGTAATACCTATTGTCCAAAGTAGCTTGCAGCTGTTTAAGGATGTGCCCTCATTTTCTAGTTAGAAGCAGGTAGGCATTTTTGTGATTTTGCTGTATATTTAAAACATATCAACGCTTCCATGCTCAGTGCCTTGTTTCTTTGCATTTGAAAATGATCTCTGCAGGGCAGTGCCTGTTTCCAAAATGTGCTTGCAGGCATTAGCTACTGTGAACCTGCAGACAGAGCTGTTCAGTGTTAGGAAGCCATGCCTGCCTTGGCACACTTCTGTTTCAGTGCCATGTGCACTGTTGGAGAGCAGTTTGTCCCTAGACTGCAGACTCTTGTAACACCAGATTATTGAGTTCTCTCATGCTGAATACACAAGGCAGACAAGATTAGGAAATGTTGCTCTATTTGCACTTTGAAAGTTATACTTCCTCGCAAGTATACACACAAAAATTGAGATTTGTATTCCATATCAATGAATGATGTACTGTTTACTGCTGCCACAACTTGGGGTATTTGGTTTTAGCCAACCTCACCTGTGTCTTGGAGTACTTGGTGAGTAACCTTAGTGTTGTAAGGGTTGTAAATCCATGTCCTGAGTGGAGCTGTTGTTATTAGCAGAAGGATGAAGTGCCTACCTCGAGCACACACCAGAGTTTGGCTGAGTCAAGGACTCGATGCCCATGTACATTTCTCATTACTGTAAGTTATTCACCTTCATTCTCTAAGGTTGCTTGATCAATCAAGCCTGTTGGCAATTTGTGTTCTTGAATATTCATATATATTTGAAGTGATGGATCTGTTGGAGGAATGCATGTGTAAATAAATTAGCTCTGCTGCTTAATGTGTAAGCCAAAGAAGAGAATCAGCCATTATCAGTCATAATCACATATCAAACACCACAATTTGCACAATGGAAGCACTGTGCTGCATCTTGCACATATACTGTTAATTAAACTGCTTAGTTTAGGTGTTGTGGGTTTGTTACTGTTTGCAGTGCAGGCAGATGCTTCAAACAGAAAGGTGGTGAGATGCAAAAAGATATTTCTGTGCAAAATGTACAACCTGACTGAAGGTGAAAACAGGTTTGGTAATTCAGCCTTAGATGCACTATTTCTGCTTATGGAAGATTAGTTTCTTCAAGTAATAAAGTGTCCTAATATACTGCCCTTAAAAAGATACCAGCAAAGTAGATGTGTTGTGAATGAATAATGCTATTTAAGAGCAAGATGGAGGAAAATAAGGAAATACATGTGTTTGGGATACAGCACTGATACACAGACCCTGAATTGGAATTGATTTTTTGACTCCTACTTTTTGCTTCTTACAAACTTCTTTTTTAAGATCACTTGCTATTTAATGCAATACAGATGTTTTGTGTATGTTGTATCATGCAGTAGGAAGTGGAAAAAACCCTGGGATCAGCTTCTTTAGAAGGAAATACGTATCTTAAAAACAAGTCATTACACTCTGTAGCATTACTTCTTTGTATATGGAAACTGTTGAAAAGAGAATACATAAAAAAATTAGTCTTGGCACCTTTTTACATGATAGTTTGCCTTTACTTGCCATTAAGCAGTATTTTGACTAAAGGTATCAGTATGGTTGGGTTTATAATGGTTCAAATGAGTTTTCTGAGGTGTTCTTAAAAAGTGACAAAAGTAAGGAAGGCCTAGGCAGTTTGGAGATGTGCTGAGTCTTACTGTCAGAATAATTTATTTTGATGTGATTCAGTGTCTAAAAGTGTCCTTTAACCAAAATGAATAAAGTTTTGTGTTCCAGTTACTGTCATTTAAGCAACAATAGATTGCCTCGTTAGAATTAGTTACACAAAACAAAATTGACCTTTCAGGTGTAATACAATCAGGGATTTTTATTTTTTTCTTTGCAATTAAAGTTTAGGTTGTTTACCTTGGGAAGGTGTAGGGTGGGATGTTCTAAGCAAAGGACTGCAAAAGAAGAGTGCTACTCTGAGACACTATGATATTTTTCCTAGAATTTTTTTTTTACTGTGCTTTTACTTTTTTATGTGATGCTGTCAGTTTGGGGCAAGAGAATGGAGCAAAAATAGATGGAGTTTCTGACTACAGAATGGAGTGAAAATAGATGGAGTTTCTGCCTATTCTACCTGTACCACTTGTTTGACTTGTACTGTTGTGTAATCTGAGTGGCAGTTTTGTCTGCTATGTATGTTGCTGATATATATGATACACTAATGTCAGAATAAATTTTTTAAACATTCTGCTAACATTTAATATGCACATTTAATAAGGTCTAAATCTAGCAAATAAAGCTGTGTTCATTTTTAATGTGCTGTCAACTTGTGTGTGAAAATGCCAAGAAGTGAAGTACCTGGAGCACCTCCTGGAAGGGAATATTCATCCAGATTTCTGCAACTCACAATGTGTGTGGTGTTCATCCAGATCCATTTGCAGCCAGGCTGCTTTTCCCTGCCTTGTCTGGATACAGTTTTTATTCCTGCAATGCCAGGACCTGAGGTGGCTTCTCAAGTTCTCAGTCACACATGCAGTTTCCACACACAGCACAAGTGGTTCACATGCAGGCACTTGAAACAGCTTGGAGTGCATATCCTGGAAAAGATGGCAGGGCTGAAGCTTTCCCAAGGGACTGGGCAAGTCTTGCAGTACATATTTTATTCTTTCTTAAAAGTCACTTCTGGGACCAGGGAAGGGCTTTGGATTAAATCACAGGGAATCTGGCTTGGAGTTCCTGACTTGCTCTCAATAGATGTTTTATCTCAGCATGTCACCTCTCCTGTCGTATCACCTTGTCAGGATTCTGGGAACAGGGTCACCTGCCACATTGCCTTTGGAACTTTGAAACTGCAGACATGCAGTTTAAGCAAATTAAAGAAAGGTATAAGATGAGTTAAAGGATCTTCTCTGTATTAAAAAAGGAAAGAATTAAAAAAGATCAAAACAAGCAAGGAGTAATTATATAATATGGAACCAGTTCTGTGCTCACTACTGGGGTGAGATAGGGTACTTAAGTATGAAAATGAAAAAACATTAAAAGGAGAAGAAAATGGTAGCAAAAGAAAGAGAAGAGGGAGGAAAAAAAAAGATGAAGGAAGGTGCTGTTGAAATGCAGGATTTAGGGGACATTTATATATTATGTTGGGAGTTTTCAGGTGCATTCCAGCTTTGCTCTTGGAGGTTAAACCTTGCCTCCACCAAGACCTGTAGTAAATGGGTAATTTACATTTAAAATTTAATTGGAGATATAATGTCAGCCAAAATATATTTTATAATATAATATATATAATATATAATATTATATATAATATATTATATATTATAATTATATTCTATAATATATAATTATATATAATATATAATAATATATATTATTAATAATATATATTTTAATATGTTAATATCATTAATAATATATATTATTGATAATAATGTATATTATTAATAATGTATATTATTATATTATTATATCTTATTATTCTTATATCATACTATACTATATCTTATTATATCTCATCTATACTATATTATCTATTATATATCTCTAATGTATCATTATATATATCATATCATAATATAATATGGTAGCTTGTGAGAAGACATTCAGCAGAAAAAATTCTGTTACAAACCTGGCTCTCCATATGATTAGAAATAGTAACTACCTTTCAAAAGTCTTTAATTCCTTCATTTAACTTGTGCACCACAATTCAGTGGTTCTGCTTTCTGAATCTATATGATCTATCCAGCTTAAAGAGTATTTCTAAAAAATAAGTCCGTGTTTATTCTATACAAAGAAAAAAATATAGGGAGCACTGAAATAGAAGACATTTTCCCAACATTTGCATCTCAAATGGTGTTAAATAATGTTGTCTTACAGGAGTAGAAAAATAAGTAACCCATTCCATAATCAGTGGATTAGTGGGAAAGAACAGCAAGATGTGGGAGAGACAATATGCCAGCATCTGAAGTCTGCAATGTGTTTGAGATGTGTAGGCTGGGAAACAAATAAAATCTTGTCTAATATTCCTCAAAATGCTCAAAATTAATTAAAAAACCAGGTTTTCTGAAAATACTGTTAAATGTTCAGGCCACACTGCTGGGAGGCACAGGGGAGGGGTCCCTAACATCTGGTGTGGTAAGAGATTGTGTCCAGAGGGGGTTAAGAGAGCCCTCACAAAGGACTCCTTTAAAAATCCTTCCTTCCCTAAACAGATGGAAAGAAGTAAAAGGGGAAAAAAGGATGATCATTGCCATATGAAGGATAACAAAATCATTTCCAGGCTTGTATGAATTACTGTGCAACCTCATTAAGCCACAGCTACCTTTTCTTGCCTGTCTGCCTTCTTAAGGGTGGTCATTAACAATTTTTGCCTTGGCGTCCTTAAAAAGGAGCAGCTAAATTAAATCTCATCCTGGTTTTAAATAATCATTGTCTTAACACAACACTTACATCATTCAGATGCAACTCAGGAAGGGTTTTTTCTGAGCAAGTACTGAGAAATCTGCTGGGAGATGATGAGTAGGATGTGAAATTCAGCAGCCATATCAATTTTTGGAAGGTGCATACGCACATTCCGCTGCAATAATTGGTGACTCTGCTTTCTCAGGCAGAAATGACTCAGTCTGAACCATTTGATAAGGGTGGAATTTTTTTTTTTAATTATTCTTTTTGACTCCTCAACAAACCAGTGCTGTTGGCTTGTCAGAAACATTTGTATTTAAATCACTGGCTGACCTTGCTTGGCCCCTGGGTGTTCAAAGCATCCAACACTGCTCAGCATTTCAGTTTTGGTGCTGAAAGATGCAGAGGCCACAGTAACTGCTTCGGGCATCAGGAGGCATTAAATAAATGAGCCTTGTTCTTCTGCTGGCCCTTCTTAACCCTCTGCCTGGCCCACACCATCCTCAGCCAAAGAAAAGCTGCCAAGGTGGAAAAGCTCTGGCTCAGATGGCTCCTAGATCCTTTCCTCTCCCATGCTTATTTCCCTCAGCTGGTGCTTGGTGAAATGTAACACAAACAGTGCTGGAATGTTCCAGGACTGCTTGCTCTACAGCTCTTTTAATAGGTTTTTCAAAAAGGAATAGAAGTACTCCAGACTGAATGGAAAACTGAGAGGAAGGGCAGATTCCCTGCCATGCTGCCCCTTCACAGCAGACAGTTTTGCTGTCAGGATTATCTCAAATAAACATTTCTGCTGACAGGAGCCCATTACTAGTGCTAGCAAACAGTAATGCTACAGGTAAGCCTGGTCTCTGGGGGTGGCATTACACATTATTCCTCAGCTAAAATTCTGTCTCCATCTATCCCAGTGAAAAGTGTACTGTTGTTTCCAGATGTGGCCAAGGTTTCAGAATCTCTGTAACAAAGATCCAGGGGAAAAAACAAACAGATGAAATAGGTAGGCCAAGAGATTTATCTATAGTAATAGCAATCTGTGAATTTTAAGGCATCTCGAGTTCCTGCTGCTCTAAGCAAGCCACGAATGCATTGCAGTCAGGAAGGATTCTCTGCTTTCCCCTTTCACACAGGATTGCTTTCCTCAGTGTCAATGACAGCTTTCTGGCTTCCTCAGAAGCAGCACAGGAGGCAATAGCAAAACAGTCTCATATTTTGACCAAGGGAGAATGATCCTGTGTGTTTTATGGTAAGCAATAAATGCTTTTTCATTGGTTTTGGGTTTTTTTGCATTTCTGTGGAAATAGCACATGATCCCATCTGTCACAATGTTTTAATTAAAAAATGCCACCATCTATTGAGTCACCAGGTACCAACATCCAACTTTTTCATCAACTAAAAGTACTCTCTGTGGGACTGGTAAAAAGATTATGATCTAGTTATGGGGTCACTGCTGTGATTAGAGCTGAGGGAGGTGACATGGGCAGAGGAAATCAAAGCAGGCAAAGAGCCTGCTTCACACTTTTGCTATAAATTCAGTATTGGGGTTATGTGCTGAACATGTGCAGGGCACTGAAAATAGGAAGGAAGTCTGAAGTCTTTATTAATTACTTTATCTTCAGAAGGAAGAAGGTGAATAAACACAAGTGTAAGGCCTCATGAACTGGAGAAGACAGAAAAGCTGAGGCACCAGACTGGCTTGAAGCCAGCACTTGTAGAGAGATTTTAAATATTCAGCTGTATAGAAGAAACCTTTAAATGTAAATGTTAGTCTGTCAGCAGGTGTCCCTGCCTGGGAGAAGGTGTTAGCAGTTAATGCAGGAACTGGAAGGGGGAATCTGAAAGGTTGATTCTGTTGAGAAGGGAAATGCAGGATTTCCTTTGCTTTTGCACCTGGAAGAAATTAACTGCCAAGCAATCCTTCATTTTCAATGCTGGACAAACTCTGCTTCAAATGTGCCCCCAGAGCACCCAGACCCCTCATGGTGCACAGAGCAGCCCCCCTCTCTCCTGTGCACACACCACCCATCCCTGCCTGTCACACCTCTGTCACTGCAGGGACTGAGCTCATCCCTGGGCACAAACACAGTCCTGGCAGCAAGGTGTCGAGGTCTCTGGTGTGAGATGACCCTGAGGTGTTAAAAAGTCTCTTTTTCCCAGACCCATGACTGAAGAAGTCGAGATTCCTCAGCTCTGCTTTTCAAGGCTGTTTATTTTATCTGTTCCATTCCTTCCCTGCCCTGCTGAGCTCTGTCCAGCAGGTCGGGTTGGGGCACAGCCCCTGCCCTTGGGCTGCTGGTGGCTTTTATACTAAAGCTACCTGTGCTTTATTTACAATAATTTTCCAATCCCTATCACCTGTGTTAGACAGTCTGTGTCTGCTCTAAACCAATCCAGAAGTGTCACCATCACAGCAGAAGGTGGAGGAGAAGAAGAAGAAGAAGAAGAAGAAGATGAAGAAGAAGAAGAAGAAGAAGAAGAAGAAGAAGAAGAAGAAGAAGAAGAAGAAGAAGAAGAAGATCAAGAAAGAGAAGAAGAAGAAGGACAGGACATCCCCAGATTCCTCCCTCTTGCCTCTTGAACCCCCATTCTAAATCCCCAAAATTCTACTTCTTCACCCAGTGACAAATTCAGTGTCATTCTACTCAAACTCTTGTGGCTTGTAAATCCTCACACAAAGTTGGGAATTGTTTCCATGGCTAAAATCCAAGGCACAGGTGTGTCTGACTCCAAGGTCTCTGAGCCCCTGCCAGGGTCTGGAGTCCCCCAGGGCAGCCAGAGGAATGTCCTGGGTTCTGACAGTCCTGAGGTGTCTGATGAGGATGGGCCAAATGCTGAGCAAGGGAAGTTCAGTTCCTGTTGGGGTGAGACCAAACACAACTTCCCCTGAGGCTGCGTTGGCAAGGGTCTCCATTCTGCAAGAAATGCCAATTGTTTGGTGCATATTTGGTGCAGAAATGCACAAAATTCAGTCATTTTGAAACTTTATAATTAAGCCTCTAACCTGAAAAATGATTGATATTGTTTAGCATAAGAGAGTGACAGCTGGTCATTGTTATTTTAACAAAATTTTTCTAAAGTAGAATTCTTCATTAAAAACAAATATCTATATCAACAGATTTTTAACCAAAACAGCTTTGAATAATTGGAAATTTTCTAAATGGTTATTAAATATGTTTGGGAAATATTTTAAAATATGAAGAATTGAAGTTTTAATTATTTTCTGTTATCATCAAAGACAAAAAGTTTATTACTTCCTGCAGTTCTCAGTCTTTCATCTTGTTCTGCAAGACTGAGATACCACACTCAGATCCTTCCATGTGGGAGTTGTTGTGTGACCAGAGCATCAGACAGATTTTATTGTGAACATGGTGATATAATAATATAGATAATATGACCTATTCAGATTACCTGGGGAATTAAACTCAGACTAATTAATAAATCAAAATCCTGAGAAGTATTTTAATAGTATCAAGAAGAAAAAGTTGCTGCTCATGCTCGCTTTGTAACAAAAAAAATGGAATTACATTGTGGTCAAGTATTTGTTGAGAGTATTAAATTGGGCCCCAATGTTTAGCAATATTCCCATTGAACATTGTGTTGTCCTATTTGTGTCCCTGTAACCTTTTGTGAAACAGCAAGGAGTGGAATAAGAAAAAGCCTGGAGAAGGGAGTGATGGAGCTGACAGGGACATCTGCCATCCCACTGTGCTGAGAAAGGGACATTCCTCAACTGCTGGGGTCTCTAAACTGCTTTTTATCCTGCTGCAGGGAAAGGGGGTGGATGCAGCAGGGAGCACCTTGACAGAGCAGTAACAGACGTGTGAAACAGAAATTGCCTCCAAAAACCTCGGGGGGGGTCTGCTCTCAGGCTGATAACCTGCCTGTGGAATGGGAGAGGAATTCCTGAAGATGAATGATTTGTGAGATTTCCTGCCAAAGTGCTGGCACTCAGGAGGAAGTCCTGTTGGATTTAAAGTCATATACAAGAGGTGAGTGAAGGGAAGATGGGCAAAGCCTGTGCTGGGTGCAGCACTCAGGTGCAAGGCTGAGCAGTTCCCAGAGTGCCTCCCAATGATTTATGGGGTGTCCTGGTGGTGGAGAGGGATTCATGTTCCTGTCACAAATGGAAAGAGTGGGGGATCCTGCCAAGGAAATGTGAAAGCAGAAGAACATCTCAGTGCACCAGGAGTGACTCAGGAACATGAGACTGATTTAACACATGGATTCAGTGGAGACTTTTATTTAAGACAGAATTCCTCCAGGGAAAGGTGTTTTCATGAGCCAGTGAGCCCTCACAGTTAAAAAGGATTTGGAAGGAAAGAGGGCAGGGCTGACAGAATGGATTTTTTGGGATTACTTGCTTTCCAGCCATTCACTTTGGGGATATGCATTTATTTCAGAGCTTTGATAGTTTGTCACAGTGATATTTTCTGAAAAACCCCTTCACCAGGATTTCTTCTCCTGGGAGGATGAGAGCTCTCAGCTCCTCCATATTTTGCTGCTCTGGAATGTGGGCTGGAGACTGTTTATCCAAACATGTGAATGGTTTTTAATTAATGACCAATCACCATCAACTGTGTCAGACTCTGAGTCAGTCATGAGCTTTTATTTTTCATTCTTTTTAAACCTTCTGATGTCTCCTTTTTCTTTCTTTAGTACAGGTTTAGTATAGCATTCCATAATAAAATAATTATAATATATAATATAATATAATATAATATAATATAATATAATATAATATAATATAATATAATATAATATAATATAATATAATATAATATAATATAATATAATATAATATAATATAATATAATATAATATAAATTAATAATATCAGCCTTCTGAGAACAAGGGGTCAGATTCTCATCTCTCACCTCATCCTGGGGACCCTCACAATCAACACAATTATTACATGATTATTCCTAACAGGAAGCCAAAAAATATTAAGCCTGCTGTTGTAAAGGCACTAAATCTAGTCTTTGTAATTCTTCTGATGTGTTCAGCACTGCAGAAGCCAGAACATATCCACAGGAAAAAAAAATATATATATATAAATATATAAAACATCATGGCAGGTGTGAATTGTGGATGAATTGGCAGTCTCAGACCAATTACTAGACACATCAAAACAAAACAAAACTAGGGAAAACTAATACCTAAAATTCAGTCCATCGTGATAAGGAGAAAAAAAATGATGGGTACAAAAAACCATTCAAATCACTGTAATAAAATTTGGGTCCTTTTTTCTGTGATTTTATTGGAATGATGTAAAAAACAAGACATACAGTGTGGAAATGCAGGAAAATATTAAGTGAGACAACAAGAAAACAAACAATTAAATCCAACAACTCAGGTGCTGCAGGCATTAATTATTTGGGCTGTGAGCTCAGGACATCTGGCAAACAGCAACAAAACTGTGCTTGCAACCTCCCTTTTCTTCCACTTTTATTCATGTCTCAGTCTTGATCTCTGCCTGCCTGGAGCATGATGGACATTTCCCATGGATAAAGCAGCTTAGAAATACCTCAGCAGGGCTTCAGGACAAACCCATGGTAGGACAATTTTTTGAGGATTCTGGCATTCCTTCTGAAAGGAGAGCAGTAGAGGATGTGAGGGTTCTGTGGAATCTTCCTCAGCTGGCAGAAGGCCAGGGGCACATTGAAATCAGTTCCATGCAGATGGGCAGATCCTGAATTCCTTTGCACATTCCTGGATATCATGCAGAGATGTGCCTCTTGCTCCACCAGGCAGGAGCACACACAGCAGAGACTTTGGCATTTGTTTTTGATAGATTGAGAAGTTTCTGCAGCACTGAAACAGAATAAATAGCATTGTCTTGCAAGAGCTTTCTGCCTGCACTTTGGTATTTGGCTTTGGCAAACAGAGTGGGATCCCTGGATCACACTCCCAGCAGACAGAGACAGCCCTGAGGGGAATTCCAGCAATGTCAGAGATAATTTCTGCTGTTCTTGTCCCTCAAAATTGCAGCAATATCAGAGATATCTTCTGCTGTTCATGTCCCTCAAAAGTTGCAGCAATATCAGAGATAACTTCTGCTGTTAATGAAACCTGAGATCAGCACAGCAGCATCTAACTCTGATGGGTTCAGCCCTGCTTTCTAACAAAATGAGACTTGCACTTCTTATTTGTGTGTGTGTGTTCATTTCCTTTTCTAATCACTTTTGAGCCCGTTTTGGTCCCATTTGGCAGGAATTTGAACATGCCAGCATTACAAGCTCCCTACAATTTTCAAAGCAATGCTTTACCAAAAGCAGTGTTCTGAAGGAAAATAAAAGAGGCACAACAAGGAAGAAGGAATAGCCATGTTGGTGATGTGAAAAAAATGAAGTTTTTTTGACAAGAAAGCATTGGAGAACTTGCAGGGGAGGGCTGAGTTCTCACAGCTCCTGATGTGGGGAAGGGACAGCAGAAAACCAGGGTTGCTGAGGACAGGAGACCTCAGAGAGTCAGATGCATTCTGAGTTGCCCTCAATTCCTTCAGAGATCTTTTCCAGCCCCAGGGATTCCATGATTCCATGTTTCTGTGCTCCCAGAAGAGGCAGGATCTGATTTTATGTTATGAGCACAAGGATGGGAGTGTTTTTATTAAGGCATTGGTCATTTGGAGGCATGCCAGCCCTGCCAGCGTGGGTTAGTGTCAGCTAATGCAGGTGCAAATGTTTGGCATGGGAAATCTGCACAGATTTCAGATCCTCCTGGCTTGGACCCATACTGGGGACAATAATCTGGTGCTAATTCCAAGGAAATTCAGGAGAATAAATCAATTCCATTCAGCCTTGAATTCGTGTGATGATTGTCAGACTGTCAGGAGATGAAACCAAAGAAGAAAAAGTGGGATGGATGAAAGTCTCCCTCAGATTTCTTTCCTGGGAAGGCATGACAACTACTTTCTACAGACTCCACTAACCCCAAACATCCACTAAACACATCCTTGTTTATCCTTTTTGCCACAATGAGCTCCACTCATTGTCTCAGTATCCTTCCACAGAGAAAAGTGATGGCTTAGCACATGAAAATACACAATGGTCCACTAGAAAATTGGTTTTGTGGATGTAGATTCTATTATGGAAGTCTTTCTCCTTAGGGAAACAACTTATATATATATATATATATAAAAAATATATATATATAAAGATTCTTTTATATATATATTCTTATATATTATAGTTATATTCTTATATATTATATTATATTATATTATATTATATTATATTATATTATATTATATTATATTATATTATATTATATTATATTATATTATATTATATTATATTATATTATATTATATTATATCATATCATATCATATTATAATTTTTTATATATATTATATATATATATATAAGAATCTACATGCAGTCTTCCTACACAGCATTTACTATATTTTGTGTTAGTCTACTGAAAAATCAATATTCATCCTAAAGAAGAATAAACCCCCCAAAACTGAGGCACATTGAAGCTAAATGAGAAATTTGGGTTGCAATATCAGTCTCAGTCCCAACATGGGAGCCCAGAACCTGCTCCACCACCTCAGACAGCAGTTGCTGTTGTACTAAGAACAATTATTCCCAAATATCTGTTGTGAGTTTTCTTGGGTTGTTTTCCCCCACCAGGAATATTTCCTGATCAAATGATCCATCTGATGCTGATTTTGGTATCTCTTAAAGTGTTTTAGCAATTGAAAGCACACAGCAGATTTAAGCCCTGTTCAGATCAGTGCAATTTCTGATCTGAATCAATGGAAATTCCCCCCCAGACTTTTCTTAATACATTTTAAAATACTGCTAAGAGACAAGTCAACAGAAAATGAAGGACTACTCCAGCCTGATAAAACCTGCTTCTGATTTTCTATCTAATAATAGTCTTCAATTTCTATATTTCTCACAAGGTTTCTCATGCAGTGAACTGAGACCTGACTGTCACTGATCCCAAACTGACTCTTGCCTAAAAGCTGTTAAACAACCCAGTGATGGCTACCCTGGAATAATAATAATAATAATAATAATAATAATAATAATAATAATAATAATAATAATAATAATAATAATAATAATGTTATTATTATTTTAATGACAGATTAATGACATTAATCCTTAATAAAAACCAGATAACATGCTGCAGTCACAAATGCTTGGCTGAATTCTGTGCTGGGTGATTGCATCCCACTCACCAAGTGTTGCAGGGCTGCCTTGGCTACTGGGGGGGCTGTGCCTGAGCCCCAGAGGTGGGTGCATTTCTGTCTGTGCAGCATGACAGATGGCTCCCAGCCCTTTGGGATCCTCTGCATGCAACTCATGGAATTCAGAGGAGCAGATGTTCCTGGAATATGTGGGAAGAATATAAGAGCCTCCATTTACTTTTAAGAGAAATGTATTCAATGCTGTTAAATTTCTTCACAGAAAATAAAAATAAAAACAAAAAAAAAGAAAAAAGAGAAAATAATTACATCCATGATTTAAAAGGCATTTGCTGCTGGGTGGATTTTTATCAATTTGTTGGGGTTGTTTTTAACAAGCTATCTGCTGACACTAAAAATGAGTTAGGTTTTAGACAAGAAAGGCAGGGTGGAGGAAATAAATGAATCATTTTGGAGCACAACAGAAAAATTTCCAGCCGTGGAGCAGTCCTATAGAGTAGCAGCAAATCATCCAGTGATTTTTTTTTTTCCACAGTGCAATCATACCAATAGAACATAAAACTGCAATTCTGGTCGTTTACCAAGTCCTTTTACCACTAGAGGGCTGAAGGAACAGCTTCAACGTGAGCTAGAATGTCTGATAACCAGGCACTATTAGAATGAACACTGAGAATTTACACACTTAGACACAAGAAACTCCTAAATTAAAACCAAACCAAAAAAAAAAAACAAAAAAAAAAAAAAAAAACCAAAACAAACAAACAAAAAAAAAACTCCACAAACAAAAAAAAACACCAACCAAAAAAAACCCACCCAAAACCCTGGAGTTTGTAGCATATCTTTAGACTATTTCATCATCTATGTTTGTGCAGAGCAAATTACCTCCAGTTTGGTTTGAAAGCTAGAAACTGCCCTGGAAAGTGTGTGAAACTCCTGTGCCCTACCACATTTCATTTCTGGTGCCTGTCAGACCACTGGCAAAGCAATGAAAGAACATTCTAGCAACTGAATAAGGGCATTGGAAGGAGTACCCCCATGGGCAAGCACTGCCAAATATCAGATACAGCTGGGGCAGTGGAAAAGCTGTTTTGCTTTGCAAAGTCCACAGCCACTTTCATATTGGCAAATCCAGCTTCCTGCTGGATTTTCCCATTTTCCCCTGTGATGGGGCTCTGAAGTTCCAGATTTCTATATCAAAAATGCACAATCTGGTTGAGAGGGGGCCTGTGAGTGTGTAAGCTCTGCCCAGACACATCCATTCTTTAGCGTGCTTCAGTCCAAGCACTGTCACCAACATGTTCTATGAAAAATCCTTTCCTTAGGATTTTTCCCTCCTGAGTTGCTGAGAGGCCTCAGGAACAAACTGCAAACAATGATTCTCTGCTGCTGTGGGATGCACCAGGTGGGTCTGGGATTGGTCTCTGTGGTTGTTTCTCATTAATGGCCAATCCCAGCCCAGCTGTCCAGACTGTCTGGGTCACAGACAAACCTTTGTTATTCATTCCTTTTCTATTCTTAGCCAGCCTTCTGATGGAATCCTTTCTTCTATTCTTTTAGTATAGTTTTAATATAATATAGATCATAAAATAATAAATCAGCCTTCTGAAACATGGAGTCAACTTTCTCATCTCTTCCCTCATCCTGGGACCCCTGTGAACAATGTCACAAAGCACTTTCACCTTTCAGGCACAAAATAAGAAGGACAATTGAGCTGCTGAGGAAATGCAGAGCCAACATCTGATCCAACAGTTCAACTTCTGCCATGTGTGTTGTGGGACACACCAATCACCCACCTGGCCTGCAGTTCAGGACACTAAACATGTGAATATCACAGGTTGTGAGGAAGCAGAAGGAAGTTCTGTGAGTTCTGCAGCAGGTGACAGCTCTTCCTTTGGACACCATGGTGGAAAACATTCCCTAGCAGGACATCAGAGCCAGCTGTGCCCCCAGCCTGGCTCTGGAGCCACAGGCACAGCCCATGGCATGAAATACAGCTTTGGACACTGATGGATAGGACTCCAAAAGGCAAAATTATCTGTAAAGTGGTGTCAAGCCAACTTGGATTCAGGAATCTCTACTGCTTGGCATGGAAAATTCAGCATGGACACATCTTTAATATTTCAGCTCATGGACATGACATCTAAACCCTCACATGATGGTTGTGCAGTTTTCTCTAAATCCTCAAATGATCTATTGTGGAATTTTTCACAGGGGTCTCAGGGTGAGGGAAGAAATGAGAATGTTGACTCCATGTTCAGAAGGCTGATTTATTATTTTATGATATATATTGTATTAAAAACTATACTAAAAGAGTAGAAGAAAGGATTTTATCAGAAAGCTGGCTGAGAATAGAAAAGGAATGAATAACAAAGGTTTGTCTCTGACCCAGACAGTCTGGACAGCTGGGCTGGGATTGGCCATTAATGAGAAACAACCACAGAGACCAATCCCAGACCCACCTGGTGCATCCCACAGCAGCAGAGAATCATTGTTTGCAGTTTGTTCCTGAGGCCTCTCAGCTTCTCAGGAGGGAAAATCCCAAGAAAAGGATTTTCCATAGAACATGTCTGTGACAATCTATTGTGCAGTTTTCTCTAAATCCTCAAATGATCTGTTGTTCAGTTTTTCAAGGGATTGTCCAGCAGTGAATCATCCTGACTCAGGAGAACAAGAGAAATCCCACCCAAGGTGTTCAAGAAATGATCCTTGCAAATTTGCAGGGAGAATGAGAAAATTCCTGATTTAAACCCATCTTTTGGACCCGTTTTTCTGCCTCTTAAGTCAAGATACGGCACAAGATTTTATTTCAATCTTTTCTTTTAATGATAGATTTATTTTTTTCCCCCAATAAACTGTTTGCTAAAAAAGAGTTCACAGAGCTGTGGCTTCTTCCAGAAAACCTTCTTTCTGGTAGCCTGGCAAACAAGATGATTATTTTGGCATTTGCAGTTCCATAGTCCCAAAGAAGATTAAAAATTGCTTTGTTCTTCAGGTGACATCAAATTCCGCCGGGTTTAGTGGACAGGTGCCATAAACAGGAGCAATAATTAGATCATAATTCATATTTTTGAGGTATGTTTATGCCATCCTCAGTACCAGAGGTCTGTGTTACACATAGGGGTTTCATGGCATGACTGAGATGTTGAGCACATGATTTTCTGATGGCACTGCATTATTGGCAGCAGTGTTCTGTCACCTTTCTGTCACCAGGAATGACAAAATCTCTTACACTTTGTATGTATGACCCCATGAAGTTAAAGTTACACATCTTTGCTGATTTTTTCCAAGTAATTCATAAAATATCTGTCCATTCATAAATTCTGCTTGCATGACACTTGGGAAAGAGAAAATTCATTTTGCAGTGAATCAACAGCAAAGATAAGGTCAAAAATAGAATTTAAATAATTACTATCTTTAAATCACTGGTAGGTACCATGATGAAAATTTTAGCTTATTATGTAGTTTTCTTCAGGAAAACTGAAATTTAAAGAGAAGGGATTTATATTGGAGTATTGACTTTGAACTTCTCTAAAAGAGCTATACAATATTTAGGCACTATTCTGAGGGCTGTTGTTGAAAATTTTGGGATTAGATACAGAGCAATGAGAAAAGATGAGCCAGGAACCACATCTGTAACTCTTCACCACTGAAAGAGATTAAATTCTTGAAAAAAAAAAAATTCTTGAAATAATTCAGTTCAAAATTTGTAAAAATGAACTATTTATAGAAATAAAAAGACAGGTAAAGATTAAATCTTTTAACCTTCACCTAAGAGTAAAAATTAAAGAAAATCCAATGACACGAAGAAAATTGTATTTAGTTGCAGGATTTCAGGTGAAACAACAAGTTTGCAGTTCTGTGTGGGAAACACAGACATCTGCAGCATCTTGGACTCCACCATCTCATCCCCCAGGTATTGTTAGAGCCATTTCAGAGCCACAGTTTTTACTTAGCAACTTTTGGCTGAACCTCTTTCCTCCTGGTCAACATGTGAACATTTAGCAGTGATCATCTGGACAGGAACACAACTTCCTGTTTATATATATATTTATATATTTATAATATATTTCATATTTTATATATTTCTGTATTTTATAAAGCATATAGTGTACATGTGTATATTTATAAATATATTAAAATGATATATTTATATTTTCATGTATTCTGCATAACTTCCTACTTCCTTTTACCACTGACACCAGTGGGAGGAAGGAGCTGATTGTGATTTCCCTGAAGTTTGAGTGCACTTTTGTGACTGGTCTGTCTAGGACAGGTGTTGGTTATAAAAATAACTATCCAGAAACAATTTTGATTAAAGTTATGTGCTGTTTCTTGTAGAAATGGCTCGTTCTACCAAGGTTAAATACTCAATATATGATGTTTAAAAAGCTGAGAAGACTGCACAAGCCTTGTGGAACTGATGAGATTGGCTCACTGCTGTCATGTGGAGCCCAACCAGCTGAGATTGATCAGGACATGACTCAGTAATATCTGGATGTGCCATCTGATAGACAAAAAAATCTCTATTTCAGACAGCTCCAGCAGCAGAGCCTGGTCACTATAGGATTTCACTGGATCAGGGTTGCTGTTTTGCATATTTTATGCAATTAAGGACGATCTAATTCTCCTCTAGTAAGAGAAACAACCAGGAATGTGCCATCTGGACTTTTCTTCTCCCTTTTGGTGTGAGATGATAAATGATTTCTCTTTTTCAAGTCAGTCATTGTTTATTCATTAAATGCTATTATTTTGCTGGTACTTATTGCTGCTGCTTAGTAGCCATAGCATCAAAGCCATGCCAGGGATGAGCTTTCCAAAAAAAAAGGGCCAGAGCTCCTTGCACAGCATAAACAAACAAAGCCCAGCAGGCTTTAGAGCCTCAAATTCCAGCTCAGGAAAGGACTCAGTGCCTTTCTGAACGGCTTGAATTACACAATCCAACCCCATTTAATGCACCCCTGCAAAACAATATTCTGTTCCTGCTGCCTCAGAAAAATCTATCCATGTGGGTTTCCTTTGAGCATCTGCAATGGCACAGTGGAGCCATCAGGCACGGGGAAGAGGTGCTTATGTAACTGTGCAGCTTTTCCTCTTCTGGGAAAAAACCTTCCAGGGTTGCAATGGCAGTGCCAGTGCTGCAAACCACATCCAGCAGCTGCTGGGATGCAGAAATCAGGGCTGTGCTGTGCTGCTAATTAGCAACGTTTCCATTTCATGTGGTTTATTTATAATTTTTTTTCTCCTACCATTATTTATTTTCTAGTACTCTGTAATTCTTCTACGTTTTTAAAAAGGAATTATTGAAATTCTACGTGGATGGGAATTTCAATATTAAAATAATTGGTCTCAAATAAACGTGCTTTGGCACTGTAAAACTTCATTCACCCCCCAGCAGAGGGCAACATCTGAAAGAAATATTTCTGTAAACCCAAAGAGCAGCTCCCTTTTGGATATTACAACTACAACATGTGTTTCCATCAGGGAATCTTCCTTTGAAAATACAGATTGCATTTGGCTACCCATTGGGCAAGTGAAAGAGCTAAATAATATTAGAAGGACTCGCTTAAAACACAATTTTTATTTTTAAGTAGCACATTACAGAAACTTTAGAATTAAATAGAAATATAATGGCGACAACTTAAAAATACCGATTTTTGCATCTTCCCCTTTCTTCAAAGAGATAAAAGTTTATTACTAATAGGTTCTGAAAGGAAAAATAATTCTCTGCAGAATCTGCTCAGTTCATTCCAGGGCTGCAAACAACACAAACCAAGACTGAGGGTTCCAGGGGCCTGCTCAGAGCCGTGAAACCAGAGGGCCAAAAAAGAGGTGGAAAATATGAAATGCCTTCCAGAAAGCAATCCCTAATGGATTCCTAACATGGCCTGAAATCAGCTGTGGGAGTAAAGGTGGGTATAGAGGTAAATACACCCATATAAACTGTATCTAGATACCTATATAAACCTATACCTATATACCTGTATAAACATACACCTGTATCTATATACCTATATAAATCTATACCTATATCTATATAAACCTATACCTATATAAACCTACACCTGTATCTATATAAACCCATACCTATAACTATACAAACCTGTATCTATATACCTATATAAATCTATACCTGTATCTATATAACCTATACCTGTATCTATATACCTATAAACATACACCTCTCTCTATATTAACTTATACCTGTATCTATATACCTATATAAATCTATACCTATATAAACCTATACCTGTATCTATATACCTATATAAATCTATACCTGTATCTATATAACCTATACCTGTATCTATAGACCTATATAAATCTAAATCTGTATCTATATAAACCTATACCCTATATATCTATATAAACATACACCTACATCTATATAAACCTACACCTACATCTATATACTTATATAAACCTATAACTATATAAACCTATACCTATACAAACTTATACCTGTATCTATACACCTATATAAACCTTTAACTATATAAACCTATACCTATACCTATATAAACCTATATCTGTATAAACCTATACCTGTATCTATATGCCTATATAAATCTATACCTACATCTATATAAACCTATAAGTGTTGGTTTATATATATACTTTTATCTATATACTTATATAAACCTATAACTATATAAGCCTATACCTATATAAACCTGTACCTGTATCTATATACCTATATAAACCTATACCTATATAAACCTGTACCTAAACAAACCTATACCTAAACAAACCTATACCTGTATCTATATAAACACATACCTATACCTGTATCTATATACCTATATAAACCTATAACTGTATAAACCTTTACCTGTATCTGTATACCTACATAAACCTGTACCTATATAAACCTGTACCTGTTTTATATACCTATATAAACCCATACCTGCATAAACCTACACCTGTGCCTATACAAACCTATACCTGTATCTGTATACCTATATAAATCTATACCTATAGCTATATAAACCTATACCTTTATCAACCTGTACCTGTATCTATATACCTATATAAACCTATACCTGGTTTATATACCTATATAAACCCATACCTATATAAACCTGTATCTATATAAACCTATACCTATTTTATACACCTATATAAACCCATACCTATACAAACCTACACCTGTGCCTATACAAACCTGGACCTGTACGGAGCAGATGGCGGGTGTGATGTGTTCGGGGCGCTCCAGCAGCGGTGCCCGCCGTGCCGGGAGCGGGGCTGGCCGCGCCCGGCCCGGTTCCTCCCGCGCCCCGCGCAGCCCCAGGCGCGCAGCGGGGCGGGCGCGGCGCTGCCCGCGGTGCTGAAGGGCCGGAGCGCCCGGGGAGAGGAGCAGCGCGGAGGGACGGACTGACGGACTGACGGACTGACGGACGGAGGGGTCGCGGGCGGGGGCGGCGGGCAAGCCGCGGTTCCGCTCGGCGCCGCCCGGGGCTCGGCCGCGGCTCCGGGGAGTTGGCAGCGCCTGCCCAGGGCGGCGAGCGCACCCCGCCCCCGCCGGGGACACGCACCGCCTGGCAACGCTCCGCGCCGGGCATGGCTCTGCCTCCGCCCGCCGCCGCCGAGCCCTGCCGGCCCGAGGAGAGTTTCTGACCGTGCCTGGCAGCTCCGCGCCGGCGGAACCCCCGGGGCCGCCCGCAGCGCGCTCGCCCCGCCGCCCCTCTCGCTGCCGCACACAGGCGCGCTCCTCGCCCTCGCCCCCCCGCCGGCTCCGCACGCCGTCTCCACCTCGCTCTCACACACACACTCACTCACACACGCGCGCTCTGCCTCTCGCTCTGCCTTTACCCGTAGGTGAACCGATAGCCGCCGAATGAGGACGAAAAGTTAAGAGGTTAAACCAATATGAACCATCGTTGCCCGTAGCGGTGCCGTATCCAGAGCAGAGCATTATCCAGCGAGCATCCCCAAAGGAATGGAGTCGGTAAAACAAAGGATTTTGACTCCCGGCAAGGAGGGATTGAAGAATTTTGCTGGAAAATCGCTTGGTCAACTCTACAGGTAAGACCGGTATCTCTTACGGGATTCTACTCGCCAGGAAAAAATTGGAGGCTTTTCGTAAGCGCCCGTTGCTGCAAGGAGGTGGAATGCTTTGAGCTTAGCGGTGGCAGGGCTGGGAGCTGCTCTGGTTCTGCTGGATATAATCTAGAGCCTGGAAACTAGTGCTGAAGCTGCTCAATATGGCACCCTCGTAACTTCCCTATCTGACTCGTAGATGGTGTCAGTAAAGATGCAGCAAAAGATTACCCCACCTTTCTTCCACAAAAACAGGATCCCATCTTGAAATCCTAATCAGGAGAGAGCAGCAACCTGTATTTTTTTGTTCCATCCTAATTTCCCAATGCACTCGCAGGATCTTGCCCTCTGTCCTTAACAAATATATTTTTTAAAAAATTTCTGGTTTTGATTAGTCTTGTCCTTTGTGAAATTCGTCCTCAGATGAAGGAAAACATGCAGATGCATAAATAATTGATATCCGAACGATTTTTTTTTTCTCCTGAAGCTGAAACATATAGAGGAATGTCTTTAATTATTTATCCACCTGCCTTTAGCAGCATCTGCTTGTCCTATAAATTATATACAGCTGCAATTGCCAAACTCAAAAGCATCACTCCTGTTTATTTGTGTGTGTAAAGAACATTTCCATCGTCGAGCCCTGTGCACAGATAAATAAACCCAGATTCTTGCACACCGAGGAAGTGCATGCACTAAAGTTCACACGCCGTTCTCCATCCAATCTGGTGACTTTAGTGATCTCCACAACGTTTGAGAATAGCCTGTGAAATTCCAACAATTTTCGATTGTTCCGTCTGCCAGAAATTATCCCGAAATATTCGGTTTGGCTTAGGCTGTTTTGTTAGTTTGGTTCGGGTTTTGGTTGTTTGTTTGGATTTTTTGTTTTGTTTTATTTTAGTTTGGGGTGTTTTATGTTTGTTTGGTTTTTGGGTTTGTTTTTTTTTTATTTTTTCTTTGGTTTTTTTTCCCCGAATTGCAGCTATAAGGTAACTGCGGATTTGTCTGCCCAGGGTAGGTCACGTAAAAATCTTTTTTCCATACCTATGCGGCAGTGCTGGGCACAGACACCAGGCTGTTTCACAGCATGAGTCACAACTCCTGCTGCCATTTTAAGGGAAGGGGACATATCAGTGAAATGATGTAGACAAAATTAAGGCTTCCATTTTCATAGGAAGTGTACCATTAAGAAAAGCCAAAAGCAAAATTAAAGCCATCAACAATGCAATAATTTCCTACGGTTTTTGGTCATGTTTAAGTCACTTTCCATAGCTGAAAATTAATAATAATAAAAAATTATAATCCAGAATAACTGCTTAAAATATAATTTAGGAAATACACGGGTTTTTTCGTTCCTAAAAACTCTACAACATTTAAATAAAACTATTCACAGTGAATAATGGAGAAACGGTGTTTGTATTTTCCAGCAAAACTCCGTTTGAATTCACACCTCGACTAACAAACGCCTGATTTGCCAATCTTTTTCAGCTCACGGCAATTGAGTACTTTGTTTACTTTTCTTAGAATCTAAACCATTTTCTTGCCTCTTACACATTGATTTCCAGTCTATTTCCGAAGACAAGACGCCCATTCAGGGAGAAAACACTCCTACCCTTTATCCACACGAACGAATTTTGAAGGCAAACCCACCGTAGTTTATTTTATTCACAATTTTTACACATTTCTTAATGCCACGATCTTGAAGCGTGGAAATAAAACGCCAAGAAAAGAAAAGTCAGGAGAATTTCGGCGGAGTAGTTTTTGGAGAAAACCCCTGTATTTTCTCCCGAACACGGATAATCTTTTAAGCCCTATTCTGCCAATCGTTACTGCCCTATCAGCCGGATGAGTTAACCTGAAAGAGATGCTCCTCCGAGTGAGAAAACACTTCTACGCAGAGTTGGGAGGCAGCGGTTGTAGAGTCCAGAGTGTGGGCAATTGGTTACGTATTTGCTCCTCCAGACGACAAAATTGGTTAGATTTTCTGGTTATTAAATATATCAGTGATTTCAGAAGAAGGTTTAGGGATTCAGTACTGGACACCTGCTCTATAAACCTGATTTTTCTTGCTAGCGACGCCGCATTTAAAAAGTATTAAGGAAAAAAAAATCTGAATGTTCTAAATCACCTTTCGTGGTATTTCCCAGCTGATTTGGAATGGCTGCAAACAACCATTTCCCTTCAGATTCCTTCAGGTTGTTCTCTAGGAGACACAATTTCCGAGTAAAACCGAGGGCAAGGCGGTTTTAAAAAAGCTGCTGGGGGAAGGTTAAACCTGCCGGGCGCTCACACGCTCCCGGAGTGAGCACGGAGATCTTTGGGGAAGCCTTCTCCGGGGATGGCTCGTGTTCCTTTTCCCTGCATGTGACAGCCATTTTGCAAATCTAAAATAAACAGCAATATCTCCCTCTCCTCCTCGCTCCTCCCTCCCGTCTTTCCTCTTAACATTTCTTTTGTTCGCAGACCCGAAGCGAGGTGCGCTTCACCGAGATCACCCCCTTGGTGTTTCTAGCACAGCGAGGGGGGTGACAAAACCTCCGGGAGGCAATAAAAACCCTCCGGGAGGCAAGGAAACCTCCTTTTTTCTGTGTCTGTGCCCCTGGCTGCCCAACATGGCGCCTCTGCAGTGGTTACAGATGATGTCTTCTTGGTGTGCCCTACATATTCCAGCAGAAGTCTTTAATGATAGATGAGCAATTCCCAGCTAGAGCTCCTCCCTGGGCTGCTGCGGAGGGAGCTGGGGATGACTAATCGAGACTCCCACAGGTCATTGCTAAAGAGCAGTTGAAGGTGAATGGGAAGCGAGGAATAAATCCTCAAATCCATCTCCAAGCCAAAGGAGAGAGGGGAACGGTGAATTTTAAGCCTCCGGCTCGCCGAAATTGTGGTGCCTTCAGGCGGCCAGGCCTTGACTTTCCCTTCTTGTGTCGGGCAGAGTCCTAGAGAAGAGGCAGAAGCCCGGGGACACCATCGAGCTGACCGAAGATGGGAAGCCCATGGAAGTGCCCGAGAAGAAAGCCCCGTTGTGCGACTGTACCTGCTTCGGGCTGCCCCGGAGGTACATCATTGCCATCATGAGCGGACTGGGATTCTGCATTTCCTTCGGGATCCGCTGCAACCTGGGAGTGGCCATCGTGGATATGGTCAATAACAGCACCATACACCGAGGAGGAAAAATTATAAAAGAGGTGGGAACTTTTCCCTCGTGAATCCCACATCCTCCCCAGTACAACTCGCAGTCAAACACCTGAACACAGGTGGGACGGGCTCTGGATGGTCCGGCGGCATTTCCCCCACCTGAGCCCGATGATCCCCGCTCCCTTCCCCTGCCCGGCCCCTCCAAGGACGGCAATCCCGTTCTTGAGGCAGAAACAATTTCTACCGATTATTTCTACTTTTTCATTTCAGTTCCTCGCCCCAGTTTGCAGTATTAATACCCAGTCTGAGGTATTATTGTGCGGGCAATTCGCCCCCCGCCGTGTCTTTCCCAAGCAGCCTTGAAAAACGCAGATACCTCCTAAAATAAACCTAGGGGATGGGAGAAGGAGGACATCGAATAAGGGGCTGTTAGCGGCTGCACCTCGTCCTGAAGGAGGCGGCGAGGTTTTGCAGGGATGTCTGAAAACACCTTTTGTCGAATTGGCTTTGACAAAAGGCGTTAAATGACCAGAGCCGTTTTAAAGCGACTTAAAGAGAGGCGAGAAAGATGCGGCAAATGCAGATGAGTCTTAAACACCCAAATCCCTCAGGGCTGGCAGCCCGCACGGGCAGGAGGTGAGTGCGGGCTGTGCCTGAGAGCCCGCGGGGCCAGCGCTGCCCGGCCCGGCTGTGCCCGGCCCGGCTCTGTCCGGCTCTGCCCAGCCCCGAGCGGCTCGGGGCTCCGCTGTCCCCTCCGCTGTCCCCTCCGCTGTCCCTGTGCTGGTTCCATCGCTGTCCTGGGTTTGTTCTGCGGATCTGGCGGGGGGCTGGGAGCCCTGGGATGGCGCAGCGGCTGAAATCTCCCAAGGGGCGCAATTACAGCTTCCTCCTGTCCTTCTCTCCTTCTGTCCCTCTCCCTCTCCTTGGAAGAAAGCGAAGTTTAATTGGGATCCCGAGACGGTGGGCATGATCCACGGCTCTTTTTTCTGGGGGTACATCATCACGCAGATCCCCGGAGGGTACATCTCATCCCGGCTGGCAGCCAACAGGTAACAGCACCTGGGGCGGGGGGCTGGGCCCGCACCCCCGACTTAACCCCCGCCAAGGCTCGGCTTAGGGAGGGAAGGACCTAAACCTGCCCTAAGGGATCAGGGAGCTCCGCTGGGATGGTGTGATGCTCCACGTTTCAGCAATATTGCTCAGTGTTCCTTCCAGCACCCCCCGGGCTTGCGGGGGAGGGCTCCTGTTGGTTTCCTTTTCCTTTAGGCAGTCACTTAAGGAGGTTGTGGCAACGATATTCAAGCAACACCTATTCAGAGGCAAATTCAAAGATTCATTATTTCATCAAAGCTTTGAGAGGTTTTGGTTTGTTTCTGGTTTTTTTTTTTTTTTTTTTTTCCTGTGACTGAATTAAAGAATTTTGTGATTTTTGTTTTAATGAAAAGGAAAACCGTCAGCGGGATTTTTTCAAATTAAAGCATAAATGAATTTAGAATGGTCGAAAAACATGCTTAAATGAGACTTCCACAATGAAAAGAAAGTGCAGATGGTCCGGGGACTTAAGGACTCGTTTCTATGGTGTCTGGCATTTTTTCAAGCACCCAGGGTGCGATTCTACCTGTTAATTAGATCCACTGAGTATTCGAGACACATGAGGCTTTCACATCCCCGCTTAATGCCACAGGCTCGTGGTTTGCAGAAGCAGCAGAGGTCCTAGTGCCACTCTTCAAAGCAGCACGGCACTGAGTGCAAATGGATGTAGAGTCAGCCAGGTATTGCTTTAGCTCTTCTCAGGAGTGGGCAGCATGAAAGGTGGAGAGGCTCATGAACAGGAGGGTTTGTGTGTGCTTGAGCCTGAGAGAAGGAGGGAGTGTGGCCAAAGCAAAAAAAGCTCTCCTAAATAAATAAATATGAATAAATAAATAGCTTTTAGGCAGGTCTACAGTAGAAAGGAGTGTTTGCAAGCAGAGAGGTGCTCTGTAACTGAGGAAGCACTGATATCCTACCCTTAAAAACAGATAAATCAAAACATATAATTTTTAAGCTGGGGTGTCCATTGTCTTTCTGTGTACAGGATAATGGTTCAGAAATCTAAAAGACTTTTCCAGATAGCCATTAACAGGCATTTAAAGGGTAATTTACCTTTTCTTCCTCCTTTAATAATTTTTGCATCTTTACACAGTCTGTAACTCCTCAGGATTAATTGGAGTTTTGGTTGAGTAAAGGCTGCAGAATCTGACCCAGAGAATCAAAAGCTGTCTCCATTCACCCAAACAACATCAGCAAAGCCATTTGAAGCAATTCAGATGTAAAGGGATGTAACTGCAGAGATTTGCAAGAGAATGGCAGGGACACTGCCAGGAAAAGTCAGCAGTAGAAGCACACAAGTTGCCCTATGGAATCAGATTTTTCTCTTCTTCACAAACATTTCCATGTATGACAATAACTGAGGAGGGCTCCAGTGCAGGGAGGTGTAGTTTGTGAAGTTAGGGGTTATTGCTGTGGGAGCACTCCAGGGCTCAGGTGGACTGTGTCACTCCCAGGAATCTCACTGCCCAGGTATCCTGGGGGAACCCAGCTCACCTGGGTGTCTGCCCCACCTGGTGTGATGAAACCTTCTCTTCTTTTAGTGCTTTCCACAACCAAGCCAGTGTCTGTCACTGGACTGGTGATGCTTTTCACCTTGGGAGGCTGAGGATTATCTGATTATCAGTGTTTATGAGCCTCCCAAAGAGTCAGACACTGCTGATACTCAATGTGGTCTTCACATCCCATCAGTCCTTTGGGGACTATGCAGAAATGCTGATAAACTGTGGGTACCAAAGGATCCAGGCAATCAGATGAAATATCAACTTTTGGTTGACTGAATCCTGTTCAACAGATGACACTGGAGTGCAAGGTAACATCAGAGCCCTCTGAAAAGGAGTCTCAGTGAGAGGGATCTTCAGCCATGTGGGACTAGAAACAGTCACAACCTTCCAGCATGATGCTCTACTAAAGTAATTCACATTCAGCCCAGAATGTGTATTTTTCTTTATTTAAGTCAATGACGTTGACCTTGGATTTTTGGGGGTAATTTGGACACATTCATATCAGTGTGGGTGCTGAAAAATTAGAGATTGCTTTGGGGAGCTTTAATTGCTTCAGAAAATGGCTCCTGTGTGCTTGAGACTGAGAGGAAGGAGAGTGGCTAAAGCAAAAAATGGTCTCCTCAAGATAAATAACTTTCAGACAGACCTACAGTAGAAACAGTACACAGTAGTAGTATGGGTGAGAAAAATTAGAGATTGCTTTGGGGAGCTTTAATTGCCTCAAAAATGACAGTATAAAGGGATGCCTGGTGAAATAAACAGCAAGAACTGTATATTCAGGATACATGACTATAAAAAGATTGCTAGGAGGTGATCTGATTGTAAGTATGCATCCTAATTCCACTGGAAAAATTGCTTGGTTTAAGTGTATGCTTTAGTCCTCTGGAAAGAGATGACAAGAATCAGCAACTGATAGCCATGCAAATGAAAAAAAAATCTTAAATAGTGACCACAATTTAGCTACCCACCACTGGCCCAGCCAGAGAAATGATGTTGTAGTTTTTTCATCGGGTTTTAAATTCCTGTAATGGAAGTTGTGTTTTAGCTATTGTGAAATGTTTGCAGTGGAGGGATAACTAAGGAAAATATAAGGGATAAACAAGTGGGAAGGGCTGTTGCCACAGTGAAATTTAGGCTACCTGGTCCCATAAGTCAGCACGTGTTTTGTTTATAATCTAGAATTCTAATAAATTAAAATAATATTCCCTATTTCACATTCATGCTATTGCAGCTGTCTGTGCATAAACTACCTGCTGTGCTGTCACACACACATGGAAAGGTGTCAGACTGTACTCAGATAATTTAAATATCATTATATTTTCATTCACATGTGTGTATGGGAGATAAATTATCTTGATATTTAAATTATCTTAATTATTTAAATTAAAAGATAATTTAAATATCATTATATTTTAAACTTCTGATACACCCTCTAAATATCCTTTATGCTGGAAATCTGTGACAAACCCCTTGCCCTACCACGAGCAGTACTAAAATGCTGTGGCAGCATTTCCTCACTGATTTCCTAAGTGAACTGTTTAAACATTTACTGTGAATCAGGAAAGATTCTTTGAAACTAATAGGGCATTGTTAGATTATGCAACAGAGAATCAGTTCCCAGTGCAGTTGCATATTTAAAACAGAAATGCCAGGTTTGACTGAATGTGCCAAGCATTTTTTCAAAAGTAAATCTGCAATAATCTCAGGCTGTTTTTTATACAATTTTAGCTCATTTGTGCACACTCAAACATTAGAACCTTCTGGCACAGAGAGACCCAAAAGGCAGAGTAGAATGCCAGTTTTTTAAAAATTAAAATCACCTGTGGTAATGACATATATTTCCTATTACCTGTCAAAGCTCAAATCCTGGCAGTGCTCACATTAAAAAATGCAACTACATGCCTGTGCTACATTTCTCTACAATGTAATTATCTCTCATCTGTGCTGAGCTCTCAATCATTGTCATTCTATTGGGAAGGAAATTATACAAATTAACATTTCCCTTCAAATTAATCTTTGTTTCTCAAGTGCCATTCTTCTTGTTATTAAAGGCTGAGTCCTTCTTCCCAGTAAGTAATCTGATAGGGTTATTTGTGTGGGTAAAATGAGTGATATTTCAGACAACTGTCAGTGCCCCTTGTCTCAGATTTTCACTGAAACTGTCATTAGCACGCCAGTGAAATCAGAATCTCTCTCACTCTGCCTGAATTACAACAAGCACAAAAATTTAAGGTACAGGATTGGTTTAGAGCTACAGATGGAAAGGTGTCCAGAAGTCCACCTCTTTACATTTCCCTATCTCAAAAAGAGAAATTGTCCCATTCTTTTAGGATATTGCCTGTTTTCTGATTTGCAAACAACGATGAATTCACAGCAGGAGCAGGGGATTAGTGGGTGATTAAACAAGTGCCAACTTGGGAACTTCTGAGCCCTTGAGCTGACCTTGCACTGCCAGGGGAACCCCCCAGAGCTGCCAACATTCACATTCAGCCCCAAAGCCTGCAGGCTGAGCTGGTCTCTGCTCCCTGGCACTGCTGTGGGGCTCATCTGCTCCCAGGCAGGGAAGCCAACATTGCCCAGAACCCCCAGGATGATTCTGTCTCCCTGCTGCACTGCAGGCTCCTTTGAGTCCCAGTCCTTCCAGGAAGGGGACTGGGGGAACTGGTGCTGCTCCCTCTGCCATATGGTTCAGGATCCTTCCATCTTTCTGTCAGGAATGATGAAGCTGTTTCCACCATTTAATGATGCAACGAGGGATTTAGGTGGGGACTGGGGGGGTTTTGCTGGATGAAAGGGGGCCTCAGATGTGTGACAAAAATTAATAATGTATCCAAGCCCTTATTATGCTGGATTAGATGGCAGGAGGTCAGCTCTTCCATATTAATGCTTCATGAAGGGCTCCTAATAGGATTTAGTGTGGGGAGCACAGAGACACATCCCCCTCCTGCCATACACACGTGTGAATGAAAACAACCTGCTCTATCTTGATTTAAGGAAGCCAAATAAAGCAGCTACACCATGGCTTCTGGCCACAGGCTGCTTTTAAAGAGGCTCAGCTTTAAGGAATTCTCCTGTGGGGCATGCTCAGCCCAGGAGTGCTGCTGGGGGAGAGGTGTTCCTCTCCAATGGCAAAGGTGGATCTTGGTCTCTGGTGGTTTGGGTGGCTGAGTTCATCTGCCTCTCCAATATTCATGGCACACCCCCAGTTTTGTGCTGTTTCATGCAAAACAAAGGCCCAATTCAGAATAAAACATTCTGTCTGTCATTGAGGAAAACATAAATTGCCAGGGTGAGCATTTCACAGGGAGATGTTCCCAGCAGAGGGGTCATCAGGAAAGAGCCTGCACTGGACATAACCAGAATGACTGTCTGTGCCACAGGACAGACAAACTGTGTCTCCCCAGGATGGCTTCAGTCCTGCCAAGTTAATTTGAAATATAAGCATGGGTAGAAGTCATCCCAAGCAGGGTTATTGTCACTGAAGAGGTACCAGGACAGCCAGAGGTGACACAGAGACTCCACCATCAGGAGGAGGCACTTTATTATGAGAAATCTACAGTTTTATAGAAATGTGGTGGACTAAAACCTGATTGGAATCTTCTCACACACTATTGGTGAGCTGTGGACAGCACACTCTGCAGAATTATATCTACAAACACCACTCACAGAAAGAGAGATCCCAGCTGGGTTTAAATTCTTCCTCTGAGCTTTCTCACAGCTTCCCAGGAGAATCCTGGCACAGCAAGGTCTCTGTTCAGAGGATGTGTGATGGCCACAGGGTTCTCAGAGTGATTCCAGACTGAAAAAGGCAACTAGACTAAGACAAATATCATCAGGAGTATTTAGGTTACAAAGGAAATGAACAAGTGAGATGATAGGTTTATAATTTAAAAAAAAATCAATCCAGGTAGTGTGAGTCTTCCAAAGGAGTGGCTCCTCACAGTCAAGGAGATGGATACAAAGAACAGCTGAAAATGCATGTGGAACAGCTAAAAAGAAAAAAAAAACCACAATTATCAAGCAAAAATAATCTTTTCAGAGTCACTCAGAGCACAGCTCATGTTTGCCTACACTGGAAGCAGGTAAACCATCATTAATGGTGCTTAAAGTTTAGCTCTCAAGGCACCTCCTGCAGGACTCTTGTAGGCTAAAATGTTATTTTCTCTGGTACTGAGAAGCAGCTGCATAGCACTGCATTGGCAAATGTGGATTTTGGAACTAGTTAAATACACAAGGGAAGTAATCCTCAAGACACAAAATGCAGAGAAACAAATTTGTCCTTGACTGTTATTTCAGGACTAAATCTAAAATTTTCCAAATTTGTTGAGATATAACTACTGGAGTAGGGTTATGTTTGAAATTTGAGCTTATTTTTAAATTCCTTCCTCCATTGATGTGGAAGAAATGTAAAAAAAATTCTCATTTGTATAAAATCCACTACAGAGTTTTCATAAAATTACCAGATAATTTCAGAAAATCCCAGAATGGTTTGAGTTGGAAGAGACTTTAAAGACCCCCCCCAATTCCAACCCCCATGTCAGGACACCCCTTTCAGAACCAGCTGATAAAGAAACTTCTGCTTTATTAGGATTATATCATCCAGATATGTCAATGCTGCCAAACAACTTCACCCCCAGTTCTCTTCCAGTCCTGAGTTTCCACAAATCCTTACTGCATTAACAGTGGTAGCAAATAAATAAAAACCAACAAGAATGAGAACAAGAGTAATAATAATAATAATAATAATAATAATAAAATATAAGAGAATAAATACAATAATAAAATATAATAAAATAAAATGTAATAATATAATAAATATAATATAATAGAATATAATATAATATAATATAATATAAGATAATATAATATCATATAATATAATATAATATAATATCAATATAATATAATATAATATAATATAATATAATATAATATACATATTCATATAACATAACATATATAACATAACAAATATAATATGATAATTATAATATAATAATATACAGAAACATAATATAAATATAAAGATACATAAAAATAAAAAATGAATGAATGAATGAATGAATGAATGAATGAATGAATGAATGAATGAATGAATGAATAAAACACTCTCTGAAACAAACCCCAGGGATGCTCCTGAGCATTAACTGCCCACACTCTGTGCAACAGGTATCCTTCATCACCTCTATTGGCTTTGTTGTTTCAGTCCAAAACAATTTCTCCACAGGGTTTGATGCACCAAAATGTTCTTTAGGTTGGTTGCATAAAACCACTGATGTCACTGTCATTTTGCTCTGAAGGAATCTGCCCTGCCTCTGAGCAGTCCTGACACCATCAGCTGGGACCTGTGCCCCATAAATCAGAAAACACTCCAAAAAGCAGCACAGATATCCTGCAGAAAACACTTTCCAATTAAACCTACAGCTGATTGCTGTGCTAGGGGTGCTCTGTGTCTGTAAATCAGCAGAGGCAGATGAAGCACAGCCTGTGGGTGAGGTGATGTGAATGAGACACTCCTGCTCTGAAACATTATTTAGCAGATTCCACATTTAAAGAGCAAGCTGTCCCAAAGCTGATGAGCTGGGAGGAATGAGTCAGAGCTTTATCTGGACATATTCAGGTAGAATGAGGTGTAAAAGAAAACTGCAGGTTGGGAGATTCCCCAGCTGAATTCAGACAGGGAGGAGAGAGGGTTGGGAGAGTGAGCAGATGAAAGAAGGAAAAGAGTAGGACAAGGTCTAGAGGATCTGATTTGCTTAGTGATGCAAAAGAAAGAAAACAGGATTGAGGCTGTGCAAACTGAAGAGATTAAAACCATTAAAATGAAACAACATGGGTAGAAGACATATACTGGCTATATATCTTATATATATATATATATATATATAAAGTAGTAGTTTTTCTTTTCCAGCTTTTTATTTAATATTAGTAGTAGTAGTAGTTTTTTAGTATTAGTAGTAGTAGTAGTTTTTCTTTTCCAGCTTTTTATTTAATATTTCCAGTATATATCTTCTATATATACTGGAAATATTAAATTAAAGATTTATACTGGAAGATAAATAAAGATATTTATTTATCTTTAATAAGATAAATAAATATCTTTATATTTATTTAATATAAGATATATTAAAGATATATATATCTTTTATATATATATATATATATATATAAGAAGATATATACTGGAAATATTAAATAAAAAGCTGGAAAAGAAAAACTACTAAGTAGGCCAAGTGCTTGTAACTTCTCAGATGGAAACTGATCTGTTGCTGAAAGGATAATGTAATGCACTTGCTGCTAAGGGCAACAATTTGTATTTAATGACCAGGATCCTTTTACATTTAGCACCCACTCCAGGGATGCTGTCATCCAGCAGTGCCCAAGTTTCTATAAAATACACATTGACACATCAAAAAGCAGGTTTGGGAGCAAGCAATGGAAGGCACAGCCTGAAAATTGTGGTGTTGGTAAGAGTCAGTGGGGTTTGAGGAAGGCAGGAATGTAAAGGACTTCTTCCTCTGGCCTGCTGATACACATGGATTTAATCTTTGCATGGCATTTCACATCAGTGCTTGATCCAGCCCCTGGAATCCTCTGGTTTGCTGAAAGTTTCATGAATCTTTTGGGATTTTTTTAATTTTCCAACCTGGCAGATCAAACCCCAGCAAATTCAGCCATGGAAATGCACAAGTTCTGTATCAAAGTCTTAGCAGGCTCTCATCACACCTGATGCAGGTAGAGACAGGATTTGTCAGCAGGGAAATGTGGCAGCTAAGCCTTGAAATTTCTGTATATTGAAAGAAAAATCTAAGTTAAGGAGCTGGTCACAAGCTGTCACTGCCAGCAACATGTACAGAAGATTCTGAAAAGCTGCAGCAAGCCCACAGATATTCCAGTTAGGTCCTGTCTTGCTTCTTCCTTCTTTACTGGAAAAAAGTGTTTTACTGGGAAAAAATGCAGCTTTTAATAGAGCACTGAGCCTTGCAGCTCTTCTCAGACAAAATATTGTTTGGATTGTATGAAAACACAACCCAACCATGTCCATGTGGGGCTGCTGCTGCCCTTTGCAGGTGTGTCACAGGTGAAAGCAGGTAAAATCAAAGGAAAAGTCTTTCTTCAACATATTTCTGGTGATTTCTGTAAGGAAAATGGCAAACCAACTCACCAACCTGAATCCAAATAAATTGAATTTATTTTATGATGGCAGGATTTTTTAATCTGATCTTTAGAGGAGGTTGGGAAAACCTCAGAAGAAAGCTTGTGTTTTCAATCCTCTTTATTTTCCACCCTATTTGCCCAACAAATTTACCTGATGAATTTGTAGCTCTGACCAGAAAAATGTTTTATCACTGTTTACAAATCAAGCATTTGATCAATACACATCCTTCATCCAGTGGAAATAATATCCTCTAGAATATGACCAATATCCATGGGAAATTGTCAAATCAGAGGTTTTTCACAAAAGACCATGGGTTACATTTTCCAGAGGTTCCTGTTCACAGTCAGAATCAACCAATTTACAATATTTTGAATTTAGTTCATTGTAGTGGTGCAAAATGCTTTCGCACCCATCCCCACCCACCCACCCACACCCTATGATTCCCTAGAAAACTAAAAAATAATCAAACTTCCCTTTTCAGTAGATAGAACTTCCCTGAAAAGATGATCAGTGGCACTTTGGAGGGAAAAACTATTCAGTTACAGTCCTGAATTAATTTTCAGTTACAGTCCTGAATTAATTTTCTATGGAAGCCATTGAATATTTTCTATATTTTGTACTTTTCAGTATAAATCTGTTTAAATACATGTAATGGTGTTTTGTAGTTGTAAGTGACCAAGACTTAATGTCCTTTAATTATTTTGAATTCTAATGAGATTGTGTTAATAATTCACTGATACTGCATATATTTACACATCTTAAAAACTACAGCATTTTCTCATTTAAAAAAAATGTTTAAAAATTAAATCTACAGAGTGACTTTTCAACCTTTTTTAAAGGACAAATTTAGTTAAGGTACTTCATATGCTTTAGAAAAGGCTCATTCAACATCTCTAAGTTTCATTTTCTCAAGGTGACTTTGCTTATTCAGAGAACAGAGACATCAATAATTGTGGAGTTGATCAAATACATTAAAAATTGACATGAATAAAAATACAGGAGGCTCAGATGAGGAATTGATTCCACCCCACACACACCTAAAGGGGCTGGATGAATCCTTTGCAGCAATTTCCCAGTCCCAGGGGTATCAGGATGCCTCTGATGAGGAATTTCAGCTGTCCTGTGTGGAACTGGAGATGCCATCCATCTGTCTGGCACTCAGCACCTGCAGTGCTCTGTGCTCCCTTCTGGAGTTGCCTCTGCTCCCAGCTGTGTGACAACATCTGTCCCCCTGCAGAATGCTCATGGAATGGGAACCTCCTGACTGAGGGGGATGGCAGCAGTGCTGCTGCACAGATGCAGGGATTAGAAATCTATAAATACTCTTCTTTTTCTTCTGTTTAAAAGAGAAAAATGAGCCAATTGCCTTAGAACCCAAACTGATTAATCCCCCCTGCAACCTCATTCCATTCTAAGCACTTCTCCTGAGCTGTCAAAGGAATTTTCTTTCTCCTCTCCCATCCCAAATGTCTCTCATTCAAACACAATTTTGCTGTTATTGCTCCTTATATTGCAGGAGGATGAAGTCACAGTTCATGACCTTTGAGGCCAGTGTCAGCAAAAACACTGAAGATCAGTGTTAGACTCTGATTTTTGGGGCAGAGTCTGCTCAGTCCAGAAATAGAAATAGATAAATAAACCATAATTTTTTGTTTCAGGACTGCTTCTGGTCATTTATGAGGACCAGAATTTATTGGGGTTTTCACTCCTCTCCTGCTCTGTTTATTGTCTTCTCCTGTATTTGTTTATTTTCCCCCAGATGTAGTTGCACAGATGCTGATTTTGAGTCAGAATGGAATATTTGGTGAGGAATACTTTGTACAGGAATATTTTCCCTGTACTTCTGCTGTATTTATTGTCTTCTCCTGTGTGTGTTTATTTTCCCCCAGATGTAGTTGCACAGTTGCTGATTTTGAGTCAGAATGGAATATTTTGTGAGCCTAGGGGCTGCTGGAGACATTTTAATCCCATCCTAATGCAAGGGCCAAGGATCATGGCAGTGCCACTGGTCTCACCTGCTTTATCTCTTGCTGCAATTCCCTTTCCCCAGATTTTACCTCCCATCTGCTGAAGCTCCTACTCTGTGCCATGGCATTCAAGCCTTTTCCAGAATGAAATGGATTTTCAGGGATACCTCAGGATGCAAGTGCAGCCCCATGGGTTTCCCAGGCTGAGCTCAGCCCAGGGGACTGGGCTCACTCCAGAGCCCAGCTGTGGATGCACAGCTGGAGAGAGGCACCAAGGGCACAGCAGCAGAACTGCAGTGGGGTGTGGAGGGGAAGGAACACCCCAAAACCAGCTGGGAACTGTGTTTTCATGTGTCTCATGCCTGAGAATGAGCATTAACCACCAGGGCACACAGCAATGGAACCACACACACATGGAATTGGCCATGAGAGCATCAGAAATCTGAGCTTTCCAACCCATTGCTGGAGTTGGCCTTGTAGGAAAATTGAGCAAGGTGCAGAAATTAGACAGAGAGGATCATAAATCACTAGGGTAATAGACAGGGAAAAAAAAAATGTAAGCAAAAATAAATAGAAAAAAAAAAAAGGATTGCACAATTTCACAATTTGAGGGTTTGATGTGTGAGTCAGCAAAATAGTTTTGAAATGCTCTAGGAACAATCAGAATGTTCCATTTCCCAACTAAATATATTCAAATGAGAGCTGCCTTCAGATATATTTTGATTGACTGTAGCTCAAAATGATTTTTATTTCATCTATATTTTAATAAATATATTTAAGTGAGATCTTTAAAGCAATAAAACAGGAAGGTTTTACAAAAAAACAGCATTATATCACAATATTTTGTTAGGTAGAATTTAGTATTTATGGAAATAAACCTAAGAAGATTAAAGAGCCCCAAGGAGAAATGCCTATGATATTTATGATTGTGTGCTGAGAGATACAAAGCAAATATAGGAAGATTTATCTGCTCTTGATGAAGAGTTACAGAGGAAATGGACTCACTAAAATAGCCAGGCCTGGCATCACTTTTAACAGGGACTCACAAAAAGCATAAAATAGCCATTCCTTGCAAGAACCATAATTTAACTCTGTCTTATTCTGCTTTGAAACCCTTAGAATTTGGGGGAGGGAGAGGAAATCATTCCTTTAAAGCACAGTTCAGAGAGAGAATTGGCTCAGGAGTGATGCTGCAGGATTATTTCACCATCTACACCCTGCTGTAACTGAATATTCACAGTGCAGTGTGTCTAAACACAAGATCTGAGTCTGGAAGAAGCAATTCTCTGACCATTCCTCCAGTTCCAGCTTCCTTATTTCTCCAGAAGGAGCAGACCCAAGGAAAAGCTTCTCTTCAGTGAACAGGAGAGCTGGGAAACAGCTTCCAGCTGGGTGCAGGCAGAGGCTGATTGCAAACACAGGAGTAAAAAACTCGAGGGAATTTCCTTGAAGGAACACTCACCTGCTCCAACAATTCTGTAAATCTCATCTTGTAGAGAGATGGCATTTTTTAATATTCTATCTTCACAGGATTCTACCAGGACAGGACAGCACTGGAGTTTGTGTGAGCATCAGGAGGTTTGAAATTGAGAGGAAATGAAGTGCAGGTAGTTTTGGAGTAGAAACTTAAAGAAATCAAGGGTAGAAGACAATTTAGATCAAAACAGTGCAGCACAATCAGTCCCAGCAAATGTATTGAACATGGGGAGAAACAAAGCCAGAAATGTGCTGTGCAGACAGCTAAATGTTGTTTAACTTGAGCTGGAGATGAAATGAGGAGATTTGGGGCTCTTGAGCAAAGATTCCTTACCAAGCCCTTTAATGTGGGTCAGATAAAAGTGGCTCAGCTGGCCATTTGAATGTTTTGTGATTCTAAACACAGAGTGTGGAATTTTGTGTCTTTGAGGAGGATTTCCACCCTGCACCTTTAGCCCAAGGTCTGTTTCTCCGTGACTTCTGGCACTGTAGCAGTTTCTGAGGAACACAAGGGGAGGTCAGAGGTTGCTGTCAAATCAGTTCCACATCAGATACTGTGATGTCATGTGGCATCAGATTTATATTTGCATTATGGAGCTGTAGACAAAAAAACCCCACACAATAATGCTGGGGAAAAGGTTTCCTCCTGCCAGAGGTGGATATTATTTGAATCAAATAAAAATTCAATCCAATCAGTGGAATTGAACATGAATCACCACTTCATGCATTTATTTAGACTTTGTGATGTGCTTTATTTCAAATTAGGGTGAATCAAAATGAGAAATTTTCAGAGAGTGGTCTCTGAAAAAACAGCAGGAAGGATTATCTGCTTCCTACAGATGTATGTTTCCAGACTGATTATCCCTTGTCTCTAAGAAAATCCCAGCTCTAAAATTCTTCCCCATGCTTTTGGCCTCTATGAAAGTGAATTCTCTTTGGCTTTCTAAGGAGCAAGTGTATGGTGTCACTTCCTTACAATTAAAGCACATGGGAAACTCTTTTACTGACCATCTCACACCCTTTGGAGACAAACTCTAATTTTGTTTCCAGAGGGTGGAGAATTCAATCAGATTTGGTTGAAATTAGTGTGAAAATTAAAGTGGGTGTTTCTAGGGAAATTAATAAGATTAAATTAGATATGTTAAATTAAATAGATGTGATTAAATAAGATATATTTCCTTAGTTAATGATGCTAAATAGATGAACACATCCATGTTTGGTGTGGGTCTCACCAGAGAGATTATTACACTGGATGGAACAGACATTTTCCAGTGCAGTCTATTTCCCATATAAAGAACAGTATAATATCTATATCTGTGATTGCATAAGAGACATTTCTTTAGGAAATGATGCTAAATAAATGAACGCATCACTGTTTGGTGTGGGTCTCACCAGAGAGATTATTACACTAGATGGAACAGACATTTTCCAGTGCAGTCTATTCCCCTTATAAGAACAGAATCATATCTATACCTGTGATTGCAGAAGATATATTTCTTTAGGAAATGATGCTAAATAAATGAACACATCACTGTTTGGTGTGGGTCTCACCAGACAGATTATTGCACTAGATGGAACAGACATTTTCCAGTGCAGTCAGTGTATTCCCCATATAAAGAACACATGTAGGGAACACCTATATTGATAGATGGGCATATGCAGAACAAATCAGTTGGGAGAGCACTGCAGTCACTCCCTTTGCCCTTTTTGCCACCTTTGCAGAGTGTTTGGAGCTGCTATCCTGCTGACATCTTCCCTCAACATGCTGATCCCATCTGCAGCCAGGGTGCACTATGGATGTGTCATCTTCGTCAGGATCCTGCAGGGCCTTGTGGAGGTATGGAAAAGGCAAAACTGCTCAATGGCATGGGGATTGGTAGCCTTTAACTAGCAGCTGTAGCTCTGGGAGGAGGATAGAAATGGTTTTAAATTGATTACTGCTGTTGAGTAGAAAGGATTTCAATGTATGAATTATTGCTGTTTGATTTTCCTTCAGCTGTAAAGTGTCATGGCAAAATGAGAAGCCAGTGAGATCTGCATTTAGCACTGATGTTTCACTGGACTCCTACACTGCATGAGGCTTATACTGCTGTAATTCTCAGCAGTTACTTGTTGGTCAGCATCACAGAATAAATATTTAACTAAAGCCTAAGGTTGTGTCTTAAGTCCTGACCATGCCATGTTTTTATTGGAATGAATAAGAGATTTACCGTAATTTAAAGAGGAAAAAAATAATTGAGCCTCCCCTGCGTCTATGGAGAGCGGGCATGGGCGCGGCGGACGGGCAGGGACGGGGACGGGCGGGCAGGAGGGCGGGACGGGCAGGGACCGGGAAGGGCCGGGGGCAGGGAGGCAGGGCAAGGGAACGGGACGGGCACGGAGGAGGGCCGGGAAGGGCAGGGACAGGGCCGGCAGGGAGGCAGGTAAGGGCAGGGCAGGGACGGGCAGGGACAGGCGACGGGACAGGAAGGGACGGGGAAGGGCGGGAAGGGCAGGGACTGCGGGCAGGGACGGCGGGCAGGGAGCAGGGAAGGGACGGGACAGGGAAGGGACAGGGCAGGGCAGGACGGGGACGGGAAGGGGAGGAAGGGATGGGGCCGGGCAGGGACGGGAAGGGCAGCAGGGCGGGGACGGGCAGGGAAGGGAGGGACGGGACGGGACAGGGAAGGGAAGGGGCAGGGAAGGGAAGGGAAGGGAAGGGCCGGGACAGGGGCGGGAGGGAAGGGGGAAGGGAGGGGCAGGGGGAAGGGGAGTGGCCGGGGCCGGGAGGCAGGAGGCAAGGTGGGAGGGGGGAGGGGGGGGGAGGGGGCAAGGGGAAGCGGGCAGGGGAGGGGGGGGGAAGGGGGGACGAGGACAGGGGGAAGGGGCAGGGAAGGGGGGAGGGGAGGGAGGGGAAAGGAGGGGAAGTGGAAGGGAGGGGAAGGGGAAGGGTGAAGGGGAAGGGGACAGGGAAGGGGAAGGGACGGGTAATGGGCAGTTGAAGGGTGAATGTCTGATCTTTTCCTGTGCCTTTCCTTTGCATTTTCCTTTTCATTCGTTCCTTCCCTTTTCCCTTTCCTTTCACCTTTATACAGGTTATTTTATATAACATATATATGGTGTATATGCATATACCATAATTTTGGATCACAAGTCTGTGTACATTTGTACATGTAAATCAGGAATTACTGTCCATTTCATATAAAAACTTTGAAAATTTCAACACTGCATGTTTCATTTTTCTGCTGCTAAGTTAAAGGCTGGTTTTGAAGAGAAACCTAAAAGATAAAAAGCTGGTTTAAAATGAAATCAAATAATACCATTCAAATACTTACTTTATATGCTCAAGTAGGTTCATTAAAGACAGAGTGAAAAACTTCTCTTAGGAGCATATTTCTAAGTGAAATAGATCTTATTTTCTAGTTTTAGAGCAGTGTCACTTTAATCAGTATTTCCTAAATTTTGCTTTAAATGTTAGGTAAAAAACATAAGGGCTGGATAAAAGGGTCCTGCATTAGAAAGACTTGAGAGAATCTGTGCTGTCATCCTTCCTTGGACCCTGGTTCTTGTGCACTGACACTCTTTAATTATTTGGGATTCTTTCCTGGAAGGGGGAGGGGGAGCAAAAGGAAACATATTTTATATTTGTTTCATACTGTATATTGAATGACTTGAGAAAGAAACGTGTTTTATATTTGTTTCATACAGTCTCTCTAATGATTTGAAGTGAAAAGGAAACAAGTTTTATATCTGTTTCATGCTGTCTCTTTAATGATTTGAGAAGGAAACATGTTTTATATCTGTTTCATACAAATATATGAATGAGAAGGAAACATGTTTCATATCTGTTTCATGCAGTCTCTCTAATGCTTTGAAAAGGAAACATGTTTTATATTTGTTTCATACTGTCTCTTTAATGCTTTGAAAAGGAAACATGTTTTATATTTGTTTTACACTGTCTCTTTAATGAATTGAAAAGGAAACATGTTTTATATTTGTTTCATACAAATATATGAATGATTTGAGAAGGAAACGTTTCATATGTCTTTCATGCAGTCTGTCTAATGATTTGAAAAGGAAACATGTTTTATATTTGTTTTACACTGTCTCTTTAATGATTTGGAAAGGAAACATGTTTCATATCTGTTTCATACTGTCTCTTTATTGACTTGAGAAGGAAACATGTTTCATATCTGTTTCATGCAGTCTCCCTAATGATTTGAAAAAGAAGCATGTTTTATATCTGTTTCATGCTGTCTCTTTAATGATTTGAGAAGGAAACATGTTTTATATTTGTTTCATACAAATATATGAATGATTTGAGAAGGAAACATGTTTCATATCTGTTTCATGCAGTCTCTCTAATGCTTTGAAGTGTTTCACAAAACCCAGCCTGAACAGATATTGGCATTTTTTTCTGTGGCTGTGCTCAGATTTTGCCAGAAGGGTGCAAAGCATTCTCAACCTCTTGTTTATAGCCATTAAAGACAAAAGCTCATGCAAAGACAATTGCCTGAGTGACTGACCAGCTTTAGCTAACTTGTGGCCCCCCTTCCCCAGGGGGTCACCTACCCTGCCTGCCACGGCATCTGGAGCAAGTGGGCCCCCCCATTAGAGAGGAGCAGGTTAGCAACCACTTCCTTTTGTGGTGAGTAGCTCTGCAGCTTTCTCTTCCTTCTATTTGTGATGCATGATTGTTCTCCAAGTGATTTTTCTCCCCTCCCTGCTCACCCCCATGTCTTGTTTTGTAGGTTCCTATGCGGGAGCTGTGATTGCAATGCCTTTAGCTGGGATTCTGGTGCAATACACGGGGTGGTCTTCTGTGTTCTATGTCTATGGTATGCATTCCTGCTCACCTCACTCCAGGATCCTCTGCCCTCTCTAAAAATGCAAAAGCTACTGTTGAGAGGACAAAAAACCCCAGAGAGGTGGGACTTCTAATCTAAAAATACAGCCTGGGTAAAATTCACAGAACTGAATTTAAAGAGAGGAGCATGTAAGGAAGCAAGATAATAAAACAAGAAAAGCTAGCTGACATTGAAACCTTCATTGCTTTCAGCACAGTGCAGACTTCTGGGCAGATCTCTGCTCACATGAGCACCTCTCACACTGATAAAACTGCAGATTTAGAGTGCCTGCCCTGAATAAGTTGTCCTGATTTTTATCTGAAGACCTACCTCGCTTTATCCCCACCAGTTATGTTAACCTAAAAGAATGTCCCAGGGGAATTCATTCTGCATTGATGTGCATTAAGTGGAAGCATTATTTAATAAACTACTCAGGAAGTTCATTGCTGTGTTGAAAAAGTGGCCAGAATCTTCTATTCTGCAGGTAAAAATTAGTGCAGTAATCAAACATCAGCATCTTAAAGCTGGATGGGCCCTCACTTTCAGTTTGGTGAAATGAAATGGAAGCTGTTTTATGCTGCAAATTGATGTTGAGATCAGTGAATAGTCACTTGCAGTGAAATAATTCTGCAAACAAAGCAGAGACCACTTCACTGTGCTGTAGTTCTGCAGGTATTTTGCCCAGGTATTATTCACAGGACCAAACTCTGTTGTAGAGTTATCTCTACTGAGAGAACTCAGGGACGACAACTGCCACTTAAATTTGTTGCAATTCACAGATTTTTCCTCCTTGTTGGCTGTTTTATTGTGCATTTCTTTTTAAAGTCTTTCTTTCTGTTCCAAAGGGAGCTTTGGTATAGTCTGGTACATGTTTTGGCTTTTGGTTTCATATGAGAGTCCTGCAAAGCATCCTACAATCACAGATGAAGAGAGGAGATACATAGAAGAGAGCATTGGAGAGAGTGCCAACCTCCTGGGTGCAATGGAAGTAAGAATCTTACCCACACACTGCTTTCCAATGAGACAGTGAAAAAAAATTAACATCCCAGCCACCAAATAAAGCAACAAAAAAAAAAAATCAAACACTCACCTTAAGACTGAAAAGTGTATTTTGATTAATTTGAACCAATGTGTTCCTGGGGGATGGGAAGATCTTAAATCTGCTGGTGGGTTTCTGGGGGGATGCTGCTTTTCTGGAATGGAATTTGTGCCTCTTTGTCTGCTTCAAATGATAAAAAAGAGGTACAGCTACATTCCAAACTCCAGCTTTATTTAGACTTTTCTTATATCTTGAACTGGAAAAGTCAGTTTCCTTCCTGTATAGTAATTTCTGGAAGGTTTTCCTCTTCCTAAAAGCAAACTGCAGGAAAAGCACTGCTCTGTGTCCCCAGAACATCAGAAAATGCCCATCCTTATTATTTTATGTTTTGTCTGCCAGAAAAACTGCAAGGTGCAATGGAGCTTTGAGATCCATCAGGACATTTCCCATTATTATTGCAGTCATTTTGCTGGAGACTTGTGATCAAGCCTCTCACAATCTCACTTCTGTACTGGTTTAGCTCTCAAGAGCCATGAATGACCTAAAACCATGAATAAACTCTGAATTTTCCAGCCACTTACCATTCCAATTGTGCTAACTAATAATCATCTTATTTCTGAAACTGCTGGAAAGTTTTGAAGAAAATATTTCCATGTTTGCTCACTCACTCAGCAAAATAAAAAAAAAATTGTTTGAGCCTCACTTCATGTGCTTAAATTTTTAGAGCATCCATTCCCAGCAGACCCTCATTATATTTCCTCACTGGTTCTTCATGGAACTCAGGAATTAACAATTTTTGACTTAGCAAAAACTTGATTTAGTATTAAATAAGGAACTGAAAATATGACAGAGTCATTTTTTGATAGCTGAAATTTTTGGGTGCTGTTGAGGGCCTGTCTCAGTTGATATTCAGCATTCAGTGGGGCTCATGCTTTTGAAAATCTGATGTGAAATGAGTTTGGGCTGTGCAATTTCTATTTTTTACTGCAGCTTTTAAATTAAACATTTTTTTTCCAAAGTGATTATCTTGTATCAATAGTTCAGTCGCTTCTAAAATATTTAAGCTGAAATTCTTCCCATACCATCAAGTCAGATTTTCTGGCTGGCTTCTCATTAATTAAGTCACTTAATCCATACCTGTCATTTAGGTGTAATTTAATAGGTATACAAGGTGTTGCACATCTATTCTTGAAGAAAAACCAGTATTCAAATCAACAGGAGACTGAAATCAGCCTGAATTCTTGCTGAAGTGATTTTCAAGCCCTTATCTGGGTATGAATCCTGTGTTTGGATCAACACAGATGGGTGCAAGCCTGGCCTTGTGGACAGGTGCTGGCACCCAGCAGGGCTCTCCATCTGTCTTTTTTTTTTTTTTTTGTTCCTTCTGCAATTCATTTTAAAAATACAATAATACAAACAAAAAAATATACTGACCAAGCAGTTTCAGCTGGGACTTGATTAAAAAAAAAATAAAAAGGTAGAATACTGCAATTCAGATTTAAATATTTGCAGTAAATCTGAAAGAAATCCTGTAGTTAGCGTCAGATCTGTTTCCTTGCACACAGCAACATTGTCTTTTAAAGACATTATTATTGAAAGGCATGACTGTTTTTGTCTTATGGCCATGGATATATTTATATTTCTGACATAAAATCACTTGCACAATTAAGCATCACTGAGTTTCTCCATTTTGTGGCAACATTTACTTGCTGTGCATGGTTGTGCTTGTTGGACCAACCACAGCTAAAAAAAAAAAGGGTGAGGAAAGGGAGGATGGATGGTTGGTAATGACCAGCAGGGTAACTGGATCCCCTTTCTGTGTTTCAGAAATACAAAACCCCATGGAGGAAATTTTTCACATCTATGCCAGTCTATGCAATAATAGTTGCAAACTTCTGTAGAAGCTGGACTTTTTACTTGCTGCTAATTAGTCAGCCTGCTTACTTTGAGGAAGTGTTTGGATTTGAAATAAGCAAGGTATGTAAAAAGAATGTGAAGCTTTTTTCTTAACTAGGTAAATATCAGAGCTATATTTGTAGTATTTTTAAAGAATTATTGTATTAAGTGTTGTAGTATTATTACAATAAAGTATTGTAGGATTTATTAGGAATAGGAAAGAAAAGTGTTACAAATCTTCCTAATGGATTTACACCTTAAACCTTACTCATCCCAGTTTCTTTGACCAGCAGGAAGAAGTGAAGTAGCAACCATGCCAAAGGATGGGATGGGGAGAGGTGGAGGCAGGGTGGGATTTAGTGATGATTTACTTGGGGCTACACTGCAAGCTGAGGGCTCCAAACCAGATCATGCTCGGTGTTAGAAATTTGTAGGGGTGCTCTGAGGCTCCTTGGGATTCCTGTGGGGTTTGCATCAGACCTGCCAGGTAAATATGAACAACACACAGAACCCACTGGAGCCACCACAAGAGAGCTGCTCTCATTTTGCCATGTGTGCAGAGCACTTGGAGCACCACCAGGGGATGGTCAGTATTTTATTTTTCCCTGCATCCAAAGCTTTTCAGACCTATCATACACTTTGCAGCTTGGTCAGAAAGCAAAGGAAAATTGATGATCCACAGGGAACATCTCTGGGAGTGTGAGTCTTGCTGCAAAGCTGCACCAAACACTGAAAGAAATGCAACAATTCAGTTTTACACCTTTGAGCAGGAATTTCCTGAAGATTCTGACACGGGGGCTGTAAAGCTTTAGCTTAAATATAAACTATGAAAACAATCTATAAACTGCAAGTGGCATGGCATCAGAAGTTCTTAAAAATTCTCACTGCACTTCATCAAATAAAATTTAAAAAAATAAAAGAAAAACTTCAGCTCACTAGTTTTGTTCATTTCACAACCGAAGGCTTTAAGTTTTAACACAGAGTGTGACATTGAAAGGAAATCATTAATTAGCTGCTGAGTGCTTCAGAAAACAAAGAATCAAATTTTTTCTTATGGTTTATACTTTGCTAATTCTAATTTTAATTTTAGGTGGGTATCTTATCTGCTGTGCCACACTTAGTGATGACAATTATTGTTCCTATTGGGGGACAAATTGCTGACTTTTTAAGAAGCAGGCAGATTGTTTCAACCACCAATGTGAGAAAGATAATGAACTGTGGAGGTAAGCCTTTGCATTTTATTTAGAAGTCTCTTGAAGGGATTTGATGCTCCTGTTGTGTTCTGTGTAGAATAAAGAAACAAATTGCACAATTGTGTGTTCTTAGGAGGCAATGCTTTCTGCACTTTTTATGCAATGCAGGTGTAGTCACTAAATAAAAGAAAACACAGGTGCTCTCATGGGCCATGGAGTTATTTGGTGTTTGGAAAACCAAATACCAAATAGCTAATAATAATAATAATAATAATAACAATAATAATAATAATAATAATAATAATAATAATAATAATAATAATAATAATAATAGTAATAATAATAGTAATAATAATAGTAATAATAATAATAATAATTCAGACTATTAAAGAAATAGATGAGGTCTTGGAGGGGAATTTGCCTACTCTTAGCTGTTTACTCAGCCTTAGCTGCTCTTCTAAACACCCTCTTCACTAAGAGAGCCCAGACCACTACCTGACATTACATCCCTGACTTCTGAGGTGTTAAAGTCACATTAGCTGTGGTGAGGGCTGGAAAATCCATGAGCAGGTTACCCCTGAGAGCTGACTGGAATGACCTAACCATGTCCCAGATATTTATTTTCATCTTACAAATGACAGAAAGTGGCAATAAATTAACATATAAAGAGTAAAAATATTATTTGAGAGAGGAATAACGTGTTTTTTTAGAGATGAAAGAAATACCTGGTTGTATCTCACTCTGAGGCAATGTTTTATTTGTGTTCCTGTGAAATATCATGGCATTCCAAGGCCTGCAGTTCTTGAGAGGGAATGTAACTCAGTGTCTGGTTTTTATTTATTATTTCACCAGGTTTTGGGATGGAAGCAACTCTTCTTCTCGTGGTGGGATATTCACACAGCAAAGGAGTGGCTATTTCATTCTTGGTGCTTGCTGTAGGCTTTAGTGGATTTGCCATATCTGGTAAGATTATATTACTATTGACACTAAACTATTTTATCCAAGGAGACAAAACATCCATCTTTGCTTTTGTTCATGGATAGTAATTAAAAAAACCCACTCACTTTGAAATTCCCATTATTTGTTATCATGGTAAAGGAATGTACATTTGGTATTACAGATTTTATATTAGATTATTTCTGTTCCAATAATTCAATCTTTTCCATGTCCATTGCAGCAAATTAGGCTCTCTTCTCATTAAGATGCTAATCTACATTACAGATTGTTCTTGAAATCAAGCATAGAAGACAAATGGACTGGTTTTACATATTGATACCTAAATTTACACATCTTTGTTTAAATAGAAGTATTTTTTTCCCACTGTATGCTGGTTATTTCTTTGCTAATATTGTATTATTTTATTAATCTGGAGCCTGTTAGTATTATATTATTTTGGGGCCTAACTGCTAGAATTTCTTTTCTGAATTAAAGAAATTCTAACAGTTTTCCTCCTTTCCTGCTGATTCATCAGCGCTTTGCCTTTCCCCTTCCCAAGCACAGGTCACCTGGCCTCCCCTTGTGCTCCCACTGTGACTTCAGCATCCTCTCCCATGCTGGTTCCTTATGGCTCCCTTTCATTTGGTGCCAAACATCTCAAATCTCCTCCAGTAAATCTGCCCTTAATCTCATGCATTCTGCAAGGAATCATTCTTGTTTTGTACAATTTGGGAAGGGTGTTGCACTTTCCCCCAGCTGACCATATCCCACTGCCTGCCCTTTCCATCACACCCTCTGTATCCAAAGGTTTGGGTTCTGTTCTCACTTATTTAAGTTCTTATTTTGGGAACAATTCCTTCTGTCTCTTTAGATTATTTAAATAGTTGCTGCATGCATTTTCAACAGAATTGTGCTGCTGAAAATGCAAGAGAACAAGTAACTATCTTTCAAAATTAATTAGTAATTCAGTTATAGATACTGGGTTTTTTCTCCATTTTAACTCTGAAGAATAGAAAATAACTCCCTTCTGCTGATCTGTGTGACAGAAAAATGTGGGCAATAGGAAGAGAACGTGTTACACACTGGAAGAAGATAAGAGATGTTATTTTCAGCATAAAATGGTCATGGAAGGGACTGTGAAATGCAAGTTCTTTCCTTGCCTAAGTATCTTCTGGGTTCCCTACTCCACACAGACACTGCTGGGAGGTTTTGGGGTTTTCTTAAACTGCAGTTTTGGTAGAAAATTTACCTGGTATCCCTTTAAAATATTTTAAAAAGAAATGAAAACCCAGAGTCTCTCTAGGAATATTTAAGCCTTGTAAGTCTTTTAGGGATAAAGAAATGCAATTAGGCAGCCCAAATATGTTACAGTAAAAGTGTCATGTCACTTTTCTCAGCTGCAGTGCTGCTCTGCTCTGGGTGTGAACACTCACTGACCTTTCTGTTGCAGGATTCAATGTCAACCACTTAGACATTGCCCCAAGGTATGCTAGCATTTTAATGGGCATTTCTAATGGAGTCGGGACCTTGTCTGGAATGGTTTGCCCTATAATTGTTGGAGCAATGACAAAGAACAAGGTAAATGCAAACACCATTTTCAAATCTTCCAGTTTGATACTACTGGTTTAAAGAGAAAGACCTTTCTATAATACAGCTTGCAGGATATCCATGCTGGAGTCTGGGACTTGCACCCAGGGATGCAAATTTGAGGAATGCTTCACTGTATGCCCATTAGGTTGATGCTTTTGTGGGCTGACCAATTTTTCAAAGAAAGATGGATATAAATATTTCTGAAATGGACACGTGAATGTTTTAGCTGTGCTATCACAACCTCCATCCCTAATTTAAATCTTGCAGCTCAGAAGAATTAGGCAAATCTATGTGCTGCTCTGATTGGGCAAATTTCCTCTTTACAGACACCTGAAGAATGGCAGCATGTCTTCCTCATTGTTGTTTTAATTTCTTGTTTGGAGACACCTGAAGAATGGCAGTATGTCTTCCTCACTGTTGCTTTAATTTCTTGTTTACAGACACATGAAGAATGGCAGTATTGTCTTCCTCATTGTTGCTTTAATTTCTTGTTTAGAGACACGTGTAGAATGACAGTATATCTTCCTCATTGCTGCTTTAATTTCTTATTTTCAGACACGTGAAGAATGGCAGTATGTCTTCCTCACTGCTGCTTTAATTTCTTGTTTAAAAACACCTGAAGAATGACAGTATTGTCTTCCTCATTGCTGCTTTAATTTCTTTACAGACACGTGAAGAATGGCAGTATTGTCTTCCTCACTGTTGCTTTAATTTCTTGTTTACAGACATGTGAAGAATGGCAGTATTGTCTTCCTCACTGCTGCTTTATTCTCTTTAATTAGATGGCAGTATTGTCTTCCTCATTGCTGCTTTAATTTCTTTACAGACACGTGAAGAATGGCAGTATTGTCTTCCTCACTGCTGCTTTAATTTCTTGCTTACAAACATGTGAAGAATAACAGTATTGTCTTCCTCATTGTTGCTTTAATTTCTTCTTTTCAGACACGTGAAGAATGGCAGTATGTCTTCCTCATTGCTGCTCTGGTGCACTACGGAGGTGTGATCTTCTATGGCATATTTGCTTCAGGAGAGAAGCAGCCCTGGGCAGACCCTGAGCAGACAAGTGAAGAGAAGTGTGGCTTTATTCATGAAGATGAACTTGCTGAGGAGACAGGGGACATTACTCAGAATTATGTAAATTATGGTACCACCAAGTCTTACGGTGCTACGACCCAGGTCAATGGTGGCTGGCCTAATGGCTGGGAGAAAAAAGAGGAATTTGTACAAGAGGAAGTACAAGACTCATACAACTACAAGGAAAGAGATTATTCATAACAAACCTAAATATTTGGTATATTTTGTAGTGTTTGTGATTCAATTCATTGTGATTGTTTGCACACAGAAATAAAAAGTGGTATAAACATGTAAACACATATCAAACAGGAAGGTCTTACTGTAAAAAACAAAAATACATCAAAGTGCAATCTGTATGAGTTGTGACGTTATCACTTTCATTAGGTTATATTTGTTCTATAAACATTAGAGTTTTAAGGGTTTACTGGTCAAAGCTATAGAGGCAAGTAGATACTTTACAGTATACAAGAGCTAAGACTCATAATTACAGATTAAAGCACAACTAAGCAACAGAGTTGGCACATCTAATGCTCTTTTTAGAAAGCCAAAATTACTTGATCATTAAAAATGCACTTATATATTTGTTACACTGTATTGAGGCTGTGTTGGAGACACACATTTACTCAGTGCAATGTAGGAGTTGGGTGTTTAGCCTAGGACAAGAGCTTTCTCGAGGAAGGAAGGCTGAGTCCCAGGCAATGATGAGGATTGATCCAGTTCCCTTGCTGGTAATTGCATCAAGCCCAAAGAACAAATAGGGCATATTGTATGTTTATGGTGATTACATGCTGCAGGCTACTCTGTGATAAATAAAGGAATTATTTAGGAGTTTTATACTGAATGTTTGGGCACAAATCCTTATTTCTAGCCTTTACAGAATCTCATTAAATTATAGACATTGTCATGTCCTTCCCTGCGTTTATCAACTAATATAAAAACCATATAAAATATTGAGTCTGGCTTTTCAGGCAGCCTGACAAACCCCTTTATCAAAATACAAGCTTTATTATTCTGTTCTTTGCAGTATATTCTGAATTTGCACTGGTGTCTTTAGAAAGAGAAAAAATACCCCAATATAACAGAGAAAAGAATATAGTCTTTTACAAAATTCCAAAGAGAAGTTTATTATGAGCAAATAGCCCTATAAAAAGGATGCATTTGTTTTGCAGGATATTTTGAAACCAATAGAAGAAACAGAGAATAATTTAACCCTTATCCTTCCCTTAATAGCTTTCATATTTTTACACATTGTGCCACAGTTGTATACATAGATATGTTTATTGAAGATACTGTAATTATAGAAAATGCTGTTATTTTAGAAATCCCTGAAATAAAAGTTGTATTTGTCTTTCAATCAAACCTAATAATAATAATAATAATGGATGCTGAATATGAGCAACATAAAATCTCACAAGAAACCAAAGTGGTAAATAACTAGTGTTGGGTTGGAAGAAGCCAACAAGCACCACGCTTGTCCTTTGAGCAAAACTCAACAGTGACTGCAACATTAGTGTACCAAGCAATAAGTGCAATGCATTATCAAGTGCAGAACCTTCTAGATGATATATTAACTCTTAAACATTTAGCTTGTTGTATATACTTGGGGTGGTTGGGACTGAACCAAACTGAACCAACTGAAGTTAGCAACACCAGACCACTTCTTAATACTCTAAAATGGCAACAATGATCCATTTCTTAATTCAATCCAATGAATATTATTGTATGTAATAATCCATTCTGGATTCTTGGTCTGTTCATTGTATTGTGCTAGTGATTGGAAACCCTGCTACCGCAATATACAACTTGAGGATTGTTTTATTTTTCTCCTTTTTTTTAATGCAAATCATACCTTGACCTTAAGAGAAGAAGTATTTTGCTTTGTGCCTCAAAGTGATGTAAAACGTGACCATAGCTTCTGCTGTGTTTAATGAAAAAGATGTGGACTGTGTCACTTTTGTTGCTGCAAAAAGTGTTAATAAAATGCTCTATTTATCCTTTTATATAAAAAGGACCACTAGAGTTTTCTTGTAATTTTTAGATGTGTTTTAATGTAGAAGACTGCAATTACAGTGGCTGCAGAACAGATTCTGCTGCTGACATGGAGAGAGTCTCTCAGCTGGGAGCTCTGCTCCACACCCAACCTCTCACTCTGTCTGTCCTTGCCTCCAGGTGGGACAGGCACCTGTCTCAAGGTGTTTGTGCATCCACCAGGAGGATGGCTGGCATAGGTGTGCAGGGGAAAGGAGCAGGAGACATGCAGTGAGCCCAGGAAAGACAGATTAATGTCAGTGAGAAAGATGGCACAGGTGACAGAAAATTAAAAGGTACACGTTGCTGTTGGTGGAATTTTTCCTCTTCTTGATTATCCAACAAGGATCCTTAATCAAAACATACTCCTTTCCATCCACTTTTAGATAAACCCCACAGCAATCAGTAATCCTATATTAAAGAATAAGGATTTTTCAAATAAAATTTTTACTTTTCAATAATTTTCTTTCACCAAGTAGAATAATGCAGAAACATCAAACTGAGAAAAAGGCTCCAGAGCACTAACCAGAGCAGCAGGCCCAGTGCTTCTCACCTGAAAGATTCAAAAGGAGGAGAAGTAGGGGCTTCAGAATTAATGTTGAATTTATTCTGGTGAATGGACAGCTCAGAAAATACAAACTAAATAAAAATAAACTCTTAATTTTCAGAATCTTGCAGGTTCTCTATCCTGGAATTATTTAAATAAATTCCTTTCATTAAATACAGGTAGGGTGTTTTTCTTAGCTTGAGACCTTTGAATTAAGTAGAACAAAGGAGAGACTTTAATCCAGGCTTTAGACACTGCACTGTTCAGCCAGCTACACCTCAGTAAGGACCCAACGATTGCCTATGAATGCTACATCACTCAGGGAATCTCCACATTCTTATTTCAGCTCTCTGCTTCTGCTTTGTCTCCTTCTCTTCCTCTTTCAATGGCAGAGCAGAAGAACCCATTCTTTTGGGAAGAAGGAGCAGGATGGGTCTGAAGGTTTTTACTTCTTCACAGACTCCTGTTCATGTGAAAATACAGGAAGAATTATCAGGAACTTGACAGAGAAGGAAGAAGGGGGGAAATGGAGAAAATAATTGGGTTCTTCAAATACAAGAATCAGCAGCTCTGCTTTAGGAAAAAGGAGAGTTAAGGGGACATGACCCCTATATTCCTTCTCAGTAAATAGATTTATGTTTTTCTCTTGCTGCTTCATTTTTTTATAAATCAGCACTGCTGAAATACACCTCTCAGCCTCTTCTGGGCTGTGCTCTTTCTGCTCAGAGGTTCAGAGAGCTGCTCTGCAGCCCTGTTGCACAGGTGTGGTGTAGTGCTTCCCTCCTGGAAGTCTCAGAACCTTGGATCACCTCAGTTTGTCAACCAGACCACGTTCACAGTCACTTCATGGTTTGGTCTTGTCACCAATTTCTGTCCTGGTCCCCATCTGGTACCCCTTGCTCACTTACTATGTTGAAAAAAGAAAAAAAAAGAGTTGTTCCTCACATTTTAATTTATTGTTTGGTTATCTTTTCAAGGAGGTAAGTTAAAGGAAAGGATGGAATCCAAAATCCATTTAAATTGTTAGGAAACTTTGCATTTAGATGGGCCAGAACAACACCTCAGATGTTCATCTTCATGTCCTCAAATGATTCCATACAGACAGTATCAGTCAAATTGACAAGTCTTAAAATATTTGAATCTCCCTCAGTGGGATCCCTCTGTTAACACACACTCTTTGTTGCAGAGATAAAGCTATCATAAAGTGTTCTTTACTTTCAAAAGTGATCATGAAATTCAATTGATCAAATGGTAAAAAAAAACTTGCCTAAAGGGAAAAAGAAAGCCTCAAGGTAAAGGTTGAATAAAAGTTACAAAAGAATATCTGCAAATATGAATTAAATTCTCTTTCAGCGTGGAGCCAGGAATAGGAATGAGGCTGAAAGTCAGAATAAATGTCACAGTTCAAAGCTGTACTGTGAGGAAGATAACATCACAGCCTCAGTTGCTGCCTCTGAGAGATGAAATGCTTTATTCCTTTCATGCTAAGCTGTGAAGCACTTTAAAGGCTGCTATAAGTCTAGAGTCACTCCTTAACAGCAGCTGCTTCTGTACTTATTTGAAATTTGTCTGTGTTTTTTGCATTAATAATTTTCATAGTGCTGGGAGATTTAGGAGTAAATAATCAAAGGACCTAGAAGTAAAATCAGATATTTTAATTAGTTATCTATGGATCTCTATCCAGCTAGTGTGTCTATTCTAGCTCTTCACTCAGCTGTAACCCCAAGCACAAAAAATAATAAAATTTATTTTCTGTTTCCCTACAGAAGCCTGTGTGCTTAGTTATACTGAGTCAAGTGCTCAGACAAAATCTGCCATCTTTGGGAATTCATGCTCAAAATGATTGTTGGCAAATCTCTCCTGGGTAAAATTTTAACATCAGAAACATAGAATCCTTGCAATTTTGGTTTCAGGTGAAAGAATTTCTTTCAAACACCACAGGTGAGAGGTTAGAAAACAACACAGAATTCCATTTTTAGCAAGGGTTTAACCTGTGACAGGCTCTCATCTGTAAGAAATCAGGTAAAGAATAAATATGAAACAGACTTAAAGTCAGACAGGAAAATTAGAAATTACAGGAAATAAAGCACTGTAGGAAACTTGAGGAAAAGCTTACAGAAGAGCTGAAAAAATTCCTCACTTTTTTCACAATCACAGAATGGTTTGGAATGAAGGGACAGTGAGGAGAAAAAAACCTGAGTTTTAAATACCTGGTCACTCTCCTGAGGCTAAGGTGGGCTCAGAAGTTGCCACATTCTGTGGCCCCCACCCTCGTGTCTGACACATTTCTCTGCCAGGGTCCTGGGCATTCTGCACTTGCACCCTCTTCAAAAACGATGCTTGGAAGCAGAAAGTGAATGCTGAGAAAGCCTCTGAAAGCTAAAGCATTGCATTGTTAAGATTGGAATGTTGCCATTTAATTAGAATTTGTGTTGTATAATTATTATTATACACTGGCTAGGTGCCACCAGTGGGCCTGCAATCAAAGAGTTTGGGAGGAGAACATGATAATTTCCTTCAAGGTAAACATCAGAGCACTCAACAAAACTCTTTTTGTTTTTAATCTAGAAAATTCCAATGTTTTCCCTTTTTTTGTAAATGTTGCTTGGTGGAATTAAAATTGAATCAAATAAAGGTGAGGTCAACTTTCTTCTCAGTTGTGTTTTTCTGGGGAATTATGTCAGATCTTAGGGTCAATACAGCACAAGGAGTTTACCCTGCATGGGGGAAACACCAAATGGACTGAGAGGCATGTGATGGGCAATATATATATATATTGTATGTGTGTGTATATATATATATGTATATATTTTGTGTGTGTATATATGTGTATGTATATATATATGTATATATTGTGTGTGTATATATATGTGTATATATGTACATATATACATATATGTATAGATCGTGTGTATATATATATATTTTGTGTAAATATATATATGTATATATTGTGTGTATATATATATATATTTTGTGTGTATTTATTAATATATATATGTATATTTTGTGTATATATATGTGTATAGATATATGTATGTATATATGTATATATTGTGTGTATATATGTGTATTTATATATGTATGTATATATTGTGTGCATATATGTAAGTATATATTGTGTGTGCATATGCGCATATATATGTATATATTTTGTATATATATGTATATATTGTGTGTGTATATATATATGTATATATATAAGTATATATATATATTGTGTGTGTATATATATGTATATATTGTGTGTGTATATATTTTGTGTGGATATATATGGGCATTCATATATGTATCGATATATTGTGTATATATATGTATATTTTGTGTATATATATACATATATATGTCTATATTGTGTGTATATACATGTATATATTGTGTGTATATATATTGTGTGTATATTTTGTGTGTATTTATGTGTATATATGTGTATATATTGTGTGTGTGTATATATATGTGTATATATAGGTATATATTGTGTGTGTTTATATGTGTATTTATATATGTATGCATATATTGTGTGTATATATATGTATATATATTGTGCGTATATTTTGTGTGTATTTATGTGCATATATGTATATATTGTGTGTATATATATGTCTATATATATGTCTATATATGTCTATATTGTGTGTGTACATATGTATATATTGTATGTATATATTGTGTATATACATATGTATATATTGTGTGTGTGTATATATATGTGTATATATATATATATATAGTGTGTGTGTATATATATGTATATGTTGTGTGTACATATATATATATGTATCTATATGTATGTACATAGTGTGTGTGTATATCTGATGAATGCATGTACAGAAGATGCTGGTTGGCACACACAGGTATGGATGGGGTTTTTTCCCTCAGAAACCACAAGGTGAACCCTGAGCACCTGGCTCTGCTCAGCAATCCTGCAGGTGATGGCTCTCAGGGGCTGCTCCTGACTGCAGGTGTGATGGCAGGGGGAGAAGTGGATTGGCTGAGCTGTGTGAGACAGCATTGTCCTCTGCATGAACGTGAAAATACTGCTCATGTCTGCTCTTTAATTACAAAAATATAAATAAAAATAAAAATAAAATAAAAAGAAAAGTAAAAATAAAAATAAAAATAAAAATAAAAATAAAAATAAAAATAAAAATAAATAATCACCCCGTTCTTCTTAGTTCTTCCAAGCCTTCTGATGTTTACATTCTTGTCATGAACTTTCTCACACACTTTCTGTAAATAACTCATTGTTTTGCATTCTTTTATGGAGGAGGAGAAATTTGATGGACTGTTGTCTTGCCCAGTGTCATTGGAGAGGTGGCACTGTCACCCTCCAACCCACTGGCACTTTGGAAAGTCTATAAATGTTGGAGTCAGAAAGTAAACTTCCCTTCTTCTTACCTTGGAGTTCCAGTGTCCACGTTGTTTTACTTTGTGTCCTACTGTGACAATAAAATATAATATAATATATTATTATTATTATTATTATTATTTTATTATTATTATTATTATATAATATAATAATAATAATAATAATAATAATAATAATAATAATAATAATAATAATATCTCTGACCAAACTCTAAAACTTTTTGGCTCATTTTAAATAACCTGAAAATGAAATAAATTACAGAAATTATATACATTAAATATCCTTTCCAAATATGTGTTTGAGCAAACATACATTTGAATATTTTTCCATATATCTCAGTCATACCCAATTAAAGACACTTCTCTCTCATTTTTATATGGTGAAGACATTCCGTTTTGGAAAAGACAGAAATGAAAATCTAAGAAATCAGAATTCAATTTTTAAGCAAATTATTTTAAAGGACATTTTTGTGTGTTTCATATGAGTAAAAAGAAAAGGTAGTTTTCTAAAAAGCACTTTCTAGTTAATTTATTTTCTTGCCTAAGAATGATTTTATTAGCCTAGAAACTTGCTCATACAATGCCAGCCTGATGCAACAGCAATTTACTGTTTATATTACTAAATGCAAATACCCCATGTTTTATTTAGAATAGAATCCTTTGGGCCATCAGTGCCTTATTTTTTCTTGTGCATTAATTTATTTGGAGAGGACACAAAAGCTACATAAGAGCTGAGATCATTTGAGTTGTGTTGGAACAGCAGCACTATTTAACATTTAACTGTTGGCACTCATTTAAGATCAATTCCCTGACTGACACTTCAATGCACAGACTATGGCACTTTGGAGAATCAAAATTTCCTCCACCAAAACACCCAGTTCTGCTCCCTGTGGAGGGATGTGCTCTGGAGGCACTGATGTCTCCACAGTGAAGATAACCCAAGTTCCTCAGATCTGTCCCTGTTTTACTGAGCCCTGCTGGAAACAGGCTCTGAAATTCTCTTCTGGAGCTGTCACCACCACCTAGGAGAGTCTCCACAGTGAAGATAACCCAAGTTCCTCAGAACTGTCCCTGTTTTACTGAGCCCTGCTGGAAACAGGCTCTGAAATTCTGCTCTGGAGCTGTCACCACCACCTAGGAGAGTCTCCACAGTGCTCCTGCTCCCTAGGATTCATTCTGTGTTCCCTTTCAGCACAGCAGAAGAAATAGAGAGAAGGTCCTTACTACATGTTTTCCTCAAATTCAAAGCTCCTGGAATTTGTTAATTGTCTGTTAGACTGGAAGCTTTATTTTCACAGGACCTCACAGTGAAGTGGTTCAGCCTGAGAGTACCCCTGGGCTATGGCTGTGGCTGCAGGGAATCCAGAGCCTCAGCTATCAGTCTCACATCCCAAGGGATGCTCAAATCCTTCTGACACTGAACTGATCTCCTGTGATCTCCTGTCTCTACTCCTTGCTTAGCATGAGTTGGGAAGAGTGTCTGAAGCAAAGAAAACAGAAGTTGGTATGACACAGAGCAAAAGAGGGGAAGGGGTGGCTCTTGCTCACCATGGGATGCATCCATCTCCACTTGCCATGGTGCCCAAATGACAGATGTTCCAGATGTTTTGGTTCCAGCATTGTGGCATTCTTCACAGGGGTCTCAGGATGAGGGAAGAGATGAGAATCTTCACTCCATGTTTCAGAAGGCTGATTTATTATTTTATGATATATATTATGTTAAAACTATACTAAAAGAATAGAAGAAAGGATTTCATCAGAAGGCTGGCTAAGAATAGAAAAGGAATGAATAACAAAGGTTTGTCTGTGACCCAGACAGTCTGGACAGCTGGGCTGGGATTGGCCATTAATGAGAAACAACCACAGAGACCAATCCCAGACCCACCTGGTGCATCCCACAGCAGCAGAGAATCATTGTTTGCAGTTTGTTCCTGAGGCCTCTCAGCTTCTCAGGAGGGAAAATCCCAAGGAAAGGATTTTCCATAGAACATGTCAGTGACACAGCATCACTCAGGTAATGTGCCTTAATGCTCACCTTAATTTCTGTCAGTAGTAAAAAAGGTAAGTCATGCATAAAGACAATCCCATAAACAATTAAACAGCCCAGAGAAATATCAGAAAAAAGCCTCCTGGTCTGACTAACAAGAGATCTGAAAGCCCTGCTTGGAAATTAATTTAATTTAATCTTGAAAATATATGGCTTTCTCCTATGTTATAAAAAAACACAGGGAGTCATACACAAGTTTTTTAATAGGAGGATGCTGGTGGCATGGCTTAACCATTCCCTGTGGAATTGCTCCTTTCATTTCAAGCAGCTTTGGCTTTCCTTCCTTTACAATGAAATCACATTCCACGTGATTCTCCCTGGAATAATCTCACAAAAATCTCACAAAGAAATGCAGAAAAAGGAAGGTGTGAGAAGGAACGAGACTGAAAAGAATCCTCCAGATGATTCAGGGGAGAGATTCAAAGGTCAATATCAAAACAGGCTGCAAAACCAAACATCAGAGAAGGCAATAAAATCAATTAGCAAAATTCTATTGCTGATTTTGAAAGCTAATTATCTTAATAACAGGGTATAAACCTGTCACATATTCAAACAATTTTGGGCAGCTTCATTCACTTCCAAAATAGATGGTCCAGGTAATTTTTTAGGAATTAAACTTTCTTTAAAAACCTTTTTTGATGAGCATACAGTTTTGTTCATAGAGTTTGTATGAACAAAAGGTGTTCACAGAGCAGCTTGAAGCCTGGAGTGACATTGTGGCTTTGCCTCTGTTGCCTGAATAGACAGGGCAGCAGCCACCTGGTGACATCTAAAATTAAATGATGTGCATCTCCTGAGGAAAAATACTGCAGTCCATCCCTTCCTTTGGTGTGTGTGGCCATTAATTTGTGATGAATAACAAAGTACAGGAAGAGACAGAGATGAATTATTGATCTGCTTTTGGGCCCTAATAAGAACAAGTTTACAGTTAATCTCTAAAGCACTTTTAGTCTTGTTGCAGTAAGAAAAACAAATTTAATTAATCCTCTGTTTTTCTTGAGATTGATAGAATGGATGACAAAAAAATCAGCACCATATTCCTACCAAGGCATTTATGAATGGACACTTGCAGATGTCATTCTCCTCAGTCTCTATCTGCAGAAAGAGCAGAGATTGTCAGTAACAACTTTGACAGTCAGCATGGTTTGGGGTAAATTTTGCAAAATGCTCACACTCTATTTGCAGCAGATAAAATGCTTTACTAAGAAAATACAGGCACACTTCACCATTAAGATTTGATCTCATGTTTTGAATTAACCTGGAACAGGTCACATCACCCAAGTAAGCAATCCTAGACTTCACATCATCTGTCAGGAGGATCCTCTTTTACCAATCCTACCTTCACAGTCCCTGGAGGAGTTAGGAAAAGACTGGATGTGGCACTTAGTCCTGTGGTCAGGTTTAGTAACAGGCTGAACTTGATCTCAAAAGCCTTTTCCAACCTAACTAAGTTATCAGGGCAACAATTTTAGGTAATCCTCCACTCTGATACAGCACAAAAAATGGGACATCATTTATACATTAAATGGAAGAGATGAAAATGCCTGCATGAAGTAGCAGTTCTAATTTTAATTTTTAAAATTATAGTAGTTTTAGGTAAACTCATCTCAAGCCCTTTGCATTAGCATTTACTTAATGTTGTTGAATTTATTATAAGCTAAAGAACAGAAAATCTCTCCTTTTCCCCTTGAGGGTTTAAAGGAAGTTAAAGTCCACAGGCAGAAGAATAAACCCACCTTTAATTCCTCCTTCTTCTGCTGCCCCCAGATGATGCTCAGACCTCCAAACGAGCATGTGCCACAAAGAGTCACTGGAAATTCTGGTTGTACTCTGTGGGTTTATTTGTGTGTGTGTGTCTGAAGGCTGAAGACTGCAAAGGCAAGTGCTGGCAGTCAGGAAAAATCAGAATTAAAATTTGCATGTACAACCTTGACTGGCTTCTTTTCCATGTACGTTACAATGAATTAATTTTGTTTTTCATGACACCTCCATGTCACTCAGCCCACAAACTAATGAATGTGCTTTCTCCTCCCTGCTCAGTGTCATCACCCCATTTAAATCCTAATCTGAAGACAGGATGATCATTTTCCTTGATTGATCTTCAGTAGTTCTCACCTCTACAGTGTCCCAGTGCTTCAGACATGGATCTCTGTTTCCTCAGCACTATCTACCAGGAGGGCCTTGACTGCATATTTCATAGAAAACAAAATCCAAACACAGAAATCATAATTCACTTAGAGGGCACTAATTTGAGAACTTAATTGTGCTGTTCAAGAGCAATTTGTGATAAATTAAAGTACCTAAGTTTAGAACACAGCCCCCATGTCAGCTGCAGTTACAAATGCTCTGTTGCCATCAGTCAGATGCACCCTATGACCAGAATCAGACTGCATCTTCTCTGTCATGCCAGAAATAAGAATTGCAGCTATTTAATATCCATGAGAAGCTTTGCTTCTGTTTTTTAAATAGCTTGTTGATATTCTCAGTCTGGAAATTCTGGAATGAGAGCAAAAGGAAATCACTCAATTGGGGTGGCATTCCACCACCTCCAGTAAAACCCCATCCCCTTTTCCCAGTGACTCGCTGACAATCCTCTGCCACAGCCAAAGCACATTTGTCAATTAATGGAACAAGCTGGTTTTTCTTCACCTACATGAACTGGAGCTCTGCACACAAATTAATATTTGTCCCTTTGAGTACAGTGAAGTGACAGCTTTCAAAATTTCAGTAGACAAATGTAATGATTGCACATGTGGCTCTGGAGCCCGAATATTTCATTGCATTCTTTCAAAAAATTTAAGGTTTTAAGCATATTAACTCTCTGAATGAGTAATTATCTATTTCTGAAAGGTTTGCTCCTTATTCTGTGAAAGAATATTTGCATTTCTCCATGTTTGTTGCAGAAACAGGCAAAAGGAGATGGGGATATGTTGATAGAAACAAAGCAGCAGGGTTGCAAAGAGATAATCATGCAACTTTGGTGGAGCAGCTCTACTCTATTCAGGTGATTCAGGCCAGGTTGATAAGTGCTCCATACTTCTGTAATTTGAATTTTGGAAGATTTCATTTGTGCACATTTTTTATTGAGTTAACACACAACGAATAAAAAGTCAGGCAAAACTCCAAGCAACAAATCAGGTTGAAAATGAATATCATGAAACCGCTGAACCACTTCATAAAGAACTTCTGTCTTCAAATATTTGGGTCATTTTTCCTAACTATTTACTTAAGAATCAAAACCTCTGTATACATTATAGCAAATGTAGAAGAAAAACCCCTTAAACAAACAGTGAATCATGTGCAGTTTAGTCTAAAAAGGGCAACTCCACAAGGAGCCACTAGAGTATAAGAAATTTCACTTATTTGTAAATTCATGAGAGAGACAGTTAGTCAAATCCAGGCAATGAATGAGGAGTGGTTCTGAGCAAAGGGGGGAAATTGTACATGCTGTACATCTGACAAAGAACAGTTTGACATCCAAACACTGTGAAAAAATGCTGCATATAAAATAAAAAGTCACTGAGAATACAAAAATATTTTTCTAGCTCACAGGGACCAGTCTAGTGCTGAAGTATGTAGTTTGAAGGTGTTGCCCTCTGGTTAGATAAAGAATTAAATGCTTGCAGGAGCATGAATTATGTTACCTGTCTTACTCTGGGGTTGCTGAGTTGCCTGCCTGTTTTTTAGTTAACAATATCTCTTTTTTCAAGCACCTGTTTTCAAAGAGAGAATTTGGCTCCATTTTTTTGAGTGTACAAAAACCAGCAGTGGGGCTTCTATATTTGATAGCATCAAAGAAGGGCTGGCAACATGAGGTGCCAAACTCTCCAAAGTCTAGTTGTGTACTTCTAGCTGTTCACACTTTGCATTCTCTGGCATGTGTCTCACATCCTTTCTCTCTGATCCCTGAAGGCTGCCAATCTACCCACCCACTCTGGGACAAGCTGGTTAGATACAGGATCCCACAGACCAAGAACAAGCACCAGAACAGGGGGGCTGGAATGACATTTCATCCCAAGACATCTCTGCTTCCATGATGGGAGCTTGACATGGCAAGTGTTAAGATTTTCCTTTCAGCAAGATGAATTACTTTCAGGATTCTCAGGTAGACTACATTGGTATGAAGAGGGATATTTGCCTGACTGAAAATTTGGAACAGAATTCAGCATCAAATGTGGCAAGTGTGTTGAGTTTCATTTTTATTCCCTCACAAACACCTGTTTCTGCTTGTATCAGAAAAGCTTATTAAACCAAATCTTCTCCCTTTTCTCCATCTCAAAATATTTCTGTCAGGACTCTGGCATAAAAAGGCCTTGCAAACAGACAGCAATTCATTTTTTTTTATGTTCACCACCAAAGTTAAGCATGCACACTTGACTTTTCTCTATCCCCATAGTCACATGCTCTGCTCACACAACAAATCTGGCACTTGGAGGAGAAGGAATTAGTCACTGGAGCAGTGAGGGAGAACTAAGGATTCCTTACCAAAGCTGTGCCTTCAAACCATGTGTCTGCTGCTCATCACTCCCTTCACATGAGAGCTCTGAAATACCTGGCATGCTTTGGGGCAAGCTGCCTTTTAAAAATAAAATCATAATAATGGGAAGGGTCTAACATCTTGGAATATGGTTTGGAATGGAACACTGCTCCAGGGGAGGCAGATGAGAGGGCAAAATACAGATGGAGTGGGGAACCATGAAAGGCCAATAGCTTGAGACATTATCTCCAAAATGTATCCTGGAGTTCTTTATGGCACAGCTGTGCTGTTACGTGCACATCTCTGTTTGAGTTTTGGTTGGGTGCTCTTTAATGCAGCACTGGTGTTCTCATTAAGATCATTGGCTAATTGATTACACAGAAAACAGTTCATGTAGGTGAGGAAAAACCAACTTGTTCCATTAAATGTGCTTTGGCTGAGGCACAGGATTGTCAGCGAGTCACTGGGAAAAGGGGATGGGGTTTTACTGGAGGTGGTGGAATGCCCCCCCAGTTGAGTGATTTCCTTTTGTTCTCATTCCAGAATTTCCAGACTGAAAACATGTAAAACCAAGATTACCTATTTAATAGATAGTTGTTAGACCTGAAAGAGCATTTAGCCATCTTTATAAAAGGTAATGAAACATAATAATAAAGAAAATGCCACTAGTCTGTGATATGTCCTGCCCTGAGATGAGCTCAGTTGGTCAGTGTTGTACTAACAACACCAAAGTTGTGAGTTCAGCAGGAACCAGTCACTTAAAAGTTGGACTTGATGATCCTTGTGTGTCCCTTCCAACCCAAAACATTCTGTTAATATCCTGTATTAGGAAGTAGATTAATTACAGAGGAAAACCTTTGGACCAAATTAATTTTTTTCTATATTCTATATTCTAGATATATCTTTCTATTCTTCCTACCCAAAGCCTGCCCTGTTATAAAATCCTATTTTTTTTTTTTTGCTGTAATCTTTTCAGGAGCAAATACTGAAAACTGTCAGAATGAGCCAGCAAGTTCCTCTATATGACAGCCTGCAAAGAGATGTGCACAATCCCTCCAGCCACATCAGATTCTGTGCAGAGAACCTGAGGGCACTGCTGGGAGCCACTGTCAAGACTGGGAAATAGGAAATGCTGTCAGATCCCCAGGAAGCATTTCTGCCATTCCATCACCTGGTGAAGAACACTTCCAAACCAGCCCATTTCTTACCTAGCTTGGCAGGACACAGCTCCTCCAAGAGATGAAGAAAGCTGAATGTCTCCTGGCTCAGACTGAGCCCCTGTCAGGATTACAACACACAGAATATGCAATTTTTAATGGCAGCAACATCCTGTCCAAGGATTTATTCCCCACCTGACACTGTACAGGGAAAAATCTGCTAAAACCTCACACAATAAGATATTTTCTCACTTTTTCCTCTTAAAGATACCAGATACACAGTAAATACATTATAGAAATGTTCTTGAAAGAATGTTTTAATGAAGCACTTGACATTTAGGAAAGAGATGAGGTGGACATGCTTCTGGAATGTCAGTGTGTGTATCTGTCTGTACATGCAGGATAAGGTTTTTTAAGGATCAGTTGACACATGTTGCACTTATTTTGCACACAAAATGTGCAGAAGGACAGCATTGCTAAGAGCTTTAAAGCTATTTTAAGTTCTGCTTTTTCAAATATTCAAAGTCTTAAGAAATTCACTATTTAAACAGTAATTTTAATACCTTTTTTTTTTTTTTTTTTTTTGGCAGTGGTTTACAATATTCAGTAAAAGCATTTCCATCCAGAGAAGCATGCTTTTATCACTCTGAACCTCCCAAGAGGATCTGCAGCACTGAGAGAGTGATCAATGCTGTAGAAAACATCAGACACATGCAGTTCCTTTTTCCCCTTGGAGCATTAGCACACAGGGCGTGTAACCTGAGGCTCAAACAATTCTGGACGGGGAGGAGAAGACATACATTAACAGACTAATAGTAAAATCTTTTTTTTTTCTCCAAATAGAATTCAGTGAGTGAGTTTAAAAAAAGAAATTCATAGAAATAAAAGCACAGTAGAGACCCCCTGAGTAGAGGGAGTTGCTGTGCACTGTCAGGATAGATAATTTCATTACTGGACCTAACTCATGAGAAAACTCAGCTGATTCTTGTCTTATTCAAGCAGTGACATCAGCTCATGGCTCAGCACTGGAAAAGAATGCAGCTTTGCATTTTAAACCTAGCAGGTGGCAGACTGTGGTGTTGACAAGAGAAAGACTAGGAGCAAAAGATGGTTTACTTTTAATGTCAGAATTCTTTGTTGAAACTCAGGAGAGATGTGATATTTTGTTTTTTCATTTTCTTTGCCCTCTGCCTGTTCAGAATTTCCATGGAGGCAATGGTTCTGTCTTCAGATGTGCCAACTGTGAAATTTAAATTTTATTCTGACAATATCTTTCAAGAAGCATATGTGAAATTGTAACAATACTGATATAAAACACCAGTACAAGCACAAATCACTGCGAAAGCAGAATTTATCATTTTTTTTTTCCTTCAAATTTATTTTCCTCAAAGGAATATTTAAGAAAAATGTAAGTAGTTTATATTTCTTTATTCTGCTTTTAAAAGGTGTTCCTTGGGCGTCTCTTGCACTGTGCAAGCTGCTGTCCTGTGGAGTGGCTGCTCACCTGGACTGTGGAGGCAGGATGTGGATGGAATGTGCTGGGAGACCACCAAAGGCTCTGCTCCAGCCATCTCCCATGCAGAAGGGCTGACTCTCCTGGCTGGGGAAGAGCAGAGAACAAAGAAGAAAGATGTGGCTGCACTACAGCTGATCTCAAATATTTTTGTGGTGTCATCACATTGTTCATGTGTTCCCTGAGTCATCTCAAAGACATTTTCACAGAGAAAAGAGATCATGATGCTCTCCTACAATCTGGGAAATCCAAATCCAGAAAAATTCACACTGAAAGGACCAGGACACATTTGTGTGGTAGGCAGAGCTAGAAACACTTCCCATTTTCTAGCCCTAATGTACTGCAGAACTATGGTTTTGGTGAAGAATTATAAATAAACCCATCCTTGGATTAACTGGACTGAAGTTGGATTAATTTCAGCCCAATTTAATTACTGATTCTTGGCCCATTAGAGTCTGAAGGCTGAGCTGCAGGGAAATACATTCTCTACACCCATTTCTGTAAGTGGGACTCCTGCAGCATCACCTGTGAGTGCTGAACATGTCCAGCAATTCACAGGACTTAAAACCAGTCCTAAATAATTTGATGGAGAAAATTATTTCTCTATCTCCATCTTGGAACTTCCCTTCTAAGGCACAGGGGCTTTTTTTCCCATTTATAACATTTCTATTCTCATTTTATCAGTGAATTGCAAGAAACAAGATTTCACTGGGCCCTTCAATAAACCTCTGTGAGTTTCTCAGCTTTGCAGATTTGCAGTGAGTGAGTCCCAAATGCTGCCTGAGGGATCAGAGCAACTTCCAGTGAATGAGGTGACATGCACAGGCTGCTGCTCTGGCTTGGCAGCACTCACACCAAACAACTCTTGGAAGATATTAAAATTATACTATTAGGGGCTTATACAGCTGTTGTCTCCTAAAAATCCACATCTGTGTTTCATTTCTCTCAAAATGTAGCATTTCAAAGAAAAACGCTTTAGGAATCATGGTAATCCTAGGTAAGAAAATGCAATTTTACTGAATTTGCTGTGTTCATATTTCTTAAAGAGCACTAAACATGAAATATGAATTTCTCTTAAGGGATAGGAGTCTGGGAATTCCTTTTTTTGATTCTATTCATTTCTATATAAATGTTACAGAAAGCCTAATAGTTTATCCTTGAGATTAATGACCAAAAGGCCTCCTCACTTTCTCTTTCCTAAATGCAAGCACACGTTTTTCTCTTTATAAATCACAAATATACAAGAAATCCAATTCATTTTGCAATAGAATATGCCTGCTTTGGATTTCATGTATGAAACAGAAACATTCTGTGCTAAGACAACAGCAATGCCTTCATCACAGGGAGTGACTTTGCTGCACAAACCAAGGGCAGCAGTAACTTGCCTTGCCCCCAACTTTCACAGCTTTTCTCACCTCCTCATTGTGCTGGGCAATAAAAAATGCATACAAGCAGTTACCATGGCAATTCCTGCATCACATGATGGTCAGAAACTGTTGCAGAGACCCAGAGCATTTCCTTAAAGAGGCATGCATGGATGCACACAATTAACAGACAATTATTTTTAGATAAGTGTCCTTGTAGGGCACATCTTTAATTCCATCAGGTGTGAAAATGTTAGCAGAGGAAAAAAACCCTTTGCAGCCTTACCAAGCTGCACAACTGTACCAGTGAAAACATATTTGCACCTCACATGAGCAGAAATGATTAATTAGATTTTGAAACTTTAGGAGAGAGGGTTTTTTCTTTAGTGGTGCAAACAGTATTGCACATACCTTGAAAATAAATGCATCAAAAATCACCAATTATTTCCTTTGTGAAACAGGCCTGAAGGCACTTGTCAGACATGGTAAGAAGGTCTCTGCCTGTGTTAAATTTAACTCATTCAGTCACAGAGAAACAGCAGAATGAGTCAGAATTTTGAAATTCTGGATTTTTTTGTCAGATGTGGAAGCAACAACTTTCATTAGCTAAAGCCCTTTACTCTTCAGTTACAACCTGAAATGTGTGAAAAATTCTCCCAATTATTCAAACAAAATCAAGCATTTTGACCTAAGGGGTAGCCCTTGCTTCACCATCTGAGAACAGAGCTCTTGTCTTCCCCTGAGAAACATTCTTTTTCTAGAAAACTCTCTAAACTTTTCATTTGGGTGGGTCTGGGAAAATTCCTGGTGTGTGACCAGGGACCAGAAAACGCCTGGTGCGTGACCAGGGAAGGACATGATAGAACAGACAAAATAAAAAATGCCTCATTCAAAGATTTGCTTACATCCATGGAAATAGCAGGGAGAGAGGATGAAGGAGGACACATAACTCACCCATGTCCCCACGTGTCCATGCAGGTCCTGAGCTTTTGCATGGCTCACAACACCTGGAGCACCAAAGCCCACCAGGCAGCTTTCTGTTCTCCACCAAGAGCCAAGGCTGATATTCTTTGTCAAGGTTGGGAGAGAAAAATAGAGCAACTGAAATTAGGGATAGAATTGAGCAGTATTTTATTCTGTGTGCAAACAGCTGTGCAAGGAATGGGGAGCTTCAGCTTCTACCAGCAGCTGAAGACAAGGAGGGTCACAAGCACTCCACAAATGCTTTTTCCAGTATTTGAAACATTTTTTGGGGCATGTTTTCTTTGTCTGTTTTTCATACCAGAGCAGGCCCTATTTCTCCTGTCCTTTGCCATAAAGTACTTGGAGTTACAAAACTGACTCTCAGGAAAATGTCAAAGTCAGTGAAAAAGAAAGAGGAAAAATTACAAAAGAGAAGAAGCTGGCAACAAGATCTCTGACATTCTCACAGTTTTGGCAAGTTCTTGTGTTTCATCCACTAAAAACATGCTGCCACCCCTTCCTTCCTTCCTTCCTTCCTTCCTTCCTTCCTTCCTTCCTTCCTTCCTTCCTTCCTTCCTTCCTTCCTTCCTTCCTTCCTCCTTCCTTCCTTCCGTCCTTCCTTCCTTCCTTCCTTCCTTCCTTCCCCTTCCTTCCTTCCTTCTTCCTTCCTTCCTTCCTTCCTTCCTTCCTTCCTTCCTTCCTTCCTTCTTCCTCCTTCCTTCCTTCCTTCCTTCCTTCCTTCCTTCCTTCCTTCCTTCCTTCCTTTCCTTCCTTCCTTCCTTCCTGTCCTTCCTTCCTGTTCCTTCCTTCCTTCCTTCCTTCCTTCCTTCCTTCCCCACGAAGAAGATTGTGAAAGAAATTGAACAGAATGACTTTGATGAAGAAAACCCAAATTATTCAGCAGTGCAATGAGATGTTCAAGGATAATTTTGAGGATATTACAATATATAAGTTGACCAAAAAACTGAGAGTATAATAAAGATGAGGTGCTCCAATGAGAGCAACACCACTGAGAAGCCTTGACAGAGGGGAAATGCTACTGGCATGTCAGATATTATCAGCATTTCATCCCAGCTCTTTGAATGAGGGACAGACAAAACTTACCAGAATAAAAATTATAGTTAAAATTAAACAGGAAAGTGACAAAAACCCCCAAACAAACAGAAGGCATGTCAGTAATTTTAAAATACTTTTTGTTAAATTGTGGGCTGATTCTGCATGTTGACAACAACTGGTTTGCCCCTAGAGCAAAATCAATTCTTAAAAGAATGGAAAAAATAAGATCAGTCAGATCACTACAGAGACATATCTTGGAATCTCCATGAAGATTCCCAAGATTATAAATAGCACAAGAAGATTTTCAAATCAGCCACAGTGAACATTAAGGTATTGAAGACTGTAGGAAGAAAGTGGTTAAATATTTATGTTAAAAATGAGTGTAAATGGGATCCACCATTCACCACTTAGGAATATATTCCATCATTGTAGAAATCTGAAAATCTATCTTACCTCAATATCCTTTAGCAGCAACACAAATCTGGGAAGTGTCCGAAGCCCGAAAAGTGTAAGACAAGGATTAAAGTATAAACTAGTTTATATTAATAGAAGTTAGATAATCAGTTGTCTAACTGTCTGACCAACAAGATCCTAAAAAAACTTTCTGTATGGTTGTTGAGGGGAAGAAACCTTAATATTTTTTAAGATGAAGCTTGATGATGGGATGGAAGAAGGGATGCAATGTGTTTGAATAGCAACAGATTTCATATTTGGATTCACAAGTTTATCTCCAGTCCTTACAACATCTAAAAGGAAAAAGATAGTTTGGGAAATATTCGTAATGCTTTTCAACATCACATCCACATTATGATGCTATTATAATTTTCTTTGGTAAGCTGGGTCCTGCTGTAGAAATTACAGTCTTTGGTTTTCTTTTACAGTGAATTTCTAAGGCAGAACTCCTAAGAATCAATCCTCAGACTGAACAGAGCTTGCTCCAAGTGTTTCTGACCATGTGATTATTAAAACTGGGTCTGCCAGTGCTTTGGAATCAACATCCATGTCTTTATTTGGATTTCAGGTCCACACCAAGTGTGGTAACAGCAGGCAGCTTTCCATAACTGCTGATTCAGACTGGCAGGTACAACAGTATCTGTTCTCTTTTTTGCCCATATGTTTTCTGGTGGTGAAAAAAAAAAAAAAGTTTTAATCTCTAAATAGCCAAGTGCATCCTCTGGGTTTCAAGAGTATGAAAAACGTCTGTGAGGATCAAGATGAATCATTTGACCCACACACATTTCAACAAACTCATGGGTGTACACCAGAAAGTTTCACTGCTGTCAGCTTTTAGGCTACAAAATTATCATGTAACAAGATTCTGTCATTTATTCCCCAGAATTTTCAGTAACAAACTCTGCTGGACAATGACTACAGAATTATTCTGAGGTTTGAAAGGTTGAAACTGAGCTCCACAGAATTATGCAGGCAGCCTGTGTGCTCTTGTGCATGTTCTGAAGGTCACTGGAGTGTGATGCAAGACATCTAACCCTTTCTTTTCTGCGTGAGGATATTTTATTCCAGTTCTTCCATCTTTAGTGCTGAAGCAGAAGGATCACAGAGGGCAGGAGCTGCTGTCCTTGTCAGCCCACATCTCACTGCTCTGGCTCCAGCACTGAAGAAAAGTCATCTCCTGTGGAAGAGCTCAAAGAAGGCAGGATTGTGCAGTTATTCCCCTGCTCACACCCTTCTGGCTCCCAACAATTTTCACCTTGGAAAATTCCCAAAGCTTGCTGGTATTTTTCTACTTAGAAATCACCAATTAATCTCTCTCCCAAATGCTTGTTAGTCCCCTCCTGGCAGAATATATTTTGCCATCCAAGATGCCCTAAAGCAAACAGTTTCACAGGCCTGATGGAACCATAACTTCCTTCTTGCTTTTTAGTGTTTTGGGAACTTTTTATCTTTTTGTTTGGGGTTTTTTCTTTGGTTGGTTTTTGTCAGCCTCTCCCACCCTAATTTGATGGTCCTGGTTTTCTTAAGCTGGATAAAACAAATGACAGCTCACTATCCTACAGGGGATTTTGGAGACTTCTGTCTTGATTAAGCTGCCTTCATTTCCATGTTGGAGATCATTGTCTGAGTCATTCTATTCTTTAGAATTCCTTGTCTCTTGAAGGTTTTCTAGTTCCAGTATATATTGTGTGAGGTCAGAGGACCACAGCTGTCCATGACATTTCTGGTATTGAACCATGGATGCATTCAATGGTTTAATGCTGTTTTCTTTCATTATCTTTTCCTATTCATGTGATTCCAAATGTTTGATTTTCTTTTTGACCTTTGCTGAGCACTGGACACAGCATGAATCTCCATGTTATGATTCCAATGCCTTGCTCCTAAATTGGGCTGATTTCAGAGCCCATGATTAAATGTATAAGTGTATATAAAAATTAAATGTAAGTGTATATAAATGTGGAACAACTTCCCCTTTCCTGTGACACTTAACACATAAATAAACACCAACTCTCACAGGCAGTTTATATTTACATGAATAATTTACTCCAGAAATGAGAACACGTCAGCATCACATGGAGAAGAGAGATCAGATTCCTAATATCTACTTCAATAAATAATTAAATTCTTCTATTACTCATTGATTGGAAGGGAGAAGCAAATCTCAGCCTTAATGCTCTCCCTGGACTGTAGGCTCTCCCCCTTGTCCCTGGCAGACCTCCATGAATTTTTAATTGTTCAGCTCAGTGTGGGGCAGCAAAGGCAGCAGGGGCTGGCAATGGATTATTGGGGAGGGTTTGGGGGCTGGAGGGAGGGAGAAACAGAAAGGGGAATGGGAAATGGGGAGCAGAGAGAGGGGAAGGGAGGGAGGGAGGGAGGGAGGGAGGGGAGGGAGGGAGGAGGGAGGGAGGGAGGGATGGAGGGAGGGAGGAGGAAGGGAGGAGGGAGGAAGGAGGAAGGAGGAAGGGAGGAAGGAAGGAAGCGAATGGAAGGAAGCTCCGCAAGCCGAAGGCTAACGGAAGGAAGGAAGCGCAAGGAAGGAAGGAAGGATAGGAAGGAAGGAAGGATAGGAAGCAGGAAGGAAGACATGAAGGAAGGAAGGAAGGAAGGAAGGAAGGAAGGAAGGAAGGAAGGAAGGAAGGAAGGAAGGAAGGACGAAGGAAGGACGCGAAGGAAGGAAGTCTTGGCACGGATGGCAGACGGAAGGCAAGGCACATGCACGGCAACGGAAGGACGAAGGCGGAAGGATAGGACAGGAGGACGGCAGGAAGGAAATTAATTCAAGTCTGTAGCCTAGATAGTTAATATAGTACTACTAGTTATAGTAGCTATATATTAACTAGTATAGTAGTTATTTACTACTAGTATAGTAGTAATATAACTACTAGTTAATATATATAATTTCTGTTATTAGATTAATTTTTGAGCACCTGCTTCTGTTCTGTTCAGAAAGAAGATTGGCCTCAAGTCAGGAAAAAACCCCCAAAAGCTGCAATTCTTGATTCCCATGGAGAGTTTGGGACTGAACTGAGGGAAGCAATGGATCAGTGTGCTTGTCAGCTTTTTAATTCCCAGAAAGGACATGAGTCCAAGCTATGTCTTCCTCACCATGATTTCCTCTAGGTGTTTTACAGCTCCTTGGTCATTCCTTCTGCCTTTGCATGGCATACCATCACCAAGCCTGACTTTTTTCATGGTGTGCCAATTCCCACACACTGGCAAAGCAAACAAGTTGGGATCTGCCAGGTTGGCATCATGAGACCCAAGGACTAAGTGGAACTGAATATCAAATGGCTTTCTGTTGAACAGAGAAGATGTCAAACTTATTAAATTGCTATGAAATAGAATAAAAATGGCTCATTATTTTTAAAGGAAATAATTTTTTTTTTTTGTTACATGACACCTACATTCCCAAATGAAGGAAATCTTGGCCCAAAGGATGGAGCCAGGATAAGTCTTTTTAATTTGGGGTGCTGTAGGAGCCTCCCCAGCAGTTCATCCAGTCTCCCATGTGTGAGCTTCTCATGGCAAAGCTTTCATTCCTGTTTCATTCCTGGGATTTTATGCTCTCTTGGGGGGATGGTTTATTCCACACTGTATGGACAATTCTCAGTGTAGAGGGGTCCTAATCACAGGTACAGGCTATAATACCTTTGGCAATGTAGTGACCACTGTTTAATCTACAAATGAGGCTTTTTACTCACTAGTGTACATTTTTATGATGTTTTTCTGACTTGCAGAGAGAAAAATACTTTCAAGATTGGGATATTTCAGGACACCACTGCTAGCATCCTAAATTCAAATATTTTCTTCCCCAAATGGGAAAAAGAATCATGAATAAGATTAGAAGTCCCTCAAGATGCTTTGAAAATCCAAGCCTTTGGCATTTATATGTCCATTTGCAATTTAAATAAAAAGGGTATGGTCAAATACCCTGTGTAACTCTGAAAACTGGATCTTAAGATTTATGGCAAGGTATAAAAAGCTGAAAAGGAAATTGTTTCCCCAGCAATAATAAGCATTATTTACCTGTGTATTCAGCTGCATTTTCATTTTACAGCAAAGAAATAAAAGTGCTGGTAAGCCTGCTGACTTTATCATTGAAATTCCTGTCAAATGTAGGACTGTTTTCATGAGTGGTAAAGCTACTTTTGCTCAGCTATGTGTTGTGCATGCTGTGCTAAGCTGTAATGCAAACCAAAAGCTTTTTTTAGGTATTTAAAATAGTTCATTTTTACTAACAGTTACTCACAACCAGATTTAGTTAAAGAAATGTGGCTGGATTTAAAGATCACAAACGCCCCAAAGACCTAAAAATAATAAATTCTTTAGGGGGCTCTGGAGCTTTCAAGTCTGTTTGTGCAGCACTGAGCTCAGATGTGGATTATAAACAGGAAACAGTGCCCTAATAGCTCAAAGTAACATTTTGCATCACGAAATTGTACAATTCAGTGTGTGCAGTGCGCAGCACAGTGCCTAAATCTGCCCTTCCACTTGTCCTCATTGTTTTTATCACTGTTTAAGCACCTCAAAACATAAAGAAAATGACTTTAAATTTTTTGGGGCTATAACATTCTTTAATGACATGCACAGTATCAGTATCCTCTAAGCAAAGTTTTCCCAGGGGCCAAGCACACCTTTGGCTCCAAAGATGGGGAGCCCTTCTGGAAATGAGCCAGGGCAGATCTGCTAAATGAAGGATGACTACTTTGAGAACCCTCACCACAACAAGGATCATTATATTCTAGCATTGTGTTGAGACATAAACTTCAAAGAATTTAGAGATTTTAGAGGAGCTGAGGTTTTAGTTAGAGATAAGCTTTATTAGAGTTAATCAAAATCAATAGGTAGGCCTTGAAGTTAAGAATTAGTAGCTAACTAATAACTGATTGCTTGTCAGCACAATGTTTGGTGAGCTGGGTTTGTAATGAAGAATACAGAAACTGATCAATGGCTTTGGGAACATCAGACAATTGTGGGGCTCCTCTGTTCTGAACCCAGCTGAGAACAGGGAATGGGAGTTCTACCAAGGGTTCATTTGTCAGATTTGCACTGAAAAGGCAGAAGGGTCAGAAGGAGGAAGACTTCATTTACTTCCTCATTTTGGGACCCCTCCCCATGGAAGGGACCAGGACCCATTTGGAGGAACAAACTGCCCATGCTTAATGGCTTTTGAACTAATTACCATTGGAATGGGATGTGCCAAAGCTATGAATGTGCATTTGTATTTTGGGTATTCAATACTTGCACAGATAAAAGGGCTCTGGAATCACCTGTAAATTGGGTGTGCATTTGGGAGCTGTCCCACAATAAACATCTTTATAAAGGGCTCTGTGATCACCTGTAAATTGGGTGTGCATTTGGAGCTGTCCCACAATAAACATCTCTATAAAGAGCTCTGTAATCACCTGTAAATTGGGTGTGCATTTGGAGCTATCCCACAATAAACATCCACTTTTAACTGTTAGAGAGTTTTTGGATATCTGTACTAGATCAATATCCATATTGGAATGGGATGTACCAAAGGTATGAACATGGGTTTGTATTTTGGGTATTCAATACTTGTACAGATCAAAGAAGGGCTCTGTGACTCACCTGTAAATTGGGTGTGCATTTGGAGCCAGTCCGCACAATAAACATCTTTATCAAGGGCTCTGGGATCACGCTGTAGAGAGTTGGGTGTGCATTCTGGAGCTAGTCCACAAACCTATCTTCTTTATAAAGGGCTCTGGAACCACCCTGGCATTGGGTGTGCCATTTTGGGAGCCATCCCACAATAGACATCTTTTCAATGGCTCTGTTATCACCTGTAAATTGGTGTGCATTTGGTATCTTCCCAAACTGTACAGATCTTTATAAGGGGCTCTGTGATCACCTGTAAATTGGGTGTGCATTTGGGAGCTATCCCACAATAAACAGACACTTTCTAACTTTAAACTGTCAGAGAGTCTTTGTCCCTCACAGTTGGATATCAGTACTAGATCAATATCCTTAATTTCAATAAATCAGTTTGAGCATACAGAATAAGAGGATCCAGAATATAATGTATAATCTTTAGCATTCACAAAGCATTAGTCAAGCCTCAAAACCCGAGTGTTTACAGGGAAAAAAGCAAAAATTTTTGTGAGTCAGATATTGGTTTAATCAGCTGTTTGCCCGTGATGAGACTTTTAACCTTGTGAGCCATACCAATGTCATTACATTTTGTTGTCCACTTCCTTCCAGATGGATGGGGACTGGAAACTGGCATTTTGTTTTCAACAGAAGCTGGGGACTCTCACAGAACTGCCTGAATTAGAGGACTTGCTTTTCAGCAAAACTGCCAAGCATGGTTCCACTTCCACTGAACTGCTGACAGCTCAAAAGGAGGTGTTCAAATGAACCTCAGTGCTGCCTCTTGCAGTTTCCCTCTTCTTGGCCACCCTGAGGTGACACCTGAATTTCACCCAGTTTGGGTGATCCCAGAGCTGAGTCCAGAGCCTGTGATGAATTATCAGAGTGTTCCCAGTGCTGTATTATCCCATCTGCTCCCAGGGAGGATGTCTGATATGCAGCAAGCTGTGGAAATGCTAGGACTGCTAAAAGGTTTTTACAGTGGGAATGTTCATCTTTTGCAGAGTTACACAGAGATGCTTCAGGACTGCAGCTTCGTCTGCAGACACAAACAATACCTGTGCAAACCCAGGGCAGCACAGGGAATATTTCTGTGTCTGCTCTGGGGTGCCCTGACCCCCAGGGCAGCTCTGACTCTGACCCTCATCCATGGAGAAAGTTTCCCAGACTCCAAGATAGACTGGAACCCACAAAAGTGTGAAATAGATTACAGAGAGTACTGCAGGTGTGTCACTGGGTGAGAAATTGAGGGTTTGGGGTTTTTAGTGTGCTGTGGATGGCAGCAAGATGGAGAGCACAGGGTGTGGTCCTGGGTTTCTTCTTCACCTTCTTCTTCCTCCTTCTCCATGGGTTTGGGTGGAATTCTGTAATTGGGCAGAAAAGTCCCCACTGCAGCTCTGTGGGATCAGTTATTGGGTTAAAAGGGAAAATAATCCAGGTGTCAGCTCTTAATTGGAGAGTTTAGCCTTAAAAGCCCTTGGAACAAGAGATTGTTGGGCATTTTGTGCCTTCTAGTGAAAAGTTGCCAAACTCCCAGCAGTGAGACTGATTTACTGATAAGAAATAATAAACACTGAGTGTGAACATGAATTACTGTCTGAGTGCCTTCAATCCAGACCCAGAGAATCTGATAAATACAGAGAAATTGATGCAGTCAATTGAAGACACCTGCCCCAGAGCCTTCCTGAGCAGTCAGATCCAAAGGTTTTTCAGCTTGCTTCCAATAGCAGAGTCTGGACATGACAGAGAAGGGATTTTTTAGCAAGGACAACTAAACCAAATAGAAATAAAGCTGTCTTTTAGGAAAAATAACTCTTTTGCCTAATAATGCCTTTCTCTGCCAAAAGCTGGAACACTCTGCTTTCATTGAAATATCATTTGGTTGAAAGTCAAAAGAGGTGTCAAGAATAAAGCAACCTGTTTTGGCACTTCTGCTCTGAAAGTTTGTAGTTTTTCTTACACACCAAGTGGAAACAAAATAAAATGTTTCAAAACACCTGTTTCCCAGGATTTTCATTTAAGAAATTCTGGATTTTAGATACCTAAATTTCCCTAAATTGAACAGGAATAACTGCTGGCATCTCCCTTTTTCTACAGGCTGAATTTTCTATCCTCTGTGCAGCATTCAGAGTGTTCCACCTGCTCAGAAAAGAACAACCATCTTTGCTCTACAACCTCACTGGACTGGTGGGGTAAGAAGTCATTAAAAACCTGCATTATTGAGCTGCAATTTCCACATTCCTGGCAGAATGGGGAAAAAAATACCCAAAACAACATAAAGGCAGTAATACATCCAGCAGAGTGGTCACTAAATGCAGGGAAAGGAAAGGAATGGAAGGACAGGAAAGGGGAACGGAAATGGAAAGGAAAGGAAAGGAAAGGAAGTGAACAGTGCAAGGAGGCCCTTGCCATGCCAAGGAAAGGACTGTCACTTCACGGAAAGTCAAGGCACTTAACGTCCACGTGCCCTTCCACGGAAATTCACTGCCCTTCCCTGCCACCTTCACCTTCACATTCCCTTCACGCTAGGTCCATCGTCCGCTTCTCCTATCCCATTCCCTGCCCATTCCCCTCTCCTTCCTTCCCCTGTCCCTTACATTACCGTCCCGATCCCGGTCCCTATCCCGGCCCGGCCCTAGCCCTTCCCTTCCTTCCTCCGCCTTCCCTCCTTCCCGTCCTTCCCTCCCGCCCGTCCCTCCCTCCCGCGCTCCTCCCGCCCTCCGCTCACCGCCCTCCCGCCCTGCCCGCCCTCCCTCCCGCCCGCCCGCCCTCCACTCCGGCCTCCGTCCCTCCTCGCCGCCTCGACCTCCCTCCCGCCCGACCTCCGCCCTAAGCATGCCCCGTCCGGTCACCGGACCGGCCAGCCGCTCCCCCCTCCCTCCACTACACGAAAGAAACGCAAGACAGCCATAAAGCTACTCCAAAGCCCAGACAGCACGCCCTACCACGTCAGATGTCCTTGACAACTATATTAAAATCGGCCTCAGCAGCAATCTGAAGAGAATCATTGTACACAGCTTTCAGTTCGTGCCACACCTACTTCTTGCTCACACAAACAAAGGCAGGCAGCTTGAGGAAACCTTTGCCTCAAAGTATAAAGAGAATATTAAATATGTACACATTTATTAACCCAGCTTGTTTGACCACACCTGTGATTTCCTGCTGCTTGCTGCAAATGCAGAACATTTGTAAGGAGAATAAAAAAGTACAGATTTGTACACACTGCATGTTCATACAGCTAATAAAAAGTAATTTGTGGTTCAACATGATGGCCACACATTTATCTAAGAGAAATATAAGTTAGTGTAAAATATTTTTAAATAAAATTTCAAATAATGGATGGTTCCAACATAAAAAGGGAAATGAATATGAAACAACATTTTTGTTGTCGAAAAATTTTAAAATCAGGTTTGTTTTTGGATCAGGCAGAGAGATTTTGGCAATATTCCCTTCTCCCAAGTTTCCTGCTTGTATGGGGTTCAATGCATCAGAGCCAGGGCATCCCCTCCTCAAAACCCCTTGATGGTGCCCATTTGTCAGGGTGCTCTCTGCTCCCCTTGGTTTCACTGCCAGCCTCCAGACTCTGTGCACAGCACAGATATTCTTGCACACAAAGGGAAGGGAGCCAGGGAGGCTGGGACAGGGGGCTGGCTGTTCCCATCTGGAGCTGCAGCCCCTGGCCCACTGGGGACATTCCCACCAGGGTAATGAGGTTTCCTGTACATCTTGTTAAGCCAGCATTAGACTGAAAAATGCCAGTTTTCATCCCCATGTCACCATCTCCTGAGCCCTGGGCTTGTCCTAAGAGCTCATAAAATACTTGCTTCCACCTGTTTCCACCAGTATCCCCTGGAGTTTGCCATGAATTTAATTGCCTGCCAGTTTTTATGTCTGCTTAAACTACAGGACCTTTAAATAATTTATGTTCTAATTACTGTTCATCATTTTTTAACCAGGAGGTTCAATTCCATCCACACAAAAGAGAATTCAAGGGATTCATTCTGGGGAAATGCTTTCAAGGAGCCATATAAAAATAGCAAGTGTGATCACAGGTTTTGAAAAATTAACTTCAACTTGCTCAAATAAAATTCCATAAAAACATTCATCATGAAGCATTCCCTTCTGATATGGACCACATTAATTTTGGCAGAGATTCTAGTGAATAATTTAATGTAAAATGTAATACCTGAGATTTCTGGGAGAGCTGATGGATTGATCACCTCATCCAGGGCTACCATTGTGCTTGCCATTTCTCTTCCTTTTTCCCAAGCAGCAGGATTAAACCCAACTAATGCTTCAATCAATCCCTACTAACACAACCCCAGGCTACCAAACTCATCTAATTCAGAGCAGAAGGCTGCAATGCCTCTGAGCTACAGTTCAGAATTAAACTTCTCTTTTTGGAAGGGGATTTTCAGTGGTTTTTTTCCAGGACTACAGTATTTCCAGGAATGAGCTAGAAATGCTCACAGTTGCTCCATGATTTGTGACAGGGCATCTCAGGGGGAGGGGAAATCATTTTTAATGGAGTGCTGGAAGTTTCTTGAGTTCAACAAGTTAATGGAAGACACATGTCTGGAATGATTTTGCTGTTAGCATTTTGTCTGAGAAATATACACAAAGGAAAAGGAGAAGATGGAATTATAGGACAAGGGTAGACAAAAGGCTTTTTGAAGTTTTACTGTGGCTACCAGGAAGAGCTGTAACTCCTTTACAGGTTTCTGGTATTTCTGTTAAGCATATCCTGGCCATTATGTTAAAAAAATCTGATTGTGTATCCATACACAATTGCTTCTCAGGTTTTGCCCAGCTGGGTATTTTAGGAGAGTTGGGGCCAAGAATTCCAGTGGTCTATGCAACCAGAAGCTCTAAAAAATTAATTCCTTGTGAATTTGAAAAATACATGCCTCTGTAGACAGAATTAGGTGTTGCAGGAGACATTTGGTTATTAAAATAATTACTCCGGAAAATAAAACTGTTAGAAGCTGACCACTTTAGAGAAAAAAAAAGAACAAAAATGGCTGCTCAGACAGATACTTGTATAACTTTACTTAGATGAGTAGCACCACATTTCATAAAAAGGGAAATGAATATGAAACAACATTTTTGTTGTCGAAAAATTTTAAAATCAGGTTTGTTTTTGGATCAGGCAGAGAGATTTTGGCAATATTCCCTTCTCCCAAGTTTCCTGCTTGTATGGGGTTCAATGCATCAGAGCCAGGGCATCCCCTCCTCAAAACCCCTTGATGGTGCCCATTTGTCAGGGTGCTCTCTGCTCCCCTTGGTTTCACTGCCAGCCTCCAGACTCTGTGCACAGCACAGATATTCTTGCACACAAAGGGAAGGGAGCCAGGGAGGCTGGGACAGGGGGCTGGCTGTTCCCATCTGGAGCTGCAGCCCCTGGCCCACTGGGGACATTCCCACCAGGGTAATGAGGTTTCCTGTACATCTTGTTAAGCCAGCATTAGACTGAAAAATGCCAGTTTTCATCCCCATGTCACCATCTCCTGAGCCCTGAGCTTGTCCTAAGAGCTCATAAAATACTTGCTTCCACCTGTTTCCACCAGTATCCCCTGGAGTTTGCCATGAATTTAATTGCCTGCCAGTTTTTATGTCTGCTTAAACTACAGGACCTTTAAATAATTTATGTTCTAATTACTGTTCATCATTTTTTAACCAGGAGGTTCAATTCCATCCACACAAAAGAGAATTCAAGGGATTCATTCTGGGGAAATGCTTTCAAGGAGCCATATAAAAATAGCAAGTGTGATCACAGGTTTTGAAAAATTAACTTCAACTTGCTCAAATAAAATTCCATAAAAACATTCATCATGAATCATTCCCTTCTGATATGGACCACATTAATTTTGGCACAGATTCTAGTGAATAATTTAATGTAAAATGTAATACCTGAGATTTCTGGGAGAGCTGATGGATTGATCACCTCATCCAGGGCTACCATTGTGCTTGCCATTTCTCTTCCTTTTTCCCAAGCAGCAGGATTAAACCCAACTAATGCTTCAATCAATCCCTACTAACACAACCCAGGCTACCAAACTCATCTAATTCAGAGCAGAAGGCTGCAATGCCTCTGAGCTACAGTTCAGAATTAAACTTCTCTTTTTGGAAGGGGATTTTCAGTGGTTTTTTTCCAGGACTACAGTATTTCCAGGAATGAGCTAGCAATGCTCACAGTTGCTCCATGATTTGTGACAGGGCATCTCAGGGGGAGGGGAAATCATTTTTAATGGAGTGCTGGAAGTTTCTTGAGTTCAACAAGTTAATGGAAGACACATGTCTGGAATGATTTTGCTGTTAGCATTTGTCTGAGAAATATACACAAAGGAAAAGGAGAAGATGGAATTATAGGACAAGGGTAGACAAAAGGCTTTTTGAAGTTTTACTGTGGCTACCAGGAAGAGCTGTAACTCCTTTACAGGTTTCTGGTATTTCTGTTAAGCATATCCTGGCCATTATGTTAAAAAAATCTGATTGTGTATCCATACACAATTGCTTCTCAGGTTTTGCCCAGCTGGGTATTTTAGGAGAGTTGGGGCCAAGAATTCCAGTGGTCTATGCAACCAGAAGCTCTAAAAAATTAATTCCTTGTGAATTTGAAAAATACATGCCTCTGTAGACAGAATTAGGTGTTGCAGGAGACATTTGGTTATTAAAATAATTACTCCGGAAAATAAAACTGTTAGAAGCTGACCACTTTAGAGAAAAAAAAAGAACAAAAATGGCTGCTCAGACAGATACTTGTATAACTTTACTTAGATGAGTAGCACCACATTTCTGAGTAGATTTGGCAATATATGGATGTCTTTCCTATGTTTGTGGGCTGGGTCTGACTCACCAGTGTAGCTCAATACTCATCTCCAATTCCTTCTTCCCTGGAAGCCCTTCAGGGTCCTGAAATGCCACATTCCTGGGCAGAGCAGGTGATTAGAGCAGCAGTGAATGCACACATGCATTAATGAAAATAACTGCATGTTTGCCATTGCATGCCCTGGTGCCTGCAGGCATGCAGCTGGGGAAAGAGGAATATTCTCTTCAATATTTTCAGGACAGACTATTGGCATTTCCTTGTACTCTATGCAGAACTGGAAAAGATGAGGGGGAAAAAAAAATACAAAAATCTTCATGTCAATCCACTCAGTTGTGGAGTTATAAGTCATGTAGGAGATAAAAAAATTCCATCTGATTTTCTGCACATCTTTTGGAGCAAATGTGCTACCCCCAGCCCTCCCCAGAAAACCAAACACCAAAGCACAAAGCCCAGTACCATCAAAGACTGCAGATTTAGATCACAAAAGTAATTTCTCAGCTGCCTGCGTTGAGCTTGTTTTATTTAATACCTCATCACATCTGAGCTTGGCCAGCCCACTTAGGAAGTGCAGCTCAGTTTTCCATCTGATGCTGAAAAAGGTGGCAAAGAAGCCTCAGCTCCTCCCTGTTTTGCTGCTCTGGAATGGGATTTGGAGAACTGTTTACCCATCATGTGAATTGTTTTAATTTAATGACCAATCCCAGCCCAGCTGTGTCAGACTCTGGTCAGCCACAGGTTTTTATTATTCATTCTTGTCCAGCCTTCTGTCTGTGTCCTTTCTCTTCCTTTAGTATAGTTGTGGTATCTAATTTTCAGATAAGAAACATAATATCGATCAGAGCAGATGCAGAGTCAGAGCACAGCAGAGCAGAGCATGATGCAGGGAAGATAGAGGAAAGAGAGAGCGGACACAAGAGAGGGGAAAGACCGAGAGAAGATAGGAACGGAACGGATGAGATGGTAAAGAGAGAATAGAGATAGAGATATAGAGTGAGACTTAGTAAATATAAGGTGAAAAATAGGACATATGATATATTAGAGTATATGATAGTATATTAGATTATATGTAGAGTATAGGATATGAGAGGATAGTATATAGATGTATAGTAGTATATTGATATTATATTTTAATAAATTTTATGAATAATAATATTATCATATCATAGCATAAAGTATATTATATTCATTTAATATATATAAAAGATAATCATATATATCTTGCATAATAGTTTTAAATATATATTAAGATATTAACTTTATTATTATAGATTAAATATATTCAATATAAGATAATAAATATAATAATACATATAAGATAATATAATATAATATAATATAATATAAGATATATATAATATAATATAATATAATATAATATAATATAATAATCAGCCTTCTGAGGACTTGGAGTCAAATTCCCATCTCTCACCTCATCCTGGGGACCTCACCACACCACCCATGGCACTGCATTCACTGGTGACACTGAAGTGTTTTAAGGGTGGCTAAATGTCACCCCCTTTCCCTTCACAGAGAAAAGCCAGGCACAACCTCCCAAGGATTTCTGGGTTTCACATTCTCTGAACCTCAGAGAAAGGGAAAACACAATTCTGGTCACTTGCTGTTCCTTCTGGTTGTGCCACAGTAGAATGGAACATGGAGATTGTTTACCCAAAGGGATGAAATGTTTTGTGTCATCATTCTCTCCCCCTCGTTGGGGACAAAAATATCAACTCTAGCTAAATGCTTTCCACCTGTACCCAGAGAAACATGTGTGTGTCAAAGCACCACCAGACTCCCCCTTCCACACCTTCTGCCCAAGCCTGGAAGTGTCCTGCCTTGCAGAAGCAGGTTTTGCATGGTTTCAAGCACACACTGGGATAACTGGGGCAGTCCTCAAAGCCAAACAAATAATTCTGTACTAATTCATGGACACGCATCTTCTCTCCCATCATTGAAATGAAATGTGTTTATTTATTGTCAACTTGCCTCAAATACAAGATTTTTGCTCCCACCATGCTGCTGGTTCCAGGTCAGAGAGCTGCATTCACTGCTGAAGGCACTGGTGTGCATTAATGACAGGAATGACTCTGTGCCACCCCTCAGCAATGCCAACACTGCCTCGCCAAATGCTTCATCCAAATAACTTTTATATCAACAAGGGAAGTTCAGAGGATGCTGCTGCAATAAATCACTCTTGATGAGGGAGATTAAAGCCCTCTGACAGTGCCCCATGTGTTGCAATAACTGTGGGCTGTAACATTTCATCCTGCTGGGGTATCCCTTGCTGATTTATTACCTGGCTAATGCTCCTCAGAGGGGAGACTTGTTAATAATTTTAATTCACTCCACACTCAGTTCAGCACAGTTCAGTGTGCACCAACACTGGGAGCTTTGAGCAGCAGCTCTCATTCCCAGAGATCTGATCAGTGCCCAAAGGCAGGGATCTGCTCCAGACAGAGGAGCCCCCACCAGGACCCTGAGCTGTGTCTCTTAAAGCAGCACAGAGTTTCAAAACCCTTTAGTAGTGTTTTACAGGACAGAAGGCTTCCCAGCATTTCCCACACAGCAGCAACAACAAAAGCCTAGCTAACTGGTTAAAAAGACAGAACCCTCTTTGGGACATACAAAATCTTTTTTTTTTATGTTCCTCTTCATGGAACAGCTCTTCATGAGCTGCAGAATAGCAATTTCTGGGAGTATTTTAAAAAACCCTAACAAATTAAAAATGTGCTTAATGTTGATATTAAAAATAGTGCTGTGTCTTGGGAAAAAAAAAAAAAAAAGTTGATTTGTGCAACACAACTATGGAAGATATAAGGGGGTTTTTATTTTCCTTAGGTGAATTGTGCTTAACCACTGACTGAAAATGAGACCATTTCCTAGGAAAAGAGCTGCACACATTTTATAGGAGTTGGTCAGGTAGATATTCTCAGAAAGTGATGAAGAATTCAGGGGCCCAGCTGTTAAAAGAAACCCCTAACAACAATGTTGTCATGCAAAAAAGGGGGAAATATATTTACTTTTAATAGCATGGATTTAAGCTTCAAGTTATCTAAAATTTAATTTTGATTATGTGCTTGAATCTGTCTGGGGTTAAAGCAGAAATTCTATTGACTTCCAAGAGCACCCAAAACCAATGAGCATTGATCGGAACAAATTTAGCTTCAATAAATACACTGGATTACACTGTAAGCTTCAAAATTAAATCCTGCATTTTATCTCAATACTGGCACTTTAAAGACAGAACTGAAACCCTAAACCATGTGCAGTGGAAGCTGGCAGGAGGCACAAGTGCTACCTGCAATCTATTTAACACTCTTATTTAAATTGCTGGCTACTATTAGATACCAAGCAATGAGGATTTAAACATCTATTTGATCAACTACTTCTCTCCACTGAAGGAAAAGCAGCAGCAGAGCATTAAGGGGCTCTAATCTCCTCTGCAGGATGAATCAGATTGGAAATATATTGGGGTTGATGAGATAGACATCTTCATCCCTACTCATTGCCAGTAAAGGAGACAGGAAACCCAAATGTCTACTGGGATTCCTGAGCATGATCAGAAGGATTTTAGTGTGGCAGATTTGTTCTCATTCCACTCCCACTGCTGTTTATAGCATGCAGGAAAAAAGCCCCTTGTGCATTCAGCCTAAGAATTGGCAGAAAGACACAAGGCTTTGTACATCCTAGTTATAAAAAAAAAAAAAAAGAAAATTAAAAAGTATATCTGAAACAAAAATAAATCAGATTCTTATCCTTTTCTGCTTTTTTTTTTACAGTGATTAAAGAGTTACTAGTTTTATAATAGTTTTATTAATTTTCAAGTCTATAAAAGTAGGCAGAGACCCCTACCCAAACATCAAAATATCCATCTAATACCAGTTCCCAATTGTTTTTTCCTTCTCACTCACCCAGATTTAATGAATTTGCAGACTTGTTTCTCTTATTTTGATGCAGAAAAAAATATTTTCCTTTTAACCAGATGAAACTAAAATGAAGCAGAGGAGAAAAAGCAGAACATTTTATTACTCAAAAGGTATTTCACAATTGTCTGAAGCATTGCAATTCAATCAAACCCACTAATGTTATTAGTAGTCCCATCCAGGGTTGATTGAATCAGGCTGATACAGAGCAGTTAAAATCAGGGCCAGTTCAAGTAGCTTCCTCAACAATAATTCATTTTCCTTGAAGCCAGACATTAGTTTCACACCCTTTGACCCTTTTGATAATGAAAACATTGATAGCTTGGTACAGTTGTGAAGAACAGATGTGTCTTGGGAAGGATGAAAGTTTGACAAGGAAGTCTCACAGACAGGTGTGATTGGCAGAAAGATTTTTGAATGTAGAACCTGAAGAAGGAATAGAGATGGAAGCAAGTTTTGATAGAGAAGAAAAGAATTGCTGAGCCAGTCTGACTGGATAACCAAGGAGGCAAATGGTGTGTTGGTTAGAAGGGGTTTTATGGCTTAGAGCAAAGGATAAACCCACCCCAAACCAGATGTTTTGAACAAGCACAAAGAGAGCACAGGCAAACAAGTCAGCAAATGTGGCAAGGAGAAAAAAGAATTTTCCACTGCAAGAAAACTGAAAAACAACTTCTGGCTTAAACTGTAACGTACTGACTGTGAGTGATTGGAGAACAGCACCATGAATATGGGAATTACAGGAGTTGTGATAGGCTATAGATAATAGTTAAGGTATAGATTGGTTCTATGTATGAAGATGCTCAGCAAAGAAAAGTAAATAATGCAATGTAACCAAACCCAAAGGGTCTCCAGGATTGCCTGCAGCTGGAGCTGACAGCTGTGGGCACAGCTGTTTCTGTATCAAAACTTGCTTCCATCTCTATTCCTTCTTCAGATTCTACATGTAACAATCTTTCTGCCAAGCATAAAGAAGTCTCATATCTGTGAGATTTCCTTGCCACACCTGCATCCTGCCCCCCCCACTGCAGGGCTGTGTCCTGGGCTGGGCTCTCAGCACACAGAGCTCCTGGAGATGCTCCCATGGACAGGGACAGGGGTGATGAAGGGATGGAGCATCTCCCTCAGGAGGAAAGGCTGAGGGAGCTGGGCCTGTTCAGCCTCCAGAAGGGAGATGGGGCTGGGAGGGGGAGCTGCCAGCATGTGCAGGGAGCTGTCAGAGGATGGAGCAGGCTCCATCTGCTCAGTGGTGCCAGCAGTGAGAGGCAGTGGGCAGGAGGGGATGCACGGGAAGCTCCACCTGAACATGAGGAAGAACTTTATGATGTGGGTGACCCTGCATCAGGACAGATTGCTCACAAATCGTGGAGTCTCCCTCACTGAAGACATTGAGGAACCACTGGGTTGCAATCCTGGGCCATGGGATTGCTTGAGCAGAGGAACCACTGTGGTCCCTCCCAACCCTATCCCCTCTGTGATTATACAAATCACGTCAAGAATCAGAAAGATCTTGTTCCAACAAAGCTCAGTTCTGTAAAGCACACCCCTAAAATTTCCAAATGAAACATTCATTAGAATTCAACCCATAACAAAATTAGCAGAGCAATATTGACTGGCTGCAATAGAACACTAATTGCTCTTCACAGGGTGATGGATGATTTTGTTATATACGTGATTGCATTTCTGTAATATCCTGCAGCACTGCTGTTCTGTAATGAAGAGTCTGATTTTCTGGGGTAATAATGCAATATAATTTATAGCTCAATAATATGAAGAAGCCATGCATTGATCACTTTAAAATCACAGCAGAATTATTCCCTGGGACTAATTGTGTATTCTGGTGTTCTGGCAGTTTCACATCCCTCTGCAGAGCTTCCATGAATCTCCAATTCCCTCCAAACACAGCCATGCCAGAATCACTCTTCATCACTGGGTCCACCCAGCTGAATTCCAGTGATCTCCACAAAGCAGGGTATCAAAACACCTCTCTGAGATTGTTTGTTCACAAATGATGAGCTATAACAAACAAACATCAAGTTTCATTGCCCCACATACTCTTGCAGAAGGATTTTCAAGCAATATTTCCTCTGATTTTTCCAGCTGCTTGAAAATATAACCATGTGGATAAATAAAAGCACTTTCAATTCAAAACAGATCCTTTCCAAAAGTTGTTTCCATAAACCTGATAATTTTTAGTAAGTTCTTTCATTGTGGAAGTATTTCACTAAAATTGTAGAGAGAATTATACATATTGATTTTTTCTTTTTGATGAACATTATCTTTTACTTCTTGAGACTTCTCATTTATTACTTAGCTATGCCATTTCTTTTCCCAATTTTCTTGAATTATAAACATACAACACATACTGTTGAATATTTATATTTTATGCTAATGAATCATGTCCATAAAATTTCTTCTCTATTTTCAGATAAACCTCTATGTTTTTCTTTCTTCACTGCTGCATGGCTTGTTCCTGCTTTATGAAGGAGAGAAATGCAAGAGCAATACAATTTTACTTTCTGTTTGCTATATCTTGAAACCAATCATTAAAAAAAAATTTCATTTCCAAATATTTTTCCATAATATTACATGGTTTTCTTAAGTATCTTACATTGAAAATTAAGTATTTAAGTTTTAAAAATTCCAGAGTTTTAAAACTACTTAAAGTCTTTAATAATATATTTATAATATCTGTATTTTTATAAATATTTATTCTATTTTTATAAATATTTATTCTAGTGCTAGAAAAAAATCCCACATTAAATAATGGAAAGTATATATGACGTATGTTACATATTTTACTTTGCAGAAAATACATGAGAGATATCTAGCCCTTATGAATATTCCTTTATCACCACGTTAAAAGTGCCTAAACCTGTAATTTCTCACTTTGAGAGGCCCAACTTTGCCTTTGACTATAAGACAGTGGTACCTTCATGAGGTAAAACTTATTATCTTACCTTCATAAATAAAACTTATTATCAGCTCTTGGTGCTGTTCTTGGAAATAGCAAAGCTGAGAAGGTGTAGCACAATTCTCCTCATCCTGTGGTACAGCTGGTGAAGACCTTAGAGGGAGCAGAAAAAAAAGAATTGAGAAGAATAGAAATGAAAACTGAATCATCAACAAACTGCTGCAAGAATAGAAATGAAAATTAAATCATCAACAAACTGCTGCAAGAATAGAAATGAAAACTAAATCATCAACAAAGTGAGGAAGGTTTGCAGGGGGTGAGAGCACAGGACTCCACTGAAGCCAGGAGAGTTCCCTCTAAGTTCCTGATTCTCCTGGTGGCAAGGCAAGCAGAGAATTCCTTCCAGGCTGGCTCAGCACAGCTGAGCAGCATGGGATAGTGAAGAAATTCACCCCATTTCCTCCTCTCTGTGCTGCAAATTACTCCATGTACACACCCAAGTGTGTTCTAAGTGTAATCAGTAGAGCAGAATTTACAGGAAGGAAGTGCAGTATGTCAAACATTTCTATTATAAGGCAGTAGATGCAAAATCCCCCTTTTCTTTTGTTTTTTGTCCCCTTTAGTTCCTCTGTTTCTTACTTGTCTACAGAAATGACCAGCTGGTGATATCCTCTGGATCAAGAATGCACAGAAGTAGCACACTGCTGTCTACTGAATTCTGCCCTACATGAGCTCAGAACCAGAAGCAAATCCCAGCAGCTCAGCTTCATCATTTCCTGAGACAGTTTTATTAGAGCTACAGCTAATAAACAAATTTCTGATGTGGGGCAGCGGGCCCTGCAAGCGTGGTGTGACCAGATGGGTACAAGGATGCAGACAAATAAATAATTAAAGAGAAATGAGGCTTCACAGCTCCTGCAGGAAATGAGTGACAGACCTCACGCTCAGAGCATTAACATGAATCCAAAAGGCCTGAAATTGATGTGGGCCATTAACACTGCACACATGTGCACAAACACATGCAATTTCTTAATCAGCCCTGGCTCTGTTTTCATGTACCAGCCCTGGGTCAGAAAGGGTGAATGCCTCCAATCAATATGCAGTTGTTAGAGTAACAGCCATGTCGGTTCTGGATGGCTGAGCGGGTGAAAACATGTTTGTTCTCCTTAATGTGACACACTCCTGTCAAATTAACAACCACGGGAGCAGGAGCAGCCTGCCTTAATGGGCTGCAGTCAGCTCCACGGAGAGTTCTTGCCAGCCCTGAACCAATAGATCTGAAATCTCATTACCAGAGGTTTATTTGCTGATAATAACTAAGGGCACGCTTTATGGACAGAAGTGTTGTCTAATTTTAAAGGTACAGCATGTTACAGCACTTAGTAAACAGAGTGTCTCTAAATTGTCACAACCCCAAGATAACATCTGTGTATTGTGGGAGCAGTGGAGTTATTTAGACAAGCCCCCCATTCAGTTAAAGTATCTATTTCCACAATAGATACTAACCTTGTGAATGCAAAGAATTTCCTTTTTCTGCTGTGAGCCAGTGATAACTGTACAAGAAAGCTGAACCCCGATGCACAAGCTGTGACCAAGGGCTGAAACACAAATTTTAGCTCTCCTGTGAACTGCTAGAACAGAGTGACTGACAGTGGTTGAAAGTCAGCTTCAGTCTGGGGCAACTTCTTGCCACAGGCATGCAGAACAACTTGACGTTCTGCCAGCTGGATTGAAAGATCCTCTTCCCTTTTCCATTGCTGAGAGAATGATGTCTGGGGGTAAAAATAGGAAAGTCAGCCCCAGTCATTCAGAAAAATGGCTTTTAATCAGAAATGTCTGAAATTTGTCTTATGGCTGGCACTTGGGGCTGAGCTCTGAGAGATGCAGGGAGACAGCCCAGGTAATTCTGCTGGGCAGAAGGGAGAGGAGGGAGGACAGAGGTGCAGAGCTGGGTTTGCTCTTCCTTTGGGAATGCAAAAGTGGAGATGGCAAATGGCATTTGTGGGGGAACCTTTTTCTTCCCTAGCTTCCCCGAGCTCTCAGCATTTTGTTTTTCCTCAGCTATCTGCTGCCACTGCCAACTGGTTCCTGTGCCTGCACACAGAACCAGCCCTGAGCATTCCCATGGGTGCAAAGGATAATTTTACAAAGCTCCTAGCCTTTACCATTCCTGGTTGATTTCCACTGGGAAATCAAAATCCAGCAAGATTGCAAGATTAATTCCCTGCCACGTTTCAAAACAAAAACCACACTGTACACTGCAGAGTGGCTTAGAAATGCATATGGGAAATTTTAATATTAGTGTAATTCCTCCTGAAATTGCTCTCTGTAGCTTTCATTTTTTGATTATAAATATTGTACTAATCTAACATTAAAAAAGCAATCAAAATGAAACACAATATTTAATTTATGAGAAGATCTCATAAAGGAAAATGTTAGGCCCATATATTAAATTTTCCTGTAAGTAGGTTTGAAGGAAGCGTTTCTTCCAAATTATTCAGTAGAAGACCACCCAGATTATTCCATAGAAAAATGTTCTTTTCTGGTGTTTTTATTGTTATTTTTCTACCTAAAAAGTCTGCTTACTACCAACAGCTCAGAATTCTAAGTGGGAAAATAAAACCCCTTAGACTCTGGAAAACAGGAATGTTTTGGCTACAGCTAAACATCCTTTGATCAGGAGATGCTGCCACTTCAGAATGGCAGGATTTGGAACTCAGGTGCTTTTTTTGTGAGGTAGTGAGACAGAAAGACACAGATCACATGCTCTTAGCAGTGCCTGTATTTAGGAAGAGCAGGGGCATGACCAAAGGGCCTGTAAGGGATCTGTGGTAATTCCAATTTCTTTATGTGTTGGAACAAACTGCTAAAATCTTGCAGCTCTGCCACATATGCTAAAGAAGGTGTATTTTTGAAATCTCAGAAAATTTTGTGAAAGAAGTCTGAGATGTGAGAAGGTGTGGGAAGGTTTAACCTAGCAGTGTCTGGCTGAGGCAGTTTGTATTTCCACGATGTAATTTGTACAGAACACGGTTCCCTACAAGAAAACAAAGACATCAGTTTAATGAATCAAACAGCCAAAGCTTTGGCAGCATCTGGAATTCACAACAGGCAATGAGGGAAAGCAAATAAAGCTTTATTTAAGAGATGATTATTCTAACATTTGGCAGAGCTCTCTAAGGATTTTTTTCCCCTTAAATTTTTTGCTGCTAAAGATTTCTATACCTCCTAAATCCAAAAGTAATTATCTCTCTGCCTGCCAGACCTTGGAAAACATACTTTCATCTGTTTTATTAATTTATACCTGCCTTTGAGTTTTTCAGCAACACCCTCCCACACATTGTCTTCTGGGGAGCTATCCATGCTTCATTGCATGTAAAGAGAAGTCAGACAGGAGAGAAAAAGGGAAAAGAAGGAAAAAAAAAACCCTGATTTGGGAGGTAACTGCATGAACATATGGAGGTGGGCACAGTTCATATCTGTTCCAGAGGGTTTTTGTGGTTGAGGTGTAATCCACATCCAACAAGTCACTGCTTCCCATGTCTCATGGTAAATTTCCAGTTCTTGAGGGATTTCAGGAAATTTGAGATTTAGGAAGGGAAACATGGAAAAATGACTTGGGCTGAGATCCTGGCCTCACCAACTCAGCCATATTTTGTTACTTATAAAGGCAAAGCCAGAATCTCATCTGTTCTGTTCTGCCATTTTCTGTTGTTGTGGCCTCAGCTTCATGCCCAGCCACACATCCCAGCAACAACAGCCTGGGATCAGAAACTGCCAAAACAAATTGAGTTTCAAACAGTTTAGCCAATAAGTAAAAAACCAACTGGTTGGGATTCCATGAGCAAACCAAATGATGAATTGCAAAGCCTCATGAAATGGGAGGGTGTCTGTTCTGGAGGCAAGGAGAAGAAAGCCTGCTGCTCTGTGACAGGTGTCAGTCAAAAAACAGACCTTGCTCAAGAGATGACACATGCTTGGATCCCTCTGCCTGGTAATAAACCCCTCTAAATCCATCAGCACCAACAACCTGGCTCCAAAAACACAGAGTCATAATCTTCTTCAAAAAAGAAGGCATGGGGAAAAGTATAAGGGGAGCATTTGTAGGATTCCAGAATAAAAGATGTAACATTTATTTGCAGGGATTGTCAGTAGTTTAAGATGTTTGCCTTTTTAGCTTAGCAAAATATTTTTAATGAGTTGTCTAAAATCACCTATTCATTCTTTGCATTCCACAGAGTGGAATTCCAAGGAATGATTCCTTCCTGCTGCTCAGCCCTCACAGGACACAAGGGCAGTGCTGGCTGCAGCTCTGGGCTCCCCAGTACAAAAGGGATGTGGACATTAGAGGGGTAAATCCAGCCAAGGGCCACAAGCAGGAGTCAGGGATGGGAGCATCTGGCACATGGGGAAAGCTGGGAGAGGCTGGATGTTCTGGGCTGGGATATCTCATCCACAGGTTGGGAGAGGGGAGGAGAGATGGAGCCAGCCACTTCTTGGTGGTGCCCAGGTGTGCTGGGGTGGCTCTGTGGCGCTTGTATCCCCGACTGTCTGTTCTGCTCATACTGGATGTGGAATTCTGTGCTTTGAAAACTAGAGCTGAGAGTGAAATGGGGAGAAAGGAGAAGCAGTGGAATGTCTGAGCTGGCTGTATCCAAAAAAACAGAGAGAAGAACTTCAGCTCTCCTTTGCTTTTGGTTAGTTTTTAGAGCAAGCTGAGGCAGGAAAGTTCCCCAGACTGTGGCTTTCCTTTCCTTGGAGCTGTTTGAACCTGCTCTGGACAGAAAACCCAGAAAAACACCTGGAGCTCTCACCTGTGGCCCACTGGGATGCAGCATTTCCAGCACAGGAGGGACTGCTAAGAGACAGAGTGAGCTGAGCCACAGCCCCTGAAAAGGACTGTCTGAATTTGCCACCTCTTCAGAACAACAAGAGCTTCCACTGTTTAATATCATTCATTTTTCCATGTTTGTGAACACTCTGCTTGTTAAATAAATAGGTTTTTTTCCACTTTTCTTGAAGGAGTTGAATGTCTCCTGAACTGGTGGGGGGAGAGGCTGCTTGAATTTGCTTTCCAGAGGGACCCCTTTGGAGGTTTCCTCCCAAATTTGCCCTAAACCAGGACACCAGGCATGAGAGAGGAGACAGTGGAAAGAAACAAAACCACAGGAAACACAATTTGCAACGAAGTAAAAACCTGATTATGGTAAGAGTGGCCAAACAGGGTAAGAGTTTTCTCAGGAAGATTGTGGAGCTTTCAGTGCTGGAGATGTTAAAATCCAACTGGACAAGTTCCTGCTGTGGAACGAGCTGACCTGGAGGATTTACAACAATCTTTTCCAAAGAGCACTCAGTGACTTGGTGGTTTTGCAGGCTGAGTTTAACACCACCTTTGTGTACAATTGCTCTTCCAGGGAGGAGGTCCAGGCTTCCTGAGGTCACAGAGGTGCTCAGACCACCTTCTGAACTCAGATGGCCTCGGGGCCAGGATCTCTCATCACATGTCAGAAGGTGTCTGCCCCTGAACCAGATGGAGAGGATGTGAAAGGAGCACAAAAGAGAGCTGGATTCAGTAGAGTGGGCAGGAGTTGTTTGCAGAGGAACATCACTGACACATTTTCCCAAAGTCAGCATCACCCTAGCAGACCCAGGAGGCACATGAACAGATTTAATTCCATTTCATACAGAAAAGATCTGCCACTGATTTTTACCTACAATGGATCAGATTATTAATTTTTAAATTATTTGCTCTTCCATATATCTTTCTGAAGGCTGGCTTCCCTCTTGCCTGCTTCATGTCAAAATGAGGTTATAAATACCCCAGCTGTTTGGTGCAGAGAGCACAGGTGTGGATGGGCTGCAGCAGCCATGCAGGACAATTTTTTGGCCCCTGATATGTGAATTCACAGAATGCTGGCAGCAGATTGAAGTGATGGCTGCACATATGTACAAGAGGGCACTCAGAGCAGACATCTGCCATCCTTACAGAGGCACAGCATCAGGGGAAAACAATGAAATGCATCTTAGCACATCCAGGCTGGAGAGAAGGAGCTCTTAAGAACCCCATCTAGAGCTCTGGATGTAAAGAGTTTTCTGTGAAAAAAAAACCCTTCTTTTTGTCTTCCACAGCATCACAACTTATCCCTAGGAGAGGTGAACAAGGGCTGTAACCAAGCAACAATATAAAATCTTTAGGAGTCCTTCTCTCTTCAAAGCAAAGCAGCCTCATCCCACCCTGCCATCCTTTCTTCACCAGTGTAGGCAGCACAGAGCTCAGCTTGGACACAAACAAACAAAAGCCTTTGTGCTTCACTGTCCCTCCAAAATAAATGAGATTTATAAATAGATTAAACCCTTTAAATGTATTTGTAAATCCTCCCTTCATCTGAATAGGATGCAATGCTGACAGGCAAACTGCTAGAAAACACAGATTTCTCAGGCTGAAAGCACATCAGACAGTCATGGACAAAACTTCTGTGCCAGAATCATGTAGTGTTCCCCTGTACAGCAAACCTAGACCTGTGCAATTAATTGAGTTGCTGGCCTATTAGAAAAAAATGAGTCAAAAATAAAAATAAAAATAAAGAAAAAAATAAAAATAGCAATGAAATAGAAACAGATATAATAGAAATAGAAATAGAAATTAAATAAAAATAAAAATAAAAATAAAAATAAAAATAAAAATAAAAATAAAAATAAAAATAAAATAAAAATTTAAATAGCAATGAAATAGAAACAGATATAATAGAAATAGAAATAGAAATAGAAATAGAAATAGAAATAGAAATAGAAATAGAAATAGAAATAGAAATAAAAATAAAAATAAAAATAGCAATGAAATAGAAACAGATATAATAGAAATAGAAATAGAAATAAAATAAAAATAAAAATAAATAAAAAATAAAAATAGCAATGAAATAGAAACAGATATAATAGAAATAGAAATAGAAATAGAAATAGAAATAGAAATAGAAATAAAAAATAAAATATGAGATTCCCAAACGATAAATAAGTCCTCACACACATAAACAGTGAGTCATGGATTTACAATAATTAACTGATTAAAACTAGGAGACATAATAGTAAGTGTTTGGAAAAGTCAGCTAAAACATTCAAATAGTTTTGCGGGTTATATTTATTTTCCCATAGGTAAAAAGCTTTTATTACTTTGCAAATGATTTTTATTTTCAGTGGAAGAAGAGAAGGGAGGAAAGCATCACTTATTAATAATTTTCCTAATAACCAGCTTTATTTATAAGCTGCTGACTTCCAGATGGAGGCTCTACAGCAACACCTCCCAAAGAAGCACATTCCCACAAGTAAGCAAATTAATGCAGCTAAAAAAGGGGCATCCATGAGGTAGCTCCCATCTTTTCCCCTTCAGTGGCTGAAGCACAGGAGTTACTTTGACATTCATGCTCTATAATGAAGTGAGAATGGATTATGATGGAGCTGGTTATTTCCAGCTGGTGATCAATGCAGCCTGCACTACACTTGACTCAACAGTTTGCCATCATGACATTATCAATTCCAGAGTGGCATTTTCCTTCCCCCACCATTTACTTTTAAGCACATCACAAGGTATTCAGTGGGCATTTATAACTGAAACATAAAAATCCACCTAAAATGAAGGTGTTGATCTCAGGGTTTCAGTACAGCCAAATAAATGTTGTTAGGAGAAATCCCAGCATGAATTCCTGTCTTAAATTCCCTCCCAAAGGACAGACACAACTTTTAGCTGAAAGAGTAGAATCAATGTGATGGAGGACAGGCCAAGAACTTAATTTAACTGAAGATGCACATTTGTTCTTGCCAGATGTGCAGCTTTAGCAAAGTCACATCCAGCCCACACCTCATCCCAGGTAATCACTGGCAAGCTGTCCCAGGTGAAATATGTGAAATTATCTCATCACCACCAGAGATGAGACAAAATTACAGCTCATGGATGCTGGCTTTGCAGGGCAGATTGCATGGCACACAACCTGCTTATATTGGGGTGCAATCAAATTAAATTTTCTGAAAACCATGTGGTTCGTGGCAGGTTCCTGTGACTGGATGGATTCTACCCTGCTACAGCCTCTTTCCCTTTGCAGTTGCCTTTTGTAGCATTTTGCAGTCAGGGTATGATTCATGGTGAGTAACTGGACAGATTCAGGCAGTAGGCACAGAACCTCCACAAGGGCACAAGAATCTGTCTCTCAGGAGAACTGGTGCATAAAAACACCTCTTTGCAGCAAATTTGTTTACAGACATGGTAGGTGTGCTCATCATTTGAAGGTACAGACTGCTTGGAGCAATTTTGCTTTGATCTGAAAGCACCACATTGAAAAGGAAACAATTTCTGAGGCTGTCAGGGGTGACCCCATCTATTCATCAAAAGAAACCCTTCCTATTCCTCAGGTAGATGTGCCCCCCTTGAGAATAAAGACAAGAATTCCACACCCTGAGCAGCTTTTCCTGGCTACATGCTGCTGTCAAATGGGTGGACAAGGACTTTGCACACCCTGCAGTGTGGCTGGGGAAGAGCTGAACACAAAATACCTCCCAGCCCTGTGTAAATGAGGTGATCAGCCCAATTCTGGTTGTGTGCATGGCACCAGCATGCAACTCAGCCCTCTGAGATTGTTGGTTGTCATGTCAGCATGCTGTCAGAGTTAGTCAGAGGAGCACAAGTGCTTGGTGAGACTGAAGAGGGTAGAGAGTGTGAGTAACTTTTCACATTTCCTTATGAGGTTGGTTTTGGATGGTAAAATAAAACTCAAATAGAAGGCAAAAATTTCTGTGGTTCCCCCTGCCTTTCCTGCCTCAGACAGTCTGTGGGAGCTGGCACTGACTCATTCTCCAGGAATTTATAGTTCTTTTGCATGACTAGCATATCAGAAAAGGTCACTGCTGCAATTAATATCCATTAATATCATTATTCTTACAAAGGGCTCCACAAAATAATTAGCAAACACTATAATAAGAGACCTTTGATCCAAAACATGACTTTTAGCTGTGGATGTGCTCTCAATCTCTGTCTGATGGCTACAGACAGAAGCTTATAAAAGAGATTTCAGATTCTGAAGGTATTGCCTGCTTGAACTCAGCCATCAGTGGATGTGTGAGCTTTGCAGGGTTCCCAACCAGAACCACGTTATCTTTTCTATAATCAGGAATGGCAGACACTGAGTGCAGCCCAAATAAGCTCAGGGGCTGCTCAGGATTGGCCTTGTGTCATTCTTGCTCACAGATCAGCTTGGCAAGCACTCTTGGCAGCTCTCAGAAAAGAAATAAGGATCCTAAGGATAGGAACAGGAGGGCCTTGGCACTCCCTGTGGGCCCAAGCATGGGGGGAAAGTACCTGTGGAGAGAGGACTGGAAGAAGGGAATGGCTCTTGGAATAAAATGGAAAATCATCCCCAGCATGTTAATATTCCATACCATCTCTTGTTTCCTTGCTTACACACCTGTATCTGTGGGACCAAGTCCAGAGGGATGGATCCCCTCTCCCATGAAAACAAGCTGGTGGAGCTGGGGCTGCTCAGCCTTGAGAGTGCTCTGGGGGGGACCTGAGAATCCTTTCAGTCCCTAAAGGGGTACAGGAGAGCTGGAGAGGCACTTCTCACAAGGGCATGGGACAAAGGGGAGGGTCACCCTGATTTTTTAACATTTTCTAAGCCTTCTGATGTTGACATTCTTGTAACAAACTTTCTCACACACTTTCTGTAAATAACTCATTGGTTTGCATTCTTTTATGGAGAAGAGAAATTTGATGGGCTGTTGGTTTGTGCAGTGTCATTGGAGAGGTGGCACTGTCACCCTCCAATCCACTGCCACTTTTGGAAATCTATAAATGTTGGAGTCAGAAAATAAACTTCCCTTTTTTCTCTTCACCTTGAGAGCAGCAGTGTGAGCCTGTGTTCTTCCATATCCTATAGTGACAGGGGAGTGGCTCCAAACTGAGGGAGGGGAGGTTCAGGTTAGAAGTAACAAATCCTCCCTGTAAGGGTCATGAGGCCCTGGCACACTTTGCCATAGAAGCTGAGGATGCCCCAACCCTGGAAGTTTCCAGACCAGGTTGGACCAGAGCAGCCTGGGATGGTGGCCAGTGTCCTTGTCCATGCCAGTGGGGGTTGGAGCTAGGTGATCTCAAGATCTCTTCCACCCCAAACTATTCTCTAATCCTATGATCCATTTTTTAAAGCCCACAGATAACTAATATGTATAATTTGAAAGTGTAGCAGATGGTACAGATTTTCTCTGAGGTGTCTGAAAAAGATGTGGCAGTGACATGAAAGTAAAATGACTAAATGTTTTGGGGCTCAACTCACCAGGTGCTGCCAGCAGAAATCAAGAAATGTGAATATTCAGAAGCAATGCATGCATTTTGTCACTCTGACACCAGATCTTGTGCTTTTTTTGGGATGCTCTTTGAAAAATAACACACTAAATTAGGTGACACTTGGTTCTAGCGAGGAAGAAGCCATGCACAAAAATTGGGTTGTGCCTGTCACTGCCTGCACACAGCACAGAGGGCACCAAGAGCTTCTTGTCCCCTCAGAAGGCTTGCCACGGTGGCTGTTGAATATCTGTCCTCCCCAAATTACCCTGAACCTTTGAGTATCCCTGGGAAAAAGAGCCAAGAGCAAAAAGAGCAGTGCTAATTCCCCCCATGTGCTACAGCTGGGGTGAGTGGCTCAGGGAGACCTGCAGCCACATATTGGCTGTGGGGGGAGGCTCAGGCATTTTCCCAGTTGGAAAACACAGATTCCAAGTGAAATGAGGAGGGATATCCTCACAGGACTGGCAGGGTGCACCTTTCTGCCCTGGTAGATCAGCCTTGCATTTTCATTTTTGATGCACAAACACATCAGCCTGCCCTAGTGCACACTCAGGTGTGCTCTCAGTTGCTGTCTGAGTAGCCACATGTCATTATTCTCCAAGAAAAATATTAATTAAAGTGATTTTATGGATAGGGTTTTGATTCAAGGATCTATTCTTTTTGACCTTGCCACTGGCTTGTCTTCTATCTTCCTCTCAGCCTCAGCTTTCTCTGTGAAATAGAATAATTATTTTGTCTCTTTTTGTAAAAAAATCCTAAATCTGCACATGAAAAATGGTTTCTAAACCCCAAGTTTTCATTTCATTGAACTTAAATTATAATCATTGTCTTTTCTAAACTATTTCAGAGGATATTTTAAATTGTGAATGAATGTCAAGGCTTAATTATTTATTTTAGCCAATATCAGTTCTCAAGTGGATTTCTTTTTTTCTTTCCACAGTAAAGAAGATTTCTTGCCTGTATCTGTCAGGTGCACAAAAAAAGTTCCAAAATTTTGATTTTCAGGATAATGAAACTAGGTAATCATTAACTAACTGAAAAATTTTAGGGGATTAAAAACCCTGGAGTTTTTTTGTGTGTAACAGCAGGCTAAATAGAGCCATGATCTCAACTGGGAGCTCCTTCCAGTTCATTCAATAATAATTAATCACATATATAACAGTTAATTTAATATTCTATATGTTTGTCAGAGAAAGAATATAGTTTTGATTATCGATTTTGTCCACTCTTGAGGTAGATATCACTGATCTTTTCTATGACATTTTAGCATGAGGATGTTGGGAAGAAAATGTGCTTTTAATCCCCTTGTATTCAAATTCAATCTTTGTCGACCAATATAATCCAACAGGATTAAAACCAACCAAACAAAAAACTAACACAAGTGAAAAAAGAGCTGAGGAAATGGAATATGAAACCAGGAATGTCCTGAAACAAATGACATGGTTTGAGCTTATTCCAAACTTTATACAGCAGAGTTATGGAAAAGCCCCAATTCTGTAAGTGCTTGTTTGTGTGTAAAGCTTTGAATCCATGGGTAGTTTCATTCCTTTAGGACCCCAGAAACAGAAATGGAGACTGAAATGGAATACCTGCAAGTAAAATCCTGGCTGTGCCCTGCAAGCTCAGTGCACTGCCATGGTGAAAGCCAGCATGACAACCAAGAGCAGGGGCAGGGCTTGAAAAAATGGGGATTTCAGTTTTCTTTACCAGAGAAACTACAAAATTGTTACATTTCCTGCCTCCTTAAGAGATAACTGAGCTTTAAACGCACCTTGGAACTGCTTGAAGAACTCTTTTTAAAAAGGAGATGTATTTTCACATCCATCCAGCAGAGATGGAAAATGAAAATCATCCATGACATGTATTTGATTTATGTGGAATGAATGCTAAACTGCTCAAAAATATAACAAATCCTGCAAGACAATGAAATGCTGATTCATAAATCCTCACTCTGAATCTCACCAGGTGAGATCAAGGCAGATCATGGTTGATTTTTCATCTCTTGTTTGCAGCTGATGGGCTGGCTAGTCAACAGGCACTTTATGATTCATAAAAATTAAACATATTTTTAGTAGCATAATTTTCATCTACTCCTTCACTCCTCCAGAAATGGGATAGATGCTCATTATTTGGCATTGTCTGTTATTTCTTAGTTTTTGAAGAAGATGGACATCTGAGAGACAAAAAAATTCTTCAATTGGCACTTCTATACCACTAATAGCAGATTCTTCCATGCTGTTTATCAAATTTATTCTATCAATTATTCTATCAATTATTCTTCCATGCTGAATATCAAATTTATTCGATCAATTATTCTATCAATTATTGTTCCATGCTGTATATCAAATTTATTCTATCAATTATTCTATCAATTATTCTCATGTGCACAATGAGAATAATTTACAAACAATAAATTACACAACTCTCGTGGGTGGGATCTGGATGTGGTGACTGCTAGCAGGAGATGGTTCACAGGAATTGAAATCAATTCAGAAAAGATACATTCAAAAATCAACAAGTCTGAGATAACAATAATTTGAACAGATGTACTTGAAACAACCCTTCAGAACAAAAATACCAAGTGCTGCAATGATTGCCTTAAATGCTCTTTTTAAGGGCAAAATCTGCTGTCCTGCTAATGATAGTTGAAAAAAACTAAAGGAACAATATAAAACCAAAATAGACAGTGAAAATCCATTCAGGAACTTTTCATGGAATAGAGAGGAGCACTGCTGGACTGCTGTGATGAGATATTGTTAATTACTCAAGCTTAGGATCTGGATCACCCTGAAACAATCCAACATCAAAGGTGAAAAAATGGTCTGCAGTTTGTATTTCTGTCCCAAATTGCACCAAGCTCTCTCATTTCAATAACAAAAAACCAAAAAAACCAAAACCACCAAAACCACCAAACCCACCAAACCAAAATGTGTTTTGCTGAAGTACAAAGAAATAACAGAGTTCTGAAAGTTCTTGTGGTTCTTTGATAAAGAATGGAAATATGTTTTCCCTTCTCCTATTAGACACGTCCCAGCAGAGAAGTTTCTCACTCAAAATGTCATGGGCATGGTGCCCTCAGGGGCTTTGTGAGGAGCCCCTGAGGGAGCTGGGGGTGCTCAGCCTGGAGAAAAGGAGACTCAGGGGTGCCCCCATCACTCTCGCAGCTCCTGAAAGGTGCCTGTGCTCAGCTGGGGCTGGGCTCTTTCTCCAGCAGCACTGACACAACCAGAGCTCACAGCCTGGAGCTGCACCAAGGGAAATATAGGTTGGATATTAGGAAAAAGTTTTGTACAGAAAGGATGATAAAGTTCTGGAATGTTCTGCCTGGGGAGGTGGTGGAGTCCCCTTTCCTGGGTGTGTTCAGCAAAGCCTGGATGTGGCACTGGGTGCCAGGGTTTAGCTGAGCTGTTGGGACTGGGTTGGACTCCATGGTCTTGGAGATCTCTTCCAACCCAGTGACTCTGTGAATTTGTGTGAACTTTAAAACAATTTTTCCTTCTTGCATCAACATTCACATCTTTGGAGTGTGGAGAACACGAGCCCAGTAGCAACAACACGTCTGGAGAGCACAGAGCTGGGGGGATGGTGGCAGAGGCACTGCCCAGAGCAGTCACTATGGCAGCAGGAGATGCTGTGCTGGCAGGGGCACAGAGGCAGCACAGAAAGCAGAGCCCTGCTGTGCTCATGGCATTCTGCTTTTTGGCTCATCTGCCAGGAGAATGAATAACCTCTAAGCCAACACCATTGAAGCATTTCTTGGAAAGGGTTCCTGTGGTTTTCTTGTCTGAGTAGCCACATGTCATTATTCTCCATTGCTGCAGCCAGCCAAGTTCAGCCTGTGCTGCATTTGTGAGCACATGTGTTGCAGTAATCTTCCAGGGTAATGCATTGGCAGCAGTGGGAGACATCTTATTTGTACAATTGCTTGTGCAGCAGAAGAACACTCCTCTGCACCTAAATTCACTTCATGGTCATTCACATTAGAGGCAGATTTTCAAAGAGCTGCTAAGGTTTTTGGCCAGGTGCTTTTATGGAGAGATGCATGTGTTAAACTGAGCAATGTGCTTTGAGAAACAAATATCTGCTTTTTTTTCCTCTGAACAGTCAGGAATGCATGATTTCTTTTTTTTCCCCTAGATTGTAAAGGCAGTTAGTATGACAGACAGTTTGAAAGCTGTACTGGGAGAACTTGGATCCTCTGGAACAGCTGAGGAGAGCCCAGTGCCACCTGAGGATCCTCTCCTGTGCTGAGACCTTTGGCATCACTGAAGCAGTGCAAAAGCAGAAGGCTCCAGTTGTCAGGGTCAAATTTATGTTTCAGACTAACATGATATCCTTTCCCCTTTGCTGTGCTCTCTCCCTTGAGAAAAAAAGGTGATTTTTTTGTTTCAGGGCGTTTTCATTTATAATTTGGGTGCCTCAGAAGAGGTCTAAGCTTCCATTAAAATGTCATTTTCCAAGCCCACCACCACCAAACCAGGGGTATTTATTCCATGTGTGCTCCTGGGTGCTGCCATTGGCTCCAGCCCTGCAGAAACCCTGAAGTCAGCTCCCAAATCCCCTCAGCTCACAGAGGGAGAGAAGGAGCAGGAGGAGCAGAGCAGGGACCACGTCCTTGCAAACCACACATGGCAAAGCAGCAGGCACCACAAGCTCAGAACCATCACTGTGCTTGCCCAGCACCCACAGATTTCCCTGATTTTGAGCATGTTTTGTGCAAGAGGAATGGCAAATCTTGTGACTGGTCCCGTAAAAAGGGGTTAGAAAATATTTTTTATTTATAACAATTGTAAAATCAATAAAAGCATTATGAATAGTATTCATTCAGTCTATAATTAAATGCATGCTCTGAAATTTGAAATTAAAATTTGCCTTCTTAAGATGTAGAAGTCTACTTTAGATATCAAATTGCTGGGTAGAAGATGTTTGAAATGTACCTTTATACTTTTTAGAAAAACAAAAGTGCTCGTTATGTGAAACATTGAGACAAACGTTGTGTTTGCAGAAAAAGGGAGCTGCTCACTCTGCATTGTCCAAGGTGCTAATTCAATGTGTTAATTACTGTTAACATGGATAATGATGCTGCTCTAGGCAATTCTCACCCAGCATTTGGAGGAAAAATTCAGTTTTCATCATAATGAATTAAAGAATTATGTGAAACTGCTCTACAGCAACTGCATACTTCACTCAGTACACATGATGGTGCTGGTTTTAAAAACAGATTAGGACATGTGTAAGGGGCTACCAGGCTTAGGAAATTGTTTTTATTACCAAAACCTAGAGCAGCAGATGGTGAGCTGGTTCTAAAGAAGCTGCAGAATATTCAGTACCCTTTTTTCCAGCTTTGCCTTTTGAGATGAACCAAGACTTTATCCTGGAAGAAAAAAATCTATGTTCTCAACTAGTCTTTGGATTAATGGAAGGATGGAATAAATAAATTATATTATCTTTCATCTCAGAAAATATGCCAATCTGAGGAGGTTCTGAACACTCTCTAAAAGCAGAATAACTGTTTTTCTTCTCCAAAAAAGGAAGGGAAAAAACAGATGCTACTGGGGCAGTCCTCTGCAAAGGCCACAGGTTCAATATTGAAAGACAAAAAGTAGTTGAACCTAGCAACCCATTAGCCATTCCAGAGATTTTTTTGTCTGTGGTGATCCCTGGATTAAATCCAAATAATTTAGCCCAAAGCAAGGCAGACAGATGCGGCAGTTCAACATTTTTGAAGTCTGCATTTGTAATGCAATCCCACAGTGCTAACATCTGACCATTTTCACCCATCATCAATACAACTGTTGTGCCCCACCATGCAAAGCAATCAGATGCATTCCTCTGAAAGATCTGGCCATTTGTTTCTATCTTCTTGGCAGGTTTTAAATGAACACTGAATGATTAAGAACTAAAAACAAGGCAAAAGGGCATTGCAAGCCTATCATGATGCTGAGGTGATGGATCTTGACAAACCTTCTGCTGTTATCTATTTAGGACTCCAAAACAAAAGTTATTCCCTTCCTAATGCTTCAGAAAAATGAATTCTCTGCTGTTGTAAAGCAGGTTTGCAGCTGGAAGTCTAGATGATAGGGCTGAAGATCTCAATGGCTGGCATTTCCATACAGCTGGACGACTGGGAAAAAATTAGTTATTTAATCATATTACAAAAAAAAAAAAAAATTGATGTAAAGAAATATTGCAGATTCCAAAAGGCCATAAATCTGTACTGAAGGAAAAAAAGACACCACCTCTCTCAAGCAGCAGAAGCTGGCTGGTGCTAGATGTGATCTGTGTAGTCTTGAGAAGGCAGCAGCAGTACAGAAATAACCACCACAATCTGGGGAAAATCACTCTTCCTCCTCTCAGAACAACATTTCTTTTCTGGGTTCTTGGAGCAGAAAGCTGTCAGCTGCTGCAGCCAGAACCCAGCCTCTGTACACCTCTCTCCTTTCAATCCATCACACAAAATCAACACCACAGTTCATTATATAACATCATAAAATATTATTATATATAATAGGATAGACTTTTATTATTATTATATAAATAATCAAATATTATTCTATAAAATATTACAGAATAATAAAACTTGCACCATGTCATACATATTTCTGAGCCACATGAACTGCTACATTCTCATCCAACTTACTCCAGCAGGTCAAATTCAGCCAGGAGCCTTTATGGTTTATAGTCTCTGGTTGTGGAATGATGGTAAAACTCTTTCAGCTGAAATTTTGAAGATGGTTAGAAAAGTGACTGATGGAGTTAATGCCTTAAAGGAATATTGAAAGTATTTAAAGCGCTGCATTATTCTGAGATAAATCTGGTTCCATAAGAAACCCAGAGACACAGTCTTCACTAGGTGTTATTTTTGTGTCCCTGAAATGCTTTTTTGGGTTTTTTTTTTTGTACTTTTCATATATAACCCTTTTGGATTTAACTGGATTGCTGTCTCCATCATTTCTACACAGCCTTTCATCACTTGTTAATTCTAAATCTGTTTCTCTGTTGTCTCCTCTCAGTCCCAATTGCTTATTCATACTGCCAGTGCTTTCCCCAGGCCAGTGGCAGTGTCCCATCCCTTCCCTGTGACATCTGCTGCCATGCCCCACTGCCATGGATTGACACTGGTGCAATGGCAGTGCTCTCAGGAAAATATATTTTCTTTAATGCTTGCTGTGAGATGGGACTAGAAATAGAGCAAAGCAGGCTTTAGTTTGGGGATAAAGGAAAAAAAAACCATTTATTAAACTACAGCTCCATGTACAAAGGAACACACTCATAATTTAGGATGGAAATGATGGGTGGGATGAAGGGGTACCCACCTCCTCAGCAGCTACACTAAGTGCCAATGTTCAAATCTCAGCACTAATTAGTTTAACCACAAACTTCTAAAAACTCACTTGTTTATCAGCCTAGAACACCTGTGATGGTGTTTGCAGGGGTTCCAGGATGAGGGAAGAGAGGAGAATCTTCACTCCATGTTCAGAAAGCTGATTTATTATTTTATGATATATATTATATTAAAACTATACTAAAAGAATAGCAGAAAGGATTCCATCAGAAGGCTGGCTAAGAATAGAAAAGGAATGAATAACAAAGGTTTGTCTGTGACCCAGACAGTCTGGACAGCTGGGCTGGGATTGGCCATTAATGAGAAACAACCAGATGAGACCAATCCCAGACCCACCTGGTGCATCCCACAGCAGCAGAGAATCATTGTTTGCAGTTTGTTCCTGAGGCCTCTCAGCTCCTCAGGAGGGAAAAATCCCAAGGAAAGGATTTTCCATAAAACATGTCAGTGACAAACACCCACCCACACCCAGCAACAGAAGCTGCTGCATCTTCCTCCACCTCCAGCCCTGGAGGGGAAAATACCTTTCATTTACAAAGGTACTGCTGAGTACTTAGAAACAAAGAAGGGCTTTGGAGTGGGCTGGCCAGGTTGTTGAATATTGAAATATTGTTGAATATTGAAGTTGTCTGCCAAGACACAAAATTACCAGAATTTATTAGAAAAATATTTTCCTTTGTTTTTTATTACTTAGAGAGATTTTTTTTGAGAGAGAATTTTTTTTCATGTCTCCAAGGGGATATGATGTGTAAAAAAACCCCATCTCTTTGCTAAGATAATGCATTTTTTTTCCTCATGCTATTTCACAACAGCTAGAGTGGTTTGATTTAAACTTCCAAATACATTCTGCACCCAAACAGTGACTCAAGCAGCCCATAGTTGTGACATTCCTGCAATAACAAAGGAATTGGATGTAAATAAATAATATGGAGGCTGTAAACAAGCTTCAGTCTGAATGCTCCTGTCGTATTTCATACCCTCATTTTAATGCAGTGCTAAGCAAAGCGTGGAAATGTTTACCTTTGTCTGATCCCTAATTCCCTAAATTGATGTGGAATCATGCACAGATGCTCTGGAAAGCAGCATGGAAAAGCCTGGCATTTTAATTGATCCCAGAGCCTCTCTCCTCCCAGCCCCTGCTGCTCCAGAGCTCTGCCTGCCCATGGCAAGCAGCCAGGCAAGGTGCAGAGACCCAGGCAAGGAAGTCCCCAATCCATTTTTTCATTTCCCAATGCAAACAGCAGCAAATCAGGGCGGGCTTTGAAATCTCATCAGTGGAAAGGGAGACTCACTGTGCACGTTTTAACGTGTGTGTTAACTGCAGGCAGGGCCTTGCAGACACAAGTGGTAAGCCATGGGGTTTCTTTCACAGAGCTTCTTTCAAAAGACAACCTGAATATGTCATTTAATGCTTTTTGGATGGTGGGGGTGAAAGTTTTACTCCTTTGTCACTCCTACCCCATGAATTTTAATGTTTTCTTACAGTTGGTTAATTATGTTGTAAGTAACACATTTTTTTTATGCTTGAAAGGCTAAATATTGGCAGGATGATATGCAGAACAAGGTCCTGATTTTAGGAAGATTTATTACAGAAGGGAGAATTTCCTATTTGTCCTTAAAGATTTTCAATTTATATTTTATTTCTATTTTTTGTTAGTGTTGTCATGGCACGTCAGTAAAAGTGAGTGCAAACTTACCACTGCAAGTCAGGGAGTTGCATGATCCCCCTGCTCCTTCTGCACAACAGGTGGGTTTGTGATTGTTTCCAGGTTTTTAGGAGGCTGCTTTGCAGGTTTGCCCTGCTGGGGCAATTACCAACAAGGGATTTTTCAAGATATTCCCATGCTCCCTGCTGGGTCACCTTAGTGACTGCCATGGACACAGCAGATCAGTGGTAACTTGGAAACAGTAACTCATGGCTAATTTCAATTAAAAAACATTCATTCTGTGTGCCAGAACATCTCTAATATTGTTATCTCTAATATCTTATCTCTAATATCTTATCTCATCTCTAATATCTTATCTCCAATATCTTATCTCTAATATGTTGTCACCAATACCATGCCACTCTGCCCCTGAGGTCCCTGCTGCCTTAATGCAGCTCAAAGCTGGAACCAGGTGATGAAGATTCCTACATATAAAAGCTCTGAATTTATCATGACACAAGCATTTGTTTCAGTGATATGCATGGAATTTGAAAACCGATCCATAAAACAATAAAAAAATAAAAATAATTATTATATATACATATACAGTAACTTTGCAAGGGAAAAAAAAATGGCTTTTAAACTTTTAGTTGCAAAATATAAATTTTCTTCACTTCCTATAACGCTGTTTGGGCACAGTGAAAGGATTAAACGTGGCTATTAAAGATTTCAAAGACCAAATAATTTTTTCACTAGTCTTGAAAAGAGAGAGAAATCCTAAACATCCTCAGGCACACACCAGCTTTGCCCCTGAGTTAAAGTCAATACTTTCAGAAAACTTCTCGTGCTAGGAAAAAGAAATCATATCATTAAGAAATAATATCATTAAGAAATAATGTCATTAAGAAATAATATCATTAAGCATTACCTAGAGGCAGCAAAATGCTTTTGTTTGCATTCTTTAGCTCTGATTCCCCCTACAAAGACCCTAATTTGCTGATGAGGGTCAATGAACCTTTATTTATCAATATAAAAACAGCTCTTCTGTAGCCACATTTTCCTGTCCTGCTGCCTCAGCCATTGCTGGGAGAGAATGGGAGCAGGCAGGAAAGGCCCCTGAAAGGATCCTTCATTCTCCACAGGCTCTGCTGCCCTTGACTTCTTTGTTCCATTTTTCCCCATTCAAATTGACAACCTGGAGATAAAATGCAGTAATTTTTGCTTGTAGATGAAAATCCAATAGGGAAAAATAGAGTTCCTTGTCTATTGTTTAGGAGACCTGTGACTTCTTGAGTCCTCAATCACTATCAGCTCCAACTAATTTTCAATTAGTCATCTGATGAGAGCAGAGTCTCAAGGACAGCAAAAAAAATATTTGTTCTTTGTCAAATAGATTTGCAGAACAATAGAGGCTGTTTTTTTTTTAAATAAAATATAAACTTTTGGGTTTAAAATCCTTTTGAATAAAAGAAGTTTCCACACTGGCTTTTTTTTTTTTTTTTTTGCTTGAAAGTACTTCTTTAAAATGAAAGAAAGAGGAGATAAAAATATCTTTTAGTCAGAGATCATACAGATGTCACAGTTCAAGCATTTATTTTATTATCTGTCAAATAGCACCAAAAACTCTGATATCTTTCATCAGTTCTAAAACTTGCAGTCCAAAAACTGGTAAGGATCTTAAGACAAATATTTAATTTTAAAATATTGGGGTTTTTTGCAAATTCACTGCATTAGTCTGGGGTCTTGTAATGAGGGGTGAAACCCAAAATAATTTGCTTAAAAATTAAAAGATCTGCAGCAGTTGGAGACCCTGCATTTTAGAGCTGTTCTCTTTCCTACTACAAGTCCAGCCATTAAATATTTCTTCCCTCTCAGAACTTTTCACACCAGTTTCCCAAATGGATTTTCCACCATTGTCTGCCTTTTTGTCCCTACTCAAACATCAATTTTCCTCCCATTTCATTGTGTGCAGCTAGAGAGGTGAAATAATTGCAGATGTTCCCCTTTTTTTAGATTGTGGCAAGTAGGAGGACTCTTTTCATGCTGACAACATACTCACAAAAAAGCTGGACTTTACTTGTTTTAGCAGACATTTGCTTTTTAAAACTCTCAGAGGGCCTGACCATATGTTCAGCTCACATTTATACAGCCTGATTAATTTAACCCATTACTGCCTTATAACTGCCTTGAGAATGTCCAATTCCTGAGTGTACCAGGCCTGCAAATGTAATTCTCTAAACCACAAGTAAATTTGCAGTGTTACAACACTCCATCTAGGTTTTTCAGTTTTCAAATACATTTAAGATTATAGGAATCACAGAAACAAAGAAGAAATCCATTTCAATAACTTTGCAAGCACTGGAGGTCCTTTGCAGCTTGGATTGTGGAAAAAGGACTCTCACTGTATTTTTATAGATAAATTATGCTTTTCTCACAATGATACATCTGATGAATATTTGCAGGTGTTCAAAACAGCATTTCCTGTGCCACCACCATAACATTTACAGCAAACAAAGGTGTGGATTCCTCCCCAGAACTTTTAACAGCATTTCTTCACAGCAGGGGAAAGGATGACACTAAAGTTGTCCTCATTCCTGCAGATTTGAGGTCAGGCAGGACCTTTGCCAACAAAGGATTCAGAAATATTTAGTGACTCCAGAATCTCTCTTTCCTGCCTGTAAAACCTTCTGAGCTCAGTTTAATCCATGGAGATCTGTGAGTGCCTGGGCTGGGGAAGGAGCTCAGCTCCAAAGCAAGACTGAATTAAACACTGCCATCATCCCAAAGCAGGACTTTCCACTTGTGTCATGCTGAGGAAGGCAGCCTAAACACTGTGTGGGACCAGTTCTATCACACCAAGGCTGAGATCTCCCAAAATGTTTAGTCCTGGCCTTTGTTTCTTTCTACATCCTAAGTGGAAAGGGAATAAGCTGACAGCAAACACTTCAGTTTACTTATTCATGAGAATGTGGCTTTGTCATGTGAAACTGAAACTTGAGATGACTTTTTTACTGGCTTAAGTAACACCTGCAAATAGTGCAGGCTTCACAAGAACCATCCTTCCCTGAAAGGGTTACAGAAGAGAGGAGAAGCAGGTGAGAGAGAGAAGGCAGCATGAGACTTGACTTAAACAATCCTAGTCCTGATAAAAAGTATACTGAAGCCAGGTAAAAACCTTGCTTTCAGGGTTAAACTCAGATATAGAGGGATAGGATGGAATAATTTATTTTTACAAATATTTTAAATTAAAATACACTTCTAATTGCTTTCATCACCTGAAGAGGACAGTTGGAAAATGCTGGTGCACCTCATTTTGGACAGTGGCTTTGCATCTTTTGTTAGATGTTTCTTCTATAAGCAAATGAGACAACATGAACTGAACCATATTTTTAACCTCCTCAATATCTCTCACTAGTGAAAAGCAGAAATTCTATTTCATAGGAATGTCTTCTTGCAGAACTTCATCTAAAACTCTCCTTTTCAGGGCTAAGGTTTTGTTTTCTCACTAGGTAACAAATGTTAGGTCCACACTCAGGTTACATTTCTCTGTTTCTCACACATTTTTTATTCCCTGACTCAATCCTCAGAGCAGTGATGCCAGCAGGAAAGCATGCTATCTTTCCAACTTATTTTCTCAGTGACAGTAGATAGGCATGACAGGGATCAGGTCCCAGCCACTCACATATCAAACTCAAAATGTTTTCATTCACAAGACTCTCTGGGGGTTTTTTGCTTCTAGCCACAGGAGAAATTAGATGAGACATGTCATTTAAACAGCATTCACACCACCTAGTTTGGGAGAATGGATCCATTCCACTCCCAGAAATGAGTGCACACACTCCATTTGGAAATGAATCAACCCAGAAGTTCTCATTTCCTCACTGCTGCTACACAGGGTGATGCAAGATGTGGTTCCAACCTCTGACAGCTGCATACAACTTCCAAAAACTTGGTAGCAGGAGTATTAATTACCCCAGATTTTTCCTGGGGCCAGCAACTGCCTGGAGCACTTTGCTCCCAGGAGGCAAAGCATGGGAGAACACAGTGAAAGAAATTATCTAGAGGGGAATTTTGCCCACACAACATTTCTGTAAGAATCTCTTGATAGGTGAAAATTCTGGAGTATAGATGCTGCCTCTTACTTGGTCAAGACAGCTAAGAGGATTTTAGTGGTTTTTTTTTTCTCAGAATTCCTTCAGAATCCAAAAGTATTCCAGCTGTTCTCATTATCACTCGTGTTCTACAGGAAAAACTTCTACCCTTGCTGGTCATTCAGGTCACTGGGATTATTCTTAAATCCCATAACAGGGGGCAGCATGGCACTTCCCAGTGAGAGCCACAACCTTCTTCCACTGAGTTGTGTACCAGGGTATCCCAGAGTACATAAACCTTACTGGACACCCCAAATGCAGCACAAGTGGTTCAATGCTGCTCTGCATCTCACTTTCTAAATGCAGATCTTGGCTGAAATTCAGTTCTGCAAGTGCATGCATGAAAAAAATTGCATGTGAATCGTGCTAGCTGCAGCTTCAAATATTGCTTAGAAAATGGAAATTTTAAGCCCTGATTTTATCTCCTCCCACTGACTTCAGCAAAGCAGGAGCAGGGAAAAAAATTGCAAATTAAATTTGATTGGTCAATCTCAATCTGAATTCCTACTCTTATTATTACTAATCTCTAGTTTACTTTGTGGCTTTTAAATCAGATTATTTTTGCCAAGCTTGTCAGAAAATGCTTTTGGAATCAGGTTTCACTGTCATCCAAAAGGGTGGAGGTGACTCCCCTGCCTGGAGCAAAACCCTGATAAATAAATTTGCTAATAAAACATTTCCATGAGATTCGACTACAAATGAGCATCAGGGTCTATGAATCCACCACGAAGAGTAAAAAAATAGGTTAAAACTTCTACAAAAAGTCACTAATTTGGAAAACAAAAATACAGGAATGTTTCATACCACAGTATCAGAAAAACTTTGCACACTTTAGAGAGGAATTCTGTCCACTGATAAAACAATGAAATGGGTACAAGTGACAGGATGCTGCTTTTAGAGTCAGTATTTTCTACAGGAATGAATTCAGGAAGTCTCTATTATTAATCAGATATTTTTTCCCTAGATAACACCTTATAATATTTATAATCTACCTGCTGAGTATTTAAAATCATTGATGGAGAAGTGGGGACAGGCATGAAGCAGTTCCACAAAGTTCAGTGAGTCAAATCCAACTGGAACATACAAAGGCTGCTCCAAAGAGTTCATCACCACCACTCCAGCATAACTTCTAACTCTTCTAAAGCAAAAGCAGAGCAACCAGTAGTTTAAAACAACTTAGAAAAAAGAACTATTAGAAGAATATGGGTCCTTAATTTTTCCACTTGGAAACATCGTTTACAGCATGGATTGGTATTTGCAGAAGTAGGGTTCACCCCACCAAAACCAGGTAATGTTTTTGTTCTAAGGTTGATAAAGTAGAATGAGAAAGTGTGGATTTTGACATCAGTTTTGGTGGTGGTGGTGGTAGCAGGAGAGTTTTAATTTGTTCATTTGTTTTTTACAATTTCTAGAGACAATTTTGCATTCATTTGAAGCAGATACTGTGGGGTATTTTCAGGGTCTCCCATTGTGGGGAGGAAAGATGAATCTGACTCCATGTTCTTAGAAGGCTAATTTATTAATATACTAATATAATATAAATAATATAATATAATATAATATCTATATAATATAATATAATATAATATCATAATATAATTAATATAATCTACTATAATCATAATATAATATCATTACTAATATCTATCATATCATCTATATCCTATACTATAATCATACTATACTACTCCTCTCCTCTCCTATACTATCTCTACTTCATCTACTCTCCTCTACATCTCCATCTACTACTCCTCTCATTATCTACTATCTCTCCTCTATTCTCTCTATTCTCTCTCTCCTCTATGGTCTCTTATCTACTCTCTTCTCTTCTCTGCTCCTCTTTCTCTTCTCTTCTCTTCTCTTCTCTTCTCTTCTCTTCTCTTCTCTTCTATTCTCTTCTCTTATCTTCTCTTATCTTATATCTATTATCTTCTTTCTCTTCTCTTACTCTTATCTATCTCTTACTACATAATAGAGAAAGGATACATCAGAAGTCTTAACAAGATACCAATGAAAACTCATGACTGACTCCAGAGTCCCAACACAGCCTGACTGGGATTGGTCATTAAGTAAAAACAATTCACCTGTTGGATAAACCATCTCCAACCACATTCCAAAGCAGCAAAACACAGGAGAAACAAATGAGATAATTATTGTTTTCATTTTTCTCTGAGGTTTCTCAGCTTCCCAGGAGAGAAATCCTGGGCAAGGAGGATTTTTCAGAGAATACGATGGTGACAATGCTGGATAACTTGGCAATTGATCCCCATGGACACCTAAAATGAGCACCACTGCAACTAACAGTGGGAGTGGAAAGACTGAGCACTGGAACGAGTTGGCTGCAGTGGTCATGGAGTCTCCCACCTTGGAGACTTTCAGATGCCATCTGGACAAAATCCTGGGCAGTTTTCTCTAGATGACCCCACCTGAGGAGTGGGAGTGGGCCATACTGTTAGCATTCCATCACAGACCAATTCTATGCAGGTGATTTTATTGAAGAGCTCTGGGTGTCAGGGTACAGACCCAAATCTGACTGCACCACGGTTTCTAGCTGAACATGTTTTATATTCCATCATTACATAACTTACATATTAATTATTAAACTGACATCTATTGTATGCATTGATTTCATCCGAGCATAGATTCCTTGTGATCCCCCTCAAAATCCTAACGTAGTTTGTCATGATTCTTCTTATGATTAAACAATAATTAGAACTGATTTTAAAGTATTGGATCCCAGGAAGTTCCTCTGGCTGCCCTGGAGGACTCGAGACCCTGACAGGGGCTCAGAGACCTTGGCAGAGTCAAAGACACCTTTGATTTTGATTTTAGCCCATGGAGCAAATTACCACCTTTATATGAAGAATTACAGGTCAAGAGAGTTTAAGTAGAATAATAGTTTGTCACAGGGTGAGAAATAGATTTTTGAGGTTTTTATAACAGGGGCTCAGGGTCCCAGGATGGAGGAATTTGGGTGTGCCCTGTCCTTCTTCTTTCTTCTTCCAAGCCTGCATCCTCTGGGTGATGGTGGCACTTTTGGGTTGGTTTAGAGTAGAAGCTCACTGTCTGACACAGGTGATGGGGATTGGGAAGTTATGGTAAATATTGTACAGGCAGTACATTTGAGTATAAAATATAACACCACCTTTGAGGGTGCCTCTGTCTGACCTGCTGAACAGACCTTGGCAGGCCAGAGAAAGAATTTTATGGATAAGAAACAATAAACAACCTTGAGAACGAGAACAGAAGAGCTCTGACTCCTTCTTCAACTGCTGGGCTGGGAAAAGGAGACTTTCTAACCCATCTCAGGGCCACTGTGAGCAGCAGAGACTCTGAGAATTGAGCAATCATCACATCCAACAACCATATCATTTATCATCTGCTGATTCCTCAGGTGCAGTTTCCCATGATCCAGCAAACACAAGGCCCAACATTTCCCAGGGCCTGCCTTTAACATTTTCCCAGGGCCTTCTAAGCCCAGCTTTCCTTCTACCTCCCCGAATTTTCTGTGATTTTAAAATCTTTTACAACCTCCAGAGGTCCCTTAGCAACTTAACTGTGCTGTGGTGCCCCTGCAGCTGGACATTGGGGACAGCCACAGGGCTATTGCCTCCAAATAAGAATAATGTCATAAAAATCAACACTTTCTCAAGCAGCATCAATAATGCAACGTTCCCAGAACAGAGCAGGTTTGGTTCTTCACATTAAAAATGTATTCTGCTCACCCTCACTGTGAGCTCCTTGTCCAGCCAGTGGCAGGACTTTGCTGGAAGCTCTGAATCCTCAGCTGATCTTCTGCATTGTGCATGAGCAGAGCTTGCAAACAAAAAACTGTGTAAAACAAGTCATGGCTTTTTAAATTAAGATAAAATTTGAATTTCTGATACTGTTACATACTTCATGGAATCAAGATCCTTGGTATAGGGTTAGTATGTTTTAATATTTTCCTCTTTGCTGTTTCTTCTGATAGTTGGCAATGAGATATTGTGATTTTTGCTGAAGAAAAATTCACTCTTTTAGATTAGTAAAAGTTGGATCTGAAATACAAGTGTGAAACAGAATGAAAATATTATTGGCATTACAATATAATCACATTTAATAATCATGGTTGCAATCCTGACATTTCCCATTGCCTAGAAAATCTTCAGATAATATTGCAAGCAAAATTTAAATGTTTCATACTTCCATAACTGCATCATTTCTCTTTCTATGTCTCCCCCAACACCTCTTCATCTTCTTCAAGGCAGTCAACATATCAGGTTAAATTCTGATCAGAAGGTCACATTCAGGTCTTATTCTGCAAAAAATAAACAACAACAAGCTCTGATGACACAGACTGATTTGGTGCACAAATTAATGCAGACTTTTGGATGAATACAAATTGTCACAAAACGTCCTCAAAGCAGCAGAGTTTCTGCATGTCCATGAGGTTGTCAAACCATGGCATCATTAACATTGTGTAGTGTCCAATAATTCTGTTCTCCCCACGGACAACAACTGTGCAGAAATAATTACTTGGCAATCACATGCACTTCATCACTTCCAAATTAGATTTTAGTGATCCACTGCTTTATTTCCAGAGTAATCTAATTACTACAATGGAGTTGCCTTCACCTTTTTTTTTTTTTTCTTCTTTCATTTGATATTTATTGCCACAGATGCAGTGTGAGTTAAACACAGCCAGGAAAAATATGATTTGGGGAGAAGCATTTGGATAATTTTCTTTAAAACATAAATGAAAATGATCCTTTAAATCTCTAGTCCAATGTAAACACATGCAGTAAATCAGTGGTATAAAAGAATAAAAGAACCCAAGAGTGTATCCTTCTGATCACACAGAAATATTACTTTCATTTTTAACAGCACTATTAAAATGGAATTCTGAAAAAAAAATTCATTTAGTCACCTTGGAAAACTGTGAGTGTCTAAAGAAAGGCAATGAAACTGGTGAAAGGTCTGGAGCACAAGTGGGATGAGGAGCTTTTGTTTTTTATTTTCTGGGCTGAGTACTTGGTTGAATCAAACCTATTGAAATTAACACTAAGCCTTGCAGATAAATCCTCATGACTTGTACAACAAGCTGGTGATTATTATTGTATTTTTGTTCCTCTTTTTGTGGGCTTGAAGAGAGACATTTATTTTCTCAACAGCAAGGCTTGGTATTCTAATATCCAATAGGATCATCTATTGGATATGTGTGCAACCACCACCAATTATATTGGGCCTTTATCTAGTTAGGTAACTTGATTTTACTGAAGTCTCAGTAGGCTTTTCCAGATAAATTAGGTCCTGTAATGCTAAAATGAGCATTTTTAGATCAGCATTTACAGAGCTGGGACTTTCTTTCAGGAAAAGGCATATCTTACTGATATATTTCCAATTAGAAAGGCAGCTTTATGTTTAACACACACAATGATGTGCTGTCCAGAAGAGTTCCCTATTGCTTGGACCTGTGATATTAATGCACTGAAATATTATTGCTTACTTATTTGGGGATGTACACTTTAAAGGTGAAATTAAATTCCAGAAATCTGTATTCTAGGCAGATTAATAACCTGGGTCTTTATTTCCACAATAATCAAAGCCCAATGTTATAAATTATACATGCTGGTTATTGGCTAGGACAGCAGAACCCATGCATCTCTTTTTTGCCACTCCAGTGGCCATGCTAGCCCAGAATATTTAATGTGTCTATTTCTTCAGAGACTCAGCATCACCAAAGTTTCACAATTCAGACAGGGAGAACAACCCACATTCCATTTTATTATCACACTTTTTTGTTTTTGGGATTCTCAATCTACTCTCTTGTACATCTTCTACTAGACAAAGGCATCCTCTGAGATGCTTTGACTTGGGTTACTCACTAAAAATGACACCCCCAGCTTAGTGCAGCTCTTGTGTGTCAGGGAGTCCCAGAATGGAGATTGCAGGGCTGTGGCCATCAAGGCAAACCTGGGAATAGAGCACAGATCCTCGTGGGAGGAGGGTCTGGAGAATCTTTCTGAACAGCACAGAAAAGCTGCAACTCCTTTTGAATGGTAAGCACACTCCCCACACCTAAAGATCTTTCTTTCCCCAATAAAATCCTGGCTTTATCATGGAATCTCTTCCATTCCTGGAAGCAGAAACAAAATTTCATTCTGTTTCACGTTCTCTTGTCTTTGAGCACAGCTGAATCAGCATTTCCATTCAAGCTGAGGTTGCAGTGACACCACTGCAACACAGAGAAGCAAAAATCTGTATCTGAAATCTGCCATCCCAGCCTTCATGTCTTTTTAATGAGCTCCTCTCATTTCTGGCAGCAAGGCAGGATCAGATCTTCATCTCTCAACTCAAACGCTGATACAATCACACTAACTGCAATTCTCTCTAGAAACAACAGTCAGAATTCTGCCTCTAATCATAATTTCTGTTTTCCACTTCACACTTGCTCGATAAAATCGAGTGCCACAAAGTCAAGTGCTCAAAATGTCTGTTGGCAGAATTGGCAATTCCATTTGGCTTTTGTGGGAAGAACTGTGAAAGAAATGGGGTTTAACTATTGCAAGCCTGAAGTCCAAATTACACTTTTTGATATGATGCACCTGGAAGCAGATATTTTCTTATTAGACATGTGTATTAAAAATGGGAAGATATTTTCTCATTAGACATGTGTATTAAAATTTTGCACACCATAAAAGAAGACAATTTTAAGGAGAGGGAAGTTAATGCAATCAGTCCATTTCAACCAAACATTTTGGTGCTCTCTAGTGGCAGAACACCGAGATGTACAACAGCTTTGCTATTTATTTGCTATTTAAAATCCTGGAAAAGACAGGATGGTTTTATTTTTTTTCTGAATGCACAGGTAAAGTGTCTTAGACTGTATTTGCCTGGTGTTCCCATATGTGGGGGAAGTGGAGCATTCCTAAGTGACAATAAAAGACAAATAAGCCCTGACTAGTGATCTTCTGTAGTCAACAGACTTCAAGATTTAAGGCTTCATCCCAACACAGGCAAGGAACCACTGACATGAAAATCACACTGATTTATACTCCAGAACCCTTGGAATTTGTGGGCTTTCACTCTCAGGGTTTCATGAGGGATGGCTACCAGTACATAGCTGATGTAACAGGCATACACAGATGTGCACAACTGGAAGGACCCAAAAAATAGAAATGGATCTAAAAATATTAATCCAGCCAAAGGGCTGTAAGATAGGAAAGGAAAAGAAAGCATGAGTGCATGCTGACCAAAGGTGGCCCAAACAGAAAAACTCATGAATGAAAAAGAGAAGGCAAAACCACAGTTATTCTATCTCTGCTCAAAACCATAAGCCATTATGACATCCTGAAGCTTTAAAATTCAAAAGTAGGGACAAAATTGCACTGAAATACTGGATGTGCAAGAAGACTGCCATTGTTAACAGAATAAAATGGTTTTTACTAAAAAGTCACTTACTTATCCTTCATTGCTGAATGTGGAGCCATTAGGAAGAATTTCAAATGTTCTGAGAAGATGGAGAGGAGATGTTTTACCTCTACAAGGAAAAAGGAGCAGAATTTCTTGGCTAAGAGGGCCTCACCTGGATTAACTAGACCCCTAGTTCATGCACACAGAAACTGAGGTGCAGGAAGATGAAGGGACTTGACCAAATTCATTTCACTGCCTAATGGCAAAGTTGGATTAGATCTGAGTTTCCTTGAATTCCTCTCCAGGGCTTATCCTTCTCATTGAGAGCACAAATCTTATCCTGAGAACATGTGGAAAGGTGCTTCTTTATGTGGAAAGGATATTTACAGGGCTCACTCCAGCCCAGGGTATTTCACCAAAAGGTTCTGAGACGAGCTCATGTTTAGAAACTCCTGCATGGCACGAGATAGATGCTGGTGTTTGAGAATATTAGATGAATGTGTATTAATATATTTCCTCAGGAGAGAGCTTGCACTAGGACAAAATAAGCTGTGCTGCCCAACCTGAGACAATACATGACTTGTCTCTTTTTCTTGAGTACATAACTCGATGTTCTTGTCACTTCCTGACCTCTGAACTCAAGGTACTGTCCAAAGTACACTGGTTTCTCTCTGTTGCTTACTTACTATCAGAAAAAAAGAAATTTACCTTCAAGATCTCTTTAAAAATCCTAGCACTGAGGCCACAGGTCAGGAAGACCAAACCTAATGAAGTCTGTGAAAATTTTGAGAACTCACAGAAACTTAAAAACCTAGAGCTTACAATAAAGCAGTCAGAATGTAGGACAAGAGTTAAACAAAAGCTCCCTGCTTGAAGGACAGAATAAAATTTTAAAACTACCTGGATGCACAGAAGTCATAGCAATTGATTTTCCAGGAGTAAATATAAAGATTGGCTCTTCCAGATAACTGCTTCAAGAGATTATGTGTACACTGTGGTACATAAACATGATCAGAACTCCTGTTGATGTATGTAGACCAGCTTTGAACCAGGTATTTATGTGGATAACAGGAATAACATCTGTCGCCGACATGTTTTATGAAAAATCCTTTACTTAGGATTTTTCCCTTCCTGAGAGCTGAGAGGCCTCAGGAACAAACTGTAAACAATTCTTATCTGCTGCTGTGGGATGCAACAGGGGGAATCTGTGATTGGCCCCGTCAAACTGTTTCCAATTAAGAGCCTATCACAGAACACCTGTCTGGCTGGTCTCGGTCTGAGAAGACTTGTTTTGAGATTCCTATTCTATTCTTAGCATAGTATAGTAAAGAAATCCTTCTCTCTATTCTTTTAGTATAGTTTTTATATATTATCTATCATATAATAATAAATCAAGCCTTCTGAAACATGGAGTCAACTTTGTCGTCTCTTCCCTCATCCTGAGACCCCTCTGAACGAGGTAACAAACATCATTTACTCCTGCCTGGTTCCTGAGGTCTGTACCCTCTAATGAAAGCCATGGCACAGCAGCTGTGGAGGTCTATACAAGGTGCAGTCCAACCTTGGACTAAAACACAGATTTTCAGATTGTTTCAGTTTGAAAATCACTTGCACCTCCCCAGCAAAGCTACTCCTTAAAGCACCCTTTCAGGCACTCCAAAAGATCATCATTGCATCCACTGAAACCAAAGGAATTCTTCAAAAACAAGGCAGGGCAAAGTAGAACTTGTTTAATTGCAGGTCAATCAAAGGAATTTAATTTCTTTGCCCAGATAAAGACACAAGTTTGCTATCATGGTGCTCCTTCACAGCATCATGGCCTAATACTTCCATCAAAATACAACTTTGGGAAGGGAATAATCTTCATCAGTGAAGTTGGATTTGCCAGTCAGATAAAAGTTGCACTCTTGTGTTATTTTAGAAAATGTTATGGGATTGCAGTTGTCTGCAATTGTTTGCCTGCCCCAAGTTCTCAGGATGTCTGAAATGACAAAAAAGTTTCAAGACCATTTTGAGAGGACTCTTAAATATTTTTTTAAGAATTTTTATCAGTAACTTAAAACCTTCTAAATATAAGGTTCTTCTGCTACTCATGTAATTTCTGACCATGAAACCTAGTGTATCTTTTGCTGTAGAAAGACAGCAAAAAGAAGCAGTGGCCATTTAGGACTTTCTCTTTCTCCTACACTACCCTGTTGTTCCCCATCTTCCATATGTTTCTTTTTTTTTACTGGGGAGCAGAACAAGCTGTTTGTTGAACTTCCTTCCCATATCAATCCCAAAAAAATATTCCATGCCATCTGGACATTGCCTACAGGTTGGTAGCCATCCAGAGAGGTGGGAGGAAGTCAAGGGCTGGTGCTATGGCACAAACAACAAGTGCCTTATTCACAGAGAATGAACATATCAATTTCAGCTGAAGTTTGATGCTTTTAGGAAATGCATTTCCATTTGCCCTGCAGGCTCTGAGAGCACTGCCAGCCACAACAACATGGAATATGTCCTGCTCAGAAGGAATGTGTGGCTTCACCCCTGGGTACTGAAAAGCAATTCGTTCATAGAATGGATCAGGAAAGTTTGAAGAAGGAAGAGTGTCACCGACATGTTTTATGAAAAATCCTTTCCTTAGGATTCCTCCCCTCCTGAGAAACTGAGAGGCCTCAGGAACAAATTGTAAACAATTCTTATCTGCTGCTGTGGAATGCAACGGGGGAATCTCTGATTGGCCTCCTCATGCTGTTTCCAATTAGGGGCCAATCACAGTTCACCTATCCGGCCGGTCTCGGTCTGGGAGAAGACCTTTGTTTTCACATTCCTTTTCTATTCTTAGCTTAGCCTTGTAGTGAAATCCTTTCCTCTATTCTTTTAGTATAGTTTTAATATATTATCTATCATATAATAATAAATCAAGCCTTCTGATACATGGAGTCAACTTTCTCGTCTCTTCCCTCATCCTGGGACCCCTGTGAACGAGACCACAAATGGTGAACCCCGAGTGAAAAAAGGGACATCACCATGAAAGGTGAACACTGAGGACAGAATTGACAGATGGTGCCTCGAGTGAAGAAATCACCACAATTGGACCCTGAGTGAAGAAGAATTCTTCATTTGGTAAGCCCAGAGGAGCATTGCTACATTTGGGTAAACCCTGAGTGTTTGGCATTGATGGTCACCCACACCAGGGACCACAGGAGTGGCTTCTAGCCAGGAGCTGAAGAACCAAAGATCCTGAAATTGGACAGAGTTCACAGCCGAGGCTGGCCACAGAGAGAACCTTTCGAAAAGTCTCCGAGACAAGACGTCCGAGAGTCTTCGCAGCACAATGCAGCCTGCTGAAGCCCAGAGGACACTGTCACAAGGTACTGTTTACACTGCCCTTCCTGAAAATGCTGCCCTTCATGTAAGGCAGATTCGGATGTGGACAAGGGTGCCTACGGAGACGGAGGTTCCATTTTCTCCCTCAGAGGAGAAACTTATTGGCCTCTGGCAAAAATGGGGTCATGAGGACAGCATTCCTATGCTGGAGACACATTTCTATGAGTTTTTCAGGTGGGCAAAGCACCATGGCTTTTTCTCTGATGTGCTGTATGCCTTTGATTCATATGTTTGGGAATGCATGGAATTAATTATCCGAGATCTGTTTTACCGGGGACTTGGATTTCCTCAGATCTATCTGTCGTTCAGAACTCTCTTCCCGGTTTTGAAATGGAAAGCATCTGCATATCAGTGGATTGTGAATGTGCGGGGAATGTCTCCCTTCTCGCTGGAGCTGGAAAAAGGCAAGCCTGTGCGAATCCGCTGCCTGGAGGACCCCAGACCCCCCGAATCGGGGTGGGGGGGGCCGAAGCTTTGCCCGCGGGAGAAGAAAAGTTTTTTTCTGCGCCTTTGGAGCATGTCCAACGGAACCGCTTCCCCCCCCCTCGCTGCTCTCAGGGGGGAGGTGGGTTTGCTCTGACACCATCGCCTCCAGCAGAGTTTGTCGGCGTTCCCGCGGCTTCGCCCGAGTTGCTAGGCGACACACTCAACAGCAGCGACGATCGACGGCAGCCCGTCCTGGAGTCGGGACCTGCAGCCCTTGTCCCTTCTCCTTCTGCATCGCAGCCGGCAATTGCGTTCACAGCGGTGCCGGCGGGGGTCGGTCCCATGCCGTCCGCACCAGTCCCTCCCGTGTCCGACCATCCAACAGAGCCTGTGAGGGCTCCGACCGCGACGGCCTCCCCTTTGGCTGCCGCACCGGTGGAGGGGGCTGAGGTTGAGAGTCACCAAGCGGAACCATCATTGGAGCCGCCTGCGGCGGCCACCGCGGCGCCTGCGATCAGCCTGGATCCCCCCCGAGCTTTTCGGGCTGTCCCGAGGCTGCCCCTGAGGGGGGAGCTGGGACGGGGGAAGGGGACTCAGGCTTGCCCCTCCGTGGGGGGGGGTGTGGCTAGGCAGCTGATCGCAGGCTCCGGCCGCCTGCTTGCTTTCAAACTCGGTGTTTTTCGCGGGCTGACCCGGGTTTGGTTCGGGATTTCCCGCTGGGGGTTGGAATGCCTGACTCCCCCTGCGCGCCCTTGCGGCGTGGGGGAGGTGGATCCTGAGCCTTCTGTCTCCGGTCCCCAGCCCGCAGGGGGTGGTACCGAGGGGCAGAAAGTGGGAACATCTTTTGCATTTGCGTTGCAGAGGCAGGAGACACAGTGCAAAGTGAGCATCGCTCATCTGCTGTGGGGACAAAGCACCCCCAGATCTGGGGTGTTGTTCCCTGGGAAAGCTTTTCTTCCCCAGCTGCTGGTCTGCACCGGTTCAGCGGGGCTGAAGCGTTCGGTCACTCGGGCTGCCCGGATATCGGCAGCTGTGTGCCGGATTGAGAGAACACGAGCCCGCTCCGCGGGCCGGGTCTGGGCCGTTTGGGCCAGGGCCTCCCGGCCAGCGCCTGTTGGGTTTGGGGGCTTTGCTTCCCCCATCAGGACCTGGCCCACCGTTCTGTGAGCCAGGTCTGGGGTCCCTGTTCCTTCCACGAGGGCCAGCCCCCCCCCCCACCCCCCTCCCCCACAGGGCCTCAGTGGCCCCTCTCTGCTGCTGCACTTTCAAAAAAAAAAAAAAAAAATTTTTGCAAGCCTGTTTCAGGACCAAAAGGGACTTAAGGGACTTTCAGCAATGTCAAAGAGGAACATCTTCAGTTTGGACTTTTTCCTGAAACTCAGCTGTTTGGACTTGAAGCAATGAACTTCCCTTGTACTGTTTTTGCATTTTCTTCTATTTTAAGATTGTTTTGGTGATGTGATGGGAATTTGGTGTTTTGCAGGTGAAGAATTTCCCTGATGGTTCCACACCAGCATTTGATTGATATTTTGATTGGCAACATATAGCCTCTCAGATGCTTGTTCTTTCCTCTGCTTGGTCCAGCAGATGAAATTGCAAAAATTTTTCCTTTTAATTTATTTAAAATAAAAAGGGTGAGATGTCACCGACATGTTTTATGAAAAATCCTTTCCTTAGGATTTCTCCCCTCCTGAGAAACTGAGAGGCCTCAGGAACAAACTGTAAACAATTCTTATCTGCTGCTGTGGAATGCAACAGGGGAAATCTCTGATTGGCCTCCTCAGGCTGTTTCCAATTAAGAGCCAATCACAGTTCACCTGTCCGGCCGGTCTCGGTCTGGGAGAAGACCTTTGTTATTCATTCCTTTTCTATTCTTAGCTTAGCCTTGTAGTGAAATCCTTTCCTCTATTCTTTTAGTATAGTTTTAATATATTATCTATCATATAATAATAAATCAAGCCTTCTGAAACATGGAGTCAACTTTCTCGTCTCTTCCCTCATCCTGGGACCCCTGTGAACGAGACAACAGAAGAGGCTTTGAATTTGTACATGAAAAAATGAGGGATGTTACTTTTCTTATCCAACAGAGTATTTTGAGTTCATGGTAATGGTTGTTTCAAAGCACATTTAAGTACATTTGTCCCCCTTGTGAGGTTCAATAGAATGAAGAAATTAAAGCAGTCAGCACAAGGTCTATTACTGTAATTATTTCACATAATTCCAACAGGACAATTGAGTGTTCTCTGGCTTCTGATATTCAAGTGACATTTTTCATTGCTTGGTGATTGAACAGCCCTGGAGAGAAACTGCAAAGTGCATGAACAGCCCTTGGATACCTGCCCTCCCCAAGAAAATCAATGAATGCCTTGAGTTCCCCCCGTGGGGAAAACATCTCACCATGCAGACACAACGGTAGACACAGGTGAAATCTAACAAAAAGATTTGTGGTGTCATTCAGTATTGTTCATTTTGTGTGCTGGGGGTGCTGTGCCTGTTAAATAAACAGGTTCTTCCCACTTCTCTCCCAGGAATCCTTCCCAAACTGGTTGGGGGCAGGGGCTGTGTGGGTTTGCTTTCTGGAGAGGGGCCCCCTTTGGAGGCTTTCTCCCAAATTTGCCCTAAACCAGGACAATTTATTTTGTCAAACAAAACAAAACTCTAAAAGAATATATCATAATTTCAAGTCAAATCTGAAGCAGTTTAAGCTAAAGGCAATAGAAACATATCAGATGAAAATTACTTAAAGATAATTTAGGATCCAATCCAATTAAGCCAATTACAAAAAAAACCCCACCACTCTGGTTAGAGTTATAGAATCTAGAAATAGATTTGACTAGAAATATCTAGGCAAAAAGAGACAGTAACAAGAAGTACAAAACCTAAAAGGAATATTAAAGTGCAAAACCAAGCCCTCAGAAGTTTGGTGGCCACAGAATTACTGCTGCTTCTTTCTCTCCCTTCTCTCATTCCACTCATTTTTTGCAGGACCTCTTCTAAAATGTTCATCCTGGCAAATATGCCTAGCAGGAACAGTTAACATTTTTTTACAGTTCAAAACACTTTAGATTTTTTTTTAAATGGAAAATGTAAGACAAGTGTTAGTTACACAGAGCAGTACAGGGACTGATTATGAACTAACACTCCCCACATAAGCGAGTAAAATTATTAATCTGATACAAAAAGCAGTGCAGGTTATTCTGACTTCTACTGAGTTGAAAAAAATTCCAAATATTTTCAATATAAGGGAGCATGAACTGGGACCAGAGTGAGAAAGAAAGGCTCATCCCCATCCAAACTAAGACTCCTGGTCCAAACTTCTTGATTCAAGAACACTTACAATCAGCCAGCCCAGAACTTCAGATCCACAGAGCCTTGCCTTCCTAGGAATTCTGCATTTAGACCTGGACTTTGGCATTGGGAACCCTTTCCTGTTGATGCAAGGCTTTAGGAAGCACAGTGAGAGGTATTCATGGCAAAGTCCCATCTGTCCATGTAAAATCTCCCTCCTAGCCCTGCTGGGATTGCACATCCTCAGCCAAGAAAAGAATGAGTTGATTTTGTTCCCCTCCCTGTTGGAGTACAGACCCTGGTACCTTCACCCACGTGGGCTGGTGTTTTCCTCCTCTAGTGCCTCTCCCACACCCACCAAGTCCTTTCAGCTTCAGCCAGGGACACTGCAAGGAACATCCAGGGCCATCTCCACAAACCTTCTCCTGCAAGCATAAAGTCCTTCACCAGAACACTTTGTCCTGATGGATAGCTAAGACTTAGATATAAAGTCTTATTTATATAAACCTATGGTGAATCATCTGAATACATTTATCTTCTCTCTCCTGTTGTTCTACTCTCCTCTTTGCCCTTGTTCTTCCCCTCTTCTACAATTTCTCAATTTCTGTGCTTGTATCTGTACCTCAGCTCTGATTCACTTTGTTAGAAATTACATTAATTAACACACGTTTGCTTATCATTGGCATTTTATGCAACAAATCCATTTGTTTCTGTGTTTATAGTTTGTTAAACTTCTCTACTTTGGTTTTCCACAGCCCATTTTCACAGAACTTTCCTGATCCTTTTGGATCCTTTCCAACTATACAGCACACATAGCATTACCAGTCTGAAAATATTTTCAACCACTTCATCCAAAACTTATTAGGCCTTTTCACCAACTGAAGCACAGCTGGTTTGCAAACAACTTCTTTCACCCTGTGGTTTTTTCATTAAATTCTCCATTTTAACAAATGTGCCTTTTCCAAAACTAATAGCTGCATCTTATAAATGACAATTAATTCATCATTAAGGATATCTGCATCTTATAAATGACAATTAATTCATCACTAAGGATATCTGTTGAGACTTTGCTGAAATCTAAGTCAGGCAGCCACTGAAGTGACAATTATTTTCCATGACATGATGAAGATCATGTTCCTAAAACAATTTCCCAGCAATTTCATATTCAAAATCCAAACCCCATATCCTGCAATATTCTCTTAAGGTTCCTTGTGTTAGTGAATAGTTATTATGTCACTGAATTTTGTATAATAATCACAGAAAAAGCAGAATTTAGGTCTAAAAAATTAGTTGATTTTGATAGTTAGAATAATGTATATTTACAGTTTCTGCTGCTTACATTTGGCTCAGTAAAAGCATTTCTGTCCTAAGCCATGAATAATGTGTCATTAGGCAAAGTAAAGAACCAAAGGCATTAGAAATATGATATTGTAAGTTATTCATACCTGGCATCTTGGGTGATAGGTATGGCTTGGACTTGTTCAGAAAAAATAATGTGAGCAGAGTTCAAGATGTCACCAAATTTCTTTTTGAAGCCTATACAGACCTGTATTGTGAGTCTTCTAAAAATTAAGTGTTTGAAAGCAATGCCTTAATCACAGGCAAAAGCACAACTACTAACTGTGAGGAGGAGAAATAGTAACAAAACCTTTCAAATTCAAACCAAAACATACCTCACTCAAAGCCCACCTTGGTTTTTTGGTGTGTAGCTACTGAAAGTTGTCACAGCTAAAAGCAGAGTATGCTTTTGTACCATTCTAAAAGGTTTTACATGCAAATGTTTGCCAACAGCATTAAAGACCCCCCCTAAAACCAGAAATTTTCCTTGTAAATGGCACCACTGTACCTACCAGTTCATGCATGTGTACTCCATTACTGCAAACCAGAATGACAAACAATGCAGCTAAAATATCTGAAAGGTGAAACTTAAAAGTTTTAAACTCAAGGAATTCCTCTTTTGCACTGAAGTGGTCTATTCATATTTTATCACAGCATCAAGAGGGGATTGCCACTTGTATCACAGCATCAAGACAAGAAAACATTCTAGAAGTAACATAAGTGTGTATTTATGTACTAGAGACAAGTTTCAGACTGAAACATCAGGTCCAAGACTTCAAGGACTCCCTTCTGAGAAGGGTGCTGCCTGTAAAATTCCAAGGTTTCTTTCCTAAGCTAGTAGATTTTGGCAAAAAGTCCCACAGGACTGCCTTTAGCTCACTCTTCTGCACTGCCCAGTAGGTACAACATAGGATAGCAAATCCATTTGGGTTTTGCAAATGGGGCAGGAACCTCACAAAATCAGTTTTCATAAGGAGAGAAGCATCTCTGTTTCCATTATCAGCAGCACTTCTAGAGTAACAATTGCTTTTCAAGGTGTGGCTGCTCTGATCACATAAATGACTTTTCTGAAAGTCCCAGGCAGCCTTTGAAGGACTTGGATTAACCTTCTGAACACAGGCACACATTCCAGCTCTGGTAGCACCAAACAAAAGCCCTTGCCCAATTATTTCAATAAAGATGCTGCTCCTAGGCCTGTCAGTCACACTGAACAGTCCCTTAAAGCTTTCCAACACCTCTTTTGGAAATCACCTTAGATTCAGGCTCGAGGCTTGGGAAAAATACCCTTTTCCACACTCCAGCTGTGGGGTCTTGATTGCAGGGGGTGCCACCAGAACAGGAAAGGCTCACGAGCTGACATTCTCATCCAGTTACTCTGGACTTCCACCATCCTGAATGACCAGGAAATGGAAAAGTTTGCCCAGAACTGCTGTGGTATCCCCCAGTCCTGAGGAGCAGTTTTACCATGGGGGGGATCTGGGAACAAGCCCACCTCATCCCCAAGAGCAGAGGCTGCTCAGTGTCACAGAGAGCCACTTCTCCCTCCCTGGGAACTGGGACAAAGCTCCACTGCCCTTTGAGTCACATCCAAGAGATCTCTACAGCAAAAGCAACATTTTGCCAATCAACAAGTGTCACAGAAGCCAGCAGGAAAGATCTGGAAGTGTAGGACTAGCTTCCAGATGTGCTGCATGAGCACAGAACATCCTGGAGACATCTTTATTCTGGATGATTCTTTTATTCAGGCATCATGCCCAGGTCTGTGGGAGCCTCCTGCCACCTCTAGCCAAAGTATGCATGCCCTGACAGATCCAGCTGTGCTCCCAGAAATTCCTGTGCCAATGACTGCCATTGTAGGGAGCCCCAAATAAAAATAAAGAGCAGCTCTGTCCTCAGCACCTGCACTTTAACTTCCTGCCAGTCACCTCACACCAGAGGTCAGGGCATTTCTAAAGGCAGATGAGGTCCCACAACACTATAAATATATATTGTGATGTAAGAAATGTGTCCCACAACACTATAAGGATATATTGTGATATAAGAAATGTGTCCCACAATACTATAAGTATATATTGTGATATAAGAAATGTGTCCCACAACACTCTAAGTATATATTGTGATAAAAGAAATGTGTCCCACAACATTATAAGGATATATTGTAATATAAGAAATATGTCCCACAATACTATAAGTATATATTGTGATAAAAGAAATGTATCTCACAGCATTATAAGTATATATTGTGATATAAGAAATGTGTCCCACAATACTATGAGGATATATTGTGATATAAGAAATGTGTCCCACAACATTATAAGTATATATTGTGATACAAGAAATGTGTCCCACAATACTATAAGTATATATTGTGATAAAAGAAATGTATCTCACAGCATTATAAGTATATATTGTGATATAAGAAATGTGTCCCACAATACTATAAGGATATATTGTGATATAAGAAATGTGTCCCACAATACTATAAGGATATATTGTGATATAAGAAATGTGTCCCACAATACTATAAGGATATATTGTGATATAAGAAATGTGTCCCACAATACTATAAGGATATATTGTGATATAAGAAATGTGTCCCACAATACTATAAGGATATATTGTGATATAAGAAATGTGTCCCACAATACTATAAGGATATATTGTGATATAAGAAATGTGTCCCACAATACTATAAGTAGATATTGTGATATAAGAAATGTGTCCCACAGCATTATAAGTAGATATTGTGATATAAGAAATGTGTCCCACAATACTGTAAGTATATATTGTGATATAAGAAATGTGTCCCACAACACCATAAGGATATATTGTGATATAAGAAATGTGTCCCACAACACTATAAGTATATATTGTGATATAAGAAATGTGTCCCACAGCATTATAAGTATATATTATGATAAAAGAAATGTGTTCTACAACACTATAAGGATATATTGTGATATAAGAAATGTGTCCCATAACACTATAAGGATATATTGTGATATAGGAAATGTGTCCCACAACATTATAAATATATTCTGATATAAGAAATGTGTCAAGGCAGCAGAAACCAACATTTCCCAGAGCACTAGTGCAGAAGTCTGTGGGTACAGAAGAGCTGTGATTTCAAATCTCCACCTCAAGGAATCACAGAGATTTAAAATCCTAACAAAACTCAGTGCAGTTTGCAGACTGCTTGTTCCTTCCTTCATTTCTAACAGCAAACTAGTGAGCCAGTTCAGGTAACAATGCAGGATCATTAGTGAGCTTAAACCAGATGGTATCTCGTTTGTAGCTATAGGCAAAATGCCAAATGACATGACTAAATAGAAAGAAATCCCTAGAGTGTTGAATTTTTGCACCTATTGAGCAGGGACACTGAAAGGCAGGAACATTTTTAATAACCTTTCTTTGACAAGCTTAAAGCCATTTACTGCTGAAGCCTGTCTTCAACATAAAGCCAAGAGAAGAGGCCTCTGGAGAAAGCTCTCTGCTGCACAGCCTTACCTTCCAGCAAAACACATTATGCAACAGAGGCTCAGAATACTTCCTTCCATTAATGAAACAGAGCCTGGCTGGCTAGTGCAGCAGTGACCTTTCAATCCAGGCTTCCATACTATTTATTGGCTGAAAACTTGTTTCTAGGAATAGCAGTTGTCTGATTTTAAAATGAAGAATCTTTTCTCTCTTTCAGGGAGCAGCACCTGCAAAGGCAATGGCATTGATTCCATGAAAAAGGACAGGTAAATCCAAGTAATGAAGTGGCACACACCAAGTGGAATTTAGGGGCAATGTTCACACTGGTTCTGCTGACACAGCAACAAATCTGGCTCCTAAAAATGTATGCAGCAAAATATAAAAGATTATACTTTATACTCCCTGTGTTTAGGGAGTAAAAAGCTAAGAAGACCATGATAAACTGAGGCAATTTTGTAGACCTGAAGTCAGAATTACAAAAAAAGATGCAGAAAGGCTGGAAAGGGTAGAGAGGAGGAGCACAAGGTACCAAAGGACTGTGATTCTGCCATGTGAGAGGAGGCTGGGGGAGCTGGGGCTGTTCAGACCTCAGAAAAGAAGGCTCAGAGACCTGTTCCAGTGTTTCAAAGAATATGCAGCCTCCCTCTGTACCAGGGCTAATGGGCCCAAGTTTCTCCTGGGAGATTCTGATTAGACACAGGGCTGTCAACACACCCTTGGGTCTAATCAGACTAGACACCATTTCCAGCATGAGAACAATCAGACATTGGAATCATTGTTTAGGGAAGGGGATGAATTCCCCAACATCAGACACTGCAGGTTCAGCTGGACAGGGTGATGTGCCATCTTGTCTAGACAGTGTTTTTGCTAAAAAAAAATTGCACCAGATGATCCTTGAGGTCCTATTCCAACCTGGTTTTCCACCAGTTAAACTTTGAACAGCATCTTGGGTTTTTTTGTAATGTCCTATAGAGAAGGATTAATTTAATGTCCATTGATTTAACTGGAAATCAGTATTGTCGAGTCCTGTGATTTTACCAGAAAAATCTTGAATTATTTCATGATTTATTGCTAATTTATTTTTTTTAAGAAATACCAATTAATATAGGTACATGAAGTGAGAAAATCTGGCTTTTTTTAAAAGACCTCAACCTCTGAGTGTAGGGAAATATATCTCAGGAGCAGGAACCTTAAGGCTCTAGCACTGAAAGGGAAGTTGAAAAAAAGAAAATGTATCATTTAGGTGTTTAAGCCAAACTTATGACTAGGAGTTTGGATTATAACCTGTAAATCCCAGAGCTGCAACTATTGAGCATTGTAACAAATATAATTGGAACAGGACTTTTTCCTACAAATTTGGAAGAGGGAATCCTCAAAATGAATGTGTTAAAACTGGGTGGTTTTTCCAACACAAGCATCACCCAAAACAAAATCAATATGCTGGCAATATCTTTGCTCCTCTGTGTTTCAGTTATTGACAAAATATGCCAACAAATTGTGCTTGTGTTTTAAAGGTTTTAGTGAGGAAGAACACTCATAAAAACATTGGGCATTTCCCTCTTGCATTCAGGACTCCAAAATGTCTCAGCTGTCCTTTTCAGCATCCCACAGTGTCCCTGCTATAACATCCATGAGCTCCAGAGTCTCATATTCCTTTTCCCAAGGACACAGGGGCTACTTTCATTCAGAGGGAGTGTTTCATTTAACCCTTACCATGCCAATAGGAAACCCAAACTCCCCCCACCCACCTTCAGAGGAAGGAAACACCTCTGTAAAAGTTATCCATCATTTTATCTTCTGTAAAAGCTATCCATCATTTTTTCCCCCTGGGGTTGTTTGTTTCAGCTGTACACGGTAAGCTTGCTTGATTCTGCCACCCCAGATCAGAAAGGGCAACACGTTTTCCTTTTCAATGTGAATAAAAGGGATTTAAAATGCTATCAGACACGGAAGCAGCAGATCCTGGTGCAGCCCCAGAGATGTAAGCACAAGAAGGAGGGTGGAATCAATTCAAGCTTTTCCACTCCACTATGTTATTGATCACCTCCTGTAGTGGAAACTGTAGCAGAACATTTTCAGATTCAAATGACTGCTTTATTTTATTACTACTAATTTGATTTTTGATTCATTAAATTACACACACCTACTGAATTTCACAGGATAGTTTTCAGAAAAGCTCTTTAAAGACACCAACTTCTGTATTTAAAAGCATCTTAATAATAATAAAGCATTTAGTGTATCCAAAAATATATATTATACCATGCATGCTTATGGTGCATTCAAATTTCTCAATATTATTCACAGTATCTTTGAATTCATGTGTTCATGACTACACTGCCCTGTGATCAAGATTTCTCTGTATCTCAACATTATTTGGGTGAGAAGGGACCTTTACCAATCACCTAGTCCAGGCAATCGGTCATGGGCAGGGACATCTTTCACTAAGTCAGGAGGCTCAGCAAACACAATAAAACCAAGAAATCAAGGACAAAATGTGGCCTCCTTCCTAGGGTTTCTGTGGGTGAGATGACCCTGAGGTGTTAAAAAGTCTTTTTTTTCCCAGCCCCACAACTAAAGAAGTTGAGATTTGTCAGTTCTGCTTTTCAAGGTTATTTTCCCTTATCTGTTCCATTCCTTCCCTGCCCTGCTGAGCTCTGTCCAGCAGGTCGGGTTGGGGCACAGTCCCTGCCCTTGGGGTGCTGTTGGCTTTTATACTAAGAACTACCTGTGCTTTATTTACAATAATTTTCCAATCCCTATCACCTGTGTTAGACAGTCTGTGTCTGCTCTTAAGCAATGCAGAAGTGTCACCAGGAGGAGAAGAAGAAGAGGAAGAGGAAGAAGAAGAGGAAGGAGAAGGAGGAGAAGAAAGAAGAAGAAGAGGAGGAAGAGGAAGAGGAAGAAGAGGAAGAAGAAGAGGAAGAGGAAGAAGAAATAATAATAATAATAATAATAATAATAATAATAATAATAATAATAATAATAACAATTCATTTGAAGGCACAGTGCTGTTCCAGAAAACCAGCTGTGACACTGTTCACAGGGGTCCCAGGATGAGGGAAGAGATGAGAAAGTTGACTCCATGTTTCAGAAAGCTGATTTATTATTTTATGATATATATTATATTAAAACTATGCTAAAAGAATAGAAGAAAGGATTTCATCAGAAGGTTGGCTGAGAATAGAAAAGGAATGAACAACAAAGGTTTGTCTGTGACCCAGACAGTCTGGACAGCTGGGCTGGGATTGGCCATTAATGAGAAACAACCAGGTGAGACCAATCTCAGACCCACCTGGTGCATCCCACAGCAGCAGAGAATCATTGTTTGCAGTTTGTTCCTGAGGCCTCTCAGCTTCTCAGGAGGAGAAATCCCAAGGAAAGGATTTTTCATAAAACATTGGTGACATTATATAACCTCCTTTTTGGAGGCAGCAGGGGAGTAGTTGAAACCAGCCTCTGTTTGAACACCATGGAAGGTTTATCAGAGGCAGCTTGCAAACCAGATATCCCAATCAAATGCTCTCCTGCTCTTCCATCTGTTATGGGTTCCAGAGTCTCTGCTCTTCTGCATCTCTCCCTTTCAAGCACACTTCCCAACCTCCATCAGCATCACAACAGAGTTAAGCAACTTATCACTGCCTGCTTTACAGCTCTAAATAGATTATTGCTCTTCAGCACCACCAGTCTTTAAAATCCTCTAAGATGCAGCTGCAGAGTATTCCCCATCACATTAGGAAAATTTAAGAAAAACCATGTAAATTGGAGCCTTAAAAAAAACCCAAAAAACCTTCCCACAACAACACAAGAACCCCCCCAACCAACCAGCTAAAAATTCCTGTATCTGGTAGAACTGGAAAGAACATAAAGGCTGCCAGTGACCTCCTGAGCAGCAGCTTTTAGAGGAAGAGTGGGATGAAACAGGATGAAAGGTGGGCCAGGCCTGCATCCACCCCAAAACTGATCATATGGCTTGGCAAGTGAGAGGAAGCATGACACAAACTTTGCAAACAATTTATGCTTTAATACAAGAATTACATAGAAGAATTTGGGCTCCTAGGGACTCCCATTTCCTTGTGATCCCATCATCCTTCCTTCCAACACACAGTCCTGCTCCTAATGATGTTAAAATTACAACCACAGAGGGATTCTCCTAGTATTTTATCTAATTTTCTACATCTCAGGCATTCAGAGAAGACTTTCAAATGTTAAAGGTATTGCAAGTATCTATTTTTTATTGGGTAATATTATAACAGATTTATTTTTCCTGTTATTTAAAGACCTCCACTCTGATATACTGAACTCCTGAGGCTATAAAAAGAGCTTTGGCAATAAATTTTATTTTTCCTCTTCAAAATGTAAAGGATTACTGAATTCTTTTACACCTTGTTGGGTTTTTTCCCCCCAGATATAAAAATCTGTTGGTACTGCATTTCATGGATAATGCTACAACAATGGGAAAGGCTGGAAAATAAAGATATCCAAGAGGATGCTTCACTACCCTGTCATTGCAGAGGTTCCAAAAATTCACCCTGAAGAATTGAACAATACTAGAGTGTCCTCTGGAGGAGGGATTCAAGATAAATAGGGAAAAGGAAGCTTTTCTGCTTCCTGGCTTCCTGCATTAATTCTTTCTTTCAAAGGCAGACAGCATGAGTACAAGCTGCCTGAGAGAGTTCTCAGTGGCAAAGACCTGGAATGACATGAGTTCTGTTCTCTGCCTCCTGGAATAGAAATCTGCACTAAAAGATCATTTAGTCTGGTCACCCCCAGTGTAAGGTCTATGGCAAAGGACTCAGCTGTCTATCTGGGAACTGTATTAGACATCCTGTATTCCCTCAAAATGGCCCTTAGATATCTCATATTCCCTCAAAATGGCCCATTTACCAATGAAGCTGGTTATGAATCGTAGAGTGATGAAATTCAGATTCAATCCAAGTTTCAATATCATATTTATTCCTCAATTCAATCATATATGGCACTGAAAACCTCAAGAATCTTGGACCAAAATTTGAACTTCAGCTTTTCTTTAGTGAAAAAGTACATGAACTACTTCATATATCCTCAACCTTTTCCCAGGCTGAGCTGAAGCTATGATCCACAGTTCCATTCTTAATATAATTTTGCTTATTCTTTCCTCTGAAAAAGTTACATTATTGAATTTTTAGTCACCTGTACATTTCACTATTGAGATAGAATAAAGTACACCTTTAGTTTAACCAACACACAGGACAAATCAAAATAGCAATACTAAAAATAAGAATTTTTTTATGCCTAACAGATCTTAACTGATAAGTTCAAAGAACTGCAAACACAAATGCAAACAAATGGGTTTTTGTAGATTTTCATACATTGCTATGAATGTATACTGGATCTGACCCAAGATACACCCAAGGCCACTATTTTCCCCAGTATTTTAGCAAAAAGGATTGTTTCATCAATCAGCAGTAGCTTTGTAACATTTCAGGATTCCAAAGCGTGGTGTAATGAATTAATTTGGATCCACAGCTCTCTAGGGAACGCAGAACACATCACCAACTTTTTATGGGTTAAGAAAATATCAAACCAGCAGACATTCAATAGTGTGGTATAGCACACAACTAGCTCCTACAACAGCAGGAAATGCAAAGTCATCTGTGTTCAAAGCTTGATTTCCAGAACACAATTCAGGCACTTTCAGAGAAGGGTGAGTGGCTACCACCCATGCTTAGGTAAGCCTTTGCTCAGCAGAGCTGCTGCTTGCCACACAAAACTATTTTTTTGCCCCATGTCCACAGCTATGGAAGACCAAAATCCCACATCAAGAAAGAGCTGTCTGTATAAAATGTCTCTGAACAATCACAGTTCATAAATTGCCTCAAACCAACAAGGGTGCAGCATGAATGAAAAATGTACAGGTGTGGAACAGACCCTGGCAGGGGAGGAGAATCAAACCAGTGGTGAGTGGAATTTTCTCTACATTTGGCAGAATGTTTATAGAGAAAACAGCATGGAAAGTGAGGGAAAAGTCAGAATACTGAATGTATTTTCCAAGTAGCTGTGCCAAGAGTAGTAAAAAATTTGATTATTTACTTTATAATGCTTGTCATCTGTCTGAGACTGATGGCAGGCCTAAGGCAATCATTATTATGTTGCAAACATGAACCATTACTCTTTCCTGTTTGCTTCAGTCTAATAAAATAATCTTCTCAATAGAATAAATGATACTATTTATCATTAAACTATTAATAAAAAATCATTATTATCTATCAGTGGGCCTATAAATTAATGAATGCATCAATAAATCCCTACATTTAATTATAAATTATGGATATGTACACTTGAAATACTTCTTTAATATTTAAGCCTAAAAACTGGAAACAAAAGCCAAATAGGAGTGGATATTTTTGGCTCTACTCTTGATCTGGGTGCTAGCACAGTTTGTCCCAGCTGTAAGAGGTTTTGGAAGAGAAGGCAGGAGGTTGGAGCAATGTCTCCACAGGTAAAACCTTGTGGCTGGGCTGTGTTTGAAAGTGTCCTATAAGATAAGATCCACCTCAGTCCTTTAACGAGCAACAAAGAAAAAAACCTGGTTTTCCTTCACTGAAGGAAATGAAATAAAAAATGAAAATAAGCACAAATGATGGGTTATGAGACCTGCCTGTTTGCACTGTCTTTAGTCAATAGGTGCCATATGAATAAGAGAGACAGGCCTGGTGATAAAGCCAGAAGAGAAAAATGACAATTTGCCAAAAGACTGGATGCCTACTAGCACAAGTGATGTGATGTGTAAGTTTCTGCAGGAAAAAACTAAATGCAATTCTGCCTGGCTGGCTGACAGAAGATGGTTTTTCACATCTGCATTGCCTGCAATTCATTCCTGTCACTCTGCAGAGGATACATGCCCAACAGCAAGAGCCATGCAGCAGTGCTGAGCCCAGGGATGAGCAGGAGGTGAAGGAACACCATTGGGGGCAGGCAGGGAAGCACAGTTTGCTAGCAGATATCTTGAGTCTCCCAGATGTCTGAGGAGAAAGAATACATCATCAGTCCAAAGGAAAGGCAGTTCATGAACTGCTAAAGCAGAAACTGAATGCTCTTGACTCCATGCCAGAGAGGATGCAGTTCATCACAGCTCCACATACTTCATCTCTATCATTGCACTCCATCCTGTGAAACCTTAGAACAAGCCTTCAGCCCCAAGGACCTGATCATTAAAATTAACAAAAAGCAAGTCAGGTAGACAATGAAGTTCAAAAATAACACACCATATTTTATGACATAGGTGTATTTAAAAAGAAAAAAGTCATTTGATATTCAAGCTAAGCACTAAATTTTCAGGGATCTTAAATTTGCAAAAAAGGAAGAAACCTGTGAACTATTAAGATTCTAAATATTCTGTGATGTAGAAACGTGCCAGCAGGCAACTCCAAGGGAGTGATCCATGCAATTGCTATTGATTTCAGCTATGCACAGACAACTCACAGCTGCTTTCAAGAGATCCATCCTGTTTGGCTTTTCTAGCTGTGCAAGAAGCCACAACCTTGGAGTACACAGACCTTCTAGAAGCAAGAGCCTGCACTCCCCATTCAGAGTCTTTCCCCTGAAAACTTCACTAGGCCATGCTGTAAGGAGAGAAATGATTTATTGTGGCTTTCTCCCTAAGAGGCAACCATCCTAAAACTTTCAGTGAACAAAGGAAGAAAGCACTCTGTGCTATAAATAAACCCACAGCTATCATTTTCTTGCTCCTTCATCACCTCTTGCTCCAAACCCACTGCAGATCTATCAGATCTATGCATTTTAGATGGCTGCTCTTTCCAACTCAGACTGGATGATGACACAAGATGGTTTCACAGATGTCAGACCACCAGCTGTGAAAGGAAAAATATGGTGGGGGGAAAAAAAAAATAACCTGCAGGCCCCACTTTCCTGACACTAGATTACTTCAACAAGCAAAGAATTCCAATGCTATTCAGAAATTTTCCTTGAGTATAAACCATTGGTAACTGCATTCACCCAGCTGCATGCCAGCCTGCTCATAACTTTAGGATGTTTGTAAAAACACAGTGCAGCTGGGAACCTTAAAGTATTTATAATGCAGCTGAGAGAGGAGAAGTTATGAACAGTTATTTCTAAAGAAATAACTGAGAGATGCCAGGCAAATATCCCTCAGTGGCTGCATGCTAGCCCAGTGGCAAAAGGGACATTGTAATGTTCCACATCTGGAAGATAAAAGAGATTATTCATCTCTTTTGAAAAGACTCATAACTAAAAATTGCTCTACAGTGATGTCTAGAAGCTTAAAAACACTTAAGGCAACTGGTTTTTAAATTAATTTTTGTTCATGCTTTCATTCAAACAAACCTCAAAAAAAAAGAAGAATAAAATGTTGGGGTTTTTTAAAACTTCATGGACTCATATTAGGCCAGAGTTTGGCCAGCAGACTTCAGCAGAGTAGTAAAACAAATGTTACAATAGTCTGCACAAAGAACTTCCTGCCCTGCACTGCCTTGCTGGTTTCTAGTATAAAATATTGCTTGGAATTGAATTGAGAATGGGACAATTTCTGCCTGACAGATACACACTGACTGTCTGTACTTCAGCAAATCATTTCATTTCATTTAGAGGAGTTACTATAAAAGGGCACTGAATTACATGGAATGCTAAGCACAGTACATCTTAAAACTTATTTCTAATACACTACTTGTGTGATCTGTAACTTCTGATATAAATTACTACAAGGTTTTTTTGCCCAGTCTTTAAAAAATGGCCCAACTCCTGAGCTAGAAAGACAAACAATGATTTCCTGGAAATGGAGAAATCCAGAGCAGGTAAAACTGCAAGAGATCAGGTTTGGCAGGGACTGCACAACAAGCTAAAGCTCTGGTGACTGTCCTCACACACATATCCCAGGGATCCAGCTCATTTTGCACTTCCAAGTGCCAAACTACTACAGAACAAATACTACACAGATTTTCAATTTGGCTTTTTTTTTTTGGTGAAAGAGAGAAAGGTCTACTATGCAGCCCATAAATGCCAGAACCTCAACAAAAAATCTCTGAATATCACTGACATAAAATCAGCACCTTTCAAAACCTGAGGCACCCAAAATTCATCAGTTTACTCTCAAAAGCTTTTCCCACACCTGTTCATCAATTGTAAGACCAATCAGAACAGAAGTAAAAAACCCCAAAAACACATATAGAAAGTAACATATCTCAGTGCTAAAAATGCATTTCCTGTTGTTGAACAGTTTTGGACCATGAATTTATACCCAACAAAATGTACATTTAGAGATCTCTCAGAACATGGAAAGCAAACACAGGTGGCATAAAGATGCATAGGAGTCCTCTGGTGTGAGCAAGCAGAATTAGCCACTCTGGTTCTCACTTTGCTCAGGAATTGGCTCAAAGAAAACCATAAAATTATGAAAAAGTGCAGAGACCATTTCTGAAGATCACCAACAGGCAGGCTGGCTTCATCAAAAACTCTTTTAGCAAAGCAAAGCAGCTTCAGCTTCCTCAAACCCTCACCCAGACTACTAAGGGCACTTAATAGGGCACAAAATCCCTGCTCAGCACCCAAACTAAGCTGCTGCTCCCCTCCACTTGCCAGGCAAAGCAGCACCCACCTTCCCAGCACCCAAACTACACAACATCCCAGCATGGGTGTTACCTGGGACAGCAACTACAACACAGTTAAACTACTAAAAGTTTAACAAGTTTCAGCCTGTACACAAAGAAATTGTTTGCTCCTGACTTTTTCTTAACTTGTTTTCAAATGAAATTTCATTATATTTGCACATCTAATAGTTAAATACTCTTCAGATTTGGATTTGAAAAAATTTTTTTCAAGTATTTAATGCTTAATAAATTTTAATAATAAGATTGTATATGTTTCACTATCTTGATAAGTGCAAAGGTATTCTTTGAAAGATTATTGGATGAATAAGGAAAATATTACGGGTTTCATAAAAAGAGCATTTAATATTGCATAACTAAATCCCTGCAGGCAGGTAGGAATATGCAGCACTGACTGCATGCTCCCTCCTTCCTGCTGCAGGGATTCTCATGTTACATACAGCATTCCAAAAGGCCCTCCTGCCTCTCAGCCACTGCTGAATAAAAACCTCTTTGTTTTTCCTAGCCAGGGAAAGGAGGTGCTTTTTAAAGCAACTAAGCTCTCTAAATCAGGAGATGGGTCTTCATGGGGACAAAGAAGTGTAAGAATGTTTGCACTGCTATTTTAATAAGTTTTTCAGATATACATTTTTCAAGATAAATAACATTTTTTACATATCCACACGGGGAGAGATTTGTAAAGAGCTCCTGTATTCACGTGGGCACTCAGCAAAGCAGTGGGTTTTAAAACAGTCACAGCACCTCACTGCTATTACTTCTCCTCTATACAGATTTTCCCTTCTTCATCTGTTACAAACTCTGTTTGGAAACAGATTTTTCTTTCTGCTTCACCTCCTAGTAACATTACAAAGAGCAGCAACCAAGCACAAAGTCTTTAGTTTTTGATTCATTATTATGATTCAAGTAGTATGATACCTTAGGAGCAAGACCTTGCCACAGAAATAATTTCAGGTAAGATCCTTATAAAAGCTAAACATAGCAAAAATTAACTATAAATCTTCCAAAATATACTCAGGAAGAGTTAATTAACTCTGTGTGCCATGTTAAAACAAGCACAAAAGGAAACATTTTAATTCAAGAACTTGAATATTTGAATTCATCCTAGATCTTGCAGAAAAGGGGGAAAAACCCAGCAAAATTCCTGTTCTTGGCTAAGGCCCCAAGGACATAAAATAAACAATATTTAACAGAGCTCAATTTTCATTTATCTTCGAAATAATGAATACTGGAATAATAATTAAATGTCATAAAGCTTTCCATGGTAGCTGGTAAAAGCAATATAATGAATTGCCTAGTACATTTGGATTCTTTAACTGTAGGTATGTTAAATTGAAATTACTGTGGTACAAGTCTCATTTTCCTGCTTGTATATCCACCACACTTGTGTGCCATGGGGGTTCTGACTAATGGGCCAGAAGTTCTGCTGCAGCTCTACCTCCAAATCCTTAGAGATTGCCTTCAACGGGGCAACTTTTACTCCATTCTGCAGGTCAGGGCAGTCAATAGATTGCTGGGACTCAGCAGAGTCAGGATTCCACTTTTATTTAGGTCTCCACATTGTTGTTTCCACAATAACAACATGTAATGAGAGCAGTTGCTCGCCGTTACTGGGCAGAGGTTGGGAGGCAGCTCCAAACTGCAAATTCCTTTCCACACTGGTCTATACCACTCACAGCAGAAGAAACAGGATGGTTCAGACTTGATCTTTCTTTTCTTTGAAGCATCAGTTATTTTACAAATGGCAATTTCAGCACAGATAATGTTACATATTCCCTATTAATAAAGATTTAAAGCACAAGAGGAACTGACAAGCCTGCTTGCTGACTTACAAAGCATTCAGGGCAGCACCAGCAGCCAAACAGAATGAAAGACCTGGGGCCATTTTCATGAAGGAACACTCAAGAAATCAGTGAAAACACCACTGAGTTTCCATGAGGATTTTGAAGTACATGAGTGAAATGGCATTGTGTTTCTATAGCTTGATTCTCCATAGATCTCCACCACCAGCAATTCTTTGTTCTAAGAAAACCTACAACAGGAGTTGTGGTTTAACCCACCCAGCCTGACTGCCCACCCATGAGACCAGCAGGAGAATCAGCAGGGTAAAAACCAGAAAATGCATGGGCTGAGATGAAAGTTCAATAGGGAAAGCAAAAGCCATGCACACAAAGTAAAACAAGGAATTAATTCACCACTGCCCATAGGCAGGCAGGTGTTTAATCAGCCATTTCCAGCAGAGCAGGGCCCCATCATGAGCAATAGATACTTGGGAAGACAAATGCCACCACCCCAAACTTTCCCCCCCATCCCCTTCCTCCTCCTTGTCCCCTTTCACACCCTGAGCCTGATGCCACATGGTCTGGAATATCCCTTTGGTCACCTGGGGTCACCTGTCCTGGCTGTGTCTCCCAGGGTCACTCCCTCAGCAGTGTGGCCAGGTGAGAAGCAGGGGAGGCTCAGGGCAAGCCTCACTCAGCAATTACAAAAACACCTCCAGCTCATCAACCCTGCATTCAGCACTAACCCAAAACACATCCTCACACCAGCCACTGGGAAGGAATGAACTCCACCTCAGCCCAAAGTAGCACAAGGGGATGGCAAAACCTGTGTCTGCATGGTCACATGCAAGGTGAGCCTTGTTCCCATTTTATTTGTGCAGAATTAGGTTTTGTTTTTTTTGTTGAAAGTGCCACCTGTCCAATGACATTGGACAAATTCTGAAATAGAATTTTGAATAAGGGAAATAACTGACCTAAATGCAATAATAGAATAAATCTAAGCTGATTGAGGGAAATGGAAAAGTTACTGTTCAGATTTCACCCCTATGAAATTACTACATCAATAGTTCTCTGAGAACTCAAGGCTCACAGTGAGCCTTGTTCCCACTTTATTTAGAAGAATTAGGTGGGTTTTTTTGGGTAGAATTAGGTAGGTTTTTTTCCTCTAAACTGATAGTTATCCCAGGAAAATATAAACAGAATGTGCTGTTCCTGACACTAACCACCTACTGTTCTCACAGCAAGGAAATGTTTCAGATTCTTTTTTACCTGAGAGCTCTGTGTGGGGTGTGTTTGTTGAGGTGTGAGAGAAAGCCTAATTAAAACAGTTTATCAGCAAATGCATCTCGTGGCGTTACATTCTGCTACAGGTTTAAAACTGTAGTAAATGTAGGAAGAGCTCCCTGTCATGAGGCTGCCCCTCTTTCCATTGTTATAACACACTAATGGTCAGAAAGCTAATTTTAAAATATAAAACAAATTTTAACACATGTTCATCCTAAAAGTCCTGAACAGATGCAAGATCAATGCTTGGTGTCCCAGGCAGTTCCACTCCTCCAAAGGTGTGAAATAGAATTAAACCTAGTCTCCTATTTTATTCATTAGCTCTATATCCTTCTCCAGCCACCTTGTAGGCTATAAAGTATTTTTTCTTAATGGAAAATAATGAACTTTGTTTTCAAATTATGAAATATAAATTTAAATAAGGGAAATGACTGACCTAAATGCAATAATGTACTTTTTAGAATAAATCTAAGCTGATTGAGGAAAATGGAAAATTACTACATCAATAATTCTCTGAGAGAGCCTATCTTCTGCATCTTTGCATCTTTGCAAAGGAGTAATGGGAAAGAAGAAACTCCATTCCTTTCCAATGCTTTTCATTTAATCATAATGTAAATCCCTTTTCTGTCACTGTCATATTTTCTGAAAAACTCCTTGCCCAGGATTCTTCTCCTGGGAAGCTGAGAAGCCTCTGAGAAAAAGGAAAATATTAATGATCTCTTTTGATTCTCCTGTGTTTTGGAATGTGGTTTGGAGATTGTTTATCCAGCAGGTTACTCACTGGTGTGTCGTGGCTCTGTCTCTCCCAGCTCAGAAACCAACAATCCCAATTTAACAGGAGCAACCAATCCTCTTGTCCTGCCCTGGTGTTGAACAGATTTATAGCTCTGCCAACCACCAAGATTTTGTACTAGTGGGATATTCTCCAAAGAGGAAGCACTCTCTTGCCCCCAAAACCCAAAGAAACAAAGCCCCAATGGAATGAAACTGCTCAGTAACTGCTTTGGAAGTCAATCAGAATTTTGAAAAATATCCATTCAGAAATAAAAACTGATTTGTGGGGGTTCCAGTTGTGGTTTCTCTGGGTCTGGATTGAAGGCACTCCAGACAGTAATTCATGTTCACACTCAGGTGTTTATTGTTTCTTATCACTAAATCAGTCTCACAGCTGGGAGTTCAGCAGCTTTTCATCAGAAGGCACAGAATGCCCAACAATCTCTTGTTCCAAGGTCTTTTAAGGCTAAACTATCCAATTAAGAGCTGACACCTGGATTATTTTCCCTTTTAACCCAATAACTGATCCCACAGAGCTGCCATGGGGACTTTTCTGCCCAATTACAAATGCCACCCAAACCCATGGAGAAGGAGGAAGAAGAAGGAGGTGAAGAAGAAACCCAGGACCACACCCTGTGCTCTCCATCTTGCTGCCATCCACAGCACACTAAAAACCCCAAACCCTCAATTTCTCACCCAGTGACACACCCACACTGCTCTCTATAATCTATTTCACACTTTTGTGGGTTCCAGTCTGTCTTGGAGTCTGGGAAACTTTCTCCATGGATGAGGGTCAGAGTCAGAGCTGCCCTGGGGGGTCAGAGCACCCCAGAGCAGGCAGAGAAATATTCCCTGTGCTGCCCTGGGTTTCCACACTGATATAACAGTAAAATGCCATCTCAGAAGGTGTATCTAAAATTATCACATTTTCTATTTCAAGCAGCTCAATTCTAAGTGACCATAATTTATCATAGCTCTGTGGGAATTCTATGTTGGCTGAAAATTCAGTTATTGAACAATATAAATTCATATTTGAGCAGAAGAGATAGACTCAAATTCTATATATGCCTGAGAACACCAGCATGTTGGGTAGTAATAGTACTGGTTTTTAATGCTGCCTTTCATCAGTAAAGCTAAGGAAAAAAACAAAACTAAACAAAACAATGAATGCCCCATGAAAAATTAGGAGAGAAGTATTTTATAAACCTTTGTTAGTTTAGCTGTTATTAGGCTATTGCCTGACTAGCCCATACTAATTTTATTGGCTCATAGCAGATATAATTTGGAAGTGTTCTGTTACCCACATAAACCATGGATATGGCTCAGAATGTCAGCTTAATCTGGCTGTGGGAAGCATAATGCATGGTTCCAGAATAGAGATGGTGGATATAAATTATGCAAGGTATTTTCTAATCCCCATAATATTTCAGTGAATGGGACAGTCATTATGTAACAAATGTCTCCTACACCTTCCTGACAGATGGGACGTGAACATTATTGCTTTTCCCTGTTCCTTCAGGGCAGGTCACTCTCTGAGTTCACTCCAGTAATGCTGCCACTAATTCTAAAGGCTTCATCATTCATTCAGATTTCAGCATTTCATTGTGGTGGGAAAGCCACCATTTTCCTTTTTTTTCAGATGAAGTTAATTACCTTTCACCACAGGAGTGCCAAAAGAATAAGAAAGCCACCAAGATGAAGTCTACAACAGTGCATGTGATGAACAATTCTGTTGGTAAAAATACAAAATGTCTCCTGCTTTTTCTTAAGAATTGCTTCTGAACCAATGTAAAACATTCCAAACATTTTAGTCTCCCATTTAAACAAGGACAGATCTGCAATCAGACCCAGAAGAATAAATACCTGCATCAAGAGTACAACTGCTACAAGCTTCCTGTATCACTCTACACAATTTGATTTCTCTGCCCTTCACTCAGCAGACTGACGCCAACATTATTTACTCAGTCAAAAGATACAATTTTTGGGTGATAAAAAAATCATCATTGAGTGCTGTTACATTTCAATCAAGAATTCCACAATCCAAACCCATGTTTTGGCAGTAAAAACGCTGCTTAAAAAATTGGTAGGTCCAGAAGGACAGGCAGGCCTACAGACTGAGAATTAAAACGTATTAAAAATAATACAAATAGCATGGCAATTCATGTAACACTAAATTCCTATTTTTACCATTGCATGTCATATGGTAAAAGTAGGAATCAACCTTCTTTTAGAAGGAAGACTAAAAGAATCAACATTTCCAACCTTTGCAGCGACAATTCACACTACAAAACACGAAGCCAAATACATAGAGAAATTAAAACCTAAGGTCCCTTCTAATATTGCTGGGAAAAATTCCCTTCCAGACCTTGATCAGTGGCTGAATATTTTACCTCATGGAACATGTGCAATGTTCTTTAAACACTGAAGTCACAAACTTCAACATAAAGAGCAAAATGCCACTGTGGCTGAAGTTTTGCAGGCACAAGGATGCCTCAGGAGCACGTCACAGCTGCCAGGATGATGAAAAACCTTTGCATTTTAAGAAGCTCTGCATTTTGAGTTTATTTGGATTTGCCTTTATGAAGGCTGAAGGAAAAAACTTCATCCCACACACAGGTTATTTTTTCTGTAATTATAAGTCAGGGAAAAAAAATAATTTACCTTTCATGTTTCTTTTTTATCTATTGTTTTAAATTGCTGTTTGAAGGAAATTTAAAAATTGACATAAGAGCAAATTAACATTCGTGAGCACAGCAAGCCATTCTCATTAGCTTCTGAGAACCCAAATACTTTTCAAGATGTCTCTTTTGCTAATACATGCACAGTTTTAAAACATGATTTCTGATTCAGCTAATCCATATCTTAGGCCTACTGCATGGGATGTAGTTTGGCATTTTTCCTCACCTCCTATACCTTCCAAAAGGAGTAAGAATTTGTCAGCTGTGGTCATCACACTCAGTGATGGAGAAATAATATACTGTTATTTCTTCCAATTTATACTGCAAAAGTCAAGCTAAATTTCTAGAAATCATTGCCTTGATTTGATATTGCTTGTAATTTGTTGAGTCTTTTCAAACAGCAATAAAGCATGGTAATGCAGTTATGGCATGTGATACAGCTTTGCAAAGTAGATGTAAAAAGGACTGAACAAAGTTCATGGTAAAAAGGCATTTGCAATCCATGAGTTCAAAGAATTTAGATCAGCATATCAGTTAAACTGCAGTGAAACAAAACCACATGCAAGTGTTTAGAGCTCCTGCAGTACAGTGCACACATACCCAGAGAAGAGGGCCAGCTCACTGAAGCATTACAAATCAAAATGCAATCACTTTCTTCTGCTTAAAGTGCTCTACGAGGAACTGAAAGGTTAATGAGCAAGGTGGCTTTAATTGCTTTTTTCTAAATATCTGGCCCATAAAATAAACATACCTGCCCTTAAAAGCTCCATCTTCCAAAATTTTATAGTAAACATTCTCTGTTGGAATTTTCTATGCATGGAATTGGACTATAAACAGGGATATATATCTTTAATACATTGCAGACACCATACTCTTTTCAAATATCCTGAGTTTGCTAGAGGCTACAATGACAACAGTGAAATATCTTAGATACCACTGGGAGCAGTTTGTCAGTGCCATGCACAGGGTCCAGTATTTTCCTGGAGGAATTAGTAGCAAGTGCATGCTCACCATTACCTGAAAGTTACTGCAGTAATTCCAGATTCTACCAGAAGTCCAGTGACTGGTGGAGTGTGCATGTACACACTTTTGGATAATGCACCTTCTTAAATTGCTCCTCTTAGTCCTTTGCAATTTATTTCATGATCCCAAAAGTCTTGAACTGGCAGTGTCAGCAACACATTTTTGACATCACTGACAACAGAAAAAAAATTATCTAAGTAATTTTTCCGCTTATCATTTGAAAGGGAAAAAAAAATTGTCATATGTAGAAAGCCATAGGACAAAGATAAAGTTTTAGAGGGCTTGACATAGATGCAAGGTGTGAAGATGAGAATTTTATGTTACTAGAATTAACACCATAGGAATCATTCCTCAGTCACTTCAACAATAATATAATAAATTTCTTTCATAGGAATGGATGGTCCTACACATTTGTATGCTCTTCAGAAAATAAGTCCAGTATTTCTTCTTGGCAGGGATATTGACCGTTACACTTCACACCAAAATTCAAGCCCTACCCAGCTCAATTACAGCCAGTGCCACAAATCCCATTCCAAAAGGAAGCAGAATTAAGTGTGATCCAGATAAAACCTTTCACAGGTTTATTGAACATCAAATCATTGCAACTGCAGTTTTGTCATTATGAGCCACGGGCTCCACGCAACACTCTCGTGTTCTACACCATGCTCACTGCTCACAGGGGTGTGAGACAGCAGGCCAAATTTCACTTTGGAGGAGTGCACACACCAGCCCTTTCTCTTTTCTTCCTCATTTTTTCCCTTCCAGGCCATATATTTGGTCCTACTAACCAAAAAACTTTTGCATGAAATAAAAAAGCACATTTTAGGAACACACAAAGTCTCTGCAAAAGGATTGCAAGTAAGCAATGAAAACCACAAAAGGTGCTAAATTAGGTGATAAATTATTCCATTAACTTGACAATCTTATTACAGAAAACAGAATCTTTCTTTCAACTGTTTCAAGTTTTCATTTCCTGCTACTGGATCTTATTTGTGCTTTTTGGGTTAAATGATAATTTGATATACTGTTTGCAGGTGGAGGGGGTTGTCTCCTTACTGAATTTTGACTCATTTAAAAAGAGGGGAAAGTTCTTGGCTACTTCAGCAGTACTAAGAAATTCCTTCAATTACATTCTAGAAAATATTTTCTGCATTATGGTCATCCTGCTGTTCCCTTGATGCATATTATCTTTGAAGTTGAACAGGATTTTGTACACATTTATGAAGAATAAAAGAGAACGTGGTTTTGCTCCATGAGGGAGAAAGCAAACCTCTTCAAAAAAAGCAAAACACTGGCAAATTGGAGGTGAATTCAGTGCTCAAACTTATTTGAAGCAAATAAGTGATGGGTCAGATAATTTCACTGCTCTAAATAAAAAATGCCATCAAAAGTGTGTAGAAGACCTAGACATTAATTAAATTATGGCATTTGCTTGCATATCACTTCCAATGCCTGATGATCCCTGCATAGCTGAGAAAACCTTAGTTTCCTACATATACTTTATATTTTTTGCCCTAAAACCAAAGCTTGAACAATGCAAATTATAAAACCCTTGAAGTCAGCGACTTTCACCTCAGCATTAAGAATGATGAGTCTGTGAGAGACAAGAGAACACAATTTTTTGTCGATAGCACAATGATTTAAAAGCCTTTTCTCCAGGGCATGGCACCTTTTCCCAGCTGAAAGGGCAAGCTGAGGCTATTGCAATGTTAAGCAGCTGATGAATGACCTCGTTGTCACACTTGTTTTAGGGACTGATCATGTCCAATTAATTCCTAGAAGAAATCAATTATTCTTACCTAGCTCATTTACATTAACAAGAAAATATTAATGACCCCACTGCCTGTAAGTATTGGAAAGAGAGACTGCATTCACATTCCAGCCTAGTGGTCTTTAAAGAGGATTCATGATCTCCTCCTGTGAGAGCAAAGCAAATACAATGTTTTTCCCAGTTATTCAGCATTAAAACCAAGTATTTATCTAGGTGTTTAACTGATAATTTATTCATATAGCAAATAGTCTTGCATTGTAGGCTTATTTTTATGGGTGTAATATTTATTATGCATGATAGAAAGCACATGATAATTTTCTTCCATTGCTAACTTTATTTTGAGAGAAGAACTCTGCACAGGAACTCAAGACCACAATTCTGATTTCCTGCTCTGAGTCCAACATGCCATAAGAGGAACAATGATATAAACATGCAGGTAAAAGCAGTATGTATTTCATTATTGGAAATTATCCTTAGGAAAACATTCAGACAATCTTTGCGGTGGGATTTAAAACTCATGACAATTGCCAAAAATCTAAACAGAGCTTTATCAGATGCTGGTATTAGTGTGTTTGTGAGCTCCATACTATAAATAGCCCATGTCTGAGCAATCATCCTGAACATTCCTCCCTAAGGAAGAAATATAATAGGAAGGTGCAGCTCAAGACAAGATTCAGAATTTGATTGCTGCATTTTCTGTTCAGTGCATACTGCAATGATTTCTGGTAAAATGGACTAGTTGAGTGTTACAGTAAATTGATCACATAATACTGTGGAATTTATCATGTAATAGAAAAGGAATTTAAGAGCTGCATACCTAATATTATTACTAAAATGGGCTTGTGGATAGAGACAGAGGATATGGTTTATATTATTACCTGATCCTAGACTACATTAAAGAGCCAGTAAAATTAGAATTGCAAGGACAAAATAAACTTTCAATAGGACTTTTCAACTGGAAACTTCTGACTGGCTAACTTCTGACAACCCTGGGTGTTTACTCCCTGCATCTCTTCTGCTTCTAGAAATGACCCTCGAGCTTGGATTCTCTCATTGGATCAGAAGTCCAAGCATATCTGTGCAGAGAGGCTCTGCTGCCACCCTCTGTGGTATCTGAGATCAATCCAAATACTAACTATAAATAAAATGCCAACCACTCTAAAGATCTAGGGACCCAGATATCTAGTTGTGAAAGAACTGACACAATGGAAAATTATTGGCATATAATAAAAAGATTTTAAATAATATCAGTAACTCTAAGGTACTGGCACTCAAGGAATTAAAGGATAAACTAAATTATCTTTGCAGGCTACCCCTGAGAAATTATCTAAGAGAGTGCACCTTAATTATGTGTTTATCTCTGGTCTAGCTCATTGATACAGTATTTTTTTTATTCTGGGACTTCTAAAAAAGGGAGAACAAACATGGAATTTTTCCAGGTTGTCTAGCATCTCTTAACCTGGAATCCCTCAGTAAGGGGCATAACTGATTAATAAAGAAGGATGTTTGATTAATGAGAGCAAACTGCCTGTGAGAAGGATTTCCATTAATTATTACCTGATAAAAGGCTAGTTTTCCAGACCATACTTGTGATCGTTCAAATCTATTTTATACCAGGGCAGATATAATGCTGTTCCTTTCGTCTCACCTCTGTGAGACCAGCCCCTATTTAAATAAACAGTCTCCTAGCCTGCACCACATTTCTCATTCATTACCACAATATTATTGCCAGTTACACCACTGATCAATTTGGGCACACAGAGCATGAGTGCTTTAGAAGGACAAGACATCCAAACTCTTCTGATTTATTTATCACAAAATTAAAGCTGTCTCCAGCAGTAGCAAGGCCATTCAGTTCTGCTGATGGGGAAATCTACCCTTTCTCAATGGGACTTCAAAAGTGAGCAGCCTTCCACCTTTTCTCCTCACCCCTCCCACTTGCATTTTATTGACTTTTCTGCAATTCTGTCCAACCAATAAATAAGCTTTTCAAGTACAGGGTGCCTATGCTTCTTCTGTTTGTTGTATTCTGAATGGCAATGATGTGCCTTTGCTGGCACCCTGCAATGGGTCATTCATCCAAGCTCTTCACCAGGAATAGCATTCAGCTTTAAACCTTCCACTTTTTAGAAACAGCAGAACTAAAATTAGCCATGCAACTTCAACTTTCTAGTTAAACAGTATTTGATAATGTTACTTCCATGTGATTAAAATATTAGTCTGCCTTCATCACCTAATAAATATTTTCTTACATATGAGAAGAAAAAAAAATCATCCTTTATGCTCACTGAAAAGAACATTAAACCCTCATTCACCTGTTTGGGAAAGGGCTGGGGGAAGAAACCTTGTGTGCAAAAAATCCCCATGCTCATGCATTGTGACCATCTAGCTTGCATATTCACCTGAATAGTACCAATTTGCTAATATTGTTTTCAGAAATGAACAATCTATTCTACATTATTTATCTTTATTCTAGCATCTGCATATACATACTGCAAAATACTAGAATATGTAATTTGCTTTCTTCTAGATTTTGCTTAGTACAAGGGAACAGACACTTCACAAGAAAAATAAGAAAAAAAGGCAACTTTGTGTCCAGACATCTCATACTACGTCACTTGTGGAGTTGTAGTTCTGTTTGTAAGAGGTAAATTGCTTTTTCTTTCTTGAGAAAAAAAATTCAATTGCAGGAAAATGTTTTAGCTGTTAATTGGACAAGTAAGTTCCTCCTGATACATTCCACAATCCTTACCAATCTTCTACAACACAAGTACAGCAGTTTCTTCAATCATCATTTAATAAAGAGCAGAGATCTGCTTCTCCTTATTAAGGAAAAGAAAGAAGGAAAAGGAGGAAGGTGATTGTGGAAAAGGCCTTAGCCTGTCATTTGCAGTATCTTGCTGCTCATGATAGTTGAGATTGTCAAGAGTTTGCACACATGAGCTGCAAATCTATAAAAGGAGGAGGTTCCTTTCCTGTTTATACTTTTATTAAAAATGGAGTTCCAGAAAAAATTCATCATTCTCACAGCTACCTGGAGAACTCCACAAGCAGGCTGAAATAACAGGGAATGTGGAGCAGTGAATTTGTTCAATGAATACCATATGGAATTTGGAATTTGGTAATCAGAGATCTGGCCTCTCTTTATAATGTATTTGGGACAGACTGGAACATTTCTGTGTAATTGCTATAACCAGGTGCTTTTGTCTCACTGACGTTAAACCACCTTTTACTATCCCTGTTTCTATAAGGAAGGCAGAATTGCAAATCAGTGTATAAGGTTCATACTGGCCTGTCCCTTGCCTGTCCATGCCCATGATTATTTCTTTACTTTCTAAACAAAGCCACTGATGGGCCTATTACTTCCTAGCTATGCCAGTAAAAGATTCTGTAGTTGCACTTAGTTATTAAAAGGTGCAATAAACATTACTTGAAAGAAAGACACAAGCCTTCATGAGCTGAATTTTATAACACAAAGCTTAAGTTTATCAAAAGGAAGACTTGAAATACTGCAAGAAGAAACTCCCTACAAGGATCTGACTTATTCTAGAAATAGTTAAAAGACTTAATTTATAGTGAACATTCTGAGAATAATTAGGAAACATAGCTAACTTGACAAGCAAAACTAAAACTTAACCCTCACTGAAATTTGTTCCAGAGATTCAGATACCTGGGAACAGAAGGTTTTAATAGTTGAAGTTTGGTTTGATACTACAACACTTGCAAGGTTATTGCAATATTTTTTAATCACCCTTAATGTATATCTGGGGAGAAGCAAATAACTTTGTCTAGCATCTCTGGGTATATTACTCATCAGGAACCTCTGATAGCAGAAAGTATTCTAACAGACAAAAAAATCTTATGCCTGTTAAAAGCGTTAGGAGCAAGCTCAAGTGCAGAGTTTCCACACCAAATGCCAAGACTACATAACACAGGGAACTGTGGCTAGACAACATAAATTCAAACTTCATGCTTTACACTTCTAAGCAGTTTAAAACACTGACAGATTTCAGACTGATTTTTAGACAGATTTCTTTTTGTTTTTTGATACCACAGAAATACTGACTCAGTCAGGAGGTCCACTGACATCGGTGCCTTTTAAGACTGACTGAAAATTCCAGAAGGGGCAACTCCATTTAAGGCAGAGCAAGACAACTGCCACAGTTGTAGTTTTAGAATATGTTCATCCACACATCTCCATAACTTGTCTCACTGATGTAACATAGCAAGGAATGCAAAGAAAAGTTGTATTTTGGACAGATTAGTAGGATGTCCTTCTAACTAATAACGATGCCACCCCTAGGTATCTCTTCTGTTTTAGAATAGGTGAAGAATAAGATTTATGTCTGTAATTACTTCCATACAAGTTCAAATAAACATAATTTCTTTCCCTAGATAAACAATATTGAATCCCTGTGCTAATTGCTTCCATTTCAAAAACCACTTTATTCTTCCCACTTTGGTTCTGCCATTCAGAAATATCTGCCATAGTTATATATACTATTTCCTGTTCTAAGGCAGACTACTACTCTAATTAGCTCCAATACATTTAATATTTTATACATTTAATAGCTTGTTTGCTTTAAGTTCATAAGCATAAGTGAAGCATCTTCTAACCCCTCCTACAAGGCTTTTGCAGCAAAAGAAAGAGATGTCTCAATTGGTCTGGAAACTGTAGGAATATGGTCTACAGGAACTCTGACAGATCCTCCACACAAAAGATTTATGAGTAACTCTTTTGGCAGTAGTTCCATACATCTGCCTCATCTTCCTTGCCTATTCTCTTTTTACAGGACTCACTTTTGGTAATACTAGTTTACAGAGCTGAATAGACACATTACTTGTGCATTACAGTTCTCATTTTAATGGAAGTGGAAAGGTAGAGACAACCCTGTTCAAAACTTTCCAACAGAAACAGATAAGACATAAAATGACAAAGGGGAGAAATATTATATATACTATATATCTCACATATTTTACATATACAATTATATAATATTTTGTATAAATATATAGACATAGTGGTGTGTATATATAATACATATTATATATACATGTAATAAAAAAGTTTGCTGTTCACTCACTTTTCTGCTTCACAAAGCAATGAATCATGTAATAAACTATCAAAATGGGAAGAAAACCACACAGAACATCCTATATTTCACCTCACTTTTCTTAGGAAATACCTGGATATTACCAAATAATATAGCAACTAATAAAGACCTTCATTTTAGAACTTTACAAAAAGCTTTCCAGTTGGCTTCCACTCACTTCCTTCACTGACCCTGGGGCTAAGTCATGTGCAAAGCTATAGAAACATTGACATTGAGTGGCCACCAGAGCAGACAGCCCAATGAAGACAATCACTACTAAAGGAACCCTGAATTTGTGTCTTTCACATTTGAAACTCCACCTTCCCTTTGAACTTTTGCTCAGCCTCCAACATTTAGACACATTACTACTGTGACCATATCAGAATTGTCGTATTTTCTAAAAGGAAAACTACTCCATATTTGAAGCAAACAGGTTCTCTTCATTTTATTAGATAAATAATCAGCAAGTATTGAAAAGGAAGAAATTTTCTGTGTTGACCAGGAATGACAGCACAATCACAAGAAAACACCAGGCCTCCCTGAAAGATTTCAGAACCAGATGCACTCAGAATCATTGCCATCAGCAGTCACATAACATTTGGTTTTCAACGAAGTGAGCAGTAGTTGTCTTGCCTTTCACATCAAATAAAGATAACCACATTCAGTTGATATTGCAAGTTTTCATGTTGCTTTTGTGTTCACACATTTGTAGCCCACTTCCATCAGTAAGTCACCCCACACACTTAGGCCACGGACTTTGAAGTCTCCATCCTGTGTCCTCAGGAGCTCCAGAGCAGCTTGGGTCTGTTCTTTGAGCAGTCTGGATCTCTGACAGAGGCAGATGAAGCGCTCTCTTAATTCCTCCCAGGACAATTCAGCTTTGTCAAGGCAACTTTTAACCCACCGTCCCTGCAAAGGGTCATAGTGCAAGTGTCTTCCCCAGCCGGTTAAGAGGTCCAAGTAAGATCTGCTTAACTGGGGATAGTGACCAGCCAGGAAGGCAAGATGGGAACCTGGGAGGCCAAGGCAGAATGCAGAAAATCGTTCCTGGTTGCCCAGCAGCCAGGAAAGCAGGAGCCCGGCGGTGCATCCATCTCCTGCAGCACTCTCCTGGTACCCCTCTGGGCTGCTGCTCCCATCCCGATCCCCATCTCCGACCTGCTCAGCGCCAGGCCCCTGCTTGAGCAGAGCCAGCGCCGCCGCCACCACCCCGAAGGCGCGGGGCTGGGGCAGCAGCTCCAGAGCCCCGCTCAGCCAGCGCAGCTGCCCCGCGGCCTCCCCGGCCCGCTGCTCCTCCTGAACCCCGCTCAGCCGGCGCTGCTGCCCCGCGGCCTCCCCGGCCCGCTGCTCCTCCTGAACCCCGCTCCGCCACCGCAGCTGCCCCGCGGCCTCCCCGTCCTGCTGCTCCTCCTGCCGCAGCCGGCTCAGCAGCAGCCGCGCCTCCGCCTGTAGCTGCGGCTCCGGCCCGGGGACACGGCGGGGCACGGCCAGCAGGCGGGCAGCGGCCTTGCGGCGGGCCAGCAGCGGCAGGCCGCGGGGATCGGAGCCAGGCCCGGCGCCGGGAGGCTGCAGGAGGCTGCGGAGCAGGCGGCGACAGGCGGCGGGCGGCAGAGCGCGGTTCTCCAGCAGCGCCAGCCCCAGCAGTTGCGGGCAGCGGCCCAGCGCGGGGAAGCCGAGCAGAGGGCACGGCTGAGAGCGGCGCAGCCGCCGGGAGAGAGCCTCCCGGAGCTGGGGACGGGCACGGAACCGCTCATGGAGGTGCTGGAAATACCGGGCCCACTCTAGAGCCCTGTCCAGCGTCAGGGAGTCCCAGTCCCGCACCAAGGCGGAGCGGGACACGGCCAGGAGCGCCGGCAGCTGCTCCACCTGCCCCAGTACAGCCTCCATGGGCCAGGCTCGGGGCTGAGGTTTGAACGCGGTCCCGCCGGGGCCAAGCCCGGCCCAGGCCGGAGGGAGGGACGGCGTTTGTAGCTCTATTGGCCGGGCGGGATGTCAGTCCAGGGCGGATCGAGCTATCGGTAACGGAGTCGTCACTCGGCTTCCGGCTTTCCAACCCGGAGCGGGAAATTGAATTAAAATTATAAAAACCGACAGCTTTTTTTTTTTTTCTTTTTTCTTTTCCCCCAGGCCCTTCACCATCTTCTTTGCCCTCCCTTGGACGCCCTGCAGTAGCTTTATTTCTTTATTGTATCGTGTCGCCTAAACCACACACAGGATGGGAGGTGAGGCCACAGCAGAGCACAGCACAGTCGCCTCCCGTGATCGGCCGGTCTGTTTATGCTGAGAGGCACAGAACGAGGTGTAGCATAGTATTCCTGTATTCCTGACCGTCCCCTCTGGGGGTTCCAGTTGTGGTTTCTCTGGCTCTGGACTGAAGGCACTCCAGACAGTAATTCATGTTCACGCTCAGGTGTTTATTATTTCTTATCAGTAAAACAGTCTCACTGCTGGAGTTCTCCCAGTCTCACTGCTGGGAGTTCTGCAGGTTTTCATTAGAAGACAAAAAATGGCCAATAATCTCTTGTTCCAAGGTCTTTTAAGACTGAACTATCCAATTAAGAGCTGACACCTGGATTATTTTACCTTTTAACCCAACAACTGATCCCACAGAGCTGCCATGGGGACTTTTCTGCCCAATTACAGAATTCCACCCAAACCTGTGGAGAAGGAGGAAGAAGGAGGTGAAGAAGAAACCCAGGACCACACCCTGTGCTCTCCATCTTGCTGCCATCCACAACACACTAAAAATCCCAAACCCTAAATTTCTCACCCAGTGACACACCCGCACTGCTCTCTATAATCTATTTCACACTTTTGTGGGTTCCAGTCTATCTTGGAGTCTGGGAAACTTTCTCCATGAATGAGGGTCAGAGTCAGAGCTGCCCTGGGGGTCAGGGCACCCCAGAGCAGACAGAGAAATATTCCCAGTGCCCTGGGTTTCCTCAGTCCCCTGTAAAATAAAGCTCTTCAGGAGCAAAGCTCCCCCTGCCCCACCTCTGGGGGTGCTCCCCAATTTCAGTGGTGTTCAGGCCCTGGCAGGCAGCCATGGCCAAGCTCAGCAGGGAGCAGGGCTGCCCATCGCTGCCCAGGGCTCAGTGCTCTGCCAGGGGCTGGGCTCACCTTCTGCCCCACCAATTAATGACTTCATAGCTCATTAGTGATTCCCCTTTAGTGACTCCTCTGCTTCCACTTCTCTGCTACATGGCAAGCAAGTTAGGCCTGACTTGCTACAGCCTGGGTGTTGGAGTGACTATTCTCAAGTGCTTGCCTAATCTCTGCTGCCTCAAGGGCTCCCACTCAGCAGGGTTACAGGTTCTTTCCCTCCATCCCCATCTCCTTGATGAGTTCAGTGTTCCCTCAGAGTGTGGAAGCGAGCAGGCTGCTCTGGCTTCTGGCACCTTCCACAGATGCACCCTGTGCCCTGTTCCTCAGGGTTGCAGCAGTGGCATCTGGGTGCTGGAGCTGGGAGGTTTGGGAGCTGCTGGATATTTCTCTGGAAGTTTGTCAGCCCTGTGGCACAATGCCAGCCACTGGAACACGCCTGGAGACAGCAGAGTGGCCTGGTGACTATCTGGTGACTACCCCTGGTGCCTTTGGCTGGGCTGGGCTGCAGCAATGCCCAGGAGAGGAGGGTGGACACCCTTCTCACCCAGCCCTGTGTCCAGTCCTGGGGACAACACTGCCAGCCTGCCCAGGCAAATCCTTTAGCTTTCTGAACGGCTCTAGCAACACCTGGCACAGTAAATGAGGTTTGACTGGAATTTACTGCAGGAATCAGCAGTAGAAACCAAGTATAGCACTGTGAGCTGCAATACTGTAGGGCAAACCCTAATGCTCTTTGAAAGAACATTATGCATCCTCATGCAGAATGAATGTTCTCTTCTGTACATCCTAGTGCTGCAAATAGTTTCCTCCAAGTCTGATATGAAACAAATTGCATTTTTGGGTGATGAAGTGTGCAAGGACTCTTGGTAGCTTAGATAGTAAGAGACACAACACTTGTAGCTCTGACTTCAAACTAAGATGGGTGAAAGATGAGAAAGAGGACAAAAACTTGCTTCTATTGCTTTCTTTTCCACTAGGGAAAATTGAAATGTGTGGACAGAGCCACTGAACCCATTAGAATTCTGTGTGTCACTAGGAGCATGCTGAGACCTTGTCTCATGCCCACAGGTCCTTGCCCTGAAAGTAAGGTCAAAGCTGTTGCTGAGGAGCTCCTCTCATTCACATCATGCTTTGAAAATAAAGCAAAAGACAGATTAGGGAAATTGTAAGGGTTTAGATACGAGGCTACCCTCTCTAGACCCTCTTGTAGACTGCCCTAGATGATTGTTTAGTAGAAGTTTTCTTAAGTACACTCACTAAAACAGATCTCTCATCTGTGTAATAATCCTATTTTATTTCAGTTCTATTTTCTTATTTCCTATATTTCTTATTTCTTACTTAAAAAAACATGAAGCTGTAGGCTTTATGCTCTAGGTCACCTGTAGATTAAGGGCCTAATAGAGGCATTGGAGTGAAATTTTATGGCCCTTGTTTGTGATTGAAGGAGTTCATAAAATTTCCTCCATGTCTCTGAATATAATGTATCCTATAGTATCTTTCTAAAATATATGGTTTTCCCCTGAAAAATCTCTTTGAAGTTTGCTATCAGAGAAAAATCTCTCTGTTAGCTATTAAACATAAAATTGGCTACAATATCTCTCATCTATCAATTTATTGCATTGCTATTGATGGAACTGCTATTGTAATTAATAACTTCTGCCTTCCTTGTGTATTCCAGTGCATATTATAAATTAATATACAAAGAAGGAGCAGGCAAACTTTGCAGTTACATACAGCTGAGTGTAGCACTTTGGGATGTTACTTTGTGTGTTTTACTTACATGCAAATGTGACAGAAACTTAGAGTGGTTGGAAAATAATTCAACATTATATATATGGTGTGTCATATGTAATATTTATATATATATACACATATGTGTATATAGGCCTCTCTGGTTCATCTTGAAGGAAGGCTTGGGGCACAGAGGAAGAAAACTGTTCCAGTGAATTCCATGTTTTATTTTGGTAGGGATGTTTTTGGAGGTGCATATGCTCCATGTCAGAAAGAAGAAAAGATATTTCCCTTTACATCAGACAATTTTTCACAGGAAGTCTTTCACATTACTGTTTTTTTTCTTTACTGGATAAAACATGTGGGTTTATATTGTGGGAATGTCTCTGTATGTCTCATTTGAAAGAAATCAAATAATCACATTTGCAGCACCAGGAAACTAACAAAAACAGGTTGTGAAAATCTAAGTAGTCTGGAAAAAACACTGTTATCAGGAATACTCTTACATGTGAAAAGAGATAGCCTGTGTGTTCTAGTGGGTCTCTGTAGAGCTGATTGAAAAATTAAATTTCCATTTTACAAAAACTCTGAATATTTCAGCATTTTTTTTAACTTAGGGCAAAAGTTCTGCATATCACCACTTTTCATCAAAAAGCCACAGGCTGACATCTCTAATAAAATGGTTCATGCAGAAAGATGTTTCTGTATTTCTAGGTTTTGCAGCTGCATTTGGAGTCTCCTGTCACGATTGGGATGCTTATAATGAAAAATAGAGCCTGACATGAAGAAGCAGCAGAGTTTTGCATTAGACTTTTAGGATGCACTGGAAAATTATTTCAAGGAATGGAAAAAGAAGCAAGGTGTCAGTGAGATGGTTGTGATTCTGTTGCACTACAATAGCCCAGAAAACCCACAATTCTTACTCTACACTCAGCATTAAAGGAACTCCTTTTCTTCTCTGAAGTTTGTGTTGTTATTTGAGACCCTGACCATTCTCAGGATGCTTTTTAGGATCTTCCACTGCAAGAGTGGGATCTATTTATCAGTTGATTGATCTGCTGGTGGTGCTACCACATAGCAATCAAATTGAATTGAAAAATGTGATCTTTTTCTTACAGGTGAATTATTTGCATATGAATTTGAGAGCTAGTACTCTCTTTACTATGATCAGTCTTACATCTAGCTAAGTAATATCTTGCATAGCCATAGGGTTCTTCCTTAGTAATCAGCATTATTACTAAACATCAAAATTTCTACTTATTATCAGCTCACACTTAGACTGTTGCTCTGTAATAGCATTGCTGAGTTGTGTAGGTTTGGTTTAAAAGTACCTGTACAGTGCTGAGCTGGTTTTATATCTGAGGAACACCTTTAAAAGTACCTGTACAGTGCTGAGCTGGTTTTCTATCTGAGGAACACCTTTAAAAGTACCTGCACAGTGCTGAGCTGGTTTTCTATCTGAGGAACACCTTTAAAAGTACCTGCACAGTGCTGAGCTGGTTTTCTATCTGAGGAACATCTTTAAAATACCTGTACAGTGCTGAGCTGGTTTTCTATCTGAGGAACACCTTTAAAAGTACCTGCACAGTGCTGAGCTGGTTTTCTATCTGAGGAACACCTTAAGATGGTTGGGAGGTACTTGGAAGTAAGTACTGAGAGACTGAGGAGGTGAGGCAGAGAGTTAGTATTGGGGACAGGGAAAGGCAAGGTTCATTTTAGGATGTCAGGAGATACATAAGAACACAGAGATGGGGCAGATAGAATGGAGAGTGGATTTTTCAGATAGCACTGTGTGCAGTGTGCTTTCCTGCTTGATTACTTTTTTTAAAAGAGCCCCAAAGTTTATTTCTAGGCTTCACATAGGTCTTTGGTTGTTTTTTATCAACCTTCCTCTACTAGTGATGCTTGTGGTAGTCTCTCATACTGTTTTATGGTGTGCTTGGATGTCTAGTTCATGTTATGTAAACCATAAAGTCTCTTTTTTTTACCTAACAAGAAGTGAAACTCACAATGATACCCTAAAAAAAAATCATACAGAAGAATTATCACTTCATTAAACAGTCTGAAAAAATAACATTTGTTATGTCTTATTTAAACACAAAGAAGAAAATAGAAGAGAAAACAGCCTATCTTAAATGATGGGCTCGAGCACAGGTTTACCCTCTCACATATTGGATTGATCAGATCTCTGCTGTACACTGCTTCCAAGAGGATGTGATAGTATGAACAGGGGTGGCCAATGTTTCTGGTGTTGTAGCTTTTGTTCCTGTTTTGTTCTGTTTGGTTTTCCCCAATAAAGTCTATTTTGTAATGTTTTCATTGAATCTCTAAAATGAGCATTAAAGTGTTTTGAGGGTATTCATCTGTGGCTGAATGAATATATAAATATATGTAAATGTTCCTCCATTACAGCTTTTGATTGATAACATAGATGGCAAAGAAAGTTGATGAGGAAGTAAGAGATGTGTCTGTTAGATACAAAAATCTGGGAAGTCATTTTCCCAGCTCCCTGAAAACCAGCCCACTTTTCAGTGAAGCACTCCAAAGCAGTTTCACAAGCCTTGCATTTAATATGAATTACTGTGCTGTTTTATCTAAGCTGAGAAGTCAAGTAAAAGATTCATATGAAGTTTTATGGAACTAGTGAGTTTCTTCACTCTGGTTATGGAGCCAGTAAAATTCACCCTAGCAGGAAATATCAGTTTTGAAGCAAAATTGGTCAAGGTAGCCAGAAGTCTGGATTTCATTGCTATATTTTCCTTCCTCTTAGAAGTCATGCTGGCTATAAAATGGTTATACTATTTCTCCTGAACAGAAATGTAGGACATTGTTTACTCATTCCAACTGGCATTATAAAACTCCAAAATGGCCTTTCTTTAGATAAGAGGGTGTTATTGTAAATTATAAAAAATAATACATTGAGAGATGTATAATCATCTGTATTTCTGGCACTAATATTCACTTTCTACCTGCAAGGAGATTTGTTTTGCTGCCTCAAATTGTGTGTTAGGCACAAGTTTGCCATACTTATTATCTCACATGTAGTGAAGACTTTCAACTTGTGAACCATTCTTGTAGAATTTCTTCCTATTTCTGCAACAAACTCTGTGAAAAACTGAGGTCATTAGTCAAGCCACTACCTGGCAGACTATATCACCCCTTCCAAATCTTCTGTTGAGGTACTTAGATTTATTTTTTTGTGTGTCAGTGTAATCTCTAAAAAAGGGGCAAGCCTGTTTTGGGCTTTTGCTATGAGAACAGATCAAATTGCATAATAAAGGTGTTGAACCTACTAATTTGCACATCAGCATGAGCCTCAGATTGTAGAAAAGGCATTTCTGTCATCAGGGGGGTTTCCCCTCAAACCTCTGCTTGCAGTGTATTACAGCGGTTTTCTGGGGTTCCAGGATGAGGGAAGAGACGACAACGTTGACTCCATGTATCAGAAGGCTTTGATTTATTATGATATGATATATAAGATATAAAAACTATACTAAAAGAGTAAAGAGAAAGGTTTCACTACAAGGCTAAGCTAAGAATAGCAAAGAATGTGTAAACTGAAGTCTTCTCAGCCCGAGACGGGCCGAACAGGTGAATTGTGATAGGCTCTTAATTGCAAACAGTCTGACGGGGCCAATCACAGATTTTCCCGTTGCATTCCACAGCAGCAGATAAGAATTGTTTAGTTTGTTCCGAGGCTTCTCAGCTCCCAGGAAAGGAAAAAATCCCAAGTAAAGGATTTTCCATAAAATATGTTGGCAACATCTCACCCTTTTAATTTTAGTAAATTAAAAAGAAAATGCAATCAAAAGATCAATCAAATGCTGGTGTAGAACCATCAGGGAAATTCTTCACCTGCAAAACACCAAATTCCCATCACATCACCAAAACAATCTTAAAATAGAAGAAAATGCAAAAACAGTCCAAGGAAAGTTCATTGCTTCAAGTCCAAACAGCTGAGTTTCAGGAAAAAGTCCAAACTGAAGATGTTCCTCTTTGACAGTGCAGAAAAGTCCCTTTTGGTCCTGAAACAGGCTTGCGAAACTTTCTGAGCTGCTAGCTCGTTCAACCCTTTTTATTTAATTTATTTTTTTTTTTTTTTTTGAAAGAGCAGTAGCAGACAATGACCCACTGAGGCCCCAAACAGGCTGGTCCACCAGCCACCATTTGCGGGGGGCCCTGCACCCCGTGGAGGGAACAGGGACCCCAAACCCGGCTCACAGAACGGTGGCCCAGGTCCAGGCGGAGGGAAGAAGGCCCCCAAACCCAACAGGCGCTGGCCGGGAGGCCCTGGCCTGGGGAACCGAGCCAAACAGCCCAGACCCGGTCCACGGAGCGGGCTCTGTGTTCTCTCAATCCGGCACACAGCTGCCGATATCCGGGCAGCCCGAGTGACCGAACGCTTCATCCCCGCTGAACCGGCGCAGACCAGCAGCTGGGGAAGAAAAGCTTTCCAAGGGAACAACACCCCAGATCTGGGGGTGCTTTGTCCCCACAGCAGATGAGCGATGCTCACTTTGCACTGTGTCTCCTGCCTCTGCATCGCAAATGCAAAAGATGTTCCCACTTTCTGCCCCTCGGTACCACCCCCTGCGGGCTGGGGACCGGAGACAGAAGGCTCAGGAGCCTCCTCCCCCACGCCGCAAGGGCGCGCAGGGGGAGTCAGGCATTCCAACCCCCAGCGGGAAACCCCGAACCAGACCCGGGTCAGCCCGCGAAAAACACCGAGTTTGAAAGCAAGCAGGCGGCCCGATCTTGCTCTCAGCTGTCCAGCCACACCCCCCACATGGAGGGGCAAGCCTGAGTCCCCTTCCCCCGTCCCATCTCCCCTCGCAGGGGCAGCCTCGGGACAGCCCGAAAAGCTCAGGGGGAGGGTCCCGGCTGATGGCGGGCGCCGCGGCGGGCGCCGCGGTCGGGTCCGATGACGGTTCCGCTGGGAGTCTCTCAAGCCCAGCCCCCTCCACCGGCGCGGCAGGCGAGGGACCGACTCCCGCGGGAGAGGCTGCAGGTCCCGACTCCGGGACGGGCTGCTGTCCATCGTCGCTGCTGTTGAGTGTGTCGCCTAGCAACGCGGGCGAAGCCTCAGAGGGTGGTGCTTTCGTCCCGGAACTGCTGACAAGCTCTGTTGCAGGCGATGGATCCACCCCCGCCGGAGGCGGGCCCACGGGAGGAGCTGCAGGTCCCGGCCCCTCCTCTGGGGCGGGCAGGGGCGGGGCCCTTGGCCCCGGTTCTGGTGACAGAGCCAACCCACCTCCCCCCCGAGAGGAGCGAGGGGGGGGCGGTGCCGTCGGCGCGGAATCCAAGGTCGCAGAAAAAAACTTCTCTTCTGCCGCGGGCAAAGCGTCGCCCCCCCACTCCGATTCGGGGGGGCTGGAGACTTCCAGGCAACGGATTCGGACAGGCTTGCCTTTTTCCAGCTCCAGCGAGAAGGGAGACAAGCCCCGTGCATTTGCAATCCATTGATATGCAGACGCTTTCCGTTTCAAAACTGGGAAGAGAGTTCTGAAAGGCTGGTAGATCGAAGGAAAACCGAGTCCCCGGTAGAAAAGATCTCTGATAATGAATTCCATGCATTCCCAAACATATGAGTCAAAGGCATACAGCACATCAGAGAAAAAACCATGGTGTTTTGCCCACCGGAAAAACTCATAGAAATGTGTCGTTAGCATAGGAATGCTGTCCTCATCACCCCATTTTCGCCAGAGGTCAATAATTTTCTCCTCTGAGGGAGAGAATGGAACCTCCGTCTCCGTAGGCACCCTCTGCCATAACCGAATCTGCCTCACACGAAGGGCAGCATTTTCAGGAAAGGCAGTGGAAACAGTACCTTGCGACAGTGTGCTCTGGGCTTCAGCAGGCTGCTCTGTGCCGCGAAGACACCTGGACATCTTGTCTCGGAGACTTTCCAAAAGGTTCTCTCTGTGGCCAGCTTCGGCTGTGAACTCTGCCCAATTTCAGGATCTCTGGTTCTTCAGCTTCTGGCGAGAAGCCACTTCTGTGGCGATGTCCCTTTATTCAGTTGGGGTCACCATATATTTCAGTGGTTTTCTGGGGTCCCAGGATGAGGGAACAGACAAGACAGTTGACTCCATGTATCAGAAGGCTTTGATTTATTATGATATGATATATCAGATATAAAAACTATGCTAAAAGAATAAAGAGAAAGGTTTCGCTACAAGGCTAAGCTAAGAATAGCAAAGAATGTGTAAACTGAAGTCTTCTCAGCCCGAGACGGGCCGAACAGGTGAATTGTGATAGGCTCTTAATTGGAAACAGTCTGACGGGGCCAATCACAGATTTTCCCGTGGCATTCCACAGCAGCAGATAAGAATTGTTTAGTTTGTTCTGAGGCTTCTCAGCTCCCAGGAAAGGAAAAATCCCAAGTAAAGGATTTTTCATAAAATATGTTGGCAACAACAATGTGTCACTGTCTTAGGAGCAGTGCCCATTTGTGGTGGGTTAGGCTGTGATTTTAGTCACTGGTGGCAGTGGCCAAGCCCCAGTTTTGAAATGCACTGGAGTGAAAATTGATTGAAATTCAGCATGGTGAAAGAATGCTATATATAACATGGCACTGAGACAACCTGAACCTCCCTCTAATTTACCTGTGTCTGGCTATACCAAAACTGAATTCTTTTGCATAAAAAGGCAGATTTTGCTGTCTAGCTCTATTTCTCATTTTGATACCACAAGTCAGAACCATACTGGCAAAACTACCAAGGCAGGGGTATAGCTCTTCAGTATCACAAACATCAGTGTAATTGGGTGGCAAATGAAGTCACCTTTTTGTAGGTGAATAATCAATTAGAAGTGAAGTGAGTACTGACATTCAAAGTTCCCTTGCACCACATGAGCCTTGTTAAATGATCATGTGTGCACTCCAAAAACCAGGTGCAGTTGTTATGTGTGTATTAGCTACTGTCACTGTCATATTTTCTGAAAAATCCCCTTGCCCAGGATTCTCTCCTGGGGGGCTGAGAAGCCTCAAAGAAAAAGGAAAACCAATATTACCTCATTTTTCTCTCCTGTGTTTTGCTGCTTTGGAATGTGGTTGGAGATTGTTTATCCAAGATGTGAATTGTTTTTACTTAATGACCAATCCCAGTCCAGTTTGTCAGGACTTTGAAGAGTCAGTCACAAGTTTTTCATTAGTACCTTATTAACCCTTCTGTCTGTATCCTTTCTCTATTCTTTAGCATAGATAATATAATATAATATAATATAATATAATATAATATAATATAATATAATATAATATAATATAATATAATATAATAATATAATATATAATATAATATAATATAATATAATATAATATAATATAATATAATATAATATAATATAATATAATATAATATAATGATAAATTAGCTTTCAAGGAACATGGAGTCAGATTCTCAATTCCTCCTTCATCCTGGGGACCCAGCAAACACCAGAAGCTACAAGTAGTTTTTTCTGAGGTTGTTTGAGTTCATGCTTTCTAACTTCCATTTGCTGTGGGATAAGGGCATGCATTATTGTTGAGTGGTAAAGTACTGAGCTGTGTGCTTTGGTCACTTGCCCTTTAGAGAGATTTCATTTGCTGCCTGGTGTGGTGGTGGGCTTGATAGGTCACAGCCTGTGCTGATTAGTTTGCCTCCATGCCTTCTTTTCCTTTAAGCTCCTGTGTGTTTATCTTAGGTACTTTTCTTATAGAATCAGGTGCACAAATTCCTCCATTCTTCCAGCTTGAACTCAACCCCCATTTTTTTGGGTGCCTGTTAAGAACTGTCTTAAAGAGCTCTCTGGTTTAGAGATCATCTTATCAGAATCCTCTGAAAAAATGATTCCATAAAACTTGAGTCATAAAGGCTGGCTATGGCTAAAGGCTTGGAATTTTGATATGTAATACTTTAGTACTTGTATATAGTGAAGCATCACAGGTTTAGTATTGAATGCCAAAGTCTCTGTAAGAGTATTGGAAGGAAAAAAAAAAAAAGAAAGTTTAAGAATAACAACTAAAGATTCTTTCCTACTTGCAGATTCTGCATAGTTCCTTGACACTTAAATTGCTGTCATGCACAAGAGTTCAGGGAGATCTCATAAACACATTTTCATGTCAGATTTGGTGATATTTTTCATTTGCATAAAAAGATAGATAAGACTCTATGCAAGACAACCATGTGTAGAGCTATTTATATGTATGTCCAGGTTCTAATAGCAGAAGTAATTTGAATTATTCACTTTCATTGCCTTAATATCCTGAAAACATCTCAAAATTGTCATTTACCACTCCTTTGCTGCTCTATCCAGTGCCCTTACAATGAATATGTCTGTGTATGCAGAGAGAGCTCCACTAAAACACATGTATGCACATGCTGGGTAGACATTCATTTCTTTGAGTGTTAAGGCTTTTAGGTATCTGTTGTTTCCATTTTCATGTCTCCAAAGCTTTTATGTGAATTTTTCCAGCACATTTCTCATTATTCTCTCGACTTTTACTCTACTGAATGGCTGCAGCTTCCAGACATATAACCTGAAAAGTCCTGGGAGAATTTACATGAAGACAATAAAACCAAGGAAATGGAAACCACAGAATGTAATTTTTTTTCAGTCTTTGCTGAGAAACTCATTGGTTAATATTTACAAATGAATCTGATTTTCCATTTCAACATCCTTTTCACTGTGAAGCAAATGTGGGAGAGGAGACTGGGATGGTCAGAAACATTTTTGAAGTGAGGAGGAGCTTATATGTGAATCTCATTAAGGTTAAAAGATTTTACTTTTCTCCATCCCAGCATATCAAGAAGAACATCCCATTGAAAAAACAATATAAATGTGTGAATCAAGGAAATGTTTATGCAAATTTGAAGGGATTTTTCTTCCTGTTTAAGTGTTTTTTTGTTTGTTGGGTTATTTATGTAAACACATACAAGGGAATATTGGATTCTGTTATCTACACTCATATTGTTATCTAAAAGCAGATTATTAAATCTCATACAGCCACTTCTAGGATCAATAGTTCAGTAAAACCATTTTGGTTTCTGTTGAGAGCTGCTTGTTAATTGCAAGTTGTGGGCCTGTCTCAAAAATGCCTCGAGCAGTTTAAGTTTTTTTCCTAACTCCAGAGTTTTTAACTTAATGGTGTTCTTTAAGAAGTTTTTTTTCCACTTTTTTACTGAAAAAAAAGGTACTTAATTAGTAAAAAGGCCCAGAACCCCAAATGTTTGTACCTGTGGATGGGCTGAAGATGAATTTCTAGAACTAAAGGGAAATTCTAAAAGAAAAGTCTGATTTAGTAAAGGTTTTTTTTTCCTGTTGTTTTGTTTGTTTGTTTGTTTGTTTGTTTTTTGGGGGGGAAGTGTTTGTTATTAAAATGTAGCAGTAGCCCAGTATTAAACCTGAAAATAAAATTCATATTAATTGCATTTGTTATAACAAAAAATTGGAGCTTTTGTGTGTATCCAAAAAGCATGACAATATAGGGGACACATGGAGCACAAAATGCTAGTTCAGAGATGCTCTGGAAATGTTTGTACCTGTGGATGGGGTGATGGGTGAAGATGAATTCCTAGAGCTAAAGGAAAAGTCTAAAAGAAAACTCTGATTTAGTAAAAGGGTTTTTTTTCTGTTGTTTTGGGGTTTTTTTGGGAGGGGTGGTGTTTTTTATTTTTGGGGGTTTTTTGGTGTAAAAAAAGTAGCAGTGGCCCAGTATTAAACTGGGAATATTAAAATTCATATTACAATAAAAATAATAAAATTCATATTATAAATAATAAAATACTTAAATTCATATTGTAATAAAATAATAAAATTCATATTATTTCTACTTGTTATAGCAAAAAGAGAAAAAACTACTCTAAGTAGAAACTACTGTTGAAAGTATCATCATATTTCTTGGTATTCAATAACTTTTTGTATTTTGAGAAAAATATATCGGTAACTTCATCAAGGAATAATTACTCTCTCAGAAATGTACTTGAGTTTTTTATTCTGTGCAGAGAAAATGACATGAAACAATGAAAAATATTCTGTCTGATTTTCTCTCTGTGAAATGCTGATGCTCAGCAGCATTTGAAAGAGTGTGGGATTATGTTAAATGGCAATTTAGAACTCTTGGGGGCTGGAATTGGTAGAAGAATTGGAATTTGTAGAAAAGAATTGGATCTAATAGTTCTTAGAAAATGGACAATATGGATCAAACCTTCCAGACACAGCTTGCTGCTGCTGAGCTGCTCTACAGCACCTAAGGGAGTTGGGCACCTTGCCACAACAGCAAGGCAATGGGAAGCAGATGCCTTGAGAGCTCTTGGACATTTCTGCATTGAGAGAGATGTTTGTGTCCAGGTTAGGGATCCTCATTCATGCAGGGGGAGCATCCTGGGCATCTGGCAGCAGCCAGGATTGATGTGGGAAACTCAGCAGTTTGTAATCTGGGTGGGACTTGCCCAAATCCTGCAGTGAATGGATGCTGTGAACAGAAATGGTTTATCCAAGGAAATGGTCCAGAGCATGTCCAAGGCAGTAATCTGAGTAATTCTTTAATCTCAGAATACAGTTTGCTTCTATTTTTTTTGGTCTTTGCTATCAAAGCAGTGATTTCACTACAAATGAGAGGTTAGAATTTTCTATTAAAGGAAACTATGAAATAAAACTATTTGGGCTAAAACCAAAATGTTCATTAACATGAAATCAGTATGGTTTATCTATTCTATTCAAAGGACTTGGGAAAGAAAAAAGGTTGAGATCCATGGTTCAAAGCTACCATTTCTCTTGCTGGTGTGCAAAGAACCAGAGAAGACATGGAACTGGAAATGCAGAGACTGTCTGCTGGGATGCAGTGCTTCCTCAGAGAATAGGCTGATATTCAGAATAGAAAATGTTTCTTTCTCCTTTTGCTTGCCATATATTCAGGGTGTTTTGTTTATTTTTCTGGATTTCTAATAGCATTTTGTTCTTCCTAGTTTCCAAATCTTTGCTTTTACAGGTTTTGAAATCACTCCCATGGGAAAACTTTACAATGTGTGTATTTAGGCTTCATGGCAAGCATGTAAGGTTCAAGTTTTACAGAAATTATTGTTTCTAGGTAATTTGTGCTGTGAATTGATGCCTTTTGCCTGACTTGCTACTACAGCCAATGCATGTGTCTCAGACAACTTGAATTAACCAATACTTGGGAAGTACTGACAAAGATATTGGTGCAAAATAACAATATGGATCTTACTTAATTTTTAATTTTTTATTTTACATGTGGTTTACATTTCTAAGTTGCAAATAGTAACTTCAGTCCTGTTCCAAGCTTGTCTCAGTTATATTAATGGACATAAACACACATTTAATCCACAAGGTTTGGTCATGGATTTCCCACTAAATTTGTCTCCAAAGTCATTCAGCAGCCCAGTTCTTAACAGCTCACTGAACACACCCAGTGAGCTGTAACTGGTCTGCCACATTCAGCAAAATTAGTGGAATTGTGCCATTTCCCAGGGGAGGGTGATGTTCCACTTCAGAAAACTGGGAGACTCTGTAGCCTTTTACTTAATTTTTACCATATCTTTTCCAGGAAAGCTATTCCAGACTCTCTTTCTTGAAAATCTACCTGTTGTGAGTCTGACATTCTTTGTACTTGCTAAGGAGTGCAATTCTTTGTACTTTCAAAGAAATCTAACCTTTTGGTTTCAGTCACTTTTGAATTAATTCCCTTTTGAATTTCATTCATTTTTGAATTTGCTCTTGGTTTCGTTCACCTTTGGATTCATTCACTTTTGAATTTCATTCATTTTTGAATTTCCTTCATTTTTGAATTTGTTATGACCTGCCCCAGAAGAGAAGGGCAGCCCAGGTTCTTGTTACTCTCTCCCTTGGGGTGGATTAGAATGAAACCCTGAATGATCAGGTTTATTTACACATGTGTGTGTGTGTAGGGTTTATTTTAGCCCAATTTGAAAGGAGGTCTGTAGCTCTCTTGGTTATTATTGTCTATTGTAATACAGCAATATAAAAATAACACTTGAAAAGCTATAAAGGAAAAAAATGAAAGTATAAGAGAAGAAAGATACCCATGGATCCAGCAAAGATTGTTGCAATTTCATCCTGCCTTGGTCTGAGTGATCCTCACAGTCTGTACAGGGCTGGGGAGAGCCCATGGGACACAGAAGTTCAGTTGGTCACTGTGGGCTCAGATCCAGGTGGGAGTTTTCCCCTGGATGCTGTAGCACTGTGGAGCACAGGGCACTTTGGGGTCTCTGTTAGTTCAGGACACCTTTAGGACATGGCACTGCCTCTCCCATCAAAGGCATAAATCCATTCAGGTCTGCATGTCAATGCAGCAGCACTCCTTTCAGAGGGGAGTTTTCTCTCCTCAGCCAGTTATGTCAGGGATTGATGTGATACAAAGATTGGCATGATAAAAAGCACTGTCCCACCTTGAAGGACCTGCTTCTTATCAGCCTCTTCTCTTCTTTGGCAGTTTGTAGCTCCCAGCTTCTGCACCTCCTCTGCACCTGGGCAATTTCTTTCAGCATGTCTGCAAAAGCTTTGGAAAATGGCTGTTTTTTGAGTCATTAACTATTAACATTTCAGTCTCACAGCACTTCTTCTGATTTTCCTTTTATAGTAACTCATGCAGAAGCAGACAGTGAACTTAGCCTATTCATAGGATATAAAATATCATTATATCTTCTACTTAGGAAACCTATTTATTATTAGGTTAACAATCTAGTTTTTATTATGGAGTAATAAAAAATAAAGTAAGCCTAAGAACATTATAATTTTTATCTCAGTCCAGGAAGACTTCAGGTATGTTACAGCAGATGCATGTCACCAGTTATGCCATGGTAGAACATTGCATCCTTTTGTTTGCCATACATTTTTTCTGTAGATGAATATTTCACATCCATAGCTCTGAGGGTGGAAATGGAGGTCCTGATGATGGATTTAGACCCCAGCAGGTGTGTTTATCAAGATTGCAGTATTTCAGATTGCTGTTTTTCCTGTTGTTGTTGTTGTATGAAGCCTGAGGGCCACAAATGCACAGCACCATATCTGGTGGCAAATTCCATATGGAATTACCAACACCTCTGACTGTCATATTGTCACAGACATGTTTTATGAAAAATCCTTTTGTTAAGATTTTTCCTCCTGAGAAGCTGAGAGGCTTCAGAAAGGAAATGTAAACAATGATTATCTGCTGTTGTGGAATGCTACAGGTGCATCTGTGATTGGAATCATCTGGTTGTTTTTAATTAATGGCCAATCCCAGTCCAGCTGTCTCAGACTCTAGTTAGTCACAAGATTTTATTATCATTTCTTTCTGTCTCAGACTCTAGTTAGTCACAAGATTTTATTATCATTTCTTTCTATTGCTTGCTTGCCTTCTGATGAAATCTTTTCTTCTATTTGTTTGTATAGTTTTAACATATAATTTCCATTTAATATAATATATATAATAAAGTAATCAATCAGCCTTCTGAAACATGGAGTCAAGATTCTCATCTTTTCTCTCATGCTGGGACCCCTGCAAACCCCACCACATTATATCATTCAGATAATCATTCTAAATATTTAGTCTCACTTCTTTGGTTTATTTGGTTCCTATTTCTTTTTACTCATCAGACCTACAATATTTTGTGCAAGTATTTTTTTTTTTTACTAATAATTTGTTGAATTATTCATTTAATTAATTTGTGGGCTCTTTGCATGGAATTGTGGCAGGTGAAGAAATAGAAATGTCCTAAGTTTAAAGATCACACAAGATAAGTTTTAATACTGGAATTAGGACTCTGATTTTATTTGTAAGCATGGCTATAACATTCACAAAGTTGAAAAAACTAGCTTTCTGTCTCTTTCTCTCCTCATTATTGGTTTGGAGCATTTGATTTTAAAGTTTTTCTGCAATTTGATCTTACTAAAAGTTTCTCAATGCATTTCAGCAACATTTGTCATTATTGGGGGAGCTGGGTAACCAATCCCATCATTGCTTGTAATTCAGCCTGTGACAGGAGCAGGAATCAGAACAGCTTCAGGCAACCTCTGTTAGAAAAACATGCCCAAGGCATTTGGCTATAGCATTAAAAATGCATCAGGCTCTCCCACGAGGAATACTAAATGTGTGCACTGTTGAACAAAACCAACTCTTTATTTTGACCTTGGTAGGGTTAACAGAATAAGGAATCATTCCCAGTGAAGGAAAGGATAAAGTGGAAAAGGATGATCTGTGGATTGCAGGTGCTGAAGTAACACCCTAAAAATAGAAACACTAGGGTTTTGTCAGCAATTAGCTGTTCCCTAATCATCTCTCAGATTGTGACCCTGGGAATTCCCTCCTGAAGGAAAAGTGTCCTTACATGGGGTATAAAGTCATAGAGATGATTTTGCTATTGATCAACCTCTTCACAACGTGAATGCTTGTAAAAGAGGTAATACACTAAAAAAGTAATATTTTTAATTTGTTGACCCTTCAGTCTGTGACATCAAAATGTTTAATATTGCCTCACAACCCACATGGGGTATACTTGATAATCATGTTATAGATTATAACTCTGAAGCATCTGGAAGATTGAATAACTTTCCCTTAATAACTTAAATACTTTGAGATCACACACATATTTTTTGTTTTGGTATGACAGCAAGTGATAACCAGAGCCAGGATTATTCCCAAACCCCCTTATTTCCCTTCTCTATCAGCATTTTACCAGATATGTGGCTTGCAGGAGAAGGAAGAAGAAAAGAGAGAAGAGAAATAAGTGCAGGGTGCTTCTATAAATCAACTTAATAAATCAAGGCTATCTCTGTACAATTGTTGGTGTCCACTGGCATCAGACTTCTTTAGGAGATTATGTTTTATGGATGTCTATTCTACAGATGGGAAAATGAAAATAAAAAGTGCTTTAGCAAAACTGACAGAACAGATACATCTGCAGAGGTGGGAAAAGGAACTGAACCTCCCAACCTCACAAGACAGGAATAACTTATTAAATGAGCTGGCATTCACCCTGTTTCACTTGGCAGCATGGTGTGGTGCAGAGGGAATGGTGTTCTTTCCATTAGGAATGCTTTGATGATGACACTGTTAGGGAAGAATGAAAAGGAATGCTGGACCTGAAGCATTCCTTAAGGTACAGGATTGGTGCTTGAGCTGTGAGTTGGAAAAAAGGTCCTGGAAAAAACCAGCAATAGAGATAGTATGTCAACAATAGCTTCTGAGGAAGCTTAATTGGGAATGTTGGTGGAGAAAGTGTAGGGTTAAGGGATAAATGCTGAACAGCTGTGTCAGGAGCACCAGGAAAAGACTGGGAGATCTGTGAAGGCAGATTGGGAAGAAAGTCAGACTTGCAGAGACCTAAGCATGCACCTAACTTTCACCTGTAAGGACCCTCCTGCCTCTCTTCCTTTACATTGCTAGGAAGGAAATTTTTAATTTCCCTTTTACAAGGCAGGTTTATTACAAATTACACATTTTGGGACTGTGCTTTATCACTTTGAATAGGGTAGAATTTTTTGCTTCACAGACAAAGGAACGTGAGAAAAATAGAACTGAACTTGTGAGATAGCCAAAGCATCTTCTGATTTAAGGGGCTTTGATATGGAAACAGGATCCTAAATTGGACTGCAGAAGTTGTCCCAGGGACTGGGGTAGTGGAGTTTGATGAAATTGTTTTCATTAGGTAGTCAGTAGGGAAGAAAGACATGTTTGTCTCACATAAATACCTCTGAATGCCACCCATTTTCTTTGGGATTGACCTTAGCATTTTCATCTAGAGGTATCAGATCAGTACCTCTCCTGCTGAAATACATGATCCCCATTCAGTAAATGTTGAAATTGTGTCTCTGACAAGTATAGACTGCAGTGGTCTGGGAAAATACCAGTGTGGTTATGATGAAGCCAGGCAGACTTTGAATTGAGTCCATAAACTTCTCTGTAAGAAGAGATTTAAAACTATGTCTGGTTATGGTAATAAACATATATAATATAATATGGTTATCTGCAGTTCTTTCAGATTGGAATAACTGCTGATAATTTTGTTCTTAGGGACCAAGCTCAAAAAAAGCCTCATCTGGTTTTATTGATGGCTGTTTCACTGAAAGGGACAGAACTGGGACCTGGTTAACTATAAACCCAACAAGCTATTTTCATACAAAGCCCAGTAACAAAGGGAATAAGTTAAAGGGAAGAAAAATTAAAACAATGAATCTTGATGGCTAAAGGGAAATGTGGATCTGTGTCAAGAGAAGGAAGACATCCAAAATGAAAAGAAAAGGAAGGCAGGCAGGAATCTGACCAGCCAGGGGGGAAGTGGGTGGGCAGGCATTATTACTCTGTTAGAACATTTTCTATTGAAAATAATTGTTGAGTTCTTAAAAAACTGATTGGTCTTCTGCTACTCTTGGTCTGGAAATTTTGCAAGTTTCAAGAAACTGCAATATGTGCATCAGAACTCTTTGTGAATTACCTCTCAAGCACAGCATTCACCTGTTAATTCCTATGAAAATTAGTTTTTGTATTTTGATTCAGCTACTATAAAAGAAGGTGATAAAATTATTCCAAAACACTTACAAGAAGACGGTGTGGCAGTGATAGCTGTTTAGATTCTCTTTTTCTCACTGCTCTTCTTGTGTTAGCAGTTAAAATCCAGTGTTTCTATGTGACCTCACACAGCACCCTATTTTAATGGTTTGTCCATTCCAAGGAGAGACCAACCACAAAATCTAGATCTCATGGAAAATATAAGGAGGAGGCAGAGATGATCCCTTCATTTACATTTGGGCTGGTTCTGACAGATATCCCAGATTAAGTTGCTATGTCTTTATCACTTTCAATGGCTGCATTGTCTTGTGAGGAACACAGTGTAGTATGAGCTGTAGTTAAAAAAAACTAGAGTTCTGTATGTGAGGGTATCATTGATCTCACTCCTAGAAGGAAGGAGTTAGGAGTTAGGAGGCCTATCCAATAAATGTAGGGATTTAAATCACCTCTATCCATGTAGTAACTGAGGGTTTAAGAAAAAATTGATAATAACTGTCTGCTTCATTTCTATTTAAGGCACAGTTTGTTTAGGGACAGATTATTGTGCTTTGTCAGCCAGAACATATGTGGCCTGGTAATTCTTATGTAGTTGTGCATATCAACTGCATGCTCTTATAAATGACACTCAGCCAAATAATACCATTCTGTATAAATCAGAATGGTGAGCACTTATTCTACAATATTTGTCCCAGTGATGCTCATACCTGGATCTTCTGAGCAGTCTGTGTATGCTGGTGCACAGTCCATCAATCCAAACATCACAGAAATCTTATTTATTGCATCAAATTTCATCCAGGTGTTTTCTGTGACACTAATGAAGGTTACTCCAGAAGATTAGAAGTAGGTAGTAAATATGATGCAGAGGAAACAGTTGTATTTGGGCTTGAAATGATGAAAACTGGCTTCTCATAGATTACAACACTCAGTTTCATATTTAAGATTAAAACCAAAGTTTCATTAAAATGGTAATTGTTTTTAATTGTGTATAATTCTATAGATAGAAGCACAATTCTTGCATAATAAGTTTACAAGATGGAAGGACAAAACATACTGCTTTTATGGTAAAGGAGTAGCTTGAAGTTTGTTCATAGAGCTTTAACATGAGTGTTACAGTGCAGCTTGGATGAAAGTTCAGTTGGCTGTGAAGTCACTGTGTGTGTTGAACAGAATTATAAGAGGATGGAATTAACTTACAGCTTATTTTCATGGTAATGAAAATAGTAAAGGATGAACTGAAACAATTTTAAATTCTACCCATTTCATTTTTTTCCACTATTCCTAAAACTACCATGCAAAATTGCCACACATTCTGAGATTTTTACATAACATTCCAACTGTTTTAGGAAAAAAATTAAAAGAAGGTGTATCTGACACCAGTTAGTGCAATGTATTTCAGTGAGTTCCATAAAGTTGTATTTACTGATCTCAGGCCTGCAAAGCTATTGACTACTCTCCCTTTATTAAAAGTCAAGGAAAACATGGAAATCTGTGGCAAGGTAAGGACTATAACATTGCAGCAATACTGGATGATTTATAAAACACGTTCTGCACTCATTGTGGCTGCTCATATTCTAACAAGATGACTCAAGTACCAGCAGTTTTTAGTCACCTCTGAACTCTCTTTTTTGAATGCTAACTTCTGTGGCCTGTACTGAAAGAACTAAGCAAATCTATTTCTGCATTCCAAACTTATTTAATTTTCAGTTAAATGATTTAATTATATGGTCCCTTTAATGGCAAAAAAGCAAGAAAATGAGCAGGTGTGATATTCTCAACTCAATACAGACTTTATGCAGCATTCCTGCTACACAACTCAGTTGTTCCCTCCCATCTCTTCTCTCTTAGTTGACCAAGGTATGTCCTGTTTAATGTTTGTGCTTTAGGAGTTGATACTGAACTGGGCTTCCAGTGGTCAATTTCAATGTATCTGTTATATTTGGCTGATTTTCTCTGGTCAGTTGTGACACTGTCAATTGCACATGGAAGGAGGAGTGTTTGGGAAATCTGGAAAATTATCAGGAAAGTGGGATCAGCAGCTATGACAAGTCAGATGTGTGTATCTCTGCCTGCTGAGAACTTCATCCTCTGCTCTACTTTTACTTTTTATTCTACACCCTCCACTGTTTTTCTCTTGGCCTCTTTTCCTCCTCCCACTCAGGGACTGCTGCTTCAGCTCCCTGGGCATTGAGAAACCTTGATCTGGGTAATTTTTCTCTCCCATTTGTAAATGACCTGCAAGGTACCTTCATGAGAAAATCCTGATCATGTCACAGCACGATACAGCACTCACAGGTCATCAGAGGTGGGGATTATAAGACATTTTTTAGGAAAGGCTGAGGAACTACACAGATAAAATGAGCCATTGTGGTCATCCTTGCTGACTTTGTGCTCCAGAATTTAATCTCCAAATATCTATACATCAAGGTTTAGACATGCAACCAAGTGAATCTATCATAATCTTTAATCCTGAATTTTTGTCCTAAATCATAGGAAGCCCATGACATCTTTAGATAGAATTTGCTGCATCTCAGCCAATATTAATTAATATTAATTAATACACAGTATTATTTAATGCATCTCAGCCAGTATTAATTAATCAGTATTAATTCTCACACACACACTTATTATGAGAATTAATTTTAACAGTAGGAAAGGAATATAATCTAGATGACAAGATACAGAACCATTTTGTTGTGGTATTAACATTGTTCAGCTTTCCTACATGCACATATGACTTCCAAATATGCTTTGTCTTTCTCCCTCTCCTTTCCTCTGTCTGTCTTTAAATCACTGTTTATCCACATACCCATTCATCCTCTTATTTGTTTGGAAGTATGCTCTTAAGAGTATTGTCAGAACATTTGGACACAGGAGGGGTTGAAAGTGTGAGGAACTGAGATTAATTGTGTGGAGGATGAATGAAAATTTGGCTAGGAAATTTTGTGTATTTTCTCTGCAAAGGTAGGCAATGATGTTACTGAAATAACCTTATGCAGAAAATGTGTTTCTGTTGGGGCTCCAAAGTTACTGTATCAAATTTGAAAGCCAAATTCTAACATTAGAGGGTGGAAGAAGTGTGAATCTCAGCTCAGTCATAATTGTGCTGGTGCTCCTGAAGCTTCCACAGCATTCCCATGATGGACATTTCAGATGCATCCTTGGCACTGTGTTTCTGTCCCTCTGGCTGGAGTAAGATTTGATCTAACCCTCAGTTTTTGGTCTAACCCTCAGTTTTTGGTTTTTCTTGTACTGGATGTTACATACTGCTTGTGTACTATCAATCCTCAATACAAAAAGATACATAAAGTATCCATGAGAACTCTCCTATCCATGAGAACTCTCCTGCTATTGGATTATCCTGTGGTACAGACTGACCATGCAAAGGAGCACACAACCAACTTCAGCTTCAAAATCTTACAGCTGCCTTCCTACTGGTCCTATGGAAATGCTCACACAAGATTTCCTGCATGGGATCTGGAAAAGCCTCAGCTTCACTCCCTGTGCAGAATTGCTCCTCAGCTTCGCAGGAATCTTGGAACTTCAAGAGAACATGAACCATGAGAAGCTTCCAGTCAGGAGAATGTTTTTCAGCTTCTCTAGAAATTGGCAGGATTTTAAGTACAAGGGACATTTTAACAAAATTTGTCTTCTTGTCTCAAGGTGGTTCTTATATTGAGTTGACATAAATTGGATTTGAATTGCTGCTCCTTATTAAGTAACAAATAAAATCTTTCTCAAGGTCAGGTAAAAAATTGTAAGATAATCAAGTGGATGCAGGAATCTGCTCAGCAGCTCACCATCAGTTCCAACCCAGTGCATTTTTAGGATATATTTTTAGGGCTTTTTTTTCCTCCTTTTTTTTCCTGAGAGAAAAAAAAAAAAAAATTGGATGAGCCAATGAAAACAGTCATGCCCAGGGGCATTAAAATTTTGCTAAGTGGATCAAAACTAGGAAGTAAAAACTGGATCAAAACTAGGAACTGGATTATAGGAAGTAATTTAATTCTGTGCTGTTACTCACATGGTAGATGTCTAGAGCTCACCATAGTTAACTATATCAGCATGCTGATGAATGGCTCTTATTTAAGTAGCACTCATCACAGCAGTTAATAGTCCACCAGAAGAGCATAATAATAGTATAGGGATACAATAAATTACAAGAGAGCATTTGATTGGCCAGGAATGAATATCTATTATTCAGAGAATAGGAATTTGCTTGTAGGGCAATTATTGAGAAAAAGCCCAGCATTAATTACACAAATCAAGTTTTCCCAGCAGATCGGTGTACAAAGAAATGAATGTAAATAAAAATAAGGGTTAGTTTGATGGGCCTTTCAGCAATCAAGTTAAAACAATTCTTTCAGTATAATATACATGTGTTTTGGTCAGAACAATTGAATTAAGTGACTCTACACTGAAAAAGAAAAATAAGTGCAGTGCTCATCTGGAACACTCTTACTGAAAGTGATAGCATGATACCATTAGGAAACTCAACAAGACACTCTACATTCATGCATTAAGAGAAGTCTGAACATCTGTTTCCCACTATTGAATTCACAAAAGGGGCTTTGCTGGGCAGGGAATAAGTGAACAAACAATGGCTGGAGAAGGTTATCTCTGACATTTCACAAACTGTTGAAGCATCACAAAAATGACGTAACGTGAGAATGAAATGTCTGAAATAATGGTCTGCTAAAAGTTAGCTTGGCAAATGAAGCACAGATAGCAAGAACAAGCCAAACCTCTACCCATCACTCTTTAAAATGTGTGCAATGAATGATCAGTTTATGAACAGCATGCTTTTTTTATTGAAGACGTACAAGGTGGCATGAAATGGTTTTGGAGAAATATGCAATAAAGAAAGTTTCACCAAATATTTCTCTAGCCATTAAAAAAAAAAAGTGACAATTAAAAGATGTGTCTGTAAGTGTTAAAAAATTCCAGACATAATAGTCAAGTGAAAGAAAAAACAGGGTTTTATCTTGGATGTGACATTTTCTTTTCTTCTTTTCTTTCCATTTCCACAACCACGAGTCTTGGAAAGGGAGCAATAATAAAAGATAAATGGAAGCAAGAATCAACTCGCTGCCAAGGGCTGTAATACAATACCTCAGCATTTCAAGGGTAAATCAGTGTGAACTGCGTTTGTCGTCCCTCTGAAAAAACGAAATATTAAACTTCCGTTCAGTCAATGCGGATTGCTCAAGGGTAGGAAATCGGTGTCAGAGGGGGAAGAAAAAAAAAAAGGAAGGTGGGGGAAAATGAGCGGGGAGGAGGAAGTGTAAAAAAAAAAAAAAAAACCAACCAAACAAAAAAACGCCTAAAACAACAACGACACAAACAAACAAACAAAAACCCCAAACCAAAGCTAGGTTTCCCAAGGAGAGCATCGAGCAGAGCGGAGGAGGAGAGGCAGCGCAGCTGCTCCCAGCCCGCTCCGCCGCGCTCGGGGGACGGCGGCGGCTGCGGGAGGCGGGCGGGCAGCGAGCGCGGCCCCGGAGCCCTGCCTGGGCCAAGGGGAGAGCCCTGTCCGGGCCAAGGGGAGAGCCCTGCCCGCTTCCCCCGGGTCAGGAAGGGCAGCCCTGCCCGGGCCAAGGGGAGAGCCCTGCCCGCTTCCCCCGGGCCAGGAAGGGCAGCCCTGCCCGGGCCAAGGGAGGCAGCCCTGCCTGCTCCCCCCAGCCGAGGTGGGAGCTCTGCCTGCCTGCCCAGCCGATGTGGGAGCCCTGTTCATCCCCCCCAGCCAAGGTGGGAGCCCTACCTGACTGCCTAGCCAAGGTGGGAGCCCTGCCTGCCTGCCCAGCCGAGGTGGGAGCCCTGTTCATCCCCCCCCACCCGAGGTGGGAGCCCTGCCTGCCTGCCTGCCTAGCCAAGGTGGGAGCCCTGCTCATTCCCCCCTAGCCAAGGTGGGAGCCCTGGCTGCTTGCCCAGCCGAGGTGGGATCCCTGCCTGCCTGCCCAGCCGAGGTGGCATCCCTGCCTGTTCCCCCCCAGCCTAGGTGGGAGCTCTGCCTGCCTGCCAAGCCAAGGTGAGAAGCCCTGTTCATTCCCCCCCAGCCTAGGTGGGAGCCCTGCCTTCCTGCCCGCCCCAGCCCAAGCAGGAGCCCTGCCTGCCGGCTCCCCCCTCCCTTCCTCCCTACCAAGGTGGGAACTGTGCCTGTCTGCCTGCCCGCCCCGGCCAAGGTGGGAGCCCAGCCCTGCCTGCCCTGCGGCGGGCTCGCTGTCAGCCTTACGGCGGGGCTCGCCGCGCGGGCTCCTTTAAATTGAGGGCGTTTCGTGTGTCTCGCCGGCTGCTCTCGGGTTTAAAGAGAAAGGGGCCACGGCGAAGCGGGAAGGTGATCTTTGCCCGGCGGCTCTTCGGTGGGGAGTAGGTGCTTTTTGTTTCCTTCCCTCCCAGTCCTGGGCAGGCTGCGGGGGGTACTGGGGGAGCAGCAGGGCTCGGCTCGGCTCGGCACGGCGGGGGTGGCTGCAGCCGCTGGCTGCTTGGGGGGTTCGAGGGCTTTGGTGAGGGTTTTTTCCCTCCCGCTCTCTGCCGTGGGAGTGTGAAAGCATGGCGGAGGCGGAATGAGAGCGTGCGTGGGTGTGTGGCGGAGGTCCACGCGTGCCTCTCCCGGGGCTCAGCGCCGTGAGGATGCGGGTGGCTGGCGGTGAGCCCCGGGCATCCCACAGAGAGCCGGGGGCTGCGGCGGCTTTGCTTGGTCCTGCCCCCGAGGGGCAGAGCCGGGAGCAGCGCTTCCAGCACTCATGGCAAAGCCATTAGCTCAGCCCGGCTGCGGAGGGGCCCCGAGGAGGACAAACGCATCGGACTCCGCGGCGGGTGAGAGCGGGGCGGGCAGGGAGGGATGGGGGGTGGCTCTTACTCACTGTGCACTCACCCCCGGCCCCAAGCTCTGGTTTATCTTTATGGTTTCTCTAGGCAGCCCTGGGGTGCCGGTGGTGCGAGAGGAGGAGGGCGGGTTGGTGCGGGGCTGCGGCGGCGGCGGGCGGAGGCGGCCGAGCTCCGCCGGGCGCTCCCGGCCCCTCCGCCGCCCCCCGAGGCGGGAGAACGGGACCCGTCTTGTGCCAAAAGCCGCCCTTGCTTAGCCCAGGGCTCTTGGTTTGCTCTTCAGGCTCTAGAGTCAAATCTCCGGGGACGGAGTTTCACTTTTAAGAAGGCTCTGTTTCTTCTAGGTGTAAGCAATGGAGGCTGCTGTTATCTGGGATTGCTGTGCGCATCCCGGGGCAGTGGTGACATCTGAGCCTGCTGGCTCTACGCGCTCTGTTTCTTCACTAACGTTCTAGGTGTAAGCAATGGAGGCTGCTGTTATCTGGGATTGCTGTGCGCATCCCGGGGCAGTGGTGACATCTGAGCCTGCTGGCTCTGCGGGCTCTGTTTCTTCACTAACGTTCTAGGTGTAAGCAATGGAGGTTGCTGTTATCTGGGATTGCTGTGTGCATCCCGGGACAGTGGTGACATCTGAGCCTGCTGGCTCTGCGCGCTCCTGGGGGACTGCAGCTCCTGGGACAGGAGGACGGATGCATTGCAGGCTCCCAGTGCAGCTTCAGCATGCTTCTGCCATTACTTTGCCATGAAAAAGGAACGAATTATTATTGGTTTTCCATGTACATTATGTATTTTTTGTTTCATTGCACAGCAGATGCTGTGCCAAGTGTAACAGCTTTGTGAGGGTTTTGTGACATGGATTGTGATTTAATTGAAGTTTCTAAATAGGCCATTCCTGAATCCATGCTCTATGGTGCCATGGGCCATCTATCAGGATTATACTGCCCTTGCTGGAACCATGGTCAAACTTACATGGAGGTGGTGAAGTGCTGAAGAGTCAATGCTATCCTCAAGTTCTAGCTGCCACTTACTTTATCCTGCTGACTTATTTGGTCACTTTATTTATTTTACCTACAGTCTTATTTAAATTGGCACACTTACTATGCACAGTACCTCTTCAACTGCACTTTACACCTCTCAGTTAAACTTAACACTAATTTCAGGACAGGATTTAGAAATGGAACATCATAATTAAAAGCCAAGCTGATGATTGGAAGTCAGCTTGTAGTACTGTCTGCATAGTGTCCTTACAGCAAGAGGCACTTCTACTCCTTGTGAGATGTGATATGTCAGTTTAAATATGTATTTTATTTTCTGACAGGTGGAGGTTGAAACTTCTTTTGTACTAATTTTTAATGGCTATTTTGCTTAGACAATCAGAAAAACATATAGTAAGAGCCATGGAGAGAGGAATCAGCTTCAAAGGTTTTAGACAGTGTTAGGCTCATTTTCCAGAAGTTATAATTTTATGAGCAAGTAGACATTGAATGTTCCTAAAGTTTTGTTTTAGGAGCATTCAATTTGTCTGTGTGAGAAAGACTTTCTGCTTTCCTTTTGGTAAAGGAGACATTATCAGGGGAATAAAATTGTTTCTACTAGGCACAGTCCTGAGAATGTCTAGGCTTCAATGATTTGAGCAGATTTTTAAGTGCAGTTAACTTTGTTTTGGTCTGGCTTCAGACCAAGGTCCTTACAGGTATAAACTATTAGTAAGCTGTTTTGCCAAGCTCTCCATCCTCGCCTCAAAGTGCTGCACACACTTGTAATGTGTATTCATAATGTAAAGGACAAAGGCTTCTTGTGATTAAAACTTACTCTATCAGTGTAGATCACATTTTGATGCAAGCCATGAGAAATTCTAATTGATTAATGAGTTTCAGATGGTGGTTCCCCTTCAGTGCCCCTCCCCCTGCTCCTAATGTACAGCATGTTCCAAGTTAAAACTCAGAAACCTTGGGCTAAATTGGTTGTGGTATAGTTTATAAGGATAATAAAATATCTAGAAAATTTAAATTTCCTTATGAAGATATGCTGCTGTGTTTGTCAGCTTGTGTTTTATCTGCTTGTTTATAGCAGTGGGCAAAGTTAAGATGACATGTAAGGTACCTGTCTGATAATGCAGATAAGAATGACCTGTTGTTTCTTATAGAAGGGAAAGCTCTGCAAATAGCTCTCAAAGAGGAAATATGCAAGGTAGTGGCAGAACGACTTTAAAAATGATTGTGTTTGTTTTTATGTATGTGAAAGGACAAAAGGAGAGTGATTACTCTTTAGTAAACAGGAAATTGGAGGTGGTAAAGACTGACTAAGTAACATCTAACAGTGAGTGGCAAGTCTCTGGGTTCTTTCTTACTGTTTCTTTCAGTCCATTTTTAGCATTTCAAGAAAGGGAGCTTTCACAGTTTCATTTGGGAAAGTCATTCCACTGTCTAGCAGATCTCACCATGGGGAACAGTTTCCTGACATTCAAAAATGAAAAGTTTTCAGTTATTTTTGTGGCTCTCAAAGGAAGGCATTCATGTATCTTTTTTCCACCTCTTTCTGCATGTATGTGTGTATATACACATATGAATATATGTGTGGAAAAACAAGAGCAATCTTTAGTCTGTGAACTGATGTTATACTCTCCAATCTGACACAGGAAAACTGAAATAAGTTTTAAAATGTGAATGTATTTATCCTTGCTTCTGCCATGTCTATAAAACTGGCACTTGATGATGTGAAGGTGGTGATTGCAATATAGGTCCCAAGTTGTGGGCAGCTTCATTTCTGCTTGCACAATTATGCATTTTGTTCTGCAGCTCAATCTATTTATGAACACTGAGTCTCACCCCTTTTTTGCACTCAGCTTGCTGTTACAGTTAGTGAATGATGCACACAATCCACTTAAACTCTAGTAAAATTTCAAAAGTTCTGTTCTTTTCCATCTGCTTGAGGTGATTAGAGCTAGCAGGGAGATCCAGCAGAGACCCTTGCCAGATACACTCATGAGCTCTGTTCTGGCTTTTGATCCTGGGTCTCCTCTCCTTCCAGGCTGGCTGCTTTCCAGTAGCATTACCTTCTCTCTGAGACAGCAGGAGATTGTCTGTATTTATAGCTGATACCCCTCTGTCAAAGCCAATGTGCAGTCTGGTGCTCGAGTTCCAGCTCCTTCAGAGGAAAACGTGCTGCTCTTGTCTCAGTTGCTGTCTGTTTCCTCTATCACTGACACTAAAGCAGTTGCACAGTTGTGTGCTGGATGTTTAGTTTCTTCTACACCCAGTGGCTAATATGCTTCCTCAATCATGTAATAACAGATTTCATTGCACAAGGTCAAAGCCTGCCTTTAATCCTGATAAGATTTATGAAAAAGACTCTTTGAGCCCAGGGTCTGAGGCAGAGTTATGACATCTTCTGTTCCAGTTGTTCCAGCTTTGCAGAGCAGCTGGGCCACTGAGCTGGCATGTGTGCAGATGTTCAGTCCTGGATGGCTCTGGTTTGGCTGCCAGCTGCACAGAGCCAGTCCCTGACCTTGCCTGCTGGGCAAGAGTGCCTGGAGGGGCCAAACCCAATCTCAGTGTCCCTGTCAGCTCCTCTGCAAAGGGCACATCATGCAGCACCTTTGCATCAGAGCTGATCTGATTGGTCACTGTAGGGAAGTCTGCATTTGCTTTATATGATGGATCTTTCCCCTCCATAGACATTTTTAATTTGTTTTTATTCTTTTCTAACTGAATACAAAGAAAAAAAATGCTTGTTTCACTGAATGCTTCATTTCCATGCTAATTCTTAAGTCAAGCCATCAAGAGCAAGTGACTCAGCAAGACTTCTTCATTCCTGACCTGGAAGGATTGCATGTGGGAGCAAGCTGGGAGAAATGCTTCAAGCCCCTTTTTGCTTGAGAATTAATGCACATTTAATTGGGAACCAGGTTGAAGTGACAGTGAAACTCATGTGGTGCAGAGGGCCCTGCATGGCCAGCAGCTACTCAGTGTAAGCTATGCTGGAGCTGGATGGGTAATTTGGAGTAAAAACCTGTTGGTTTGCATGATTATCTAGCAGGCTGGAGCACATGTATTTTCTTTGGATGTATATCTATGCATACATGCAAGCTTTTATATATATACATATCTTTTTTCCTCCCTTTTCATACTTGGTTGAAGAAAATAATCACAATTTTACAGGTAGGGAGGGTGGTTGGAATAGGAAAGGGAATTGAATCTGGGGATCTGCAACTGTGAGTGCTTCATTGTGCATCCAGTTTTACTTTCTAGATCAAACAGTCTTTGCCTCCTGTGTGTTTTGAGTACAGTGTATCATTCTTGATTCCTTTTTTCCTACCCCTCAACCCCAACAAAAGCCAGTAGGAGCACAGAAGATCACTTGTTTGATTCTCATTGCTTTCACCTGATGATCACTGATAACAATCATCAGATAGTGTAAGGTTACACTGCTGGCAAAATACAAGCAATGAACTGCAATAAACAGATAACTAAATGCACTACTGTAAACCCAAATAAGAACTTCACTGTTCAGTGGGAGCAAGCAGAGAGAAACAGGACCTTTGAGTGTGTTGAATCTGATACACATTTCTGGGTGTACTGTAAACCATCCCACACTGAATTCTTCATCTAGACAATGAGGCTAAGAATTTGAGACATCATCCTCTTATTGAGAGAGGCTGAAAAAAGGGTTGTGCTACCTAAATATGAACTGTAACAAACCAGGATGAAAAGAAGTCAAAGACTGTTCCTCATCTACATTCTGAATGGTAGGGGGAAGCAGTTGCTTTAAAGCATTTAGAGGTAAGTTTTGAAAATGCTTCTGCATATCACGTCAGCCTCAGCAGTTTACAGAGAAGTGTAACATTCTATAAAATATTTGTCATGTTTGTGTTGGCTAGTTTTAAACAGCTGGATATATGGTGACTCGATGTTGCTGTTAGAAAATAGATGAGGAAACCCAATATTTTTTGGCTACTTGGTTCATACTTTGTCTGCCAAAAGGAAAGGATGAAATAGTTGTTGGGGCCAGAGCCTTGCCTCAGCTGTGGTGATGTGTCCTTGAAAGCTGCTGTCTACCTCTGGTGCAAGTTAGTCCATCCCTCTGGCCAGATTCCTCACTGAGAAATTATCAAAAACCTTTTCTTCAGTTCACTAAAAAAAATAAATCTATTAAGACATTTTAAGGAAGAGATTTGAAGGTGTCTGAGTGATGAAACAAGGGCCTGGCCTTCGCCACAGGGAGGATCTTCAAACAGATCTTGAAGGAGCTCAGTTCTGCATTGCTGTCACCTTCACAGAACTCTCACATTTTGGCTTCTTCCTGGACCCCAGCTACTGTGTGATGGAGTTCTAATCAGCATCTAATAAGTACAATTTGATGAAGTAGATGAACTTTTTATTGAAGCTTGGGTACTTCAGTACTGAGCTGTTGTGAAGGCTGAAGTTGAATTAAAGAGATTCAGTAGCAATGAGTGTTTGCATGAAGGATAATTCAGAGCTTGAAAGTTTCTGATGCTTGCTGTTTGATAACTGATTTCCAGTTTAACTTGGAGAGTTTGTGACAGGAGATGCTCTGCTCCTCGAAAGCTGAGTTTTAATTTTTTAATAATTAATTTTAAAGTCCAAGGGAGGAATTTTGTGGGTTTTACTGAAGTGTAGGGCAGTTTTTCTGAAAAGTAGTGGAGAAGTGAAAAATTTTGGAGTTTTTTTGGAAATGAAATCAAAGAAAATTTACACAGAGGTAAGGTTGGCTTGTATGTGATTTATCTGTGCTTTTTCAGGCTCTTCATCAGCATTAACTTTCTCATTCCTCAGACCTCACTTTGCATGCCCACTTCACAAATTAGTGCATACATAATTTTCATTCAGGACTTCAATTTCAAGCCCACTTAGTCCCAGTATAGAGATGCAATAATAATTTTCACCTTCTAGAGTGAAAATGATCGATGCATCTCTATATTTCTATCTCATTTTCACCTTCATTTTGTCACCTGTCTGTCTGGCTTTTGTTATCTTTCCAGTTTCTCATCCTGAGGAGGTGTCTGATGAAAGCTGCCCTTAACTCAGAATACCCTTCTTGTCCCTCTGTTTTCTTCTTACTTACCAGAGTTACTGAGGGACTCTTGCATCCTCCAAAATCTTTGTTCTCACACTTTTCTTCCTTAATGAGTCTCAAAATTTTCTTGGGACTTTACACAGCCTGATTGCCGAGTTAGGTCAATATGAAATACACTTAAAGACAATGCTGTATTTTAGAGGCAAACTGAAATAACATCCCTATTCCCCCAGTTCTCTACTCTGCATTTCCACAGAAAGAGGCCTGAAGTGTAAACAGACTGCAGTGCTTCTTCCACAGACTCTTGTGGAAACCCAGACTGCTTCCATGGAGCTGCCTAAGAAGCCTTCCTTCTGTTTTGTCTTGTCTTAAAGAGATGAGACCCTGGAGTTCCTTCAGCCCCAGCAGTGCCAGCAGCCTGTATTGTGTCTGGGTGACTGTCAGCCATCTCCTAATGCTGGGGATTAATTAGCCCCAGCTTCCCATGGAGCACTTCATATCCATGGTCCTGCAAGTGATGAAGTGGGGTGAAAGAAAAGGGTATTGCCTGATGTTTTCTTCTTTCTTCTTCACTGCCCAGCTCAGCGTGTGTGTGTGCACCAATTTTTACCCTTCTAGCAGGGCACACCCTGCGTGGAGTTTCCTGATTCATATTGCTCTGAGCATCCCTGAAATACAAATAACAATACATTTGGGTTGGAAGGCACCTCCAAGTGTCATCCAGCCCAGCTCCCTCCACAAAGCATGTATGACAGGTGAAATTATTCCCAGTGAAGAGATGCAGGGTATAACTGGCTCCTTTAGTGAAATAGTTCTGCTTTTTCTGTTGTATTTTTTCAATTTGTATGTAAAGAGAAACAAATTGCAGGATTTTCCCAAATATTTAGATACATCCACTTAGGAATGAGAACTTTCTTTTTCTTTTTTTCTTTTTTTACCACTGTCATTGCAGAAGTAATTCAAGAGAAAAAAGTTATTTCACTTCTGGCTCTCACTGTATCAGTGGAGGTTGTAGACCCCAGAAAATGGTCAAAATTATTTGAAGGCTCTTTCTGGAAAGCAAGTGTGTGATAGATACTTGGTCTTTCCCCTATAATCTTTGATGACAACTGGTGTCAGTTGTCTGTCTTGCCTCTGATTCTATCCAAAATGATTTGAAAGAGTAATTTACGTGGTTCTGAGTAAAGAAGAGAAACTTTAAATATGTTGTCATTGAAATTCCTTAGCTGTTGGTAGCTTCTAGTCTGAATCACTCTATTTTGAGAGTGACAGTCCAGATTGATTTTTGCAGAGCTAACAGTCCAGGCCTTTTCCCTCCCCTCCCTTGCAGCCTGCCCTAAATGAGCAGGTATGATTTGAGTTTAATTAACCAGGAAGCCATAAATCCAAGCTGACATTTTTACAAAGTCAGTTTCACAACAGAGCTGTGCATGAGTTAAGTACTTTGGTCTGCTTTAAAATCCTCTGCCTTCAAAGAAACTTTGATACATAAGGATTTTGTTTTGTTAGAAAAATGTAAAAACTACTCATAATTCAGAAATTTGTGTGTATAGAAGAGAATAAATCTTTGTTATGTATGTTTTTGCTTCTCCCCAACTGAAAAAAATTTGTCTAATTTCAGTAAGAAGTATATTTGTAGTGAAAGCTGTGCCTATCTCAAGGGCAAGCTAAACTCCAGGACTTGGGGTGAGGTACTGTCACAAAGAGCTTATGCAGACCTTTTGCAAACATGGAGTTTAGTTACACAGAGTAGGCTGAAAAATGCTGAAGTATTTTAGTACAAGTATTAAGATATCCCAAATACCATTACATACATTTGGAAAAATCAGTTACAGCACAGTTTTATGGAAGGGCAAATTGTTTTTTTTAACTTTTAGTAAATATTGTCTTTTCTGACATGGAAATTGGTTTCAGTATTTTTGTTATTCGGGCCATAATGGATAGGATAATAAATTGGTTTTTTTTTCTGATGTTGTTTTTAAGGTCACAAATATTTCTTACCTGGAATGAAAGGTACTCAAAGGACAGAGGGAAAATGTTTGCAGATTCATAAATTGAAGGCAGTTGACATGTCTTACTACAATTGGTGTGGAAAATAGCCAAAGGACTCTTCCTTGTGGGTCTCACAGTCACTAAATATCTGTCTGGTGCCACCTGTACGAGACCTTGTGTGGTGTTTGAGGGTTCCCAGGATGAGGGAAGAGATGAGAATCTTGACTCCATGGTTCAGGAGGCTGATTTATTATATTATGATATATATTATATTAAAAGAAAATAATATATTAAACTATACTAAAGAAAGAGAAAGGAGACATCAGAAAGCTGAAAAGGAATGAATAATAAAATCTCGTGACAGACTCAGAGTCCAACACAGCTGGCTGTGATTGGCCATTAATTAAAAACAATTCAGGTGCATCCAATCCAAGATGCACCAGTTGGTGAGCAACCTCCAGCCCACATTCCACAGCTATCAGATAATTATTGTTTACAGTTTGTTTCTGAGGCCTCTCAGCTCCTCAGGAGAAAAATCCTGGCAAAGGGATTTTCATAAAATGTGTCAGTGACAACCTTGTGTCTGCTGGTTGGTCTAGGCTACAGCCTCCAGGCAAGGAAGTATTTCAGCTCATTGCTCCAAGATCCTTTCAGAGAGGGAAAAACAGCCTTGCACACTTCTGTCCCAGGTGGAGAACAAACCCTTGAGACTCAGAGATAGGTCCAGCAGTGGCTCCTGCGACTGACACCCTTTAATACATCATGAGTTCAGAATTAGTTGTCTTAACCGAAAAGTTTCAGTAAATCATCAGTGAAGCAGAGGAGAATTTGGGAAGTGGCAAGTGTGAGTGCCCAACAGTAGCTGTTCTGCTGCTTTCTGAAGAAATAATGCTATTGAGTCAATATACTCAGTGTAGTTTTTTCTTGGATCATTTGGAAGCTGTAAATAGCCTCTTTCCATTTGGTTACAGCATTTATTAATTGTTAATAAGTTTGTTGTAGGAGCACAATTTGGTTGTTGCCATGTTTTTCCTGGGTATGATCCAAAAATCTCTGAAGCTCTCTAGTTAATCTGAATTGGTGTTGCGTGTTGGGTCAGGCACCATAGTGAGTTGTTAGCTTTGTGCAAAATGTTTATTTTCATTTGATTTTAATAATTCCTTGCAGAACATTATGTTGTGTTGGCAACATGTAGCTTGGTGAGTACAAATGAAGTTAACATTTATCTGTATGGTTTAATCACTTACAAAAAAATCCATTAACAAAACAAAGTTTTGGTCGCTGATGTGTGCAACCATGTATTAGATCCACCTCTGTTGTAGTGTGTTTTTATACTTTGTATTACTTTGAAGTAGTTTGGTTTTTGTATCCCTGTATTTTTCCCAAGTTTATCCCAGGCTGTACCCCCTTCCCTTTACCTATAGAATTCCTCTCCTTGATGAGATCATCCCCAAATCCCCACCCTGGCTCTCTGTCAATCACTCAGCATCCCATCCCCTCCATCTAGAAGCTTTGGTCCAAGACATTGAGTGATTAGCCAGAGGCCAGGGGTCAGCCCCCTGAGACTTGTTTTATACACTGAGTGTCCTGAGTGTCTGTCCCTTAGTGCCCATCCCTTGGGTCATCTATTGGTTGGTAAAACGTCATCTACTTTTGGTTTCCACCTCCCTTTAAATGTAACCTTGGCACATCTCCCCCTGGGCTCTCAGAGGAGGCCCCCCCCTAGAGGTGCAGGAGCTCCCCAGAGCTCCTCAATAAAACCTTGGATTTACCCCTGCTAAGAGTCAGCCCTTTCTTCCCCCGATGTCTCTGGTGTCTCCTCTGCTGCAAAGGTGACTGGCCCAGCCGCCCTCAGCACCCTCGGGGCACGAGAGATGTCTCCCCACTGTTGGCCATGTCGGGGTTGTCCCCCGGTGTCTGCCCACTCGGGGCTGGCTGGGGGTCCCTGCGAGGCTCCAGGGGGACAGAGACACATCTCTAGGCACACAATTACTGTTGGCATGATTGAATCACAGAATGGTTCAGCTTGGAAGGGACCTTAAAGACGCCTCATTCCAGCCCCTTCCCTACCACGGCTAGGACACCTTCCGTCGGCCCAGGCCGCTCAAAGGCCTGTCCAGCCTGGCCTCGAACCCTTCCAGAGACAGGGGCTGTGTTCTGGTTGGGATTATCTTCTACAATTCTGAACATGGAGCGCGTGAGACTTTAATTGGTGTAACGAAGAACTTTTTTTTATTTCTTTTGGCATGGTTTTGTGACCAGGGGACGACAGGCTGAGCCATGTGCACTGCCCTGAGCCCGAAGGCGCGCGGGCCCGGCCTCTCCGACATGCACCAGTACAGTCAGTGGCTCGCCAGCAGACACGAGGCCAACCTGCTGCCAATGAAGGAGGATTTGGCCCTCTGGCTCACAAACCTACTGGGTAAGGTACAAAAGGATGGAATGCACGTGCTGGGCACTGTGAGCTGGGAATTCACATTTCTTTGTGTTTCAAAAATGAAGTTATGGTTACTTATTATAACACAAATATTAGCAAGGTTAGAAAAGCTGATGAGTCATTTGCCTCCACTGTGTTTCTGTCAGAAGCATAACTGAACATTATACATTCTGTGTTTAGTTTTCTTTCAAATTTCATTGTAATTTTATTTTTTTTGCAAGTTTTTTCTGTACCTGTACCACGAAGCTGAATGATACTAATTGCTGCCTTCACCTATGCCTTCTGTTTTTATGATGGGCCTGCTGAAGAGCATGGGGTAGTGACTTGGGCAGAAGGAACCTTTTAATAGCTCTTCTCTGACCAAGAGGTCTAGTAATTATTATTGCTGCCCAAGGCAGTGCATGCTGAAACTTGTGGTAGCCTGTGCATAGAGGAGTTTGGAGATTTACTGCTGTGCATCTTGGTGTATGAAGACAAAGCTTGCTGTTGTCAGAAGAGAGTGCAAACCAAAATTGAGGGGAAAAAAAAAATCAGGTGCATATAAAAAAGAGCAAATGAGATTGTCCCTTTCCTTCCTGCCAGGGACAATACTTTGAGATGTGCAAATTACTCAAGAAGGTGGAATTTGGAAATTATGAGCTGGGAAATAGTTTGTTGTTTGCTGAGAACACTCAGGGAAAAAGTCTTTCATATGATCTCTGTAAATACAGAGGATACTACCAAAGAAATAGATGACTTAGAGAATACCTCGTCCTAAGGGAGACATGCCTGTAACTCCTCTCATTAAATAAAGGCAAGAAAAATATTTCAGAAGCTCTGTTTACATGAAACTTTAGTTGATGGGATTTTGGAAGAAAACTTGGTGTGCATGGTTTGGGAGGGTTTATTTAATTTTTAAAAAACAATTCTGAAAATCTGTTCTGGTGAGACGTGGGCAGTGTCTTGCCATGGCAAATGCTGTAGTTAAACCATCTCAGTGATATCACACAGTAACAGAGTGTATCCAGTGTCTTTCATCAGCACATTCTATATTGCTCTATTTCCTCTTTTTTAAGAGAAAGAAAAGGAAATATCACTTATGTCATGACAGATGTGATCAATAAGCACAATGTCAACAGAACACAATATTTTGCAGGTAGACAATACCAATTTTTGAATTGAGTTATGAACCCACAGCTGCAAAAGTGGCAGGTGTTTTAAATGACTTATTTGTATGGTACTTCCATTTAAATTAGTGTGTTTTGAATATAAATTTGTCTATGCAAAACCAGAACAAAATTCAGAACTTTTACATTCCAGTTACCACAAGACAGCCATCCAAGGGACTTTTTTGAATTGGAAGCAGCACATTCCATTAAGGATTCAATATATTGTTTAAATGTTTTGAACAATGAAGTTTTAAGTGATCCACTCTAAAACAAATAGAAGATTGCTTGCAGTTTGTAACAGAGTTCTCCCAGTGATAAGTTTAGGAATGAGGTCACTCTTTGAGCAAGAAAGGAGCAACCAGCAGGAGGTTCTGAAATGCCAACTGTAATTAAATATCTGATTTTTCATATGGACACCAAGACTAAATGGGCACAACCTTCTTTTTTTTAATTAAGCAGCATATACAGTTCATTTGCTTAATGCATTCCCCCACACCTTCTTGCACCAAGCTCTCCTCTTCTCAGAGTTTGTGCTGATGAATTGAAATTCTAGGGTTTTGTTAGAGTGCTTTGAATTCCTATGTGGACATTGTTATTCAAATTAATAATTCAATTCAATTAAAATTCACATTCAAAATAAATGAAGTGTGAATTAAAATAATTATTATTCATAAGAGTATATCAACTCAGAATTCAAATTTGGTTTAATTACTGCATAATTTGGATAAACTTTAAATAGAGGAGGTGTGTGTGAGGCTGCTGCTGTACAGTAAAATAGAAATTAATATACAGCATGCATTTTCCAGCATCCAAAAGGATAGAAGAATATGGAAGGCTTTTTTTGTTTGTTTTGGGTTTTTTCCTGTCTACATGGAAGAAATAATGTATTTTGAATTAATGGGCAGTAGATCTTTACATGCATGGATGTGCAAGTAACACGGAGCAGATAATACTGTGTGTATCCACATCCTAGCTTGCTCTGTCTGTGTCTTGTGTGGCTTCATTGTAAGTGGCCTTATTGCAGTTTTCATGCAACAAGATTACTCAATTTAAAAGGGAAATTATTATGTATTTCATTTATCTTTTGCCATTTTGTTTCATTTATATTTTTGTCATTCATCTGCACTAGGACTTAAAAAGGATTAATTTCTTTTCAAAGAAATATAGCTTAAAAAATAGTATTTTAAGGAAATACAGGGCTGAAACTCTTTGAGGCAGTTTGATCAAGTGATGTTTTTTAGGAGATTTTTGTGGAGAGACAGTCATGTTCTATGCAGTGTAACTGGAATTTGGAATGGTGATGGTTTTGCAGCAGCATAGCCTGATGTGTTTCAAAACCCACAAAAACCATTATTGGGATATTGCACTTTATAGTATGAATGGAGTGTTCTGTTATCAGATAGAAAGTAGGAATAGCTAGAATTTGACCTTACCCAGTTGATAAATTTAGAAAAGTGAGATACATGGTGCGGCTGGAAAATAACATTGGAAGAATTTTTTAATCCTGAGACTTTGCATATTTAATTTACCATGGACATTGTTGTGGGGGTTTTTGTTTAGTAATCACCAGTACTTTTGTGTGCACTTTGCTAATTATTTTTTGGAACCATGTCAGAGAAACTCAGAGCTTCTGAGAGGACAGTTCATCTTTACAGCTCCATTGCTGAATGGATTTTAGCTGTCTGTACTCTGGGGGATGGAAAAAGGACATTGCAGATGAAATCCATGTGTCAGATAGGATTAAATCATATGATATTGTACATTAGAGCATTTTCAAAGTGGGACATGTGGTTTGTCTGCTGGAAAGGGAGAGTGCAGCCATAGATGTTGTGTCTCCCGTCCTCGCTTCTCTCCATTGAGCTTTGGTGTCTCAGTCAAGTGGCAGTGACAAAGCCAACAAGATGTGTTAATCTAGCTGACTTGCAAGTCAGAATGATCTCTGAGCCTTGTTTCTATTGGGTATAGAGCTTATGAAGCATTTGGGAATGCTTTCACTTCTGACAGACTCCAAATTTGGTAGATTTCTTACTTTAGTAGAATGTTCTTGTGGACACTGAAGAGGATTCAGAGTCACAATGCTGCAGAAATTAAATTCTGCATATTCTGCATCTGGACACTGCAGTGCTTCTACAATTACACAGCCACCAGAAGAGCTCAACTACTGACTGATGAGAGATGAGAGAAGCTCCCCACACTATAAAAGCAGTGTAACAGCAGGCAGCCAAACACACAAAGTCATGTTACATCAGTGACCTCAATAAAAAGGTGTTCACTGTATCACTGTACACTGAAAATCACGGCAAGATAACCCAGGGCAGCAAGTCTGCAAGAAAACCTTTCATGTGGTTTTGGTTTGTACATGTAATAACTGAAGATTCCAATAGTTCCCATCTAAATCCCCCTCTTCAACCTTTCTGCTTGAATTAAGAAATGCTAGTTATCCTTAAACTCACTGGCTCTGTGAAGCAGGCTCCAGATTTCATAATTTCAGTTCTCTTTCACCCTGAGCAAGGTGCATATGGGAATTAGCACCCTTGGGCCACAGAACTCTTCCAGTAGAGGCAAAATGGCCATTTGAAAGATTTGCTTGTCTGCTTTACTCTCTAGTATTGTCTTGTTTTCTTTTGTGTGTCTGCAGAAGCAGATTGGCTGACATGAGGAGGAGTGGGGCTCCTCTCCAGCCTGTAGGACAGGTACAGAGAGATGGCTTCCTTGTTTCCTCTTGGACAGTTTGGTTTTGTGGACCTCTAATCTTTTTCCCCATTCCCAGAGTTTATTTACAAGCTGCAGAGGGTTATATTGTCTTTTTATTCCATCCAGCTTCATTTAGCACGTGGGACTGACTACACCTCGGGCATATGTTGGGTTCCAAGGTGTCAGTCCTGTTCAGGGCTTCAGAAGCTCAGAGGTGAGGGCCCAGGGAATGCAGGATGCTGAGAAATCTGACATGTAAACACTGACCATTCTTTGATGCATGTAAAAGTTTCTTGGGTGCAAAAGTGAAGGAGACTTGGAGGAAAGGAACAGAGGTGAGGATGTTAGGAGAGGCATCAAGTTGAAGACAAGGCTGAGTATTTAAAAGGTTGAAGGAATGTACAGTTTGAAGTTGGAGAATAGTGAGTCTTCTGCAAGGGAACTGTTTTTCTTTGATTCTGAATTGAATCTGTGTCAGCCTAGTGTCCTTGCTCACCTTGTTGCCTGAGAGCATTCTGTAGCAGAACATTTTCAACATCAGTTTGTTCAGATTGATCCAGTGGGAAATTCGGGTTTAATTGTGTGAGTATCAAGGTATTTACAGTACTGATACCTCCAGTGATTCTCTGGCACTGATATAGTTTCTTACTTAGCTGAGTTATTTTATAATTTTCTTTATAATCAGCATGCCTTTGGAATTTTTTATATGTCCCATTTCAAGTAAGTACTAATGTCTCAGTGCTTTCAAAATTATTTCTCCTGCTGTCAGCTATTGTAGAGAACAGAGCAGTGTTGTCAGAAAAGAACCAGTTTTGCATATGCTTAGTCACTGACCTTGGTTTTCTTTATTTTTATCACATTTTGTTGTCTTGCATTTATATGTGAATTGAGAGGGTCAGGAGCAATTGTTTCAGTAGGTCCTCAGTATTGTAGATGTTTCAGAGATTCCCTTGAGTGCAATATTTCTGTTTGTAAATGACTGGTTTTGTGTTACTACACAAAATATACAATTAAAATAGTCCATCAGCAAGTTGTGAGGCTGGAGTCAGTCTTGCCCTGTAGTTATCACACCAAGTGTGATGGAGGAATTGACCAGATTTGGGTTCCTGGGTCTTTAAGCCCATCTCTTCTTCTGAAGGCTCTGGGTGTTTGAGACCCATAGGGAAAACTTCATCCTCTTAAGCACACACCTAAGGCAAGAACTCTCTTCTATTATTTCTTCATGAACCTCCAGTCTGGTTTTATTAGGTCCCCCAGCCCTGGGTGACCTTAGAGATAGATGCTCACAGTTTGCAAGTGGTAGGAGTTCAGGTGCAGCTGTTTGACTTTTTGAGGGGACTTTTTCTGGTGGTTGTGGTGAGAGGGAGGGTAGGCAGCCCTTGAGAGGTTTCTGAAAAAATATTCCTGGATTTTCTTCTCATACTTGCAGTGTTGTTTTTTTATTATACTTAATGTTATTACCATTCTGTAAAAACATTGCAACTGCTTTCTGGTAATTACAGGGGGAGTTGTACATTTTTAATGGAGTTTGATGTTTTTTCCATACAAATACACGGAGCAGTTTTTTTCCTCAGGTTATGAACATTACTCTTACTTGAATCAATCCATTTCTACTGTTAAATATGTCAGCGTGTCTGTTTCAGCAAAGAAATGCCACCTTATGAAGCCATAAAATACAGTGAACTGAAAGCTGACACCTAATACACTTTTCATTGGAGACAGATGTTCGATGCAAAACTCATTCTTTCAGATTTCATAAAGGCAAATAGAACTCAAATAATCCAGTTTAGTGCACAGTATGCAGTGACCAAACTGCTAATGCAAGTCAGCACTTAAAATAATATAAATAGATTGTTAAATAGCAGAAGAAGATAAAATTAATGATATTTTGTTTTTTACAAAGATGTAAAAAAATTTGGTTAAGGGTTTTATAACATTCTGTTATTATGAAATGGTGCATCTGTATAGCATAGGAAAGAAGAGATGTAGAATGTGTGTGGGGGGTTGTTTGTGTTTGTGAAAATTTTGCATTGCAAAGCAAAATAAAAATTTTTAGTCTGTTAAAGATACTTAAAATTAGTTAAAGACACTTAAAATAAATTTTTTAGAAGAGAAGGAGTGTATTATAAAAAGTAATACTCAAGCAGTTTCTGAAGCATTGTTATTTTTAAAATTTATCTTTCTGGTGGCTTTAGAGTATTTTATAAAAATGCTGATGGGGCAAATGGGAAAATATGTCGGCTAGAATGGTGGCAAAGTCTTTTGAGATGCTGGGCTGTTCAGTTTTTTTTTGTGTCTGGGCTATTATAGTTTCGTTCCTGGCTTCATTTGATCTGGAGATATGGCAAAAATATTATCAGTTAGGCATAAGCTAACTCTGCATGTCTGCAGTGCTGCTGCTGCTCTTTTGCCTGGAGAAGTCATTTATGCACACAGGAGCTATAAAGTGGGCTGCATGGCAAATAGAAACAAGTGGGAATAAAACAGGGAAATTCTTCATGTTAAAAAGATATTTCTGAAGTAAAATGTGTTAGGAAAAAAACAAGTTTAGCTTCAATGAAAAACAGAAGTGTGCTGTATCTGATGGTTTGCTGCAACAATCTTTATCATTTTTATCTTAACCTACCGAACTGAAAGAACTCACATTTTGGGTTTTGCCCAAAAGATGCTAAAGTATCTCAAAATTCTCAGACAAGGGCCTAGAGCAATCAGCTTTCCTGTAGCATTTTTAAAATCTTACTGCTTTATGATGCTGCTATCTTCAGTATTGTGACATGGAGTATCAATGGTTACAATGTATCAGCAAGAAGTTCAGTACTAATGCATATACTTCATTTTTGTTACTTTTGAATGTTATTTTCCCCCTCTCTTCTTAGCAAAAAGATATGGGAAAGCTTTTCCTCTTTTGTTTGACAAAAACTTGCAGTGAACCTATTCTAAACAGGTTAATATTTTCAATTCCAGACATCTCATGGAAGCAGGAGTGGATGTGGATGGGATGAGGAACCAGTCTCACTTCAGTTTTTAAATATTCTTCTTTTTTCTTTTTTGGCACTCTAGACTATTGTTGCTAATGCATGCTGTGTAACAGCCTATGAAAAATGAGTTAGTAGTGTTATTTCCTAAATGGCATATTTAAATACTGGAGGGAAAAAAAAATGCTGTCATAATTGGAAGAACAAGAATTATTCCTTGATGTTCTCTGGATATGAATATAAGTTAAAAGGGCTGAAAAATACAGCAGCTTGTCAACATAGTGTCCAAAGTAAAGGGAAATTTTTGGTAGAAATGTGAAAATGAAAAACTCTGAATAGGAAATGGGAATATTTTTACTGAAGATTGTGTTAAGATCCTGGATGTTTGGTCTGGGGTGGTAAATGATTCCCTTCCCATCTGGGGTCGGCATGCAATCTCCTCATGGCACAGGTGATTCCCTCTTCCAGGGGGATGTGATTTCATTGCTGTGTGAGCTTGTCTGCAGAAGAGAGGACAGCTCCTGGCAGCTGAAGCGCTGTCATGTAGCCTGATGTGAGAATTGATGTAGTTTATAAGCAGGGGATTTTAGGTTTGTGCTTTTAGTGCAAGTTTTGATCTGTGTGGCAAGTAGATGTATAATGTGAAATTTTATTCTCTATTATTTTGTTATGTACCTAACTGTACTTCTGAAAAAGAACATTCATAGGATCATTGCAGTCACTGTCTTCTCTACTTCTTGCAGGATCAAGATGTAAGAGTCTACTAAAAATACACCACCCTTTCCTTTTTGAGATGGTTTTCTACTTCTCTAACAAAATCAACTCTTAACAATTCATGCTATAACTGCACATGCACACTGGTGTAAACCATTTTCCTGCTGTACTCTCTCTTTTAAAACATAAGTAAAGTGAAATGCACAGGGTTGGATATGCTGGAACTATTTTTCAAATATCACATGCCTTCCCAAAAAGAGCATGTTTTTTTTCATAATTTTCTGTATATCTGCCAGTAAAGTAGTATTGAGGTTATTCCTAAAATATTCAAAGTAATGCAAGTTTTTCAGTTAAAGTTTTTTCATTTTTTTAAATTTTATTTCTCTTTTTACATAAATGCAGTCTATATCATTGCATGCTTTCTGCCATGCTAACTTTCTGTTTAATGTTCAGGTAGAGAAATAACAGCAGAAACCTTTATGGAGAAATTGGATAATGGTGCCTTGCTTTGCCGGCTAGCTGAGACCCTGCAGGAGAAATTTAAGGAAAACAGCTTTGATGCAAACAAGCCTGGCAAAGTAAGTGTTGATCAACACTCTAGCATTTAATATCAGTCTCTGATGTATCCCACCATTTTGGTAATGAGGGTTTTTTTGAACAGTTTTATATGTGGAGATTCTGCAAATGGGTGGGGAGGAAATTGCTCTGTGTAGAAAAGTTGCAGTATGAAATGGATGGAAATAATGTTTATTTGGTATTTATTGAAGTATCTATGCAAAGCAGTTACTCAAAAAGTACTTGTAATATGTGGGCAATAAGAATAAACCAGATCTAGCAGTGGAATGTGGTAGGCAATAGTAAAAATATGATCCTTGTGTTTATTTTCAAGGGGAATATTAAGTAGCTGTGGGAGGTGTCTTCTCCTCCAAGAACAGCTCTAGGGAGACCAATAATAAAACTCTACTGTTAGTTTTGGTGCCTTGAGTTTAAAGATTCTGTTGATGTACTGGGAGAGGTTTCAGTAAAGAGTTGAAGGAATTGTATGGAAAACTTAGAAAATACTTACGAGTTTTGGAAGGATCCATTTAAGGACTTGTTTGAACACAACCTTGCTTTAATTTAAACTATTCTCCTGGGAGAATCTTACTGGGAAACATTCAAGAGTGCAGCAGGTTCTTTTATTGGAGAAGTAGAATCAAATGGTTGACACATTAACACAATCAATGTGAAACTGTTCTTACATTGTTTGGTTGCATTCAGGTGCATCTTCCTTGAAAGCTAAACCAGGCAAATAGAGAACAGGCAAAAAAGAGCCCAAGAAGAGAAATCACATAATGCGTTTTCTGCTCTTGATGTTTCATAACTTGTCTGTAGCAGGAATTAGGGCATGGCATAAATTTTGTCAGCTGATCTGAGAACTGACAGCCTTGTGTCAGTTGCACCTGTGTAAGTTGTTTTTCTTGGTTCCAAGTTCATAATTGCTGTTGTAGAAGAAATTGTCTGCCATATTTCCTACTTCAAATCATAATCAGGTCTTCTTTAATAGAAGTATTGGGTGGCTTTGGAGTTCCTCTTCATAATATGGTCTGGCTTGTCTTCACCCAAGTGTCATAGTAGCTTTCAAGTGAGAAAACACACAGGGCAGTCTTTATGATTGAGCCTAGGAACTAGCTAAGCAGAAGGAAGGGTTACTTGTACTGTTTTTTTGTGTTCTAAGTTACATTAGAAGACAATTGGACATTTGCAGTCCCATATGGTCATTATTTGTGGTCATTATTTGGATTTGTTGGTCTTTATTTATCAGGCCAGTACAACTGACAATGCATTTAAAGGGAAAAAAAATGTACCTCACTGCTATTTTCTCAATGTTTGTTATTTCATGCTTAGTAAGAATTCAAAGAAATGGCAGAATAATAGATTTGCATCATTGTATACTATTAGGGAGCTATTTATCCCTTCAGATTTTGATTCCCTGTATAGCACTCTTGGGCAATAGGACTGGTTTTCACGGTGAGAAATCTGACTTTGCAGTGCCAAGAACATTTCTGAGGAGATAATGCTGTATGAAATTTAGCATAGAAAGGATTCCACGATCCTCCCCGAATCATTTTTATGCATTTCATTAATAGTAGATGTGGAATCTCGAAGCCATTTGACCCTTGCTCTGCACAGGATAACAGAAACATGTTCTTTCCCCAGGGTGCCCTGATGGCTTCACTGGCAGCTGGGAGAAGCCACTGATTTCTGTGCAGTTCAGCCTCTGTCAAAATAGATAACTAACTTTTCTAACCATATATGTAACTTGGAATTTTTTTAGATAGAAGCAGCTGTATAATGATAATGACATAAAATGAGCCAGAAGGATCAGTTTGCCTGCTGCAGGAGTGAGGAAGTCATGATAAGGATATGGTTCATGGAGGGAGTGTGTGTCATCCTAACCAAGGCCTTCCACAAGCTTGAAGATCTGGTCAGCTTTCATAAGCAAAGCTTTACCTTCTATGGGAACTTGTTCCTATGGAAAAGCTTCATGTAATATTTTGGGTTTAGTTTTAGATGATATATTCTGCTCTGATTGATATGTACTACTGATCATGAATTCATTGTGAAGCTCTTTGGGGCTGTCTGGCCAGTTTAGCAACAATAGCAACAGATTAAAAAGGCATTAAAAGCTAATATTACAAGCACTGAGTCATCAGGTTTTTTGCCATAATTCCCTAAATTCATATTGCAGTACTCTACAAAATAGCAGAGCTTAAATCGTATTGCTTCTGGTTTAATAGCTTGTGCAATAAGTTTCAAGTCAATGTCAGTTTTTCAGTTGGTTTGTTAACCAAACTGTATCATTCCCTTTCTTATTAGTGAGCATTAACCTTCCTTCAGATTTCAGGAATCCCCTAGGCCAGCATCAGCTATTTTGAGTGTGGAGTAAATTGGGAAAACAGACGTCAAAAAAGTTCCCAAAATATTGTGTTTTCCAAATCTGGAAGGACGATTGTCATGTTGATATCAACACTTTTTTGTCATGTGGAAACACTTGTGGATACTGGGGACATTTTCAAAATACACAGGAAACTACTGGAAATGTGACTTTGGGGATAGAGCTTGAAGAGGCTGTAAAGGAGATTAAATGGATGGTGATGAAGAAGTAGTCTTCTTTCCTTAAGACTCAGAGGCAGGCAAAAAAGGCATAACTTTTTATGCATGAAGGAAATAATGGAGTTGCTTTTTGTGAGTGATTGGATAGGTTAGGATTGAGTGTGGAAAGAGGGGCACGTGATGGAGCTGGCAAAATCAGGAATGGTGTGGTAAATGGTCAGTTTCTGTACAAAAACTATGGGACATTGAATGGAGCTGATGGAAGCCAAACAAGAAAAAGGGAGACCTTGTTTACATACAAATGGGAAAATTCTTGTCAAGGAGTCACCATGATATTTTCTGAAAAATCCCTTTGCCAGGATTTTCTCCTGGGAAGCTGAGAAGCCTCAGAGAGGAATGAAAACAATAATTATCTGCTTGCTGCTCCTGTGTTTGCTGCTTTGGAATGTGGCTTGGACATTGTTTACCAACAGGTGAATGTTTGGTTGTTTCCATGTGAATTGTTTTAATTCAGTGACCAATCACATCCAGCTGTGCCAGACTCTCTGACTCAGTCATGAGTTTTTACTATTCATTTTTTTCTAGCCTTCTGATGTATTCCTTCTCTTTCTTTAGTATAGCATTCATTAATATAATATCATAAAATAATAAATCAGCCTTCTGAGGACCTGGAGTCAAAATTCTCATCTCTGACCTCATCCTGGGGATCCTTACAAACACCACAGCAAGGAATGTTTAAATTGAATAAATGTAAAAGTACATACTAAATAAGGTATGGGAAGAGAGATCTTTTGGAAGGCTGAATGCACAGAAACCCCACCCAGAGGAGGAAGTCCCTATAGCTGAAAAGTATTAGAATAAGGGTCACTCATAGGTTCTGTGTGTTATTGTTTCTTGGGCATGGGTATCCTGCTGGCTGTGCCAGTGGACAAAGGGAAATTATCACAAGAGTCAAACTTCTAAGAAATTACTTTGAATTATATTTGGATTTTTTGTTTACGTAGAAAGCCTTTTTAGGACTGAATCCCTGCATCTAAAAATACCACCTGGGCCAAAGTCCTCTTTGATATTCGTTTTTCAGGAGAGTGATGTGGAATGTAGAGCACAGGGGTTTGGCAGCCTCTGGTGCTGTTCAGGCAGTCTCTGCACGCTGCTGTTGTGAGCCTAATGCCATAATAAGCACCCTTAGATATCATAATGACTCTGGCTGCTTTGCAGTTTGAGTGGTTCATGTTCAGTAATAAGAATATTAAAAACATTTCAGTTTCTAGAGAGGAAGCATTTAAAAATTCTTCATTTCAGAAGATGTTAGGTCCTAGGATTCTTTTGCAAATCCCAGAATGTGGCATTCATATTTTCTGGAAAAATCCCTTCACCGAGGATAATTCTCCTGGGAAGCTGAGAGGCTTCAGAGAAAAAGGAAAACAATAATTAACTGATTTGCTCCTCCTGTGTTTTGCTGCTTTGGAATGTGGTTGGAGTTTGTTTACACACAGGTGATTGTTCCATTGGTTTCATGTGAGCTGTTTTCACTCTTTGGCCCATCAGGGCCAAGCTGTATTGGGACTCTGGAAAGAGTCACAAGTTTTCATTATGATCTTTTTAGCCTTCTGTCAGTATCCTTTCTCTATTCTTTAGTACAGTTTAGTTTAGCATTCTTTAATATAATGTAATATCATAAAATAATAAATCAGCCTTCTGAGAGCATGGAGTCAGATCCATCATTCCTTCCTGCACAGGGCACCCCACAAGTACAGTCCCAGAAGACAATGTTCTTCATTGTTAAGCAGCTAAACCATGCTTCAAAAGCTGATAATTCTGAAAGCATTGATGTTGTATCTGATCCTTTGCTACAAACAGACAAAAGTTTTGAGTCTTAGATGAAAAAGGGTTTTTTTAACAGGGAAGTCAGTTTGACTATATAATGTATTTCCTAAGAAGTAATTTTTTTCCTCTTTCTAGAGATTTTTAGAGTAATCATTCTAATAATGTACATTTATAAAATGACAAGGAGATAACTGGCATCAATCTTAATAAATGCTCAAGATTTGTGTAGTAGTAAGTTGTTGAAACTACCTGTGCTGGTGCTAATGGAAGACTGTCTTGAAACTACAGACTTGTTATAGCAGCAGCTATTCCATGAGAGTAATTAATGTTGCACTAGGCCATTTTCTAATTTTCTCCCACTGACTTGCATTTCTTCTCCACAGTTTCCTGTCAGTATTTTACTTTTTCTGACAGATAGTTAAGTTGAGAATTTCACAGCTGCACAAATAAATCCAAAGCATCAAGACATATGCAATATGCACAGAGCCCACATTTGATTTGGTTTGGCTTAGTTCAGTAAGACCAGTAAAAAATATTTAAAAATAAGCATAAATAAACTGTGTTAATTGTTGTCACCATTTTTGTTGGCAGGGCACAGTAGTGTGCCCACCATCCTTGATATATTTACAAATACTCCACTTAAAACTATGTCTTCATGGAGCAGGTTGGAGGTGAATTATCTTTGAGAGTCATGTTATGCATTTTAAGAGTTACAATTAAAAGAAATATTCAGAATTAGATCTGGAATCTGGATCTTGCTCTTAGACCCCAGATGGCCAAAGTCTGATCTAATCAACATGGTGGTTTTATTTAGACTGAAGGCTTCAGTTTTTTAAGATTATCTGTGTCCTATAGGTGGGATGAATGTGTGGTGTTCTGTAAACTTGGTGCCTCGAACCTGTCTGCCCAGTGCAAAAGGCTTCAGCTGCATCAGTGATGTCAGGTCCCCTCTGTAAGTTACAGATCTGACTCTCCAGTTGAAGATTTCATGAATAGGGCTGCATCCATTGTTAAACTGTGAACAGATCCTTTGTGGTCTGGAGCAGCAATCTGCTTTCCTGGACTTATTTTGCAATACAAGCTCATGGAGCCAACTTCTAATCATATACATGATGGATATGACTCTCAGTTACTTGGGAGGATTGAAAAACAACAGCGTTGTCCTTTTGTGTATTAATCTTTCTAGTGGCAGACTGATGTGGAGGTGAGAGGGAAAGAATGATCTTGCAAAATGATTCACAAGTGCTGATCCATCTAGAAGGAATGATTTCCACAAGACTGTAAAGCTGCTTTTTGGAGGACTCTGTATGTTTCTCAGACATGTCAATAGCTTGCTCCTTCAGCTGGTTTCTTGCAGATATTGAAGGATTTGTCTGCAGTAGGTCACATGCACAAACCTTCTGTGCCTCAGCTAATACTCCTGCTAATAATAAACTAAAGTTTATGCTTGCAGGAGGATTGCATAGTACAGTAGACTGGTGCTGCTCATCAGACTACGAAAGCAGATTTCTGAACAATCCCAGGATATTGTGTGTTTGTCTGCTTGGCATGTTCCAGGTGAATCCACTGAAGAACTACTTAAAAAGGTTTTAAATGCACTTCAAGCCATGCACTGTGTTGGAAGCAGAGCTGTGCAATCCTGGAGGCAGCACCAAGACATCTGGATTGTTCTTCTCATTGATATTTGTCCTTGGGAAGGCATGCTTTGTTCCCTGGTTTGGCTGAAGAGCAGTGGATGTGAACTGGCCTTGCTCTTTTCAGTGATTCTCCTGCATCCCCCTTTCTCTGCTCCTGTTTAGCATTGCAGAAATAACAAGAATTTGCATCACAAGCTAATTGTCAGGGAAAAAGCAGGGCAGATTTAAGTATTTAACTACTTGGTAATCCAACTTTGGAAAATATAATGATTTGGACTGCAAATCAGGCCATGAGGACCAAATTTTGATTTCCAGTAATATAATTTAACAGCAGAACACAGGGTTTTTATCCCAGAGAGTTTTAATTTACATTGACTTTATATGGAATGCTAATACTTAAACACTTCATAACATTTATGTTAAACCTTGATGTTTTCATAACATTTTTGCCATTACTTCAATACATGTATTAAATCTAGGGATGGCATATTTTCTGAGGGAAATTTATAAAAAGCCATTTTTAGATTTTCTGGATTCTGCCTCTTATATGAAATGCATTGTTATGTTCCTGTTACTTATTTAATTATTTAAAGCAAACTAGAGACATCTTTGTAACAGATCTTTCTATTTGGCTTTTTATTTAGACTACTAGGAATAGTCTGGAAGAGAAATGTAACAGACACTTGTGTGGAAATTACCTTATAACTTGAGAAAACAACATAATTTAGACCAACTGCCTTCAGTTTACAGTGCAATTCTTAAGTCTAAGTTAGTGGTAGCAGTTCTCTGGGAATAATGAATAAGGAAGAGCTACAGAATTTGATGCAATTACCAATAGTGACTCCTGAACCAAGAAAAGCCAAAAATTCTGAAGCAATGGGAACATAAGTAATTACTGCAATGCAGAAGAAGAAAACAAAGTCCCTTTGAGGCACAGACATCAATTTATAGCTGCCATAATTATGTTTGTTTATTTAAATAAATATTCAAATTTGTGTTTCTTTATGTAAATCAGCCCCAAAGGCTTCAAGGATGCAGTAAAGCTTTGCTCTTAACTTGAGGCTGATTTAAGGCTGATTTAGAAATTTTGTTGTATAGATAAAAGCTCCACCATGTTTTTCTAATCAGGAAAGTTTTTAAGTTCCACACCTGTTTAGAATTCCCTGGGCTCTAGCAGTTTCCTTGTGGTTTTTAATGGGAAAACATACAGGAATTCAGATTCTTTATCATAAAGACAAATATGCATTTTTTTTTTTCAAAAATTACCATCCAGGGCTTTGGAGCATCAGATTTACCTGCAGGGAGGTTCATGCTAAATTCTTCCTGAAGGTTTTCAGCATCTGCATGAACATTCCATCTTTGTTAAACATCTGAAAATTCAGAAATCAAACAGATAAAGCATCTCAAAAAATTCTCTATTTCTTTAGCCTGTCTAGATATTTCAGAGTCTTTCTTGACACTTGCCTCATGGGAGTGCACAAGTGCACCATTTGGAACTAATCTTGCAGCAAAGGGCTGGAAAACCCTCATCTTGTTTTGCACTCAGAGTGTCATAAAATGTGAGATTGATCATTGGGAGAAAACCAGGTGGAAGAGGAGGCATAATGATAATACCCACCATTATCAAGGAATCTGAATAGCTTCTTACATTTTTTATTTAGACTGACAGTGAAAGGCTATTCACTACAATTCCATAGATCAAAGTAATATTTGTTATTTGACCACACTGTCAGTGAAAATGTGGAAACCTTCTTCCATAAGAAATTTTAGAACCTGTAATGTGTTTTGATGAACTTCAACCATGTAGTAAGAATTTTTTGGAAGCATTTTCCTTAGCTTGGGTTTTTCTGGAATAATTAAGGGATAAAATTATTTTGAAATTGCTATTACTAAAATTAGATGCTTTTGCCAAAATTTAGTGGGTTTTATGCTTTATTTTGAGAGAATCATGTCCCCTTTAGGAATGTGATATTTGATAAAACATAATTTGATAATGCATAAGATGCTTTTAAAAATATGTCCCATGAAAATCCACATGATTTACAGATGTCACCATTTATATCTCATGGAAATACTTTCACATCTCATGGAATAATTGGTGCTTATAGGCATGTTCATTCACAAGTTGTGCTGTGTGACATTGCCACGCAGAAATGTGATTCTCCTGTTAATTGCAATCCTCCAATTTTTTTCTCATTTAGTTGTAATAAAAATGAGGCAAATTCAGAAACTAGGATTTCTTTTGTGTCCTTCAACTACTCTTCGCTAATTCAGCTCTGACTTCTGAGGTTGTGATGGGGAAAAGCTCAGGATCATCTACCAAGGATAAGGTGTAATTGCCCTCTGAAGGAGCAACTGTGAGAATTGCCACATTCTGTTCTAATCAAATGCTTTGGAAGAAGCCCATTATGAAATGCCAATTTAAAAAATCCTCATCTAAATGTTCATTTTGAAACCCAGAGATCTGAGGAAAAAACATTTATTGAATGTGGTTGAACTACTGAGCCCCTGTTTTCATGGATACTGTAGGGAGGTCTTTGCCATGGCTTACCCTTGTGCCTCTCTCTTATTGTCTCTGTTTATAAAATCTTAATACACTTAGAAAAAAAATTAATTCAAGTCTCTTTCTTGAATGCTATCTCATTTTAGTCACTATTTAATGCTATTATAGCATTAGGAAAAAATCAAACCACCACTGATTTTTGCATTTAGCATGCTAGCATTTTCAGAGAGTAGCAGTAATGGCTTTTAATTTTTGGTTTGCCAATTTGCAAACCCCATGCATGTCTGGAGTTTGCAAATTATTCCTTCAAGCTTTTGGAAGACTGTTGATAAAAGTGAACTTGTCAGTAGGCATGGATGTGTTACAGATGTAGATGTCTAGAAGTTTTAAAAGACAATTTATCAACCTCCCATATTGTATTTGCAGGGAGGAATGATGGCTCTGATTCCATGTGCTCAGAAGGCTCATTTATTACTTTATGATATTATATTATAATAAAGAATGCTATACTAACTATACTAAAGAATACAGAAAGGACACTTACTGAAGGCTGAAAAGATAATAATGAAAACTCCTGACTCTTTCCAGAGTCCTGACACAGCTTGGCCCTGGTTGGCCAAAGAGTGAAAACAACTCCCAGCAGAATGCAATGGAACAATCACCTGTGTGTGAACAATCTCCAAACACATTCCACATGAGCAAAACACAGGAGAAGCAAATGAGATAAGAGTTGTTTTCCTTTTCTCTGAGGCTTCTCAGCTTCCCTGGAGAACAATGCTGGGCAAAGGGATTTTTTCCAGACAATGTGGATGCTGCACTCCCCAAGTCTTTGGACCAGAGTGGCCGAATCCCACCCTCAGTTACACAGGTGGAGTGGGAAGGAGCAGTGTCTGACCTCTGCTGAGGTGGGCTCTGTTGTGATGCTCCATGAGCTGTGCTCTGCAGTGCAGGACCCCTGGCTGTGATCTCTGTGCTCCCCAGGGTGAGCCAGCCCCTGGGGGTGGCCTTTCGGCTCTGACAGACCTGGGGATTTGGCCTCAAGGTGTTGAAATGCACACATCCTTAGACTACATTTAAATTACTTATTAGTCAACTAATGAAACGTGCTGTAGCTGGTGAATGAAGCTTCTGCCGTGCTGCTTTCTGACATTATTTACTTCTGGATATTCATTGCCTGTGGGTTGAATAGTCTCTTGTATTCCTTGGATTTCTGGCACACTGCTAGAAGTAAAAGCTGCATTGTTTCTGTGAAACTAGTTTTTCATTGCTGTTAACACTATCTTTTTTGATTAACCAATTATTTGCTTTTGTGTGATGAGTATCTTTGTCTTGGACAGAGAACTTAGAAGAAAAAAGACACTAAAAATGCTTAACTTTTAAAATTATATTGTTAAATTAAGTTTTTTTCCATATATGATTACTCTTAAAAAATTAACACTAATGCCACATGGAAGAATGTGTTCTACTTTGACTCTTAATAACGTGGTTAAAGCATTAATTTAGCCCTGCAGTTATTTCAGTGTTGAAGTCTGTATATTTCTATCAAGCCTTGATGATGTTAATTATTTTTATTGACATATTGTAAATACGTTAGGGATTCCAAAGTATTCACAACTGTTGCCTTAGAATCTAGAAAGTTGATAATGACTGATTTTTGGCTTTTGATGAACTCTGTGGTTATTATATAGGGTAAAAGTCTGGTCAACACATCATCTGTAAACTTGAAATCCAATTTCTTATTCCTATTCCATTAAAATGACATGATATGACAATGTAAATACCGTGTTTCACTGAAGGACAATGGTTTACTGCTTGTTAAGTGAATTGCTTAGGGGTGCTTGCTTTGTTGAATCTTCAAAGTTATTTTTCATCAGTCTAGAAGTTGTTCTTAGTTCTAAGTCTGTGAAAAAGTTTGGCTTTTTTTTTTTTTTTTGTCTCCTAAACCTTCAGAACTTCCATGTTGAGTTTTCATATTCTAAATTTGCGCTGGGGTTTAAATTCTATTTTGCAGCTTTAGGAGGGCTGAGGGGTTTATATTTCTTTTCTTAATTGTTTATTTTAGTGAGAAGTGTTTAATTTTAAATTCTATTTCCACATTCTGTTTTACATGTGCATTTAGCATATTCTTTTGACTGTTGGTCCAGTTGATTAAGAACACTTGAGCAAAATGAGGAAAGAATTGAAGGATGAAAAGGATTGGTACTGGCCACAGAGCTATGTGAAAAGGCAAATGGTAGAAAGTTTTGAAATAATACATGTTCTATCTTGCTGATATAATCACATTTCAGTAGGAATTTATGATCACATAACACTGAATGGCCTAGCAAGACACCAGAGCAGTTAGTACTGCATAGCCTAATTTCCCCCCCAAACCCCCATGTTGGTTAATGTAGGTCATCAGGAGATAAAAGCAAATTTTTCCTGTGAGTACCTAGTGACTGTAACCCTCTTTCATAGCAGACACATGCCTCATAATTTTCTTTTTATTCAAGCATAAATGATAGTTCAAAATGTCCTGAAATCATATGTTCAAAGAGGGAAATATGGTGAACAACTTCAAAATATGGGTCAAGTCTAAGTCTGCCATAAGTAAATGGGGATTTGAGCATGTGTTGGTGAACTCATTTTGAAAAAGCAGTACAAAAAATCCATTTTTCCATGTGATTTCAGAGCATCCATGTAAGAGAGTCCCTTTTGGATTTAGAAGTGAACCTGACAGCATTTTTCCAGGATTGCATCATATGTTTCACTCTCACTTTCACATCCTGTATTAAACCACATGCATGCACGTCAACAAGACAAGATTGTAAAAGGAGTGTGACTGGGGAATTGTTTTCCTGATACTTGATAGGAGTAATTGCAGCCACTGCTGCTTCAAAGCAACTGTGGTCATACTATACTATGTCAACAAAAGTCAGTTTTGCCATGTGGAAACCTAATTATTTCAGAATGATCTGTTAGAAAGCACTTTTGAAATAGTCAGGCCATTTATACAACTCAGTAAAAAATATTTGTGCATGAAACTTTTCTTGAATAAAAGCTTTCATGTGTTATGGTTTGAACAGTGCAGTGACAGTTTTGGAAATATTCAAAAAGTAGACTTCTGTTTAAGAGGTGGTAGGAAAATTTAGTAGGTGATTAGAAAATATGAGTATTTCCCTATAATTTGTGTGATAAACCTGGTAGGGCTATTGCTGAATAGAAAAGAGGGTGGGATTTTGTGCTGTTCTCTTCAGCAAGACCATAATACTATGGAAAGGGGATGAAACTTATATATTTTAGTGAAATCATGCAATGTCTGGGATATTTGTCTGTGTAGTATTTGCTCCAGAAAACGACTCGAAGCTTTTTTGGTCATTAAATTGTGTAGCTGTTGTTCACAACAATATCTTTGTTTTTACATGTGGCTGGTTGTCACTTCTGAGCTGTTCAGGACATCTGTTAATCAAACTTTTTTTCTGTCACTATGAAATTAAGAATATTTCACATTTGCTTAGTGAAGTGTGATGTTCTGTACCTACACTCTTACTGTTTGCTGTAAGTACCTTTTACTACCAGAAAGGTGCTTTTGAAAGACACTGTGAAAGAATGCTGTAAGTTTCATGAGTGTCTAAGCTTCATAGTGAAGCTGGGTCAAATGATGTGTTTAAAAGTCTTAGTTGTCAAGGCATAGAATTTTAATTTATGTGTATGAAATTTCAGGTGATTACTGACACATAAACCATCTGTTCTGAATTGCTCTTCTTGAAAGAAATTCCATGTTCAGTCCCTGCAATATACACAAATCAAAAGATACAAAACATTTAGAACCAGATTTATCCATGTGCTGTTAGTCCTGGGGAGCAGCAGTGACCCAAGGGTCTCTGAGGGGTTTCTGCATTCCTGCCACTGCAATGCCTTCCCAGTGGCTCCTTGGGAGTGAGGCAGTGCAGGCTCTCCTGGCTGTCTCCTCACTCCTTCTCCAGGCTGCTCTGCTCCTGCTGTGGGCTCTGTGCTGCCCCACAGCAGCTCCTGCTCTCCAGGACCATGCTGAAGGCTCAGGGCCAAGGAGAGCAGATGGGCTGTGCCCACACTGAGCCTGAATCCCCACTGGATGCCAGATGGCAGCCACCAGGCACACACACAAGAATTTCTTTGTTGTGTTGTTTACTTTGGGTTTTTTTTGTTGTTGTTCTGGGGTTTTTTTGTTGTTCAGTAGTTCTAAGGTAATCTAAGTGGTTTATTACAGACTTCCAGAGCAGTGTTCAGTATCCTTAGCAGGATTTCAAAGAACATAGGCTATTTGTTATGGTTGTCTCAGGACAAAGCAGATGAAGGTACAGAACTGTCTAGAGCTGTGTGGAAGCAAACAAACCCAGTATGATGTCACTAGCCCTTCTGAGCTGTTCCTGGCATCAGAAACAGAATTTTCTTTTCTTGGAGAAGACTTACTTGTTTTCTGGAAAGGTAAACCTGAGAACATGGACACTGTGGAAAAATCCAGAGATGAGAACTGAAGAGGGAACTGAGAGGTGACAAGATTTGACACTGCAGGTCTGCTCTTACACATACTTTAATTATATCCTTTTCTCCTTTCCCTTCTCTCTGAAGTTCTCATGCACAACTCTGCCAGTGCCAGGAATACTGGAGCTGGCTTCTTGGCATCTTGTTCCTGTCACAGTGCTGTTCATCCATAATGGAACATCCAGAATTCTTGCTTTTAATTTGATGTAATAAACCAAAAATTACAAAGAGTAGAATAGTTTCAGATATCATTTATTTGTCTCCTTATGTTGACTTTTAAATCAGTTGATTCAACATCCCTGTATCACTTCAGATAATCTGGTCCAAGCAGAGATTATATGGGAAAAGAATTTCATTCTGTTTGATTTTCTTATTTTTAAACCAATTTAGAGCTGCTGATAATTTGATTCAGTGAGAATATGATCAAGTATGATGTATGTACAGTGGATGTTTTGTGTAACTGGATTGATAGAGGGCTATGAAATGTCATCTCTTTGTACCTACTGACAAGATGGAGTTAAAGTACCGAGTATTTCTGACTCCACTGAAGCACTAAAACACACAGAATAATTTTCAAGACTTGAGGGAATCAAAATACTTTAATAATTGTGACCAGCCTCCCTGGGACCCTGACCTGCACCTTCTGCCCATGGCCCAGAACCTTCCTTTTGGCTCAGCCCCTCTTCTTGCCAGAGCTGTGTTGTGAGCAGACATTCTCCAGCCTGCCTGCCTGCTTGGTTCCATGGCCAGGTCAGCGGAACCCATCCTGGTTTCATGGCCAGGTCAGTGGAACCCAGCCTGGTTTCATGGTTAGATCAGTGGAGCCCAGCCTGGTTTCATGGCTGGGGCAGTGGAACCCGGCCTGGTTTCATGGCCAGGTCAGTGGAACCCAGCCTGGTTTCATGGTTAGATCAGTGGAGCCCAGCCTGGTTTCATGGCCGGGTCAGTGGAGCCCAGCCTGGTTTCATGGCCAGGTCAGTGGAACCCAGCCTGGTTTTATGGTTAGATCTGTGGAGCCCAGCCTGGTTTCATGGCCGGGTCAGTGGAACCTTACCTGGTTTCATGGCCGGGTCAGTGTCTCCTGCAGCCCTGAGCCCAGCCTTGCCTCCTGCTGTTTCTCACTTGCCTTCCCTGGGCTCACTCAACCTGACTTGGCTGTCCCTGCTCCAACAGAACAATTGTCTAAAGCTCCTATATTCCCAAGCACTTCCTTATTGGGGTGCTCTGGGACTGCACCACTGCCACTGCCTGTGCTGGGGTCACCCTTGGACCCTGGATGATCTTCCCTTGTGGAGCAGCCCGGCTCTTGCTGCTCCCTGCCTTTTCCCCGTTTTGCGTTGCGCCAGCCCAGTATCCTTGCCCCCTTTGCTTGTTCCTCTTTTGCACTGAAAGAGGCACGGTTGGGTTGAACCTTCTCTGGGAGATCATTTTGAAGAAAGGGTTTAAAGAAACTTTAAAGTTTTAGAAGAAACTCTTTAAAGTTTCTGCAATGTTTTAGTGAAAAGTCATGGAATGGGAGTCCTGTTTTGACAGCTTTCCTCTGCAGCCTGAATTAGCTGACCTGCTTCCACCAGGCTGCCAGAGACTTGAGGGACTCCTTTTAAAAGAAGTGGTTGTACTTCTAAGACTATTATATTACATTTGTCCAGTTAAAGTCTCGTGGGAAAGGGTAGGGAGAGACAGAGGTGGACAAGTGCTGCATTACTGCTTCCTAAAGACTAAGACACCAAGAGGAAATTCAATGGGAGGAACTGCCTGGAAAGTTTGTCTCAGAAGACATACTCATTGTTTCTTTGAAGAAATTAGTGTAATATGAAAAGAGTGCTAGCCTGAAATATGTGTCTAGTGCTGACAGCTTTTTATTACCTTTTTTTTTTTTTTTTTTTTTTAGGAAAAAAAAATCACTGATAGGTAAGGAACTGAGCATTTATTTCCATTTTTTTTCTTTTTTTCTCATTCTAGAAGAATGGAAAGGGACAGAAATAATGTTTTGAAACTTCATTGTGTTCTGATCTATAAGATTGTTCCATATCTAGAGCCCCTTGAAAGAATTAATGTTGTATAGTTTTTTTAATTTATTCTGGATTAGAGAAGAGCTGTTTTTACTTCCCTGCTTCCTTCTTGCTTTCCCCTCCTTGTTCAAGGATGGTCCAGGAGGTGACATGGTATCTGTGCCATAAGATAAGATTTTTTGTTTAAAATAACATGCAAAATCAGTCAGTATTTTATATAAATTGTAGAAAAATAATGATATCTCCTTGAACATAGCTTGAACCATAAGTTAATTTTTCCAAAACAAGGAAACGTAAATTGAGTAATTGGAGTAAGAGTCGTGGGGGAATGAAAGCTAGATGGTGATTTGAGGAATAGATTTAATTGCATGAAGCTCTGAGACATATTTATCTAAGACAACCTGTTAGTCCCTATTGACATGCTGATAAGTACAGTGGTGATTGTGCCTGCAGTTGTGCTATTTTCAGTTTATTTGGCTTATTGGGTAGATAGCTCAGTGCATGTAGGCATATTCTGCCATTACATTGCTGCTGTCATTTGTATAATATGTATAATATTTAAACTCCTTCTAGGCTGTGTTTAATACTGGTAATATTATACTGCTGTTGTAAGGGGAAGCCTACTCCTGTGTCTTTTTTTCCCCCTGCTCTCCCCATTTCCAACAATTTTAGGCTAGGAATGCGTAGAGACATCATATTTGAGTTTTCTACCTCTTAGCTCACTTTAGATTGAGTAACTACTGACTCCAGGCAGAAGTAAAAATTGCATAAATCAGCACTGGACAAACAGTGCATTCAAATCGACATAAGGTCTGAATTCCTCCAATGATTTAGAGATCCCTAAAGTTACATGGCAGTAATGTTTCATTTTCTGTCTTCACTTGGCCATGTAGTACAGCTACTTTTCATTGGAGGAAAAGAAGCCTTAAGTGAGAACTAAATGCTAAGGACTCCTTTTTTGTGCGTGTCAGTAGATGTGCCAGTGCAGGCAGCAGGACTGCTGTGGTCATTGCTCTGTTTGGTGCAGGTATTGATGCTGTATCAGTAGCATCCTTTCTGATATGAAATCATGTGAATGGAGCTGCTCTGGTGCAGTGAGAGCCTGTCTCTGTAGGCCTTGACTTGGTACCTGCTGGATTTACAGCCCTGTGTTGTGCACTGGTGTCTTGGTTTGGAAAGACAGGTGCCTGCTAAGGAAGGCAGGAGCCTCCCCTGAAATGGAGAATGCAAACCCTCCCCACCCCTCTGAATTGCTATAAATTTTAAATTAACGAGCTCTCAGGCAAAAAATATGGGAGCAGGAAATAACAGTTCTTTATTAGGAAAGAAATAAAAGGATAAAATAAACAATGCAGTACACGAGAACAACACTGACAGAGTCAGAACATAACCTGACACCCTGTTGGTCAGGGTGTTGGTAGCAGTCCAGTTGGAATTGTGGCTGCAGCTCTCCTGGAGTGTCAGGTTGGTTCTGCTGGAGTAGGGATCCTATAGGAAAGGGTGTAGTCCTCCTCCAAAGATCCAGTGGAAGAAGAGGCAGCTGCTGTTCCTCTGGGGAATCCAGTGGAGAAGCTGTGGAGTTATTCCAGAATCTCCAGATTATATCCGGGTAGAAATGTTTGGCTCCGCCCTCTGGGCTCACATCTCCCAATGGGATGTTATAGTTCTTATCAGCCATGCAGGGACATTCAATGGCCTGTTATCAGCAGATGTCCCCTGCTGAGGGAAGAGTGATTGTGATCACTCAGAGAGAGATAAAGAGAATTGCCCACTCAACGAAAGACACCTGCCATGCAGATGGTAATAGAATACATTTTGCCTTGCAATCTGGAACAACTGGGTACTTCTGGGTGTTGTTAAACAGGAGACAGTGACCTTTCTGAAGTGTTTGTAGCCTTTGGGCCTCAAGACCCATTCCTTTACACTATGATTTCCTCCTGACATAGAACTGAAAGTAACTCACCTTTAATTGTGAGAAAGTTCAGCTCCTAGTTTAAAGTCTGTCTTTATAATCTTTTTTTTTTTTTTTAAATTCAGTGAGCTGGGCCAAACACTAAATCCAAAGCCTATAGTTACTAATATTCCTAAGAAGTAACTAATGTTGGTTTGGCTCTCAACTTCCTTGTGTGGACTTTTGGAAAGACTTTTTGGTTGAGAACTTCATGCCAATAAATTCATTTCTTGTGCTTCTCTGCTCGGAATTCTTTAATGACCAAGGAAACAAGTTGGTGGGAGTTACCCATCTATGCAAAACTTGCATAGTGATTTCTTAATATTTAAGTATTATGATAGCATGTGTCATTTAGCTAAATAAAGAATTCCTGTTTTTCAGACCTTACCAGTTCGGAAAATTCCATGCAAAGCCAATGCTCCTTCAGGGTCTTTTTTTGCACGGGACAACACAGCAAATTTCTTATCCTGGTGCAGAGATGTAGGTGTGGATGATACCTGCCTGTTTGAATCAGAAGGTTTGGGTATGTATTTCTTTATTCTTCATGTAGTAGTTGGTAATTTAAAGTAACTTTTCATTTGTGTTTAGCCTTGAAATACAGAAAGGCTTTTAATAGGTCCTGACTCCAAATCTGACCTTTGTTTGACTGTGCTAATTCTGCTGCTTGTCTGTAGAATGAGCAAATGAAGTACATATCACATACTACTCATTTAAGTCAATTTTAAGAGGAACTTAAATGAGGGAAAGCTCTTGCTATGTTTTCTTGCACACATATGATTTTTCACCCCACCCATACTTTTGTGAGCATGGAATGCTGTTCCTTAGTTCAGTGTATAAGATGGTGCTTTTCTGTTTTTGGAGAGCAGGATACAAGTGCATGCTCAGTTCTGTCTGCAGACATTTGGCTAGTTGTGGAGATTTAATGCATTGCACAGGAGGTGAGAAGATACAAAACTTTTCTGTTTCCCATGCTGACCATTTTTCCCAGCTGGTTCCCTTGTGCAGTTCTGGACAAAAATTATCCAATGCTGCTGCTTTACAGTGTTTCATGAAAAGAATTGTACTGCTCAGGAAATCACTGCTCTAATACTACACAGTCTTTGTTGTTTTAGCTCTTCCTTCTTTGAAGGAAATCTTATGAATCTTGACTTCACAGTTTTTCAGCCAAATCTCATGAAATGAAGAGAGTCCAATGTTTGTTGTCTGAAATCAGATAAAAGTGTAAAGCAGTCATGGTGACAGATCAATTTCAGTGCAAGACAAATGAACACACTGTGCTGAAGCCTCTTTGTTCTCAAAAAAGCCTTTGCCCTGTTGAAGCTCTTACATGTGTTGTCACTGATCTAATCCCATTCTTTTACAGTCTTGTTCTGCTTCTGTAGTCTAGCACAGATATTTCTGAGAGAGGTGTTCTTTTTCATTTGTCTGTTCTTTTATCCTGGGAAGTTTCTTAATTACATTATTTTATATGTCTGTGAGAAAATGCTTGGCAGAGGACAGTATCTCAAAGGTGACAAATAGTAAGTTGAATATATGTATTGGCTCTGTTTTGTTAATTAAATCTTAAAGATGAAATTCTTATTTGATATGGTAAATCATGTGGAAAATGAGCAATAATTGTAGTTTCAATGATTTGAAATGGTGAAGAAGTTGGACATTTACCTAGGACCAAGAAGCTTGTAAACACCAGGAGATGCAGACCTCCAGTGCCTGAGACAGGCAGGAGAACCTCTGGAAGTATTAATGGAATACTTCAAGGTGTTTGGAGGTTGTATTGCTGTGGCAAGCCCAGCTGTTTGCCATTGTTCCACCAATCTCTTGTGCATTTTTAAGAAACTAGATATTGCTTAGGGATGGAATTGGCATAGCTGGAATATTGATATTTCCTGATAATTAATGCACAGTGCCTTGCCTGCCATAGTAAAACAGAGGGCAAATCCTCCTGGAAAGGTGTGTTCCAGAGGATTTCCTCTCTCAAAAAAGGGAAGTGAGTGTGCAAACCTGTCCTCTATTTTGCTTGATTCGTGACTGATTAAAAACTAGGTTCTGAGGTTTATTCCCTTCTTGTATAATGCACTAGTAGAAGAGATTTATGTTGCTGGAAGTAGGATTAGGTCTTGATAACATTTTTGACCCATTTTTCCGAACTTGAGGAGGAGGTGGTAATCATGCCTTCAAAAAATAAAAAAGGGTAAAACCAGTAGTTGTTATTCTCCTTCAGTTAATCATTGACTCAAAGTTTTGCTTTTTTGAGATTTTCCTAATGCATTAGAAATAATGATAAATCTTAACAGTTGCCAATCTAAAGCTTTTATGTTCCTCTCTTTCCCACAAATCACTTCTCCAATGCATAGGAAGCAAATACTCAGCAAAGGTAAGTAATATCAAAGGTTCTTTTCAAAGTAGTGAGAAATGTTTGTGAATGACATCTGTCTTTGCACTGCCTCATTGAATTCTACATTTTTTTTTTTTTGTTATTAATTGAGGTGAAATTATGGTTACAGAGGTAACTGTTTTCTGTATTTTTTTCTGTTTCTCCCCATGGCTAATAAACTCAGTAAATTGACGTGTAAATTGATAGTGATAATGAAGATTTTTTTCTGTCTGTATTGGAGAATTTATTGTATCAATGTTCTCAATCAAGTGGATTTTTATCCTCATTTTTAACTCTTATTCTGTGTGCTTTATGGTATGCAAATACTGTGTTATTTAATGAAAGGCACATAGTAACATTTTCATCATGCTACTGTATAATTTAAAACATTCCTGAGGTCTTTTTCTGGCAAATATGTATTCTAGAATTATAAGAGTGATTTTGAAGATGTAGTGCACTGAAATACTTGAATGATGGATTTATGGCACTGATTTAAAAAAAAAAAAGTACCAAGTATATTATAGATCAGCAAAAAGAAGTCTATGCTGGCTAAGAAATTGTTAATTGGCATTATTTCTCATTACTTAAAAGCACTATCTCATTGTTATAAGTTCTGAAGAAGTCTGAAATCATGCAAGTATAACTGCACACAAATGCAGCCACCACTCCTGACTTTTTAGCATTGTGGCACAAAGGCATTCCTCACTGGAATGGAGCAGAGCAGATAGGGGCAGGTAAGTGATGTTAATGGCACCCTTGAGGGTTCTTAGAGGCTGATCTGCAAAGGGTTAACATTGCAGGGCTGAGCCACACAGGCAGCTGAGCACACCTACACCACAGTCCTTCACTTGTGGTAAATTTAGCAATTTGTTTAATTATTTAAAGTTAAGCACAGTTTCAAGTGCTTTGTTGGATTTGGGCTGTTCAGCTGAGCTAAACAAGGAAACAAGACTGGAGTCTTCAAAATAAATAGAAGGAAAAGTAAATATGAAAAAAATGAATGAAATACATGAAAAAGTGAAGAAATAAAAACCAGAGGGCTTGATATACTAATATATATGATTGTGCTGTCTAATCACTAGTTTCTTTAAATGTCATTGGGAGAGAACAGTTGAGAGCTCAAAAGTTTGAAGACTTGTACTGTTAATTTGTTGGTGGTCTAGAATATGATGTAGTTTGTCTTGCTGAATGTTATCATGCTTTAACATAGGTTAAAATGCAAACAATTTGGAAACACAGTTTCCTGTTAAGGTTTGTAACACAACCAGAGCTGACTGATAGCAATTTATCCCTAAGTGCAGAGACATGGCAGGAAAGTCTCCAAGTTAATGCCATTGCAAAGAAAAGGTGACTGGGGCTACCTGATGGATGAGCTACATTTGTAAAAAATTATTGCAACGCAGAATGTAGGATAATAAAAATAAATTTTAAAAAATTTGCTAAAAATAGCAACACAGTACATAGGGATAGTAACAATAAATTTCAAATAATTGATAAAAATAGCAACACAGTACATAGGGATAGTAACAATAAATTTTAAAAAATTGATAAAAATAGCAACACCGTACATAGGGATAGTAACAATAAATTTTTAAAAATTGATAAAAATAGCAACACAGTACATAGGGATAATCTTGAGTGCTGCAAAATAGAGGGACACCATGTGTGCTCCCTGCACTCATTGTCAAATTTAGCATGCTTGTCATATTTTTACTTTTAAAGTTAGTGTATTTAAAGAAGGAATTAGCTTTGTTAATACCAAAAATTAGGATCCAAAATCCAAATTTTGATCATCTGTGCAAATCTTGAGGTACAGTGCCATTGAATGGTCTTCTTAGATGTATCAGACTATGTGGGACTCTGAACATGATGTGCTAACTCTCTCATGCAGTGTAAGGATATCAATACTGCCTTTAACTCCTCTGTTCCCATAAATATACATTGTAAATTGCCCTGTAGGGCTTTAGGGCAGCAGATCCCCACAGCTCTGGTGATTTTCTTTATGGAACCACACTAGGTGGAGATATTTGTAATTTTGCTCATGCCTGAAGAGTAAATACTCAAAGAAAACTCCTCTTGGCCAGACAAGAATGGTAAGATTTTCTGTGATGGCTTTAGTTCAGTGAACATAAAGCATAAGTTCTGAGCTCTTTGTGGTAATGGAGTGTTGTTGGATGATTGTAGGATTTGGAACCAAGGAATATTCTGCATCTCTTCCCTGATAAAGTCAACCCAGCAAGAAAAGGGTTTGCCACTGAGTGTGCCAGCATGCTGATGTGCCATCTGCTTTGGGAGGTGTTGGGTGCTGTTGATGGTTGATGTTTTGTGCTTGGATGTTCTATGTGTATCTGCACTCAGTATGTGACATGGACTTCTTTTGATGCAACTGATTGATTTGAGTTTCATGGACAGGTTTCCTAAATAAATGCATTTAGTATTTTAGGGGAAGTAGTAAACTGAAACACAAACACCTCTGATCTTTCTTCTAACATTGTTGGTTTAAAGGTTATTTTAAAAAAATACTCAAATGTTGCTTGTTTAAAAATGTTTTATACATGGGGAATATTATTTTTTAATTATTAATGTAGTTTATCTGATTATCAGATTTCAAGATGGAAGTTTTTTCTGTTCTTTTATACTGAAACATCTACATATTGTAACACCATGGTAAAATTTACTTGAAGTTGCATCAGAAAAAGATTCTGTCCCATCTCTCACAACTCTTTACTAAACTACTCATAATATTACTGAATATGTTTCATTTTGAGGACTATAGAAGCATCCTAGACTCTTTGTTGTTACCACTGGATTTGCATGTTAAGCTAATGAATTTCAGTAAATTATTAGTGTTCAGATGATCTCTATATCCCCTCTACATTAATTCTTATCTACTGTCTTTAGATCTAGTATGTTTGACACCTGAATTCTTTTGAGATTTCCATAAGTGATGGAGCTGAAATGGGGCAGGGACTGTAGGGGAAGCACAAGTGTGTCAGAGCATAACTCTGATGCAGAACAAGGGTAAGTTTGTTATAAATTAACAGAAAACAATATTTTTTTTTTTTTTAAGAACAAAAAGTCTTCTGTAGGATCAGAGTAAAAATTAAAGGAAAATGTGAGAGACAATAGGAAGAAGGACCAAAGGACCATTCTTTTGGAAAACTTTCCCTAAACTAGTGTGAGTTCTGATGGCAGTTGGAAGCCTGTGATAATAAATACTAAGGCACTTGGTAAAAATCTTTGCTTCTAGTGGGATAAGGAATGCATTAGAAACAGAAATCATATTTACTTTTTATGATTCAGCTATGCCTGATATCTTAATCTCTAAAACAAAAAAAAGTTTATGTTAGAAGGAAGACTGACTTCATTAAAAATGGTTTATAAAAGTGTTAGGAGCCAAGATTTGAAACTTGGCAGGAAGTTGTGAGAAGTTTATTTCTGTATTGGATATTCCATATTTATTTCTGTAATTGGATATTCTACTCATTTAAAACAAACACAGAACCACAAACAAAACAAACCCCCTGAATGTTATTGTGAACTTTCAGTTTAAACCTGCTCAGTAAAGACACAGACTCCATGTGCATTGTGTGTTCTGTCTCCTCACAGTCACAGGTTCTGATAATGCTGGAAGCAGAGGCTGCTCCTCCTCTGATTCTCCTGGTGGCATCCAGGCACTGTCAGAACCCAGGACATCCCTCTGGGTGTCCTGGAGGACTCCAGACCCTGGCAGGGGCTCAGAGACCTTGGCAGGGAGTCAAACACACCTGTGCCTTGGATTTTAGCCCATGGAAACAATTCCCAACTTTGTGTGAGGAGTTGAGTAGAATGACAGTGAATTTGTCACAGGGTGAAAAAGTAGAATTTTGGGGATTTAGAATGGGGGTTAAAGAGGCAAGAGGGAGGGATTTTGGCATGTCCTGTCCTCCTCCTCCTCCTCCTCCTCCTCCTCCTCCTCCTCCTCCTCCTCTTCTCCTTCTTCTTGTCCTCCACCTTCTGCTGTGATGGTGACACTTCTGGATTGCTTTAGAGCACAGACAGACTAACACAGGTGATAGGGATTGGAAAATTATTGTAAATAAAGCACAGGTAGTTCTTAGTATAAAAAGCCAACAGCACCCCAAGGGCAGGGACTGTGCCCCAACCCGACCTGCTGGACAGAGCTCAGCAGGGCAGGGAAGGAATGGAACAGATAAGGGAAAATAAACAACCTTGAAAAGCAGAACTGACAAATCTCAACTTCTTTTTTGGTCATGAGGCTGGGAAAAAAGAAACTTTTTAATACCTCAGGAGCCATTTCAGCCACAGAAACCTGAGAAGGTGAGGACCTCTGGGGAAGCACAAAGGTTGAGTGAACAAAAGAGGAATATCTGTAAAAAGAGAATGGGACAGCAACAAGATGGGAGCAGTGTGAAGAAATGTTATTGCAAGGATAAAAACTTCCAGGAACTGAAAAGGAATTATTGTAAACAAAGAGTGGCTGGAGGTAGCATGGAAAGATGCAGGCAGTGAGGACAGCAGATAAGGGGCATTTAAAGAGTTGAGATGAAAAGGCAGGACACCTAAAATAAGCCAGACTTGCTTGTACTATTTCTCTATCCTCTCATTGCATTCTTGTCAAGCTAATGCCATCAGTGAGATTCTCTAGAAAGATGGATATTTCCATTCATTTTCTGCAGGGGATCTGCACAAAATGACATTTATTGGTCTCTGAAGTCCCCAGATACATATGCTGTATAGTCCTCAGGAATGCTGGTATTCTCTCATCAGAAGCACTGTCTTATGAGATGCCCTGGTGTTTGTTTTCATGGTTGGTTATTGCCTGCACACGTCTCCATGCTCTAACAATGATGTCACTGTGCCACATTGTTCTGTGTGAATTGCATGAAAATGTGTCTAGATTATGTTGAGTCAGACTTGCTAAAGGTCTATGAATTTTGTTTGGGTAGATAATTTTTTTACTTTCTTAATCAAATTTTTTTTCCAGCTATATTTATGGATCTTTTTGCAAATAGTGGTAGTTGAACCTCTCCTTTTCTTCCATTCCAAAGTCATTCAGATGTACATATGGATGAATTGCAATTTGCTTGGTTTGACTATTTCAAATCCAGTTTATTCTATTTATATTTTGGGGTATGCCTTACTTCTTAAAATCAAGTTTCATTCTGGGGCTGTCACAACCAGTTTAAAACCAAAATAGCAGAATATAGTTCTAGGGTCACGAATGTAACACTTTAAAAGTACTGATTACTAGCAAATGTAAATATTTAATGTAATTACTATGTAGTGGGAAGGAAGAATATTGAAAATAGCTGAATGTCCAAGTGTTCATCATTTATATTCTTAGTAACAGATGGCTGAAGAATAAATATGTTTTTCCTAGTGCAGTGCCTGTTTAGTTTTCATGCTCTGCAGTTTCACTTCTGGAAATACATTTGGATGGGATTAGAGGATAAATGCATGCCTCTCAAAGGGCTGCACAGACACTGGGGAGAAATGTTGGGATGAGCATTCAGCTCACCCCATTTACACTTATCCATGTCAGAGGAGCTCCAGTTGAAGGCACTGGAGGTCTGCCTTGGAGATGTTCAAGGCTCTGGGGTCTCCTTTTGGGCCTCATACATACACAGAACTAAGTGATGGCTTTCAGAGATGGCTTCAACTAGACATTAAAATATCTTTTTCAGGTATGGTGTTTTTAATTCGTGCATTTGAGTTAGGTGAGTCTTTAGATTACCAAAAGTTTATATAGCTGTTTTCTGGACCTTAACTCAGTAAAACAAATTTATTTTGATGATGTTCTGGTTTTTTCTGATTTATACAAAGAGTCACACAATTAGGTTTTGGTCTCAATTCAATCTGGAATGTAAGGTGCAAATTTTTTTAATATTGTGGAAATTTTTAAAACCTGATTTTTTACTCACAACAACATCAGGGCTTTAGTAGGTATTTCTGAAGAGTAGATTACAATTACTATTTTCTCTTTTCTTCTTCTTGAAGTTTTGGGTAGTTGATTATACAAACAGCCACAGACCTTTCTTGATTTACTGATTTTGGATTTTGCTTGTATGCTTTGCTGAACTTCTTTACAGAACATTACCTATTCTGAATCATGGAGAAAAAAAACAATGTAATGGTTTATGGTGGTATTTGATAATTTCTATAACTCACCCCTGAAGGCAAAGGTAACTGAGGTTCTGGTTAATAGATTTCTTTGGGCAGGGGAAACCACACTGAGTTTACATATATATATGCATATGGCAGGTTTATTTTAGATCAGGTTGGTTTCAATGTAAAGGAGGCATGTAGCCATTTTGGCTGTTATCATCTACAGAAATGCAGCAAAATATAAAAATACCACTTGAGAAAATATAGAGGGAGAAGAGAGAAAGGATAAGAAGTGAGTGAAGTGAGACTTAATTGCTGCAATTTCCATGTCTCTTGTTGAAAGTGATGTTGAGGGTGGGGTGAGCCCATGAAGGGATGGATGCCTGCAGGCCCATGGCAGTGTCCCAATACCTTCCACAGAGGGGAGATTTACACCTGAGCCACTTCTGTAAGGGAGGAGATTACCATGATAAAAAGCACTATTGCACTAAAAAGCAGAATCTGCTTCTCATGAGTCTTTTCCCTAATTTAACTCAAAACTCAATTTGTTGGTTGGTTGTGGTGGGTGCACAGCACCTCTGTGCCTGGACTGCTCTTACACAGCTGAGATATTTCACCCCCACACACCCCAAAACTCTTCCCCCTCTCTTTCCAGTCAGGAGTGCAAACCTGGCCTCAGCAAAGCACCTGCTGCTTTTGCAAATGGATGGTTGGGACATTAACCCCTAACATTTCAATCTCTCACAAAAATGAGATCATGCTGTGTCACAACTACTTCTGAATCATAAAAAACTTACTTTTTGTGGAATCCAGGCATGCAGACTTACATTTTATGTATGTATGAAGAAACTCTTTTTTCTCTGTTGGGGATTTTTATACTGTGAAGAACTGATGCCTAAAGCATTCTAGTTTCATATTTACTCTGGGAGTAGATGTGGAAAAAAAAATCAGGACCAAATATTTAGTGAGGTATGTCTTTCTTAATGCAACTTTGTTTTTTTATTAAATTAAATTGGCTAAGAAAAATAGTGATCTAAAATATATGAATTCTCTTAGTTTTTAGAAAGAAAAGCATCACTCTAATTTTATTATTATTGATTTTCTACTAATTAAAGTGTTTTCAATCTGCCAGATCTCTTGATTATTTTTAAATAGTTATGAACTGCTTGCAGATAACCAATTACCCCAAATAATTATTCAGTGATTTAGATAATTAAATGGAGCTTCTGAACTCTGAAAACCACTCATCAATCCCATCTTTTTTTATTCCAATAAAACTCCACTGCAAGCCAAAGAAAACAAAGGTTTATCGGAGTCAAGAGTAACAGATGTTGATGATTAGGTTCCATTCCATCACTAAGATCTTTAAAATAGCTTTTATCAATGTTTTCCCATCTTCATTTTGCTTTTCCAGTACTCCACAAGCAGCCAAGAGAGGTGTGCCTTTGTTTGCTGGAACTTGGAAGAATTGCAGCAAGGTAGGTGAAAATCAAAGACTGTTGAAAAATTTGCATTCTTGACAGCAGGGGCTATTGACAGACATATTGAATCAGCACATCTCAAGCTAACTTTTGTGCTCGTTAGGTTCAAATAGAATGTTTGTCTTGATGTCACTCTTGAGGGCAATTGTTAGCAAATATTACAAAATATCAGTACCTCAGTGAAGATATTTGTAGGCTGTTCTTCTATTAGGAGAGGAAGGGTTTGAGAATTATTTTTTTTTTTCTGTAAAGCTTTGAGCCATTTCTCCTTCTAAAGTCAGATCTCTCTGTAAACAACTGCAATTTAATGAAGTTTGCTGGTATAACATGATCTTCACTTGATCTAAATCTGACCAAGATGATTTTAGCTGTGCTGGACGTTCAGTACATTGTAATGTTATCTTTGACATCAAGGCAGACTTTTGCTGAGCAATCAAAATGACAGTAATTAGAATGATTTTATCCCCCTTTTTGCAGATGCAGATTTAACCAGCATAGTGCATAAGATTCAGTGAAAAATACATGAGCAGCAGCACTGCTGCCCAGTCTTGCATGTAAATTGCAGTTGCACTCATTGATGTGTGTAAAGTTGGAGTATCTTGCTGTTCAGATAGTTCCATTAATTTCAGAAGAATTCCTTGTGGTAACAATCAAGGTGAGGGAGACCCCTGTTTGTTCCTAGTTTTAGAACTAGTATTGGCTGTGTTAAAATGCATCATGTGTATTCATGTTTTATGAATGGAAAACTAGAAATTTGTCTCATGGTCAAGTTTCAGGAAAACCCTTGCTGTCAGTGGAAGCTTGCATGGGAACAGCAATGATCAAAAAAATAGTGATTTTAGGTTTTCACTTATTTTGCTGTCTCTGGAACTTGAGTTCAAATGGCAAACTGTTTTCACTTCCCACAAAGAGGGAAGTATTTTGATCTGCAGGTGCATAATGAAATTAAAATTAATGAATCTTAATTTACCTGAGCAAACAAACTGTGCTTTCAAGACCAGCTTGGAGATGGATCTGCCAGCACCCAAAGCCCCTGTGCTGGGGCAGAACTGGCAGGGCTATCAGCCCCAGCTGGTTATTTATAGTACCAGCTGGGGCTGATAACCCCCTAACTGGGGTTAGGCAGTGTTGGACTCTGCTAAACTTGAGTTAGATTTACCTCATTTTGCAGTGAGAGTTGATGTCTCAATAGATCTACAAGGGAATGAAAAGAGAATCTTATCCTTTATATTTGTCTTAAGCTTCCATGTCGCAGATGCTTTCTGTTCCAGACATGAAAAGAAGTACTGAACAAATAAATAAACCATTCTTTCATTTATTATGCATATCTCTCCCTTTACCCTTAAAATATTTCTGTTGTATTTGCTATTTATAATGCATGAATATTACCATGTATAATTAATATTATTTTATATATTGTATTTCTGTTTCTGTATTTGTTTCTTTATTTTAATTTTATTTATAGCTTAGGGGTCAAATAACATGTCTCTCTGCTTTTCCCTGCTCTCCTATCTCTTCAAAACCAAACCAATCCCCATTTATAATCTTGTACACTTCCAAGGTACACAAAAACTGAACTGGAAAGTCAGGTTAATACAACTGAAAATCAAATATTTGATGCCTGTTTTGCCTGAGCTGTGATAAACTAGAGCTGTATGGAAAAGGAGAATGATAATTGCCTTCTTTAAGTGTAGGAAAGAGCACATTAAAGGGAGGATGTTGTGCTGCTTTAAACAAGACAGAATGGATGGATGCTTTGTTGGCAGTCTTAGGGATCAGCTTTCCAGAACAGGAGCTCTGGAGATCTTTGAAAAAGTGCCTCAGTCTGTTTTTAAAGAACAAAAAGTGTCAGAGACACTGAGTAATTTTAGAAGCAGAAAGATATGTTCAGAGAGGCTTACTCATCATGAGGCCTCAGCTTTTGGCACACTTTGCCCAGCTAGGTTACTGTCAGTCCTCAGCTCTGTAACTCCCCAAAGTCAACCTGAGCTTTTTTATTTAATGCCAATGGACTTGTGATTGAGGCACAAGTGAGGAAGAATGAGGATTGCTTGAGGAGGAGTTAAATTGAGCTCTGTTCTGCTGAACTTGAACTTGTGTTCAGAAGATCCTCTCTGGAGGAGGGGAGGCAGGTGATAATTTACCTTTGCTTTAGCAATGCTTTTATCATGTTGTGTCAGTGTCCTGTTAGACAAATCAGGGACAGATTGTCTTGATGGATGGACTGCACAGTGAGTGGGAAACTGGTGTCACCACTTGGCTCAAAGAGTGGCAGATCAAAGTTGTATTTTTATATAAATAAAAATACAATTGCCTGATAAATTATCCTGAATTTCAGCTTTTTATGAAAACAAAGTTCTGAGATTGTCTGCAAAACTTCAATAGTTAGAAGGAGGCCTTGTGTCACTGGCAGATGTTATGTCAACACAGTGAGATTTATGAGAGAGGGAAGTGTCCTACAGGGTGGAATTGACCTCTGAAATTGCACAGGACTATTGCAGTAGGTTGCACAGGTCCAACATTCTCCTAAGTATTTGAAATTCAGAGATTATACAGTGGAAAACAGCTAAATTATTTTTTCTGCACAAAGGATGAAGTTCTTGTGTTGCCGTTAAACTCTGCAGGGTTAAACAACCCTCACAGCTCTTTGGGAATTACTGTTGAGCAATTTCAAGGTCTTTCTGCTATTGTATTCAATTTTACCTTGATAAAAATGGAAAGTGGTGCTCTGAGGAGTCGAGCAGAGATCATGTTACAGTGCACTGCTGCTTCACGTGGAGCTGTGAGCAGCCAGGCTAGAAAGGAGCAGAAAAGGAAATGCTCAGCATACCTTCCCAGAATTTGCACCTCTACCCCTCTCAGAAAAGATGTGGCTTTTTACAATTTCAGCTTTCCAGCAACTTTGCTTCAGGTTCATACAGCATGTGGGGGAAAAAAAAAGGGGGTGTGTTTGTTTGAGCGTTGATTTTATTTTCCAGTTGTTCATCAGAGGAATTCAGAATACTGGAAGTACAGGAAACTTTAAAAATCTGTCACAAAGACAAAATTTAGAAACCATGAAAAGTATCAGAAGCAAAGAAGCAACATTTCTTAGAGTGGAAGAGTTTTGTTTGATGAGTAAGGCTGTATGCAGAAGTAGGCTTAGAGCCCGGGGGAATTCCATGATTTACAGCCTGTCAGCATCTGCAGACAGACAGGAAGTAAATAGATTGTATATAAGTGCTTGCTTCAGTGTTGGCTGACTTTTCATTACTCAGACTGCACCAGTTAGAAGCCAATACAAGCACAGATTTGGTTCTTGCTTTGCTTTCTATTAATTTACTAGGCAGCAGTATGACTAAATTAAACATTATCAGAAAAATGCAAAAGCTAGTATGTGTGCTTATATCTTTTCTCTGTGCACTTCTAAGATCATTATGGTATTTAGCTTTCATTTTCATGGTATGTATTTGTTAATGCTCAATATTTTAGTGTCCAGGTCTTTATCTAGGTAAGTCAGCATAGTTCTGCATTTGGATTATGGACTTTTCTGCTGCAGAGAAAAATATAATTTCATTTTTACAAGTAGTTTGCTATGAGAAGTCCACCTGGTGTGATAACTTTTCCAAGCTGAAGTCATTCTCTGAAAAAGGAGCTCTGGTGTGGTATTTGCTGGGTCTCCAGGACGAAGGAGGAATTGAGAATTTCACTCTATGTTTTTAGAAGGTTAATTTATTATTTTATGTGCTTATATTAAAGAATGCTATACTAAACTATACCAATGGAATAGAGGAAGGATACTTAATAGAAGGTTTAACAAAGACACTAATTAAAACCTGTGACTGGCTTCAGAGTCTTGACACACTTGGACTGGGATTGGTCATTAAGTAAAACAATTCACCTGTTGGATAAACCATCTCCAACCACATTCCAAAGCAGCAAAACACAGCAGAAGCAAATTAGATAATATTGTTTTCATTTTTCTCTAAAGCTTCTCAGCTTCCCAAGAGAAGAAATCCTGGGCAAAGAGGATTTTTCAGAAAATATAACCATGACATGACACTTTGGATGTTTTTCTGGGTTTTGTTCAGTGTTGGCAGACAAAAAACCCCAAAACCAGAAGGGGATTATCAGTTAGAAAAATGGGATGGGCTTTTACATTTTTGACTTCTGTCCAAGCTCTGCTGCTTGCTGTGAGATACTGACTCAATCACTTGCCATAAAGCTTTCAGAAGGTCTTTCCAAAAGAACCTTGCTCTTCAAGTGCTCTGGTTTGAGTCTGTCCATTCATTTTGTTCTAGCTGGAGCTACAAGTGTGTTGCCCCTGTGAGCAGAGATCTGAAGGCTGGATGTCAAAAATCAATTAGCAGAATTGAAGAGTAGTGGCCATGTCTCAGTTTACTCATCTATAAATTCAGTGCAATAGCTGAAACCAGGAAAGCCCTTAATCCCTTTGCATTTGCATTTCTTCAGAAAATACTAACCTAAAATATAAGTTGTTAAGTAATTTGAAAAGATGCTGTTTGGTAATAAAAAAAAAAATAGAAATAAGTGCAAATGTACTGAACTTGATTCTGTCTTGCATGATATTGCAATTTTTGATGTCTAGTGTTGTTGATAAATTATTCACCAACGTATATAATATCAGACAGAGAAGCTGAAAAAGTCCCTGTATTTTCTGTAAATTTGATTAACTGAGAGGCTGCTTCTAAATTTTTTTTTCTATTAATTTGAAATGATGGCAGTATGGGTTGGTGTATTTTAAACATGTCTATTAGTGTGTGTATCATTCTGTTATTGTACACAAAGTAGAAATTCTTTCCACTGTTTTGTTTGAAAGTATATAATACTTCATATGGATTAGTAATTTCTTATGTGCACATTTCCAAAAGGTGTGGAGTGGAACCTCCTGGATTAATAAAATTGGAAAAAGAGATTGAACAAGAGGAAACACTTTCAGCTCCCCTTCCATCTCCTTCACCATCACCCACAAAGTCTCCTGGGAAAAAGAGCACAGGGAAACTGTTGGATGATGCTGTAAGTTGTGGGAGGAAGCTTCTTCCTACCTTATTGATTCTGACATGCACTCACTTGCAAAACACACACAAGCCTGAGTTTAACATCTCACTCTATTTTAAACATTTGTAGACTTAGAGTATTTGCTTTTTGACCACAATTATTTATGTCTGAAGCTTAGGGGAAAAAAAAAGTCACACTGTGTAGGAGCTCTGCAGCTTAGCTTAGCTTTGTGCTTAGGGCCACATTCCCTTCTTATTACTCTTTTATCCTTATTCACCAACTCCCACTTGGTGCTTTGTCTGAGGAAGGACTGAGTCAGGACAAGATTTGGCTCCTACTGACTTGTACTGAATGTTAACAAACACTTCTGAGATATTTCAGCCTAATTTTTATGCTGTTCTGCATGATTCTCACATAGTAAAAAACAAGCATTGTTTTCCTCATTGTTAGAATCCTGCTTTGAATTTCATTAAATTGTTGCAGCGTATTGTGTGTTCATGTTTCTGGTGCAGACCCACAGGGGTTCATTTGAAATAGCTGGAGCCAGATGAAAAGGACACATTTTGAGACCATGAAGAGGTTAAACTGGAAAAGTACAAATCTAGCCTGTAAAAAGAGGCAGTTACCATAGTAACTACTACAGTGCAAGGTAGATGTGCCACCTGGGAGTTACAAAGCACTTCTTGAAAAATCCATGTGCCACTTTCCTGTTACAAAGAGCAGATGGAATATAATGTTCCTTCATTTTATTGAAACACTCCTTTTTTGTTTTTATTTGATGACTATAATTACATTTAAAAATTTCTGGTTTGTATTTCTTCCTTAACTTTGCAAAAGCACTTGTGTTTCAGCAGAATTGAGAAAGAACAGTTCTGTGTGGAAGGAGGCTGGTGGTTGCATATCATGTAGAAATTGAACAGAGAGAATGTAGGTTTTCTCTAGCCACCTCCTTTAATTTAGAAAGCAGTATGGATAGAAACAGAATGGAATTCATCCAGCTAGAGCCCTGACCTGCACTGCCCCAGACACTCACACCATAAAATAGCAGCAGTTTCTCATATAGTCCAGACTTAAAGTAAAATAGAATATAATTCCTCCCTCTGCTTCCTTATTTGATTTCCAAATTCCACTCAATACTTCTGTGTCCTTTGGGACAGCAAGGCAATGGAACCCAGAACAGCAGGATCAGCACTGAAGATCTTATTATCCTCTGTTTTACACGAGAAAAGATCTGTGGCTTTCATTCTCCACAGGCAGAAGATGGGTCTGTTTTGGTCTTACACAGTTCAAAACAACCTTGAACTTGTTTAGGCCCAGTAACTCTGGGTTTTGATTCCTTCTATGAACTCTGCTGGACAAAGCATTAAGTTCCATTTCCAGCAGTCAGGGGGATAATGCCAGAGGATATTATGTCAGGAATCCCTCATGAATTCATGGCCAAAAAGCTCCCCAAGCACGATCCAGTCTTGGTACCACCTTCCAAGAAATACAGGAACACACCTTTTTCATCCTCAGCAAGCTGCACTTGGATTTAAGTCATCAGCCACTGATTTAATGTAAATTATTCCTATTGTACATTAACTACCTAAATAGTTTATTCACCAGAAATGGAGGCTAAGTCTCATCCATGTTGATAAAAATAATTTGAGTAACTGATCTTAAAATTCAAAACATGATTCATTCAAACTGAGGACAACTCATCTGATACTTGAGAAATATTTTTTGTGTGTACAATACATGTAGAGTTCCTCTGTTTAGTGTTATTTTAGTTATTTTTCTTCATAAAAATATTATACCCTGATTAAAAATAAACAAGTCCTAAGAATACTTATAAAAATTACTTATACTTCCCCTCCACAGGGTAATGAAGTTATTCAGGTAAAGGCATTGAACCATTTCAGAAATAATTGGAAAGCCTTTAAATCACTCAACAGGGCTGTTTTCAAAAATATAGAAACAATAATTGGTTGCCTTAAAAGTTCTTTTTGGCTTATTTAACATCCTATAACTTAATTCTTCAAGCAGATATGAAAAAGTTTGTACTTCAGAAGCCTTATATATTCATGATAAACAAAACACTCATTAGAGTGTTACAGTTTCGGCCAAGCATTTTTTATTTTTATGAAACAATTTAAGACCTTAATTTGTTTGCTATTCTGAAAATAGCCTTTCATGGGCCTCAGACCATTTTTGCAGGCCTTGGTTTACAAACTGGACATGAAAATGTCTTTGGAATATTGAAGTGGACAAACATCTACAAGTTCCTCTGGCATTTTGCATTGTTTGATGTTGACACACTAGGTATGTATTTTGTCCAAGAAAATTACAGTTATGGAAATGCTGCACTTGTTCTTGCTGTTCCTATGCACAAGTGCACTTGGAATGCCAAGGAGGAGTTTCACAGCCAGACCTGCTGTCTTGGTGTTGATGCCTTTGCTACTTTCCCATCTTTGAAGAGTACAAAGTGTTCTTTTACTGATGTCACTGTCTTTGGTAGCATGTGACAGAGCAAGGAGGCCAAAGTCAAACTGATGCAGCCAATAACATGCAGGAAGGAGGTTTTCATCTGGTTTTTTATCAGCCCTTATTTTTTGGGGTTATGTAGTTAGGTTTGGCAGTGATAGTGTTGTTGAGGTCCCTTTAAATTAACTGAGACTGAACCAGCCATGACAAGGAGATCATCAAATGGCACTTGAAACTACTGGGGAGTGTCTTGGCATTAATTTTTAATCATGTCACAGTATTTTCTGTGTGCTTTTTCCCTAAGGTGTTTGAGCACAATTTTAAAGAGGCAGAGCCTCTTACTGGTAAGGAAGATACCTCTGTTTTTTCTATATTTAGAAGGCAGGATGCATCTCATGACATCTTCATTTTGCCTGTTAGCTGTATTAGCACTGTGAGCTGATTCATCATGAAACACTGAGAACACACTTACAAAAGTTTGGTGCTAACCTCCATGTAACAAACTGCTTGACTTCAGATAAAGAGTGCAAATTTGATGCTGGACTGTGTAACATTTTTAACTCAGCTACTAAATCAGTGCTATTGGAAGCACCACAGGGTGCTTTTTGGGGTTACAGAAATAAGCAAAACCAAGAACAATATCATCAATTAAGACTTGTACTAAATGATATGACAGTCTTATGTTGCTATCCATGCTATTTTAAACAGTTCCTATGAATAACTTCTTGTTTTACAGGTTAAACACATTTCTGAAGATCCACCTTGTAAATGCCCTAATAAGTTCTGTGTGGAGCGTCTTTCACAGGGAAGATACAGAGTTGGAGAGAAGATCCTTTTTATTAGGGTAAAGATTTTATTTTTACTTTGTTTTTACTTTACTGCTGCCTTCCACTTTGAAAATTACATCACTGATTAACAGGAAAAAATATTTTCTGGTTAACCAGCACTGACTCATTTTTATGACACTGTTGGAGAATAAATAACCTGCAGTGTGTTAAGTGGCCCAAGGAATTATTAATGGGATAAATATTCCTTCTGACTTTGGGTCATTGAATTTGCTCTCTCTTTAATCAATTGCAACTGAAAGAAAAGTCTTCAGAAATAGACCTGGTGACTTCTCAGTTTGGCTTGAAAGAATATCCCCTGCATTAGAACAGCCTTTCTGCCACTCTGTTTTACCTGATACTATTTAGCAGGTCAGGAAACAGATCAAAGGCTTCATGATCATTGAATTGCCAAGGCATGACTAAGATATATTGCTGAAGCAGCCTGAGCAAACCATTAAAATCCATAGAATGTCATTTGATGAGCAGGTATTTCCAAAGCCAGAGCTGTATTTGTATGTAGATTATTAACTCCCACAGCACAAAGTTAATCAGTATCAATATTTGCTAGCATTATTATATGGCTGAATTTAGCACATCTATACTTTCAAAGATTAATTCTTCTGATCCACTTAATCCTCTCTATATATGGCTATGGTAATAACAATTGAAAATATGCTAATCTTTTTGTTCTGTAGTTGTATGTTAATCTGATTCATACTGTGCTTTTTCTCATTTTCTTCTCCACATGCACTATCCTTGAGTCATGACAAAATTATAGGGCTTGCTCTCAAATAACTGTTATCCCTATTGTGCTAAAGGCACATAACTGTGACCTGATCAAACTGAGCACTTGTAAACAGAAGAGGTCAGAGGGATCCCTTCTTATCTGCAGAAGTCAAGTTCCTGGTTGAACAAAATACCAGAGCTATTATTCAGTCACTAACTTGTGCTTAGCATAGCTCCCAGTGAAGTCAGTGAAGCCAGAGAAGGGTCTGGGTTTTTTGGGGAGTGTGAGGTTGGGAACGTGTGCAAGTATTGTGCTGAATAAGTACTGAGAACTCCTAATTAATTCAGTAATAGGTCATAAAGAAGAAGAAATTAGGGATTTGTTAAACCTCAGATCATGCTGGTATGAAGGATTAATAGCTTTTCTGGTTTGTAGCCAGGAAGAGATCTTTTTTTAAATTCTGCTGTATATTTAGGTAGCAGCTTTATTACTGGTTTCATACCACTTTAAAAAGGTAATGATTATTAACCAAAGACCTCAGTAATCTGGCACAGTTTAACATTTACATTTTCTTCCTTTTGGTTTTCATTTTAAAAACAGTATCAAAGTATTTTTAATATTTTTGTTTTGAGAAACTTGAGTTCTGCCAGGATGGTGAGTGTCAAATTCCCTTTTGCTGGCTTCTTTATTATGCAATCTAGTCCAAGCCAGATTTCATTCCAAGTTTGCAAACAAAAATCCCTTTTCATATCACACTTGCTGCCTTGCTGCATTCCAAGTTGAACTGTGCAAAAAAATAACAGTAATATAGATTAGGGATTAAACAGCAGTATTAAAGATCATTCCTACAAAACTTATGTCAGTGGAAACTTGCCATGCATTTCAGTGGGAACAAGTTCATTTTCCTAGGTTTTAAAAGTCAGTTGTCTTTTGGGTCTGGTTGGTTTGAGCTTCACTTTGGAACACTTCACTGGATCACAGTAAGTTTTTACTCTTCACTCTACATGTTCTTGGGTACATAACTAGATATTTTAGCCTTTCTTTGGAATCCTTTGCACAGTTGTGAAAAAGCACATTCGGGGTGTGGAGCTGATTTTAATTTTGTTGGTATTTTTGATGCCATGAGGTAGTTCCTCCTGGGCTGTGTGCTCTTTACACAGTGTGACACAGCCAAATTCTGTTTGTTTTCAACCCATTGGGTTCTAGTTGAATTGAGATCAACAGTTTCATTGTTTTAAGATGGTTTAGTATACCCACTACTGTATTAGCCTGTTGGCTTTATCCAGGAACCTCTATAGAATTTAAAACCTTTATCATTTCAGTAATGCCATGTGCTAGGAGTTAACTCCTATTAATTTATGGCTAAAATTATTTTTTTAGAAATTATTTAATAATATCTGTAATTTTTTTCCTAATTCTGCAAGTTCTGTTAGGAAAAAAATACCCCAAACCAGCATTCAAAGTGTGCCAAGTTCCTCTTTTTATTAATTTATATCTATATATGAAATAAGTGAACAAGGAATAGCAAAGCAAAATAAAACATGGCAGAGCATAGATTTAATGAAAAAGATCACAGAAACAAAGTACATGAGTCAATTTAAAGTAATTCAAAGGAAAGGAAATCCTTTGGAATATGTAGCAAAAAGTGGTCCCGTTAAAGTTAGAGTAATTTTTTTCTTTTAAGGTGAGAAAATATTTAAATTCCTAATGGAAGTTTTAAATCCATGAAATAAGGGAAATTTCAAAACTTCATAAAAACATTAAGATACTTAAATCTCCTGATAAAATTGCATGCCTCCAAAGCAGTTTTTTATGCAGACCAGTGGATAAGCATGTGATTGCTCTTAAATATCTGACTCTGTATCCTTAATAATTAATATCATGGAACATAATTTTGGTATAGCAATAATAATAATAAAAAAATGTTTATTTAATACTTTCTTCTTCTAAATCCCAGGGATGGAAAGGTGTTGTTTACCTGCTACAGCACTTGTGTAGAAATTTTATTTTTAGATTCACTAATATAATATATGTGTGAATGTGTTCATATACATATGCTTTATATACAAGCATATATGTTTATATATAATCATAGGCATTTATATATAACATATATATAAACATTTTTGTTGCTATTTAAATATATAAATGTATAAACATATATGTTTATGTATAAATATAAACATATAAACATATAAGTTTCTACTTAAATATATAAATATATAAACATATCATTTTAGATATGTTTATATATGTTTTATATATATGTTTTGATATAAAAATATGGTTATATATGTTTATATGTTTAATATATGTTTATAAATAAACCTCCATATGGTTTTTTATATATATATATATCATTCTGCAGACAGTCTAGTGGGCTCTATTGCCTCTTCCTGGTGAGAAAAATGTCCTTGTGTGTAAATATAGAAGTACATTTGACTCCAAACCATCCAGGTATCATATACCATGGAAGAACTGGAAAGAAGGAGAAATAGAAAGCAGACTGATTCTACAGATCTCAAGACTCAAATGCTTTGCTCTGCCTTTCCAGTTCAAATGCATCATTTGTACTCACAGCTTTTGTATGCTGTGTTTCTGTCTTTTGTTTTTCCTTCAGCATAATTTTCCAAGCTTTTTTTGTCTTCCTTATTCCAAAGATTTTCAGAGTTGTTCTGCTTTTCCCAGAACTGTTCACTTCCAATCTGTGAAAGAGTTTATGTGTTTAGCAGTGGAAATCCTTTCCTAAGCTTTATCCCTAAGAAATAACTTTCCAGGGTGTTTAAAATGTCAAAATCATGGGCACATCAGGAGTTTTCATGACCCTAACTCCAAAGGAGATTCAGTGGGATGCCTGGGATTTTTGAGTGAATTCTGAAAGCACCTCTTGGGCCTCAGGGCAGCAACAGTCATTGTTCTCTTTGGGCTTCTCATCTTCTTTGTGTTTGTAGCCAACTGCAGTAATTCCCAACTGGAGACTGCAGAAGTGGGGGAAGGCTTCTCTGCAGGGCAGCCCCAGTTTGTCCCCAGGTACAAGGTGGTTTTGGAGACCTTTCAGCTGGACACTTCTTTCCTTTGAACCAATTCCTCTCCATCAGCTTTACAACCACAGGAAAGATGACATTTCAGTGCTACTGAAGGTGGAATTCTTCTCAGCCTTCTCAGGTTGCATTTATTGTTTAAAACAACAACAACAAAAAAGTCCTTAAAGAGCCAGTAAAATTCAGTCCACAAGACTCAGAAGCTCTTGGACAAAGAGTGATCCTGGAGGTGTCAGTGGGGTGGCTGGACCTGTGGAACTGTCAGGAAGTCCATTTTGTTCTATTGTTCTACCTATTAATCTCAATAGATAATGTGCTCCACCATTATCTATTGAGATTAAGGCAGAACCCAGCTGAAGTTGCAGCTCGCTTCTTCTTTTAGTTACCCTTTCTCTCCTGCCTCTCCCTTTATTCTTTATTTTCCCCCCTCCCTTATTTAGGCCTGGATGTCTCCATGGAGCCAGAAGCCCATCACATCTCTCTCTCCACTCTGTACCTGATGGGGCTGGTTTTGCACTCAATAAAAAAGCAGCTACAGCTCCACTATCTGGTCCTTTGGAGAACTGACATTTTCAGTTAAACAGTTGATTCTCACTGAGGGTTGTCCAAACTCACAAAGCATGAGAAATTAAATACATATTTTTTTGCTCCTCTTGGTTTGATTTGCTACCTTTTTTCACTGACACACTGCATTTGTGCAGCCATTCATGTTAATTTTGTGTCTAGAACTTTGAAAGGGTTCATCAGAAACTTCTTTACAAAAAAACCCTTTGTAAGTCAAATTATTAGCTCCTAATTTAATGGAAAACTGTTGAAATTACTCCTTTTTACTTTCACCCAATGAAGTTCTTGTTAGACTTGGTGGAAACTTTTTTACAGAATATATCTTTGATGCAATATTCAGATTCAGTGGAACTGACAGGCTCTGCAGTTTAGCTCAGACTGGTTTGCCTCAGTCACCTCCTTCTGTAGACAATCAAATACCATCTCTTCTTTAATTCCAAGTGTCTCTCTGTATGAATTATTGCACAATGAGAACTCCATTTGGAGATAACAAACATTTTTAGCAAATCATATTGTGCTTTTTTAGGGTGTAGAGCATCTTTAAGAAGAGTAACATTCTAGTTCTAGAAATTACTAATACACCTGTGGTCATTTTCTGCCATAGTATTTATAATTTAGGCTTCCAGAACTGAAGTTATAACAGTATTACACTACCTGAAATTAGTAGAAAGAGAATCCTTCTCAGGGGGAGGCTAGGATAGAGTATTCTGAAGCTTTGTGTCTAAGAGTATCACCCTAAAATTGAGCTGATTTCCTTAGCAAGAGCTAAAGATGGCAAAGCAAGACATTCCCCAGGTGTCATGGGGAGTTTCCTTTTCTGGCAAGAACAAATTGGGTTCAAGTTGTTAGAAATACACACAAGTCAAGGGATAAAACTCCTTTCCTAATGTGGAATTTAGAGTTAAACTGAATATGCAGTTGCCATTATTTATCCCCTTCTGAAAACAATCTAGTTCATCATGTCTTCTAGCAATGAACTATTTCATTGAGGGTGAGCTGTACACAAAAGCAAACCTTCCCCTATATTTGATTTTTAAAATGGTGAATGCTCAAATTTCTAAAACTTTATTAATAATTTTTTTACAGTTTGTTTTCCAAATCTCATTGAGATCTAACAGATCTGCTCAGACACTTAAAGATGGTTTTGCATGCTTTAATGGGCATTTAGGAGCATTCCTTTTACTCTTTTTGTTGGCACTGATTTTTGAAACTCAGAACAAAACAAGAGTATGTTGCTATAAGGAAGTTTTAAACACAGAAAGCATTTTCTTTGCCAAAGATGAGTAAACTTGGAAGATCCCAGAGTCAACTGTTATTTTAAGTGTATTTACCAAAAACCAGCAACTACTAAAATGCAGACCAGCTATAGATTGCTTGTCAAGTGTTTAATCAGCATCACTAATTGCTTAATGGTGTCTTGTCATGAGCACACCATTTGCCTTCAACTCATCAAAACTGGATTTACCTAAAGGTTTAAAATACAACTCAAGCTCCCCCCAGTTCTACCCCCACAAAATTCCACAGACCAGGTCACTGAAATTGCCTTATTTTATTAAGAGAGTATTTCAGTCATGGCAGCAGATACTGAAGTGCTTTAGTTGTGATAAACACTCTATTTAGATGAACATATGCTGTGGAATTTATTAGATATTTTGCTAGATACTTTAGGTTTTGCAGTCCTAAGAATACACTTCTCTAACCAACCAGCTGCAACTCCATCTGAAGCCTTTAATATTCAGAAGAGAGCCAGAACTGGTACCCAAAACATGCCATTTGTGATGCTTACTAGGTTGTGATCACTTTGTAAATAATACTGAGGTGAAGTTAAGTAATTTTTATATTTGCATGAAGGTTTTATCATCCATAGAATCAGAGGGTTTGGTTTGGAAGGGATCCTTAGAGCTCATCCAGTCCAGCCCCCAGGGTTATCTTCAACTAGACCAGATTGCTCACCCATCCAACCTGGCCTTGGATGTTTCCAGGGATGGGACATGATTGTATTTGTGTTGCCCTCAGAAGAAGGAAGGAGTGATGGATCTGACTCCATGTGCTCAGAAGGCTAATTTATTATTTTATGCTACTATATTATATTAAAGAATGCTATACTAAGCTATATACTAAAGAATACAGAAAGGACACTTACAGAAGGCTCAAAAGATAATAATGAAAACTCCTGACTCTCTCCAGAGCCCTGACACAGCTTGGCCCTGATTGACCAAAGAATGAAAACAACTCACAGCAGAATGCAATGAAACAATCTCCAAACACATTCCACATGAGCACAACACAGGAGAAGCAAATGAGATAATTATTGTTTTCCTTTTCTCTGAGGCTTCTCAGCTTCCCAGGAGAACAATCCTGGGAGAAGGGATTTTCCAGAGAATATAAATGTGACAGGACATCCACAATCTCTCTGGGAAACCTGTGCCATGGCCTCACCACCCCTTTTGTAAAACACTTTTTCCTAATATCTAATTAAATCAACTCTCCCATCAGTTTAAAACCATTACCTCTAGCCATGTCTTGTCACAGAAGGAAGTTTTATGTCACAGCAGAAGAAAAAATGCTGCTTCCTCTGCTGTGGTTACTGCCTTTGACAGTCTTGCTTTTCTCAACCTTTAACATAATACCAAGTTAGATTAACATGAACTTCAATGTATTTAAGAGTAATTATTTATTCATATGGAGAGATGTTTATAACAATCTGGCAAATGCATGACCATGATTATTTTCTGTCTCATTTGGAGTAAGTTTTAATAATCTCAAAGACTTTTTTTAATACTCTCAAAGACTCTCTTTAATAATCTCAAAGATTTTTTTAAATATGAGGGAAATGGGTTCCTGCCTCTGTGTTCAAGTTTTTCATGTTTTAGACTACCTGTAAAGGAACTGGTTTCTACCTCATCTGTATTCTGTCCCTGCAACTCCCCATCTTAAATCCTTCCTTTTCCTGAATTTTGAATTTTTGTATTTCCTTTTGAATGAAGATGTCAAGGAATATTTGATCTCTACACCCTGCATTTGGATCTGGAGCCCAGACACAATTTTGAATCTTTCCATGAGAATAACAATGGATCTGGGCTGGTGCAGGTGGCTCTGGTGTGGCAGGGAGATTCAAAGACAGGTGGAGCCAAGGCCTTTGGGCTTGGCAGCCAACTGATGGCATCCTGGCCCTGTTCTGCTCGTGTGATTTTACATGGAACATCTCAACAGCTCACTTAAAGGTGGCCCAGCTAAGTCCCAAAATGAGTTTTTATTAGAATTTATTTTTTTTAACTGACACAGATATTTCACCTTCTGATACCATTTTGCTTCTGATAACATTTAGCATGTTGCTTTCCCTAGAAGGTATTTGAATTCAACTAAACTGGTGTTGCTTTAGGTTCCAAAATACCTCCTGGTTTCCATCAAGGGAACACTAAAAAAATTGTTGAAGCAGTTATTCTTTGAAATTATTCTTTTTATAGTTCAGATTTTGCTTCCCATATCAGACCTGAGAAACATGTTGCCATTAGCTAGCCTATTATGAACCCAGTTAAACTGATATAGCTCACTTATTTTAAGACATTGTACTTGAAGATAATACTTAAATATTGTTTTGAACAATGAATTGAATTCTTTAAATGATATGGCTTAAAAATTCCTAACCTAAAACGTTTCCCAGTCAAAATGTATGTATTTTAAATGTATTTTAATATTTTTAATTTTTCTTTTTAAAATGTATTTCTCCTGTGTCTAAGGTGTAGAACCACAGTAGTATTCAGAATTTGTGTAGAAATTTCAAACCCAACTCACATAAATCAAATAAAATGGTAGGCTGCAAAAAACTCAATTTTTCAGAAATTTCAGTGGTGCTCATGCAAATTTCTTTTACTTACCTTCCTCATGATTTACTGACAGGCAAGAGGGAGAAGGAAAATTTAGCATTTCATAAGGGTTCAAAGAACCCTGTTTCTGTTTCATTCTCTCCTCTCCATCCCACTTTCTCAAAGTATTGGCAAGCCAAAGAATGATATCATGGCAATTCCATGCTGAAAGTGTACATTGTTCTCATATCCCTCCTTCTCTTTAGTCTTTGCTAGAGTGGTAGGATTTTTTTTCCTGTTTTGTTTCTAAATTTAATATAGTGTTTGCACAAGACACTATAGAAAGTCCTACTTAACAATTCTTAGCAATAAACCCAGATTTTGAAGGAGGCCATGAAAACCTGGTCTGCATGTATTGATAATTGTGTGTAATTTTGTCACAGATTCAGCTATAATGTAGCTAATTTATTCAGGGTTACAGTCTTACTGGCCTACTTTTAAAACACATTTCCAACTTAGAAAAAGTAATAGCAAAGGGGATGTGCTTTTGTTCAGGGGTTTTTTTTTATCAGCTATTATTATTTTAGTATTCAGTCTTGACCTCCCCCCGAGTCCCTTGCAAACAGCACCAAAAAAATTCAATCTCTGAGAAGTAAAGCTGGTTCTCAGTGCTTCAGGAAACCCCATCAGTACAAAAAAGTGTTGAGGGCAAGTAAGCAAACAGTGCTTTTGGAGTATCTCAGTATAAATGGAATAGCAGGGCAAAGGCTTTTTGTTAAATGTGCAGGGCATCCCCATACCTTCCTTCAGAAAAGCAATATGTCTGTGACACACTGACCAGGCTGTGATGGTGCTTCTCTATCTCTGTCTGTTCTCTCCTGTTCTTTCCATTTAGTCCACAAACTGGCCTGAGGTTTGAGCCAGAGGGGATGCCTTACAGCTCAAAGCTTTGTGCTGTATGCCATGGTGTCTGTGGCATGAAATCTGCTGTAGGAAATATGGAGATCAGGTGTTTGATTCAGGTCTGGCAGTGTGTGTATATGTATATCTAAAAGGGTCATCAATGAGGATTTTTTGAAGCCAAGACTCTGGCTGTATTTGACTTCAAGCCATCAAGTAATTTTTTGCAGATTCTAGTGAATGTGAATGTATTGACATTTAATAGTTCAGGAATTTTTATGCAATATTCCCTTTTTGTTAATACTGAAGCAAACAGTCCAGTTCAAAAAGTAAGAGTATCCTGATGATGAGAGATTATATTGATGTGAAAATAGACAAAATTACATTTTACACTATGATCTTCACATTCAGGTTTCTTTAACTGTTCAAAATTCATAATAACTGCTTAGGACAGGAAGGTTACATGGAGAGAATTTCTCAGCCCTGGTGCTTAGCATTAGTAAAGCTTGTCTAAGGGAAAGATCCCTGTAGTTTTATCTCCATTTAGAGCTACTGCTTAGGGCTATCCATGATGCAATTAGAACTAAAAGTTATCAATTAATTAACCAACAATTAGTTTTTACTTTCAAGATGAACATAATAACAAAAACTGTTTAAAAAGCAAAGTCATTTTAGAAAAAAAGCTAATACTAACTTAATAGATTCTCCAGTCTGAAGAAGCTTTGTTTTACAACACACATTCATTTGCTTTATGCATGATACAGAAGTGGAAAAATGTTATGAAGGTCTATTATGAGCTACCAACTTAACACATCTGTTTCAATTTAGGAACTCTTGTCTGCTTTGTACCCCATCTTACCTGTGCACAGGGTGCTTCATGTCTTTTATGTGAGTGTGTTTGGGTGTGAACACAGTTATACATGTGCCACACTACTGTCTCTGAAACCATAGTCCTTTGAATAAAAATTAAAGAATTTAGGTGATGTCACCTCAAAATACATCAAGGAGGGTTATTATGTTAGCTGGGTGATTTTTAGACATCCAGGTGAGTTACAGGTGAGAACTGTACCCTTTAAGTATGGCAAGGAAGGAAATGTTGATTTAACCTTTTCTGGTTTGGCCCTGAGTTTAAAATATTTACGTCTGCATGCTAATTTTTAATCTAGTCAAAGTGTTTTGCAGAACAAATTCACTCTAATGAAAAGTATCTACTAAACTTCATATAGGGAGAGACACTGTGAAGGCAGAGATCAGTGCACAAAGATTGTGTGGAAATCACTTTCCTCAGTGCCAGCTGGGAAACTGGCTCCTCAATAAAAATGGAAAAAAGCTTTAAAGCTTGAACAGACCTGTAGAAGTCAACTGAAATTTTCAGAAACTGCAGCAGTGGTTCCTAGTCAGGTCTGTGTTTAGAATATGAAGTAGATATGATATGATTTTGGACACACAGGGCTTTTTAAATGTTCAGATGGAGCATACAGCCTCTTCTGTGATAACCTGAAAATAGGAGGAGAGGTAAGGGTAAAATAAAATCTTGCCTTCTCATGGGTTAAGGTATGGCCAGGGCACACCATCCAGGTGTGGAGCAGAGGAAGGCACTGTCTGCTGCACAGTTCAGAAGCAGCAGCAATGAACCACAGACAATATTTGAGAAGGCATTTCACTCAGGAATGTTTCTATTGCTTTTTCAGGCTTTACCAAAGCATCACCTGATCACCCTATCAAAGGAAAATCTGTTATAAAGAAGAGACAGACTTTATCCTTTTTTAAGGATAAAGTATTGCAGTTCGCAAGGATACTTGCATGCTTGATGCATACATACTGGATTTGTCTAAACATAGCTCTTCTTTTTGTTACATTTTTTAAAATGAGTTTTACATAATTCTTGCTATTGCAATCATGATTTAAAAGCATACATGCAATGGAAGTACTGCTTCTGTTCCTCTTATGTGTGCTCACTCTGCCTTCCTGCCCTGAAATGCAGGGCTAAATGTTATAGAATTTATTCATGCTTCTGAGTAAGTGAAAAGTGGTTTGTGTTCTTTAAGATGAGAGTCAACACAGAGCCTTGCTATCCACAAAGGAGCACTGAGGAAAACACCTCTGCCAGGAATCAGTTCTAAATCAGAAACAAGTTTGCATATTAAAAGGGAAAGGATAGACACTCTGGGCTACTCTGTTAGAGTAATCAGTGTCTTTTTGGCAACCAGCACCTTTTCCCTTTCCAAGATCTTTGCCAGAACCTAGAACGATGTTTCTTCTGGTATTTGCAGAAAGATATAAAACTGATGAGTGCAAAGAGATCCAGCATGCTAGAATATATACAACAGGGAATTTCCATGTGACTGAACTGAAGTGCTGTCAGGTTACAGCTAGCAGCTATCAAAACTAAACTGAATTACTAATACTAACTTTAAATAATTCATTCCAGTGTCAAGAGAGTTACCAGAGTCCTAAAATTATTAAATAGCCCACAGAAAAATAGCACAATATGAAAAATCTGTGCATTCTTTAAGTCTGATTGCTTCTCCTTCTAACCCCATCAATTTTTTATCTTTAAAATGTCATGCCAAGGAAGTGTGGTTTTTTGGGAACATTTACTGCACTTGAAATGGATTTCAGGGCTTGGCACCTGGTCAGCCACTCACAAGTGTCATGAAAGTACAGTAAACTCCTGGAAAGCATTCCAAAGATAAACTTGGAATTCCACAGAACAGAAGTGATAGTATTACCATGATTTTTCCTGGATCTGTCTCATGGAAAAGTGAGGATTATGAACAAAGTTAGTATCAGATGGGCTGTCAAAGTAGGGCTGTGGAGAACAAGAACATCAGCATTTTGTCTTTTACTGCCCAAATTTACCAAACTGGTGAGTTCTGGCAGTTTCCTGTCCATGTAAAATATCTTGTCTTGGGTCAAGGCAGTTAAAAATTCAACATTAACACACCAAATTAGATGAGACTGATTTCAGCTGAAATTTATTTTGTGCTAAACTGTTTAGAATAAAGGCCTGAATAAATTAAAGTTCTGAAGCGATTTATATGTGTACAGTTTAGGACATTCGTAATATTTTTTAATGTGGCTGAGAAATAAAATACTTCTCATTTGTATGTTTAGTTATGTTCAGTATTAAGGGAGTAATAGTGTAGTGTAGATCTGGAAGGAGATTCAAAAAATGGGTGTAATGACTGTGGCAAAGCAGTGATGTGTATGAAATGAAATGAAATAGTTGACTTCAACACCTGAAACTCACACAAATGTGTGAAAGCTGAAATCCAATCCTTGATTTCTCTATGGCAATACAATACAGAGCAAACCCATTGTAAGTTGAAATATCTTAGAAATTTGCTTCAGGATGATGGCAAGTGCAAATCTGGGCCCAGAAAGAAAAGAAAGAGGAGTAGCAAGAAAAGTTGGTCTCAGTGAAATAGCATGCAGCCATGCTGTCACATGTTAACTTCTGCTCGTGCTCTCCTCATAAATGCAACTGATTCACCTCTGACTTGCATTTGGATGGCTATTTTTAGAAGCTGGGAGAGTGACCAGTTGTGGATTTCCTGCTTTCACATGGCAGCAAGAGTAAATTTTGTCCACTTGGTATGCTAGTTTCCATTTTCCAGCCATTTGTACTCTTCTCCAGTTGATGTGCCTGGTGTGTAATTCCCAGTATTTTACTTATACTCTGGTCAAATTTGGCCCAAAGATTTCCATGCCAGTCAAGTCATTTGAGATCTGGTAGATTTGAAATATGTAAAATGCTACAGATGGCATTGGATTAGATTTGACTCCCTAGCCAAATATATATGTGTGTTTGGATCTATAGTCAAAACCAATGACTGCACTCTTGGATAAATAGTTTGCAATCTGCAATACCTTAATTTTATTTAAAGTTTTTCATTCCATTCAGATGATTTGCACTTTTTAAAACCACATTAGTATAGCTTTGGTTCATTACTGACAATGCTGGTTTCATGGATTTGCAGTGACATCATTTCATTCCAGCTCTGTAACATCATGCCCCACAGACTCACACTGACATCATTTTGAAAACTTTGAGAGAATGCTTTGTACTATTTAAAGAAAATTAAGCCTAAGGATAAACATTATTGAAATTATGCCACCCTTGTTCTCCCCTCATAACCCAGTGTAAATTAGAAGGCATTTTAATGAAACCCATGGAGTTAAATAAATTTATTGCAGGCCTGTTCATTTAAAATAACCTCTAGTCTAAATTCAAGCAAGATCTAATAAAACAATCTGCCTCTAGATACTTTCCAAATGTAATTTTCTTGCTTATGCATGTAGTTCTGTTGATTTAAAAACCAGGAGATGGAGGTAGGAGACAATTTCCAGATTTCTCTGTAACTGTTTTCATCATTTTGGTGTTGCCCTTAACTGTTCCTATATAAGACTGGAAAACATACCTTGAGACTTTTCTGTTCTTTGCCTGTTAGATTTTATCTAAAAGCACATGGACCAGAGTTTCCAGCATAACGAGGAATCATAAAACAGAAGGAATCTGAGGCACTCTCTAGGCTGCCAACCCGAATCATGGCTTATCTGGGCTTTGCACAGGTTTTCTGAAGTACCTTACAGAGTCCTGACAATTCTCATGAATAAAATTGGTGTTGGTTGAAGGAATATTATCTGAATATTGCCAGCTCGCTGGTATTTTTCTGTGAAATAATTCTCCCATGAAAGCTGCTCCTCCTCCAGTGGCAGGTCAATGGGAGCAGTGATACTGCAGGGCAGAGCTGGCAGGGCACTCACTCCTTGGGACCTTGGGTTTCTCAGCTATTTCCTTCAATTTGCATGGAACTGTAAAGATTGCTTTCATTTATAATGTACCCTGTATGGAAAGGCAAATTGAGCTGGAAATTGAGCTGGAAATTGGCCACAGTGAGAACACAGTTTTGTTAAAAGATATAAGGGTTTTTTTTGTAGGTCGTGTTTTTTTGTTTGTTTGTTTTTTGAGGTTTTTTTTGTGAATTGACATTATAGTGAGGCCAAAGGACAATGTTAGCAGAGACTTGCTGGTGCTCAGGGCTATGATGAGGAGTTAATGGGAAAAATTATAATTAGTGAAAAATGAATAATGAAAAATAATATTTGAGTGATGCATTTTTCAAAGGTAACTGCTCTACAAGTTAAAAAAAAATTGTTTATTACTGTCTGTTCATGAGACATACAACAAATAATGGAGCAAATACAGATTATACACATTATTACCTTTAATCTTAAATGTTGGTCAGCTCATGTTTTTAACCTTACCATGGTCCACCTGCAGGCTTATGAAAGTACAGGGTAACAAATCTAGGAGAGCTTTTTTCAAAAGAAGAAAAGGACTTCAAGTAGAATGAAGCTAGAAAAAGGACATCAAGTAGAATTGTATAAAGATGAGGTGATGGGAGGGAGTATTTTTCATTTCTGAAGTCTTCTGCCCATTTTTTGATCTTCTGTCCATGTACTCTTCCTACTTTAAAAGTATACATGATATAGTGCAGGATAAAGAGTGGCATTGGTCCTGCATCCAGAGTTCCTCACTGCTTGTTATAAATGGGAAGGGTGGTAGGTGCAGCTCACCAAGGCAAGGAGGTGGAGTCTGGAGTGATGGAAAGCTGGGAACTCAGAGCAGAGTCTTGGTGGGAAGAGATGGGACTGCAGCTACATCTGCACCTACACAATGAGGAGGAGCAACTGGAGGCCAAGCCTTCACACCATGGTCCAGAACTTTTTGGAAGACAGACCAGAAAATCTCTTTCAGTATATTGGAAATTAATTTACATTTCTGTAGAACTAGACTGTAACTTAGGTTTTTGGGCAAATTAAGCAAATTACTTTTAGGGATGTGAGTTAGCAGCTACTGCTACTCTGCAGCAAATGTTCATATGCAGAGTTTCACCTTAATGTAAATGTTCAGCAATAGCTCCTGCTGGACTGATACTAAAATTGTACCGCAGCTCTTTGAGGAATATTCTGGCCTCAGAATACAAGACAGCTAGGAGATTGGAGCAAGAACAGCTCCCTGTTTTCTCCTTGCCCTTCTGGAGTACTGGATTGCCGTGGGGCATTTGTAAGCATAAGGTTTGCACTCCTCTCTGTTTCAGTGCTCGTTCCTTTGTGCTTCTGTTCCTTAGGAGGTTATCATTTTCTCTCACCTGGAATCCAGACTTCCATGAAGCCTGTGGGTTAGGTTATGGAAAGTACAAGAAATAAATATCCTGTAGAGGAAAGATGGGGGAAAAGTAGGTGGATTAAATTACTGAAGTATACCCCATGCTTGAAAACAATAGATGTGTCTCAATTTATTTATTAATTGGTGATGCTATTAGAAAGGATTCTTGTAAGCAATTTCCTCAATATAGCCACATTTTAATGAGTCTTTTTGGAGAGGATTGTATAAATGATAGTTTCCTTCTAAAGGACCATAAGTATATTTATGATGATTAGACAATAGAATATAATTTTGAATTACTCAGAAATAAAGGCTGGATGAATTTATTTGCATCTCTATTCTAGGATTGCTAAGCAACCAAGGACAAATGGCTTTATGTCTGGCTAGTATATTGTATTGCTTTAAAAAGCTTTTTAAAAGAACATTAATTCTTTGGCACAGGGATAAACTGATTGTAAACATATTGTAGCTTCTCTTGGACAACTTCTGGATTATAGTATATGATCTCCACAGGCCAGTGTAGTCATATGAATGAAACTTCCCCAGTTTTACATGTCTCACTTCAATTAAACTTCATAACTGCCATCATTGCCATGAATAATGTTAGTGGTGTTCTTTTGTGCTTGTTTCTTTATTTTTATATGTTTCTTTTAATAAGCTGCAGTCACAGTAAGGCAGGGGCTAGTGCACTTTGAAATTGTGCACTATAGGTCTTTCATCTTCAGGAGCATACAGACAGCTCAATAATCTTGAGCACAGACCAATTTCATCTGCAAGCATTCAGTGAGGAGTTATGTTATGCATCTGTTAAATCTTAAAAACCTAATTTCAGCTATAGCTACCCTCTGACTGGTTTTATCTCAGTTATCAGAAACTGTACTTTTTAATGTTGCTATTTTATCCACACATATTCACAGTTCCTACCTTTGATAGCCTGTACACAGAGGAACTGGAACAAGTCAGTCTTGTTATGCCAAGCCTAGAGACTTGAAGTACAGAATTACAACATATTTACTTCCTGAAGGACATGTGAGAGCTTCTAATTAAACCTCCATCTCATAAATTTGAGAAAGTGAAATAGTATTATAGTCATTACATAATTTTTTCTCTTATGGGTTGTATCAGACACCTCAGCACTTTGCCATTCCTGAAAGAGATACCATGAAGAAGTAAAAAGCCTGAGTAGCAAAGGCATTATTGAACTTTTCATGCAAAAATATGTAGGCAGTTTCTGCATCTGAAAGTGTAAAGACAGTTCTTAGAATGTCCAGAAAAATTCAAATCTTTCTGGTTTTCTTTTGTTGGGACCCTCACTTTAAAACTATTGAATTTCCTTTTGCTTACTTGAGAGTGCCAAACCAAATGAGGCAGCTGCTAATCCTGAATAAATTCAAAGAAGGCAGAAAACTATCTAAAACTATCTGAAAGTATTTGTGACACTGACTTGTAGTGCAGAAGACCTCTACAGTGCCCATATATTTTTTAGTTCTTCCCAAAGATAAACCTGCAAGCATAAAATACACAGCATTCAGTTCCTTGTTAAGGTATCCAAAAATGTTTCATTTTTATTAGTTTTTATTGCATGAGGAAATGAAAAAGTGCTACCTATCCTTTTGGAGATCTTCATTTCTCTGGAGTGTACTTTTTTATTCTTATTTCTCATGCTTTTCATTGATTGTGATGTTTGCCTGCCTCCTTGTGATTTTCCTTATTACTGCAGTCCTGACTTCATGTGTTCAGTGATTTTGGCTTTGTGGGGGTTTTTTGATTTTTTTTTGATTTTTTATTGGTTGCTTGGTTTTAGTTTGGAGTTATGTTTTTTAATAGGCTATACTAAGCTACTGAATTGAATTGTGATGACTCTAGACATGCTATTTGTTTGTTTGTTTGTTTGTTTTAGACTTCACATATTAAACTGAAATGCTGTGGTCAATTTGAGGATGTTACCATACCTATCTCAACTAAACTTAATTTTGAATGTTGGGTAAATCAAAGTACCTTAAACATAATTTTAAAGTTTATGGCTCATGGTTTTAACCACTTAAGGTCTGGCAGTGTCTTTATTTAAAGTTGGTGATCTGGGGAAAGTGACCAACAATCACTTTTGTGACAAACATTACAAAGATCACAGCTACAGAGAAGGTATTTTTGGGTTTGCTGTACTGGTATCCCAGAGGATGGGGATGCATGATGAAAGAAACAAGTAACCATTTTAACTCCAGCTTCTGCATTAATTGAAAAGTAGCTGTTTGAAGCAATTTGGAAGGTTAAAAATACATAAAACACATAGATTGCTGCAGTTGGATGGATGTGGTAACTGAAATCAGTCTGTGCTGGACCTAAAACATCTGTCACTTACCACATGCACATCACTTCCAGAGGCAGGGAGAAGAATTCTGTAGGTGAAGATGTGCAGGTTTTTGTTTAGTTGCAGGAGGTACTTTCTTTTATTTGGCTGTTTTGAGGCAGAAAATTAGAAGAGACAGAATGAGTCTTGCTAAAACAGCTCGAGAACAGATGGCACTTTAGGATTCAGAAGAACATTTTCATGTCCTTCTGCAATCCTGTAGCACAAGCATGTTCACATGCAGCCCACACACATTTGTGTGATGGAACCCCAGATCAGCTGAATTCAGAGGCAAAATCTAAACAGATGATCACTCTGCAGGAATGCACTCTGTAAGTGACTCAACATCCTTTTAGGAGAATCTTGATAATCTGGGCAAAATTAATTCCTTTTTGTATTCAGTGGGGGTTCTGTTTTAAATTTATGCACAGTTTATAGACAGAACTCATATTTTTATTTCTTATTCAATTCTGCCTCTAACTTATTCTGAAGAGTACCTCACTGCTCTAATACCTTATTTTAGAGGTATTTCTTGAGGGGTAAAAACTTAGTTGACTTTAGAAAGTGAGAGAGAATTGTCTTTAGCTATTTGGGTTTCTTTAACAGAAATTTTCAATGTTAATAAAAACAATAATCATTGCAATTAAGAAAATTAGTTGTTTGTTTGGGTTTTTATTCAAAGGTAAGAGTAAAGTAGTTTTCTTCTTTTTAAGAAATCTCTCATAAATTCATTTTAGCAGCCTCATGCTAATGTTTTTTTAATTTTTTTTCTTAAATCCAGTCTTCCCCTACCCCTATTATTTGATTTTAGTACATGTGGTTTTCCATAACTCCATCCAGACATACCATTTGCAAGTTGACACTTTCACTTACTCTCATAAACTCTGTCTGATTTCTTTTTATGTATTTCATCTGTTTGCCATATCATCTCTTCTGCTGAGTGTTGCATAAAATATTTCTTGTGACTCAGTGTTGCAGCTAAAAGCACCTAGATTTCTGCTCAATATCAAACATTTCAGCTGATAGGGACAAGGTCCTCCTTGTGGCTGGCCCAGACATTTGTGTCTAGAGAATAAGGAACAAAAAAGTGTCACCTTAATTGCCCTCACAGCTCAATGCACCAGATGTCACCCAAATGCTTGGAAATGCACTTGCAAATACCATTCTGAACATGAATCCCATAGAAATAATTTTCCTTGCCATTATTAATCTTTGTCCAAGGCATAAATGCCTTCACTTGTCAGAAATACACTTGTTCTTACTGAACAGGAATTGTGTTTACTTCTGCATCTGTGTTATTTCTTGCACACCTATGCTGGATGCTGCTTTCAAACAGTAAAGCAAGAGCTAGTGTTAGACATGAAGCATATGCCATTTCCAAATTCTATAAAATAGTTTCAGACAGAAGCCAAATGTAAGGTTTGAGGGAAAATTAATTCAAGAATAGGAATTTCAAATGTCCAAACTGTCATGTTATTTTTATCAGTACAAAAATGTATCTCAGTTTCAGTTAGTTAGGCAGGAATACTTGGAATAATTATTTCAATGAGGCTGCTGTTGTCTGGAAACAGAAATAAGCAGCTTTATTAAGTGCAATGTCTTTGCTACAGTCAGTCCCAGTGTCTTCCCTTTGTAGAAATGTTTAATGCAACTGTTCATTCAATAGCTGTCTGTGCCATACAGCATTTACCTGGCTGTGGTTTCAACCTCTAAAACAATTCCTGGCTGCTTCAGGTATACAAATAGCAGAACTCCTGTGCATTAGGGGTTTTGCCATTATACCAGGCATACTCACTTCATCTCTTGCCTTGCACAAATGGACAAAGGATGTTGCATTTTTGCAATGTGAAAAGGGAAAAATTTCCATTTCCTCACTTGCCTTGAGGAAAGATGTTGTTTCATGACTTCTGAGAATCTGTGGAAGTATCTAAGTATTCTGTGTGTCTGATGATACACAGAGTGACTGCAGAATACTGATCCTCAGTCAGGCTTCTACACTAATCAAAGGATTGTTCTTCAATGTCTCAGGCTTCCTAAAATCTTTCCATTCACTCCACTGTGCTAGTGCATCTTTCATGGTTCCTATCCCATTCCTGTAAATTTCTCAGTTTCCCAGGCCCAGCTTTCCATATGGGTCTTTGCAAATATCTCAGGTCCTGAGGTCAGGTTTCATGTGGAATTTTCTTTATCACTGAAACTATGGAACAATCTCTACTATCTCTTCAGCAGGCTGTGTATCAGCTAAAAATCACAGCTGTGCTGGATCCCATACTTTATGAGCCAGTGTTGACAGTCCCACTTCCAGTTTGTCCTTTCAGTCTTTTAGGATGTAATTACTGTGAGTTGCCCTGAGAGTTCCCTCTCTATCCTTTATTATCCCATGTGCTGCATCAGTTCAGGATTTCAGTGGGCTGCTCGATTCTTGCTTACTCTTAGATGCCTGTTGAAAAGAAATTTTCTTTCCCTTGTCTCTTGGTTTGAGACAATTCAATTGAGAACATTCTAGAATGAGTTGTCTCCCTTTAAGAGTTCATACAATCCCTTTCCACTAATAAGGAAAAAATATGAGTAGATCAAAGTGAAAAAAAAACTACAAAAATTTATTAACAAACAGAATGCCAACAGGCAGGAGAGAAAAAAAAAAAAGTAGTAAATAACTGCTAGTTACTAAACTGCAAGACCTCACAACCCTGTGAGAACAAAGAGAGGCCCGAAATGCCACTCCCAAAATGGACGAAGGACATGGCAGGAGATGGCATCACACCCTTCACTTCTAAAATGGTGTAAGTCTCTGTCCAGAGTTTCCCTCATCTGCCTCACAATTGTCATGAGAGAGACAGAGACTGGGGACCACTGAAGGAAAAGGATCCTTGTCTGAAATTCGGGCCCTGCTGGAGAAAGTCGCTTCCCAAGGCCTGGAAAAGTCGCTTCCCAAGCCCCTGGCATTGCTAAGCTATTGTTCACAGGTGTGTTTGTGTATGCTACACTGAGCCTGGTGAAAGGAGAAAAGGGGCACTTTGCCCTTTTACAACAATAGCCTTGGAATTTTCTCCACCTCTCAGCTTGGCTGGACTTCTCCTGAGGTTTGGGTGGTCCCCACAGAAGACCTCTCACCTGTTCTACAACCACTGTGACAGACAGACTGAGATGGAAGAAACCTCTCCATCAAGGACCAAGACATGAAATCCCAATGTAAAAAGGCCCCCCCCCCCCTCTTTCCAAGGACTGGGACTGAAATCCCCAACCCAGGGGAAGGTGTGCAGGAGGAGGCAAGCTGACCAAAGCAAGATGGATGTTGCAGGTGTGAGCAGTGGACCAAGAAGACAATGGCTCTCACCCACTGCTGAGAGCATGGACTGTGTGTACCCTTCTTGTAATACCATTTTTCCCCAGGAAATACAATAGACTACTTTTGATTCGATTTCAAGATTCATCCCCTTCCCCCATCAAAAAAGAGTATAATTAGAGTTTGAATGAACTGGAACCTCTGAGATCTCCCCAGACATGACCTGGTGAACTCCATCAGCTGCACACTGAAGGACTTTGCCATTCTACGTTTCTATATACTCTTTTCTTCTTCCTCCCTCTTTTCCTTGTTCTTCCCTTTTCCCCCAATTGCTCCCCAGCACATTTTGCAGTGGTCAGTTCAAGAAAGGTGCATTTGTTTATGATTATCACTGCAAACCCCCCTGTGCCGTGTCGGTTCTTTTTGCATTCTGAGATCAACCCACGAACCATCACAAAACCCGTTCGTAAGGATGGATCGTGACAAATGGCAACCCTGTGGCCCCAGGAAGAAGAGTTTGGATGGAGACAGCCCCTGCAGGGAAGGCAGGAGCTGCAGAGCCATTCCAGAGGCAGATGGAAACCTGCAAGCTCCTGTGGGATCCACGCCACTGCTGCCGCGCTCGGCACTGCAGGGGTGAGATGGCAGCAGGAGGAGCAGGCCAAGGGGGACACGGCCTGTCCCAGCCCCAGCACCTCACTTGCTTTTTGTTTCCACTGCTGGCAGAGTTTGCAAAGTTCACTTTGAAACATTTTCCAATTGGGAAATGCACTTTTTACGAATGGCTTTGTGTTTCCAACTGTAGCCGTCACAAAAGAGCGAGAGCTCTGCTCCCAGCTTCTCTCCTGGAGCAGAGTTGCCAGCAGGGACATGTGGAACTCCCCCAAAGGAAGCTCAAAGCTGATAACTCTCTCCAAGACAAGGGGGAAAAGGTTAAAAAAGGAAAAAACCAAAATCTTTCCCTGAGCAAAGACTGAGCAGCCTGTGAGCAAACACCACAGCAAAGCACCCCTGGGCAGGGAGATTTTAAAAATGCCCATGATCACAACCCCACGTACACAAGGGTCCTGGATGCAGGGTGATGCCTTATGTTTTAGGTTTCATATTTTTCAGGCTTTGTGCTGCCTAGCTGTGTAGTTCTGAACTTCATATTAAGTGTTAGCAAGTTCTCTTCACAGGGTTGGCAAACAAAACAATTCCTTTTCTAGCTAGGGACCAAGGACAACTGTTAACAAGTTTCAGGCCCAAGAGCATGGAAGGAGAGAAAACAAGAAGGATGGGACTTCACAACTTAAAGCTGTAATTGGACAGTTGACTCCAATATGCAAATGGACCAAACCTTATAGAAGTGTGAGACCCTGTGATCTGTTGTTCATTTTGTGACCATTTTGGTTCATCTTGGATGTAGCCCTGGCCAGGATCTTGTGCTGCCCAAGGTGGATCCATGGAGGCTTTTTAATAAATCCCTACTTTATTCTTTAACTCTGTTCTATGTCAGCCTTCTCAAGGCATCAGGGTCTAAAAGAGAGAGTAACAGATTTTTGGCCCAGACAGATGTGGAAGACAATCACAGTATGAATCACCCCAGGACGCCTTGGCTCTCAAGTATTATTGTCTCCAACATTCCAGTGGGTACTTCTGGGCCACCTGTTTGTTATCATTTTGCTCATTCCCACATCCTGTTCTACTTCCTTATTCTGTCACCACCCTGCTGTTGATGTACTTCTCCCAACCCTCAGCTGGCTGATCTTCAGTGATCCCCTGTTAGATTTATCAGAGTACTGTTTTCAGCAATTGATGTTGCCCCTTTTGGGAGGCTGTGCTGCTGTCCTAGTTTATGTTCTGCTGATCCATCAAATGGAAGATTTGTCTGGTACTTTGTTCCTGATACCACTGCAAACATGCCTTTAACCTGCTCTCTGCTATAAAGGGAGGCTTGTGAAACTATTTATTTCTCTTATATCACATAGGGTTTTAATAATTTAGCATCCTATTCATTTTTAGACACACTGTGTCTTCATGATCAAATATGTGTTTCCTAGCTTCTTTCAGGCCTTTAAACCCAGGTGTAAGTAAGCCATCAGCTTTTCCACATCTGTACCTCTCCTAGGGGAACTCTCTAGGAACAATTTACAAACTTTTTCCCCATGGTGTTGGCTTTCTGATTACATGCTACTTTCCTGAGCTGTGACTAAATCTCAGTCGATTTTTGTTTTCATTTCCTATTGCTGTCAGGCTTGGTGGAGATTTGCTTTCTGCACAAACCAAAAGAGTGGAGCAGATTTACCTCTGTGTAATGGTGAAAGGCACAGGGTTGAGATACTTGGGAGCACTGTTCCCAGATTTTTAAACCATTTTACAGGTTCCACTTGCCTTCCTGCTAGGAGTAATTTGCAATCATGGATGAATCATAAGTTGCTTAAGCAGTGTTTTACCATAATACAGGCCATACCAACAAGGTATAGTAATAAATGGAGTGTTGTTTTTGAGCTACAGCAGTCTGATTGCAGTGGAATCACTAGCCACTTGCTTTTCTGCCTGTCTTCAGCACAGATGTTTTCTATTCCCAGTTGTGTTACCAGTGCTGCACCAAAAACACATCTTCTATTAGCATAATATATATATATTCCATAAGCACTGTAAAAAACAAGATTTTTGGCTGATAAGGTAGTTTAACAAGTTGTGCAATTATTGCAAAAATAAATTGGAGAGTCGTGAGGTAGAAATCTCAAAGGAGGCCCTAATCTCTGAGGCACTTACAAATGGAATACAAAAAGGCTGGACAAGAAACTAAATCCCAAAAGACAAAAGGCAGTCTCATTTTAACTCCACTTCACTTACCCTTGTTAGCTTGTTAAGTTTTTCAAAGGAAGGAGTGGCTTTGGAAATGGAGGCAGTTGCCAAGTGGACAGTAAGAGCAGTTTAGAAAAAGGAGGAATCAACACACAAGCAAAGTGACTAATCAGTTGTTGCAGTGAAATGTAACACCAATTAAGTAAACACAATTAAGTAAAGAGGAGTTTGATGGAAGCAGTTCACTTCCTATTCTAAATGACAAGAGCTCTCTGCAATGTGCTTTAGTGAAATAAAACTGCTGATGTTGTTATACATCTAGAAATATCTGTGAGATTCAAAGGAGAAGGAGAAGGCTGCTTGGAATGGAGTGGATTTAATTAACAATGGATATAGTGGTTAGGGTTTTAAAACCTTTATCCTAGGGGCCTTTTCAAAAAAGAAAAAAAATCTTATTTTAGCAAAAGGGTCTGGCTCAGATTTCCAAAAAACATGACCCAAAATACACTTTGAAGAATTGGACTTCCTGTTGACTTCAGTGGGAAATACATTACCCATTTCTTGAAAATGTGTCACTAGTTTCACTTGGTAAAAAAGTCTATCTGTTACTAAATAAGTGTCCAGCAAGGAGTAGATCTTCACTTTATTTATATATTTAAACATTTCCATCTCTACTCTATTTCAAAATGTATTACTAGGTTAAAGTGTAAAAAATAGGCTAAATCTATTTAATAATATAATACAATATTATATTACACTGACAAGTTATAGTACCTAATATTGTATTTTATAGTGATACTATAAGCTGCTATCACTTTACAAGACTCAACTGTGAAATAGAAAAATGTCAAAATATGGGTAGGGAAGAATATGTAATGAAAACACAATTATAATTTAAAAATTCTGTCCTAGAATAGGGACTGTTAGGAGTGTCTGTGGCCCACTAATTTTATGAGTCTCTCATTATGTCTTAATTGAAGAGAAATGGATTTTTTTAAAGATAAGTCTTTTTGGAGATACAGTGGTATCTGTGATAGATCCCAATAAAAATACCATCTCGTTCTTACTGCCAAAAAAAAGCCCTCACTATTAATTTGTGTCTGCTGCAGGTATCTCAAGCAGTTTGGAGTTGAATATGGAAAATGGTACAAAAATATGAAATTGAACCCTAAATTCTTCATTGGGCAGATGAGGTATCTTGCCATATATTAAGTAAAAGATAGTGTTTGTCTTAAAGATGCCACTAAATATAATATACCACTCTGCTGCCATTACTTTTTTTATATTTGAGTACTCTTATTATCATTAGAGTTTTTGCCTGGGATGATTACATGGCATTTAGTACTCAGTATAGTTTTGCAGAAAACCTCACTTTTAACTTCAAAAGGATAAGGGTTTGCTTAAAACCACTGTTTTTACTGAAGCTGACCTCCTCAATGTCCTGCATGCAGAGAGATGTCTGCAGTCCTGTTTGATGAATTTTGTTTGCAGAGTGAAGTGGCAGCTAAATTTTGAAAATAATAAAAATGGATAATTACACTGGCCATTTTCTGTTTAATACTTTTAATGCTTAAATAGCCCTTTGAGTATTTACATATCTGAATAAATATTTAGATGCATTTGGTGTTTATGTAAACAATGTTTGGTTTTTTTTGATCTGAAACAAAGGTTGTTTCAATGAATTAAGTGGATACCTGTTGATGTGTTTGATGCAGCCCAAGATGTAACATTAAAATAAAATTCTTTATAATTCAGAAAGTATGTTAATTCTTAAACCAGACTGTAGCATAGCTAGAAATGTTGTGACAAGTAATTAACATATGTTCTTGACATATTTTTTTTAGTCTGAGCCTTTTTATGACCTTTTTTCCAACTAAGAGAGATTGGTTTAGTGTGATTTACAACATACAGCTCCCCAAAAATGAGAGGGAGATGTTAATCCAGAGAGCCATCTATTTTCCATGTCATTATCATAGTGTCTGAAGAGAGAGGAAGTGCAGGCTGTTTTATTGGGGTTTTAGAATGACAGCAAAGTCAGAGCTGCTCCTTAAACAAATCCATATGTAATGGCTGAGGTTGCATCATCTGGAACTTTTAAAACTAGAAGACATTTTTATACAAACCATTTTTGTATAATCCTATATAAAGAGGGGAGCTAGGCAAAAAGTGACTTAATGAGGGATGACAAGGGAAAACGAGGAGTGCGTATTTCCTGGTTTTCAGGTGGAGAAAGACTTATTTTTACTTATTTTTAGGATAATTTAGGTTGGAAGGGACTAATAAATTATCATCTGCCAAAATATACATTAATAGACTGCAAATAGATTACTTCAGTATGGATGAATAATTAGCACCTGGAATGGGCTCCATAATTTGCACTTGTTCAGATTTGTAGAGGTGAGGTTTAGTTTTAATCCCTTGGACGTGCACTCAGGCACATAAATGACTCCTTAAAAGTCTAAAATAAGCTTTATTGTTTTATTAAACTAAAAGATTTCTCTAAGAAGACACAAATTCTGTGAGGAAAGGGGAATGAAAGCCAAGAGAGAGTCTAGTTGGAGGGAAGCTTTCCCACTGGAAGCTGATTTTCTTCCATATTCTGCTGGAATTACTCCCACGATTCCTTGTGTGTAAGGAACTCCTCTGTGTGTAAGAGCAGCACTGCCTTTTATAATATTTATGCTACAGCGTCTATAAACTTTTTTAAATAGGACTGTATCTAAATAGAACCTGGCTGATGATTAAATCAGACCATACTCCAGGATTTTGCTATAAATTTTATGAGGAATTCTAGTGATGAAGTTGCATAATCTTTGCTAACGAGATATTTTTAATGTCTACATTTGGCTTGAAAGCAAATAATAAGGAGCCTGTTACACACTCAGGTGTTTTCAGGCCATTGAATTCTCAGAGAAGTACTAAAAATTCATGTAGCAGCAAACAGTTACCTATAAATTTTTGGAAATTTGCATGTTTGAATGAATTTAGAAAACTTCTAATTTTGTATAAATGCCTTCTGCCATGTACTGTGGTGGAGACCAATTCTTGGGCAGCCTGCAGTCATCCTGTTTGAATGGACTGTTAGCATGGACTGTTAGCAGGAAGTTTTGTATGTTTTGGTGACTGTCAGGGGTGTTGAGGCACTGTCCTCAGAGCCTCTGGGGAGGCACACAGCTGGACAGACTTTTCTGCACACTGCCAGTCTTCCAGAGTCTTTCTCAGGGCTTCCCCCAGCTAGACCTGCTTCCACATGAAGTGACACATGTGAGATTTTCACTGGCCACCTTCAAGCAGACCTGGGTAACTGCCAAGCTTTGCAATCTCTGGGGATTCTGGAGACTGATTTTGCTGGCCCTGTTTCCTGAAGCAGTAGTGTCTCAAATCTGCAGATAATAATTTTTCATTTCCATACAGATGTGGACATCAAATTCCAAGACTTCTCCTTTTGCCAGAACCAAACATCAGTTCTCATCACAACTGGGAAGAGACAGACCACAGTCTCTTGTATGGAAGGGATGTCCTACTCCATGACAATGTCCACATGAGCTGTGCCCTGCAGAATAATTTGTCATTGCTTGACAATAACATATTCTAGATAGAGGCCCAGAGACTCACTGGGGCAGGCTAACAGCCTAGATCTGGGTCCCATTCCTGCTCTGAGATTTGTATCCTGCTCCCACTTTGTGGTTTTTTTTTTACTAAGAGTGGTTAGTGAATGCTGAACGCTGCTGAGATTTGAGAAAGTCATTTATTTTTCATAGACAGGAGGGTAGATCATCAAAAGTGGTATGGACAAGCTGGAGCAAAATGATTCCTAAATGGCATCAGCAGGGCTTGCAGCAGAGCCATCACCTAGAGGTACCATATCTGAGGGTGCCTGGTGGGTGGGTGGGTGTGTGAACCTCCCAGTGGAGGCAGCAAAGCCTTCAAGCTTGCTGTGGGCAGCAGTCTGATGCAGAAATGCACATCAGTCTTCAGAACAGTGGTATTTCCTTAGTGCTGGCCTTGATGTTTCTGGGGTTACTGTGAAATCTATTGATCTGGAAGGCCATTTCATGGTGTTGTTCTGAATGCCACTCCAAGAAGGATCCTTAAGTCCTAAGATACAAGCAACAAGATACATCTATTGATGACAATAAGTCTAAGTGGTTTATAGTCAGTGAAATGTGATTTCTTCTCATCAGCAATCTCATTAATATCTCACGTTTGTGAGTGTGAAATTTTCCTTGCACAGCCCCTGGTGTGATGCTCTGCATTATTTTGCCAAACACCTCCAATTTTTACAGTCAATATTCTCACAGTATGTAGCCTACACTGTTTCTGAAGCTGGTCTAAGTCATACCAGCTAACTCTGTTTGCCTTAGGTTTTTAGCTTCCAGAGCCCAGCCCAAGGGCTCTTCCTTTTGAGCCAGCATGGGTTTTTGTGTTGGCTTTTGTAGTACTTGGATCAGATCTATTGTGTGTAATTCCTCCTTCTTCTTCTGCCCCTCACCTCCTGAAATATTCTGTAAGAAAGTAATAATCTGAAGGGTGTCACCAATGAGTCAGGAGTGGGAATGAACACATGCATTTTCAGAAGGAATAAAAGCTACTTTATTACAAAACTTCATGTTTTTATAAGAACCTGATTGGTTCTTAATAACACCTGTCACCCCACTGGTTAATTAGGAGCAACACCTCTTTGTAAATGTCTTTTCATACCATCATGGATAACATGTTCCACATGCTCACAAACAGCTGCAGAGACAGATAAGAATTAATTCTTTCTCTGAGCTTCTCAGGATGATGCCTGGGAAGGTTATCTGTTTCTTTTTCTGACTAAACTGTCAGCATCCACAGATGTGTAACTATATTGGGCCAGACTTTTAGTTCCTATAAAACAGAATAGATTTTTTTTCAAGTCAGTAAAATGCTGCTTATTTAGATGACCTTACTGTCTTTACATACAGCCTAATATATCTTTAATTAGGCATCAAACTCACCAAATTATTTCCCTTGTTACCTCTGGATGCAGCCTTGGTGCCTGCCAAAGCAATCTATCATTTCTTCCTCTGTAATGCCATTTTCTGGTCCTCTGGTTTGTTCTATGTTTGGTTCACTGTAGATTCAGGGACAGATTCAAGAGAGAAGAGCTTTGGTGACAGCCCTGCTTCAGACACAAGTGAAATAATGGAATTCATGGCCATCACAAACATATGTTGGATTTCATTTTCAGAAAGGATTTTCTTAGTTTTAGTTGGCTGGATAGCAGTGTTAAAATACATGTACACCATGAATGTATTCAAATTGGTACTGATAAACTTTATTATTGTAGAATCCAGCTTTTTTCTTCTCAGGAATCCCATGCAATTGAAAATGTGAATTGGATGGAATATGACATCTCAGAAGTTTCATCTTCAGCTGAAGTATTTTGGGGAGAAAACTGCTTTTTGAGTTAGAAAGTAGAGCAAGTTGTTGGTATTTTTTTTCCATGCTAACAACTCTTTCATACTTCTGTATGAAATTCTGAAACTAGCAGAATTATTTTGGATTCATGCTAATGTTACTAATATCAAAATGTGACTGTAGGAGTAAAATGGTGCATTTGTGACACAGCACAGCATAAACAGTTGCTACATTTAGGATGCAGGAAAACTCAGCCTGTAGAAAGCACTCAATGAATTTTGTAATAGTTTAACAACACAAGATAAAGAGCAAAGAGGGGAAAGACAAAAGATGTGCATTTAACCTAAGCACCAGGAAATAGTGTGTTTATGGTGTGTTTGCACAGTAATCAGCATGGGAAACTGAACCAAATACACTTTTTGCTAACTTTGCATCCTAATCAAAAGCCCAGGTACTAACTGCTCTGGGAATGTGAATGCCCCTGTGATAATACAGGGAAGCTGAAATTCAGGCACAATCAACACCCACCCCATGGTGTATTGCACCAGTTTGGCTGAAGTTGTTTTAATGTTAAAAGTTTTTGGGGCACTTCTCAAAACTTTTGAAGACATTCAAAGAGAAAAAAGTTGCTAAATAAAATTCTCTTGACTGTTTTAAGGCTCTGTCTCCATTTGAACTTCAATTTTCAAACTTGATGCAAAAACCATTTGCTTCTTTCACGATATATTGTCCAGACTAAAGACATGATTCAAATCTCATCTCCTTGTCAGCTGAAATCAAAGTCTTGAAACTAAAATACAAACCTTGAGAGAAAAAGTCTGATTCTGTTCTCAATCCAGAGGAAAACCTCATTTGTGTGCAGCTATTGTCGAAGAGAACACTCACACAACCCTGGAGATACTCATGAAACTGAGAGTGCTTGAGCACCTCTTTGTGAGGGATCTTAGCAGGGTTTTAAATGAAAACTGTCAAATGAGATTTCATCTGCAGCTGCTTATTCTAATGAAGAGTTCCATTCCTTATAAACCTGATTTTCAGACTTCAGTAAGGTGGACAGCTGGCCATGCTTTCTTCACTCCAGGTGAATCTCCTTATGTCACAGAATTCAAAGCATAGGTTGAGGTGAGGGGTTCTTTGGTTGAGGGGTTTTTTTTTGTTAATTTTTTGCCTTCTTGTCACCAATCCAGAGGAAAACCTCATTTGTGTGCAGCTATTGTAGAACATTCACACAACCCTGGAGATACTGATTAAACTGAGAGTGCTTGAGCACCTCTTTGCAATGGATCAGAAGTAACTTTAGTTTCCAGAATTCATAATTGCTGCACAGTGTGCTTCACATAAAAACCAAAGTGCACAAGCAAGAATTTCCTTATGTAGCAGGGTTTTAAATGAAAACTGTCAAATGTCTTCTAGACACCTCTTACTGGACCAGTTTTGGTTTTCTGGTACTACAGCTAAATGTTGTTCAGCATTTCATGAGATATCCTGATCAAAGCATTTTTCAATGTGGTATTCACACTGGTTAAAAAATAAACCAATAAAATATAGAATGTGCTGCTTTCTGATACCTCACTGGTATGTATTTTACTGTTCTGCATGGAGAAACAAAAGGGAGAAATGAGTAAAATCACCAACTGAATTCAAGGGTAAGCAAGGGAGAAGGTGCACTGGCACTTGGAGAAAAATTTTATTCTAATTAAGGCAGAAAATTCAGGTGTTTCCAAACCCAGATAAATTACTTCTGATGTACCTCGTGGATATTTTAATTACAGCATTAAACTAGTTTATTAGAATGTATTGTCAGCAAAACTTAATTGTTAAAATAAATGTAACTTCATTTTCTTAAAAATTGTTTTTCTAAATTTTTCAGATATAGGAGAAATTGTTTTGGTTGTTTGCCCTTCACTACTCCTGTAAAGAAAACCCAGTTTCAATTCAATATAAAACAGTATCTTTACTAATATATTTTAAAAAATATAATTTTGAAGTATTCATATTTCTACTAAACTCATGAAGAACAGATAGACTCCATGCTATAGGACTAGAAGAACATGTAGCATTTATTTACATAAAAAATGAAAATCTTTAGTTTAAAATACCAGCTCATTTTCTTACAGTTTTTTTTTTATTTACTTTTAAAATGTGTAAGAGCCTGAGTGAGGGATGTGGGACTCCAGGGGCTCTCCAAAATGCAGTTTATTCCATCCCAGAGTCACAGCAGTCCAGGGCCGTGGGTGACAGAGCTGTGCCCACAGCTGTCAGCTCCAGCTGCAGCAGGCCTGGAGACCCTTTGGCTTTGGTTACATTGCATTATTTACTTTTCTTTGCTGAGCATCTTCATACAGCAGAACCAATCTATACCTTAACTGTTATCTATAGCCTATCATAACTCCTGTAATTCCCATATTCATGGTAATGTTCTCCAATCACTCACAGTCAGTACATTACAGTTTCAGCCAGAAGTTGTTTTTCAATTTTCTTGCAGTGGAAAATTCTTTTTTCTACTTGCCACATTGGCTGCCTTGTTTGCCTGTGCTCTCTTCCTGCTTGGTAAAAACATCTTCTGGTTTGGGGTGGGTTTATCCTTTGCCCTAAGCCATAAAACCCCTTCTAACCAACACACCCTTTGCCTCCTTGGTATCCAGTCAGGCTGGCTCAGCAATTCTTTCCTTCTCTATCAAAACTTGCTTCCATCTCTATTCCTTCTTCAGATTCTACATGTAAAAATCTTTCTGCCAATCACACCTATCTGTGAGACTTTCTTGTCAAACTTTCATCCTTCCCAACAGAAATGCAAATAAAAACCACTCCACTATTTCTTTTCCTTTCCTTTTATTGTACAGTATTTCCTTTCCTTTTTTGTACTACCATCATATGTTTTTTGGCTTTCAATTAAAGCAAGCAGGTTTTTACAGCAAAAAAATCCTGATTTCTTAGTGAATGGCTGCCTCTCAAGAGTGTTTGTGTTTTTTCCTGCCTCTGCCATTTCAGATGCTGCACAACAAACACGTGATGGTTCGTGTTGGAGGAGGCTGGGAGACTTTTGCAGGTTACCTGCTGAAGCACGACCCATGCCGAATGCTCCAGATCTCCCGGGTAGATGGGAAAACCTCTCCAATCCAGAGCAAGTCTCCAAACATCAGGGACATCAACCCAGACAATTATCTGGTTGTTTCTGCCCATTACAAAACCAAGAAGGAAATTAAGTGAAATAAACTTCTCATGTGAGAGTGACTTCATGTAGGTAGGTCCAAATTATTCTTCCAAGTGTAGTGAATTTAGTTAATGCTTTAAAAGGACTTGGGAAGATTTAACACAGACTGGAAATGACACCCCATTTTGAAGATCTTTGAATTTAGAACTATTTATTTCTAGTACTGTATCTTTTATAGCAAATTACCCTTGGTAGGCAAATTACTACAATGGGATAATAAACAGACATATCTTTTTAGCCAAATTATTACTCTCTATTATGTGAATGTATACTTAGAGCTACATAAAGGAGTGGATCCTGTAAACAGAAGAAAATACACAATGAAATATATTTGTACCAAAATCTTATAACTTTGTAACAAAATCTTATCCCTGTAAGGTTTGTAACAAAATCTTATCCCTGACTGTTAGTCTAGTTGAAATATATATATGCAGGTTGAAATTGGGTATTTGGAGAAATTATTTGGTAATGTCTCTTGAAATGAAATAAAAATTGACTATTTGTATGTTTTACCATCTTTTCTTAATTAGTAGATCATAATGGCTTATTGCATGCCAAACAACTTCTCAAAGCCATTCCTTAAAAAGCCCAAGAAACCCCTTCACACCATTTTACTATTTAAGGCTGGAGACAATGCTGAGTGTTTGATGTATGTGCAGATCCTTTCTGCTCTTCCCAAAGCTGCCCCATATGGAAGCAGGGGGAAGTGGAGAGGTTGTCCCTCCCTGTGCCAGGCAGTAGAGCTGGTTGGTCACACCAGGTGATGTTCTGCAGCCCATGGGGGAAGCAGTAACAGGTGCACAGCCCTCAGAGCCAAGGAGGAGCTTCAGAAAATGAAAGTCCCTCTGGAGTCACAAAACATGGCTCTGTTCTTGGATGTGAACTTTTCCTTCCCCTTCTTTTTAATGTTGTTGGTTATTGTTAAATGTGAAATATTCATTACCCTGTAAATAGAGTGATTCACATTCTCAAAAATCATTCACACACCTCTAACATAGCTAAAGGTGTATGTGGGCTTATTTCATTATTTTGGCTACTTCTCTATGTTTATATTTGGTAATTTATGTGCCTTGTAACATCCTAGAAAAATCATTTTATAGGATTGTTTCACTGACTGTACAAATTTAAAAATGAAATAAAATTTTTAAAACACTCATTCATTTTGAATCTCTTATTATTTGTAGTCACTTATCTCTACTTTGCTTTTGTAAATGAAAGGTGACTCTGACAAAGGGGAGAGAATGATGAGAAGGACTCCATGGATATCAGACGGCTAATTAATTACTATTATATTATAATATATTATAATATATTATAATATATTATATGATAATATATTAGAATATATTATATTATATTATATTATATGATATTATATTATATTATATTGATGATATTATATTATTATATTATATTATATTATATTATATTATATTATATTATATTATATTATATTATATTATATTATATTATATTATATTAATTATACATTTCATCAAAACTGAATCTGCCAGGCACTCACTCTGCCCACACCTGCTCACACACAGAGCTGGCTCTGACAGGCCAAGGACACAAAACATTTCATCCCTTTGGGTAAACAATCTCCATGTTCCATTCTGCTGTGGCACAACCCAGGCACAGCAAGTGACCAGAATTGTGTTTTCCCTTTCTCTGAGGTTCAGAGAATGTGAAACCCAGAAATCCTTGGGAAGAATTGTGCCTTGCTTTTCTCTGTGAAGGGAAATGTGGCAACACTTTGCTGCTGCTGACTGGATGCCTGCAATGCACAGCATTGCTTGCTGCCTTAATAATGAGTTGCACAAACAAAGCTATTTCTGCACACAGAAATACCCATATTTTTTCAAAACTAATTTTTCTTTGCAGGAAAAAAAATTCAAAAGCATCCTGGAAATATTTTTTTTAGTCCTGACTAGTATTTTTCTCTATTTTCTGATGTTAAATTTTTTAAAATGGTCTCATGATCTGCTCCTGTGGCCTTTAACAGCAAAATGTCTGTGGGCTAGGAAGGGTCAAGACCACCTTTCATGTTCCATGCCTTATTAAAGTCAGCACGTTGGATCTCACTTCTGTGGGAAAGTCTCACCATCTAAAAAAACCTGCTGAATACAAACAGTTCCCAATTGCTTGGTGCAGCAGACAAAGCAGCAGGACATAATTCCAAAGTTGCAGCCTTTTATTCTTATTTTTAAACACTTTCTAGGAAGATGAAACACATATGCAGCAATGAATCTTTTGAAAAGCCATAGGAAGTCTCAGTTGTCACAGAAGTTGTCATATGTCCTCCATAAGGGGGCAGAAAGCAGACCACAAACAGCATCATTTTATAAAAAATGTGGCATAGCTGGAAAAAAATCATGATATTAATATAAGCACTGAGAGATCTGTTTTCAAATGAAAAGGGAAGGAAAAAAAAAATCACTCGTGGAAATGTGAGATGTTTATTTAGAAATAAAGGCTAGGTTTTTAATTGATTTCACAGAATCATTGAGGTTGAAAAGATTTCCAAGATCTTCCAGTTCAATCTTTATTTCCATCATGCAAGACTAAGTTTGTGTTGTTAATAGGATGTTGTTTTTTTAAAATCTTTGAAATTGTTTACATATTAATAAATCAGAGCAGATAATTATAAAAAAAGGTATTTGTAAGTTTATTTTAATAGTAAACTTCAATAGTCCCAGTAAATGCAAATCAGAATTTTAAACTGAACAGGAATCCCTTTTTGTGCTTGGACTGTACATGTTAAAATAATATTTGTTTTGTTTTGAGGTACTCAAATATCTTTAAAAAAATCACATTAAAACACTTCCCAACTTAAAACTTCAACTTTGCCAGTTCCAGAATGGGAGAATATAGGATTTTATTTTAAAGTATTGCCAGTATCACCTGATGTAAAAAACATGCAGGTGGGACTTACTGCTTCTGACTGCATTGATGTGGGTGTGAATAAGAGGAGGAAATGAAAGCATCAATAAAACAACCAACCAAAGACATGCAGGAAGCTGGTTAGTCTGGAAGAGGGGGCTGGAGGTAAGTGCTGCTAATCTGATAAATAATATTTTCATTGTGGATTAGGTCCTGTAGCAATGCAGGAATTGGGAAATTTATTAGGAACCTGTGGCTCAATTTATAAAGGTAAAGCTGAGCAGCAGAATCTTGCTCAAAGGCGTCCAGCCCTTGTTGCAGTGACAGGGGCAGAACAAATTGAGGTCATTTTCCATGATGTAGTGGCTTTAACTATCTTGCTGTGTAAATTGGCTGAATGGGAATATTGAGGAGGTTGAAGTCCTAAAAACTTTCAGTGGTAGGAGCTACAACAAAGCCTTTTCTCAAAGTCCTCACAGACCAAACCCCACGGGAGATGCCTGTGAATAAACTGTGCCTAATCTTAAAATGGATAAATGATGTAAAATTATTTAGAAAGAACATTATTATTGTATAATGTCAAATATGACTCATCATGCTGGAAGCCATTCAAAGCTGGTTTGGAAATGTAACTGTGATATCTGTTATTGCTCTTTATAGGAAGTGCATTCTGTCACCTTGCTATTCATGCATTACCTGGAGATTTTTTCCTAAGCAGGATTATTTACATCACTGATTGAGGATAGGGGTTTTCCCATCTTTATTAGAGGGATAATTGCTCCTTCCTTTGCAGTACCACCTTTTTTTCCAACGGCAATTTAGAGGTGATATGGAAAATCTCTGGCAGCTACTTAAAGGATTGTTGGTGGGGATGAGTGAAATGAGAAAGCAATCTATGTGTGGGAAGGTACAGCAAGTTTCTTGTGACTGAAGGCTCAATCCTGAATTTATTTCACATATTTACTTCAGATCTGGAAGATGAGCTGTTTGCTACACCACAGAGGTACAGAAGCATCTCCTTGGGTTCTTTTTGGGCTTACACATTGTACTGCTCATTGGCAGCAGCCTGAGAGTACCTGACAAGGGAAGGAGGCACAGTGCTGTGCTTTGCTCTGCCTGTGGTGTGTCAGCTAAGGCAAGGTGGGAACACACAAATGGTGATGGGGCTGGACAGGCTCTCCCAGACTCTGGAAAAACTGCTTGTGCCTGATGAGCTGTGTCTCAAGTAGTCTTGCCACTGTGCCAAATCCACATGCTGAAGTCATCTGTGTTCCTCAGGGCCCGCTGTGATGCTGCCCATCCTTGTGGAGACATTGCTTCTGTGTCTTCCCAAATTTCAGGAATTTCCTGCAACAAACATTCTAGCATAATCTTTGTATTTTAACCTTATGGAGCAGCAAATTGTTTCACTTTGTTACTGCAACAAAGATGATGCCATCACAGTCATGGAGAGTCAGCTTTTCAGCCCAGGGTACCAGCACTGGGCTCTGGCCTGCCAGCTTTTGAAATATAAGACTGCACTTTCATAAGATGAAGGAAAAAAAAAAAAAGAGTTGTACTGATGTAAACAAAATATCAACCATCTAGATAACCTATGTGAAAAGGTGCATTTTAACAGCCTCTGAGGTGAAGTAAATATCCAGGATTGAGGGATAAGAGACAGGAAAGGAGAGAGAACTCTCATCTGCGTGGCTCTCAGCCTTGCTGTTTAGTGGTACAAGGCAGGTTGCTATCAGCTGTGCACTGCTGATCTGCAGTGCTTTCTGCTCTCACTGTCAACTGACACAAAACTTAAACCAACAGTGAGTGGCTTTATTTACTCAAATGTTTGCCCAGTCAGTTAAGCCTGGCCATTTGGACAATTGGTATAGGAACATCTTTTGGAACAGCTTTGTAGGGGATTGATAACCTAGACCTAAACACTCCCACATCCTCTGATGTGGTTCCTTAGCCATAGAATAAATCCACCATTCAAAACTAGGTCTCTTAAGAAGCACAGACAGCTCTGGCTTTTACATGAAGGATGGAGAGAGAGAAGAATGTGATTGGTTTCCCAGGTTCTTCCAATGGCTTTAAATGGGTGTTCATGGCACTAATGCCAGCAGAGGCTTGGATGACAAGAGACATGGTTATTTGCTCCTCTTGCAATTTCAAAGGAGCATTTGACAGAGAATGAAGAAGAAAATGTTTAAAGTTTTAAATACCCCAAGTGACCAACAAAGTGTAAGTGCTGCTTAAGTGTCTTGTAGGACACCTACTCATTTCAAATTAATGTCTGAAATACCTTTTTATAACTCAATGCATTTTCACTAGACTTTAGAATTATTATGAACAGTTAATAGACTGAAGAGAGCAACTGCCAGCAATCAAAGGAAACTGAAGGCAGCCTTCAGCTAAGTATCCTGCTTTTTTCAGCCCAAACACCATTATGTTAAAATTGAAAGTTGTCCCTTCTCAACTCAATTCTGAAGGCTAAGCTCGGAAACTGTGTCAAGACCGCACTCTTGGGACAACATTGGGCAGTACTGAGATGTGAAAGACAAAATACATAGTTCAAGGGGAGGGAAAAAAGCCTTTATGTCCTGAGGAGGTCAGAAATGCAGCAATTGCAGTACTGAGCCCATTTATAATGTGCATAATGCTCTCTGGGGAAAAGAAAAGGTTTTTGCACTGGAAGTAGTCCACCTAAATAGATACCACAAACTTTTGGAAGTGAACAAGGTGATGGCATAGTAGCTGTTTTCCTGTTTGCTTTTCAGAATCCTGAGGTTAGCATTGCCCTCTTGTGGTAATAAATGAATACAACTAAGAACAGGATTTTTAATTTCATGTTTTAACTTTCAGTGTTCATTATAAATACTTACAGACTCAAAAGAAACCCACATGAGAAAACGAGAACAATTATTACACACATCATAAAATGGCATTCTTGAGCTAAGTACACAGGATTTATAAAGGTTTCTATTTCTTCTTTTACTAGTCACAAAATTATTCCATTTGTAAGGACCTGCCATGACTCTACTTTTCTTTTTTCAAAAAGGCACTAAATTCCTAAGCAGTGCAAGAGTCAATAGGAAACTGAAAAGAAATGCTGTCATCTGCATATTTAAATACATACATATGTGAAAAACTTTCTACATGAGGACTTGGGGAAAAGTTTAATTGTAGAGCTTGAAATAAGCATCAAAACCAACAGGTGGGCACCTGAGCTTGCTCAGGTCAGTCTTACACAGACAGACAGACATCAACTGGCCAGACAGTATACACATATTGGCTGACTACACGTAAGGTGGCCACTTCCAGCTGACAGGAAGTCTTGACACGGAAGCAATAAAACATGCATGGAAACAAACAAACGAAATTGGCAAAACCATAGTGTTCAGAATTAGTTCTTAGGCTTCTTTGTGAATGTTTCCACATCCATTGTCCCACAATGGCAAAGTACTGCTGAGTCTTCAGAGGTAAACAGCAAAAGCCACATGATGAGTAAGTGCCACTGGGCTGCAGAAACTGACAAGTTACTGGCAGTAAACATCAATCATCTTCTCTTCAGAACTCATGTGTTATCCAACCTGCCACTGAAGAAAGAAACAAAGCACACCACAGGTTTGTATGAAGATAAGGAAAAGAAAGGAAGAAATCCCAAAGCAAACAAACACTGTAAGGCTGTCGAACTACAATAAACTCTCCATTCACCTTTAAATTCTCAATAATCTTTTATCCCAGCAAGTGAAGGACATGCAGTGTATCAGTGGCAACTTATACAAACTCCTGCCTCCTGGATCATGTACGGTCATGAGGGCAAAAGATGAAGGCTTAGGAAGGCTGAGTTTCAATGATCAGATACATCTATTGTTTGGGAAAGTTGTAATTCTTTGTTCACTCTCTGCCTGGCCTTCTGAGGTAAAGGTCACATTACAATAGCAACAGTAGTAGTTTTATGCCAACACTGTTTCTTTTGTGATGAGAGACACATAAAGCCAAAACCATTTCCCTACTCAGTTCAGATGTTTTCTATAAGCTCTGAAGGAAGAGAGACAATCTCAGCTGCACTGAAAAGGAACCCTGAGCACAGGGTAACACAGTGATGAGGGCCCCAGTGCTGAGAGACTGTAAAACTCAGGTATCATGTATGCAGAAATTGGGAAGAAGTGATGAAGTCTCATTAAGAGCACTCCATGACAATGACACATGCTTCCATTTCTATTCCATTTCCCTTCCTCTTGGTTTTTCCCCAAGTTATTCAATCTTCTACATGACAAAACAGATTTTCACAGCGAATATATGGATGGTTGAATCACATTGTTGCTTTTTTAAACTTACTCTCAGTCCTCCTTCTCCCCCAGGACGTGAAGCTGCCATTCTTCTTTCTATTTCCTCCTGCTTCTTTTTCTTCTGCTCTACAGAGGAAACATTCTTAATACCTCGAGAGGAAGCCTGGGAGAAAACAGATTTGAGTAAGACCAAGGTAGCTATTTTTCTGGAGAGAAACCAAACTACAAGTGTTGGCAACACTATTTTATGAACTGTGGTTTGCATGAAAAGACTGAAGCACTTAGGAATGCTAATATTCCATCAAGGTAGCCCTTGCAGGATATTTCCTCATTCTGCAAACTTTAGGTAAGTGAGGGTGTTTTTGTTTCCCTTTGTTTTTACATCCAGGTGAAGATATTTAATTCTCAGATGCAGGACCAGAACTTCCCAAAAGCCCACAAATTTTTAGTCTGTTTTTTTCAGTGTCAGGGCCTACTTTTACCCTCGTGAACAGGGGAGAAAAGACCTGTGTTAGTAGTGCTAGCCCAGGCTGTGAAGAAGTTAAACTTTTCAGCTGTGATCTGTGAGAAATACCCTGCATGATAGTCCACCCTTCAAAATGTCACAGGGTGTGTGGGAAGCAGAATGAAATGAAAAATCTGCACGCTTCATATCCTTGTGGAACTGTTTAATGGCAATCTGGACTAGATGGCAGGAGCATCTCAATTACAGTTAACACCACGAAATAGAGCAAAAAAAAAAAAAAGGGAAATGTTTTAAAAACTGATTCTTATCTAAGTTTAGGGTTATAATAACATAGCAGAACTTATACAAAAGATGCTAAAATCTATCAAGGCAAACCAGCAACGTTCTCACCTGAATTTCAAGGTCCTGACAACAAGCTCAATTCTCAGTGGGGTACCAAGACAAATCTTACCAGCAAATAACAACATAACACCCTACTTAGTCCATATGTTCTCTGCCTCTTTGGAAACTGGGAAGGCCAAACTTTCTACAGCACCCCAAAAGGAAGAACAGCTCATATGATGTCAGGAGGGATAATGAGCAGCTAAGAAACATGTACAAGGAAACACTAAGCAGAGAAGGAAGGACATCTCATCTACTCTCTTGTCCCCTCACAAGGGTGAAACTAAGTAGGGCTGCTTGCAAGACATCTCCATCACCCAACATTCAGAGGCTAAAATGACCTCAAACACTGTCCTGAAAAATCCTGGTAGATGCTTTATCTCTTTGTCTTCCAAAAAACAAAAAGCAAGAGTGATACCTCCATTTTTCTTTGTCAGCATAATGGGTCCCACAAAGCTTCAAGGACATCCACGACCCTAACTGCTTCATTTCTCCTCCCTCTCAGGAAAGCTTTTTACCCACTTAAGAGCTAGCTATTTCCTACACTAATGCTCAAAAATCTCTTTGTGACTGAAACCCATTTGTGGTTGAAGAACAACATGTGGATTGCTTTCAGTACATAGAATGACACAAAATCAAAGGGTTTAAGGAGTCTCATGCATCACTCAGCTGTTGCTCCAATTATTTACTGAACTCCCTTCAAACCAGGTCAGCGTGGCCCCCTTGCATAATGACCAATCCATAATTCAATATGTAATGTCACTGACAGTCACACAAATAACAATCCTGGCTCTTCACAGTTCAGCTGTGGTCTCCAAGACACACCACCCCAAATCTACAATAAGAGTATGTGCTAGAAGTGCTTTTACAGGTATGTAAGGAAAAAAAAAAACAGGTTGGCTGTTCTGCTACAACATTTGTATCCTACCTCTTCTAGCTTTAAAGAGATCTAAGCAGTTAAAGCTTGGCAACCTTAAAAAGACAAAAGACTTAAGTTAATGCTACATCTTTGCTGGAATCTGAGCTTATAAACATGTTCAAACTGTTGCCTTGTTGATAAAGAAGAACTGCAAGTGCACAGAACCTGCATTTTTAAGAAAAGTACAAGGGCAGTACCACTTGAAATTGCCACTGCAACAAGGGTTTGACCCCTCTGGTTTGAATATTTCTCCATCTCTTGTTTCAAGTCTTAGAACATAGAAAAAATAATGTTGAAGTTGCTCTTCCAGTTCTTAGGTTGTTTTATAAACTACTGCACAATATCTCCCATCCAAACAAGCTCAGTTACTTTGCAATGGTCTTAGAGCACCTACCTGTGAAATTCTTAATAGATATAAAAAAGGTATAAATGTACAACATTAATAATACCTGGAAAGCACTACCCAACAATTCCCACAATCCAAACATGATACCCAGTGTCACCAGAGAAGCCACAGCCATTCTCCCCATAAACCAGTCATCTAAAACTAATTTCAACAAATGACATTTTATCAGACATTACCTCCATCTGCCTCTTTTCTGCGGCTTCTGCTAGTTGTCTTCTTTTTACTTCCTAGATAAAATGTTAAAGACAGTGAAATTCTACTTCAGTATAGACTTTGCATTCTTTTTCAAGTCTTAATTTTTAAGTACAACTCAAATCTGCGGCACTAACTCCCGCAAAATGACAACTTCAAGGTAATTAGCATCATCTTTCCCTGCACAGCCAGCCTGCAAGAACCAAGTGTTTTTAGAGACTAATATGCCAGAAGAGCAGCTGCTGGCACAGATACAGCCAAACCCCACCAGAAATCACTCTTCAGCTGCTCTGCACCTTCACTCCAAAAATCCAGCCTGGGCTGAAATGGCACGCAGTGTATGAAACATCCTTTTAGAGTCTGGAAAGGGGAATGCTTCCTCTCCCAGAAATCCTCAGCTCAGGGTACGAACACAGACAGGGGCTCTTACTCACCTAGGAAAAACGTCACGTAGTGGAGGCTAGTTAGAAGTGAGCATCGCTATCCACCAGGGAAAAAAAGCACAGCTTTTCCTATTTCTTGTAAAAGTGAACTAGGAAAAGCTCGCCTTGGCTACAATTATGCACTGACACGTCTGAGGGGAACCCCGGTCCCCACAGAGCCCCGGTGCCCACGGGTGAGCGCGGCGCCGAGCAGCGGGAGGTTCCAGGGCGCCAGGCCCCGACCTGCGGGCTGCCCCGGGTGTCCCGGCCCACAGCTGTCCCCAGCCCAGCCCGGGGGCCAAGGAGCGGCTCCCTGTGCCCGGCACAGCCCCTGCCTGCCGGGGCACCGCGGCCTGGCCTCCATGTTGGCGAGGAAGGAAGGAAGGAAAGAGACCGCCCCCCGCGCTCCCCTCAGCGCGGCCGCGCCGGGCGTCGCTAACACACAGCGGGCAAGGCCGGGGCAGCCCCGCCGTCCCTCACTCACCGGGTCCGGCGTCTCCACCACGTCCTTGACGGCGCCCCCCATGCAGGGCAGGCACTGCCCCATGGCGAGCCCCGGCAGGCACAGGCCCCGCGGAGGAAGCGCCGGCAGTGCCCGCCCCGGCCTGGGCCCGGCGGGGGCGGGCGGCGCCGGGGCGGAGGCTGGAACGGGGAGGCGCGGGTGGCCCCGGTAGTGAATTGAGCGGACGGTGTTCCATAGGGAATTCTCCCTGTGACGGCACGGGGAGAGCAGAGCGGTCGGGTTCGCGGGCGGTATCGGGCTCAGGGCCCGCCGGCAGCCCGCGGTTCCATGCCGTGCCCGCCCGGGCTGCCCCTGCTCAGCTCTGAGGCCGCCGCAGATCTGTTTCGGCCCGGTGATTGAAGGTGTCGCTTTCTGGCTCTTCTGCTCTTTCTCCCGTTTTTTCTTAAGAGAAAAGGAAGAAACCTTCTCTCCTGGTTATTTACAGTAGACTCCAGCATTGCCGTACTGCCCGAGTTTGAGTGTTGGTGCATACATCAGCCCCCAAGGATTGCGCCAGGAGTGTGAAATGTGTGAAAAACGACAGTCGCTTGTTTTTAAAATTTTAAAAGTTTAATAGTAATAAAATTATTAGAGTAATAATAATTTGGACAATTTGGGTTAGGGCAATACGAGACAATAGAAACAAAGTTACAGACAGTCCAGGTGCCTCTTTCTGGGCAAAATAAGCCCAAAAAGGCCCCACGTTAACAGAGGATTAACCCTTAAAAGCAACAGCCTGGTGCACATTCACACAGCTCATCCATGGTGCATCAATTCCATTCACACACAGGATTCTGGCTGGGCAGTGCCAGCTTCTAACTCTGAATCCTGACAGCTTCATCCTGAGAGAGTGAAGCAGGAAGGAATTCATTACTTTTGATAATGGGGCAATAAATTCTCTTTCTCTGAAAGATTCAGGTGTCCTGTGGCTGCTATCTCTCTGTGGTGTGAGTCCTCTCTTTAAAAAAAAGTTTCTTCCATAGCTCAGTTTCTATTTAAACATTTTGTTATAAGCATAAACTATATTTACCACGCTACTTAAGAAAATTAATCCAGCATCATTTTCTAATACAACACATATAATATTAATTTCAATATTTGCAAAAAGCCAATCATAAAACAGGCATTTTTCACAAATGTATTCTGAATAAAGGATCATGCTACATCTGCCAAGATTCTTGTCTACCTCGGTACTTTTGAAAAAAGTTTATCTTTTTTGTTCTCGTCCTAGAATTTATTTCATGAGCTTGTGATGTCATACATTGTTGTGAAGCACAGATTTAAGTTTTTGTATTTGTTCCATCCATCTGTAATCAGGCATGGAATCATGTGAGGGTAGAATCATAGAGTGGGTTGGCTTGGAAGGGATCTTAATGAGCCTTGTCTTGGTTTGAAAAGACAGATGTCCCCTAAGGAGGGCAGGAGTGTCCCTTCATGTTAATGGAAACGTCCTCCCTCCGAATTATTATAATTTTGAAATTAGGGGCTCTCAGGCAAAGATATGGAGTAGGAATAACAGTTCTTTATTAGGAAAAAATTAATAAAAAATAAACGCAGTAGTATAAAACAACACAGAGTCAGACCAGGAGCTGAGCCCCTGTGGGTCAGGGTGGTGGCACAGTCCCATCCCAGGGTGGCTGAGGGTGGTGGCACAGTCCCATCCCAGAGGGGGCTCAGGGTGGGGGCACAGTCCCATCCCATGGGGGCTCAGGGTGGTGGCACAGTCCCATCCCAGGGGGCTCAGGGAGGTGGCACAGCCCCATCCCAGGGGGGCTCAGGCTGCTGGCACAGTCCCATCCCAGGGGGCTCAGCCCTCCTGCAGTGCCAGCTGTGGCTCTGCTGGAGCAGGGATCCTGCACAAGGGGGGAGTTTTCCTCTGCAGCTCCAGGGCTGCTGGAGCTGGGCCTGCTCTCCCTCTGGGAATGCAGGGCAGCAGAAAGCTGCTCCTCTGGGAATGCAGGGGCAAAGGCTGCTGGCTGTTCCCAGGGCAGATTGGATCCAGGTAGGAATGCTTGGCTCCTCTCCTGGGCAGAGCATCTCCCCATCGGATTGTATAATTTGATCAGCCCTGCAGGGACACTCACTGGCCATGAACAGAAGGTATTTTTTGGAGGGAGGATTGGTTGTGGAAGAGATAAAAATCCCTGTCCCACCTGTTTTTAACAGGTGACCCAATGAACAGAGGATGACTGCCCCACATCTAAGAGATGGCAATAGAATACACACCCCAGCCACATCTTGCATTTCCAACCTAAGACAACCCCCTAGCTCCAGACCCTCTACCAAGGTCAGGGAACAATTTTCTGTGTCAGAGGGCCTGTACGTTAGGGGGTTTCAAGGGTGATGATTTTTTGCTGAAGCTTTAACCTTTCAGTGAAGTCACTTGGATTGAGGTCCTTTAATAAGTGCTTATTTTGGGGATTTCACAGTACCTTAATAGTAATAGATGGGGGGAGGGAGTTTTCTTATTTTAGTGCTTTGAGGGCATTTTTGTCTACTCCTCCCACCCTGCTAAATAAGATTGTAAGGATATAACACATTAGTTGTGTAATTAAATTTAAAACCCACATACTTAACACAGTCATTAATTGTGGAGGGATGGAATGTAAGGAAATAAAGATGGTGCAGAAGGCAGTCTCACACCTGAGGAGCTGCAGCTGTGCCAATCACCAAAGATTGGGAACAGGGCTGCCCTTAACAGGCCACAGCTGTGTCCAGTAAGAAGATTCTAGAAGAGTGGGTTAGCTGGGTGAGGAGAGAGATGGAGTTTGTTGGCTGTGAAGAAGGAGTCAGTGCTGTAAGGAGCTGCCCATGAGAGATCACTGAGAAGGTATGAGAGCTTTGAAACATGATGATAACAATTAATAGCAGTAGCTTTTCTTTTAAATTGGGCTGCTAGGTGAATTGGTTTGAATTTTTTATTCACCTGATTAATTATGTTTAATGACTTTTGAATATCTGATTTAAGAAAAAATATGTATTGAAAACGTCTGTGATTTCTCTGCAGGATTTTGGGAGTGCATTAGAAGATCTGAAAATTTGTTATCACTTCATTTATAACAGCTTAGTTATGCTGCCATTTGTGCAAAACTAGAACTGAGTTGTGCCATAATGTGACTTTTATACTTGTTGATTAGTCTCTGCCTCTTATCTTCTTGGTATCCACCAGGTGGTACTGTTGACACAAAAATATCCTGTATTTTCCAAATCAATAATCACACCTTCGATTTCCTGCTTTGGTTTGATATTACAGGCAGTTGCATTATTTCTATTGCATGTCAATCTGGAGAGGGGAACCAGTTCTGGCTGATACTCTATAAAGCTGTCATGCCTACTTAATTATATAAAAATTAAAACTCATTCATTATTAAATTGTAGTTGGATTTTAACTTGGGACTGTTCAGTTACTTATCATAGGGACTGTTCAGATATTTATCATACCCTGTAGTTATTTGAATTTTAAAATTTAGGACTCTTTATTCAAGAGAAGATAAGTGCTAAGAGTGGCCATGACAGGGACTTGGTGAGATGGTCAAAGAATCTGATTTTATTGTGGGATACAAATGCTTATATGGGATCTTAGAAGGCTGGTAATGTTTTACTCCCATGATTGGGGTTAAAAATCACATAAACAAATTTATGCTTTTTACAGCATTTTGTCATGGTTTGATGCTGGTGTGATTCCAGTGCTCCTATGAAAATATATTCTCCCTTGCTTGCAGAGTTTGATGTAATTCTCTTTTTATGGTGAACTTGTCTGATTTAATCTTCTTCTAATCTTGATGTAATCCTCAAAGTTTTCTTTGCTATTGCCAAGGCATTCTGTTATCAAATCCCTTATGCTAACCAGGGCCAAAGTCCATCATTTGTCTCATGTCCCACTATCCCAATGGTTTGGGAATCAGAAGTTCTTGCTTTTGTTATAGGCAGTTCTTAAAGTGATGAATACATGGAGTGCTTTGCAGGAAAAGGAAAGGAACAGCTTAGTGCCAATCAGGCCTTCTGCTGGAAGAGGACCTGCAGCATCTGTGGGTGCTGGTGTTGTGGCCCTGGTGTTCCTCACAGTTTGAGTGTCAGTGGGAAGGGAGTGAGTCAATGGTGTCACGGGTTCTGTGGGAGCAGGTGCAGCCCTGATGGACAGAGATGTGTGCCTGCTGCTGTCTGCTTGGGTTAGCAGGGCTCCAGGGCTGGCACTCTCCACAGCACTCCCACTTTGCTGGTCCTTCTCTGGCTGTCTGGGTACATGCCACCATCCTTGCAGAGCGGTAAATTAAAGGGGACAGTCAATTTCTGTCTGTAAAAGAGCTCTTGTATCTCTGTAAATGCCACTTGCAATACGGGTGAGTATCCTTGTGCAGTCCTGTTGGTTACAGACCAGCAGGTCAGGCTGGAAGGGAGCAATTCCACCTCTGTCATGGCAACTTCAGGACCATTTAGGTGCTTGTATTGGTTTTGCATGGCCTGGTTTTCAGTAGCAGAGGGGCCACACAGGAGTCTCCTGTGAGAAGCTGCTGAAGCTTCCACCATGTCCAGCAGAGCCAATGGCTGATGGCTCTGAAGATGGACATGCTGCTGGCCAAGACTGGGACAGTGAGAGAGCCTGGTAACATCTCTGTGATGAGTTATTTAAGATCAAAACAAAATCACCCAGTTTTTCTTCTAGCCAGAAACAAGACAGCTTTACAGGTTAAGGATGTTGCTAGTTGGTGACTAAAAACATGCACACTAAATACAAGCCCTTTGTTTCTACATTTTCCTTATGTGCAAAAAAGCATATGAAGCACTAAAAAGTCTGGAGAAATTCAGTGTAAAACTCAGTAGCATCATATCCTTGAATAAAATCTGTAAAAGTTTATAATATAATGATAAACTCTGAATTCTCGTGAAGCTCCCTCCCAATTTCTAACTAAACCAAAGAACAGGTTATAGGTACTGTGCTGAGCATGTTGGTAGGATGCTTTTGTCAGTCCAGAATACCTCAGACAGTAATTAGGGACTGCAGAAAGAACATTTGTTTACAGTTACTAAGCATAAATTTGCTTCTAAATAATAAACTAGCTTCTGTTTGAGTTCAAGGGCAGTTAAAACTCTAGCAGCACAAAGGCAAGCAGAGTTCAAACTGACCTTGAAAAGCAGTGAAATCTTCCTCTCACAGTCTGAAAAACCACTGTGCACTAGATTCCTTTCCAAGCCATACAGCCAGGCATCTGCTTCCTCCCTCAAGCATCTTAGCAGAGGTGTACTTGGGGTCATTTGCTACAAAATGAATTCTAAAACAAATAAAATTTTCCCCTACAACTGGATGAGAATGGGAGCAGATATTCTTGGCTTTTATTCTGCTTGATTTCTGCAGGCACCTGATATTCTCTAGCCCTGCCTGGGGCACCACTTTCATATCTTGGATATGGAAGGGAATTAAGCTCTTGCACATCTTCTGCATGCCAAATGACCCTTACCAGTTTGACACAGCTTTGCAGAGTGTTCCCTGCTGTGAAGTCTGGATTCCAAGAGACTGCAACAGCTATAAAACACCCCATTACAAAATATATTCTGTCTGAAATCTGGTCCTGCTCAAAATTGGCTTGATACCGCTGCTCTAACAATTTCTTTTTGTGCTGGCTGACCACTCACTAATATGGGTCACTCTGCAGAGCTAAATCTTTAGACTTGAGAAATGCTTTGAGCCTAGGCAAACAGTGCCATGGAAAATGTGGGCTGTCAGAGCAGGGACATCTTACAAAGTCTTCTCTGAGCTCTTGTATTTTAGTACATAACTGTATAGTTTGTGTGTGTTTGAATAGTTGGTTTTTATTAAAAACTCATTAATTTCCTTATTGGGGAACACTTGGATTCACTCACATGTTGTAAATAAGTGCTGCAAGGATAGGGGGAAAGGCAAAAAGGGAAGGACACAAACATGCATTTCTTTTTCTTTCATCATGGAAATGTGTCCTAAAAACTAAACCTTTACCTTAAGACAAAAGTAATTCATATTTTCACTACCAAAAGAAAGCATCACAAATTGATGTCTGCAGTCAACACATGCTGGAATGTCTGACAACATACTTGACTAAAATCTGCCACTTTTCTTTCTTTTTTTTTTTGTGTGGAGTTGTCTTGGTTTGAAAAGACAGATGTCTGCTAAGGAAGGCAGGAGCCTCCCTTGACATGGAAAATGTAAACCCCCTCCCTCTGAATTGTTATAGTTTTGAAATTAACGGGCAAAATATGGGAGTAGGAATAGCAATATCAGACTAGATCTTAAGGATAAAACTTCCAGTGATATATAAATTAGTCTGCCACCATGGGTGCATGTTCTGACAAAAATAAGAAATGTAAGGTAACATGTGATTCCATGAGCATACCAATACTTCTTTCCCTCAATTGTGTCCTTAAAACAAGAGAAGACCATACCTAAACTTGACCTAGACACATGGGCTATATCTAGTGATAAATACATGAATAATGATTGTAGGTTTTCATTTACAGTGAAAAGCCACATCAAAGTCAAATAAATAGAGAATAGGAACTGGAAAACTAAAAGTAAAAATTAATTCTCTAAATCAATTATGATAATGAAGTTCTAGGAAGTTCTAACAATTAAATTGCCAGAGTTATATGGAAAAGCAAGAACATTTGACAGACTGGTAGAGAAAATACAATTCTTATATGTTGGCTAACAAGAAATGAACCATGTAATATCTTTATTTTTCGATTTGAAATAGAATGTTTTGAAGAAAAATTTCATCAAATTATACAAAACTTCTGCTTTCCTTGTGACTGACTATATTTAGTGAAGGCTCTAGGAATAATTGAACAGAAATCATCACACTGGCCATATAGGTTTCATCCCATTAACCATAGTGAAAATCAGGAAATAAGTAAAGATGTGGTTAACTTCCAGAATTCTGCTGATGTATTGTGTGGCTGTGAATTATCTTTCTTCAGTGGTGTTTCCAAAAATGGTTACCATAATTTTCAGGGCACATCAGTGTCTGAGAATGTTCATGTTTTAATCCCATCCTAGAAGAGAATGACAATGAGAAGAGGATTTCATGTTCCCAGGCTTTCATTTTCTCTGCTACCCATTCATGGTGAATCAAATGTGTTCTTGTTCATCACCAGCTTTAAAACAAACCAGCAGACAATGAGCCTTAACAGGGAAATGCTGGACTTGTGCAGTGATGGAGATGCCAGCCAGCCCTTGACAGCTCCTGGAGCACGTGGGAGATTTTGGGACTGGTGGAGGAGAAAAAGCTGAGCAGGTGGAAAAAGTGGAAAAGTGGCAAGTCCTTAAAAAAGCTAAAAATTCCTGGACAGACCAAGATCTCCCACAGGACTCAGGAGCTGTGTTGGAATGGTGTGCATCCCTTCCATAACACTTGAATATTAATGACATCCAAATGAACTGTGTGAAAAAGGCATAAAAATGTATATATATCCCCAATATTTATTAAATATATATTTCATAATTCAAATAATACAGTAGTTATTAAATATATATTATCTAGATTATAGATCTTAAATTTATTATATATTGTATCTATAGATACATACAATATACATATATATACACATACAATATATATACATCTATATACATTTGTACACATACAATATACAATATTGTATATATAATATATGTGTGTATATAAAAAATATACAATTAAGAGGTTGGAAATTTTAATTGGAGTAATATACACATACAATATATACATTTTTACACATACAATATATAATATGGTATATATATTATATGTGTGTATATAAAAATATACAATTAAGAGGTTGGAAATTTTAATTGGAGTAGAAATGGGTCATATTGTTCTTCAGATATATAACTAGTTGTCTTGTTTTTTTTCAGAATGAAGTATAACTGATTTGTTAGGGCTGTGCATCCTGCATCTTTACATAATAATTAATCTAAGATATTTGGGGCTTTGCTTGTTTTTTTAGAGCTCCTCTTGTTCTTCTTTTCATTGAAGATGTAAATACAACACAAACCTCATTTATCAGATTTGCTAATCTCTGGATTAACAGGAACTGTTAACTGATTTGCAGAGCTTGTTTTGAGGGCTATTAAGTTTCACCTCTCTCCTCATTCTTGATTAAGCAGTGATTTTTAGGATTACTGCACAGTTTGAATTCTTTTCAGCATAGAACCATTGTTATGGAGACTTTCTATGAATTGTAGAAGAAGTGCTGCATTTTCCTTTGCTTGTAAAGGCTCATTGGTTTTTAAAACTTTTATTTCATACTCACTATTCCACTTTAGTACTCTTTTAAAATCCTGGACTCTCTTGTTTGTGTGAATGAGAAGATGTGGGTCTGAGTTGAGTTTCATGTCTGAAGTCTGTCTAATTAAAAAAGTGCTGTAATTTACAAAGGAGAGAAAACATCTCAGTGGAGTTGTGTTTTCATTCTAGGCTAGTCCTGTCCTTTTTTTATCTAGGCCAGAAAATGGTTTTATTAATGCATGGGTTTGAATGAATTAAATGGTATTTTTTTCTTCTGTAATTAATTCCATTATGAAGAATCCTTTGGCATTTAACAGGAAAGAGACCAATAAGGTTTTCTACATAAATTACTTTAGAAAGGTGCATATTTTAAAGGAACAATCTATTTTTAAGGAAGGTCTTTGAATCCTTTCCCAGAATGTAATTGCAGTTATAGGACTTTTAATTCAATACAAGGAGATCCTTTAGGGTTATTATATATTTGTGACATTTTAATATAACCTCTCAAAAGTGTTTCCATCACTAGATGTTCTATTATAATATAGGTTGTAACATTATCTTTCAGATGAACCAGTTCTGCAGATTTGAATTTCAAAATGAGGTGAAAAATGTTTGGTTTTAGTAGAACCATGACAGAGATAGGAAGGGAAGAAATGACTCTCCCCTTTTTGGGGTTTAAAATGTGCATGGCCTTGGCTGACCATGACCTGGATTGACACTTTGACTTTGAACCATACTTGGCTACATGAAAAGCTACCAGCTGCAGGCACAGTCATTTAAGCACTTAAATATAAAAGATGAGTGAAATGTCACCTGGCAATTTCTCACACATTTTAACAGCTGTCCAAACACATGACAAAAGTGTCTTTTGAAGTTTTTGTTAAATTGCGTGAGATGCCTACGTATATTTAAATCAAAATAAAAGAATATTTTTATTCCTAAGAGAGGAACTACGACTCCTTTTCTGTCTATGACTATATTTTGGTTTATCAAGCCCAGCCAACTTGTGAAAATAGATTTGCTGTTGGTGCTTGGCTGAGCAGCCTTAATATATTTTGGATCATTATATATCTGCTTACAGGTTTAGGTTTTGGATCATTACATATCTGCTTACAGGTTTGGGATTAGCTGCCCCTTTGGCTTTTTCAGGAGAAAACATGTAACTTTTGGGATTAAAAAAAAAATAGATGATGCCTGGTGTGCATAACAAGAAAGGGGAGAGTGTTGTTTCTGTTTTTTGCAGAAACTCAGGTGAATTGTAGAAAGAAAATAATTATATTATGGTTTTGGGTCACAGGAGAAGCATTGCTTCTGAGAGCAGATGCTGAATGTCTGTGCTGCCACTCTTAAAATCCAGTCAGAGACTTGGTGGCAGAAAATAGTCTTGAGTGGTTGAAAGTGTTTTAAATGTTAGAAAGAAGCAGCTGAATCACACCTACATCCTGCACCATCTGACTCGTGCCTCAGTCCTGGCCTGTGATTAGTGTAGGGATACTTCACTATGATGCTTGCTATTTATTTAACAATCCATCATGCCTTTACCATTTTTTCCCCCAGACTTCCCTTTAGGACAAAAGTCATAATCCAAAACTTCTAGGAAAGTGTTCCATAGAAGAATGGAACACTTTTAATCCTTATTTTGTTAGCCAGGTCTCTTGCTGGCTTTCTCCTTGCCAAAGTCTGCTCTCATGCCAAACTTACTGACCCTCTGCTAAACAAAAGCCTTAGCATCCTGTTTTCACTATTCTTAAAGTGAGGTACTGCAATGCCATTTCTGAAATGAAAATCACTTTATAATTATAGTATAAATATATAAATATAGCTTTATATTGTAAAAAGACTGATTACAGTAGAATACAGTGTTCACAAGCCATGATGAGTATGGAATCACTTCAGCATGCATGACAGCCTGCAGCCATGGGCCTCAATTGAATAATTTTTATTCTAGTGAGGCTTTAAAAAAAAATTCCTCCCAGTTCTTCCTTGTCATCAAGTCTGAGATGCTAAACCGGAGATAACAATGGTTTTCTGAAAGATGTCTGTAGCTTGGCCCTGATAGGCCAAGGAAACAAAAAAATCTCCATAATGGATTCTACTTTGGCACCACAGGCACAGCAAGTGAGATAAGAATTGTTTTGATCATTCTCTGAGGTTCAGAGAATGTGAATCCCAGGAATATTCTTGGGAAGAGCTGTGCCTTGCTTTCCTCTGTGAAGAGAAATGTGGTGACAGTTGTCTATTATTAAAAAGTCAGGAGTAGTAAGGGTTGAATATTCAGATTGTGCAGAACAGGAGCATCTGCAACAGAATTGTGTCAGAATAGCAGGATGTGCATGGCTGCCCTGGATTCTGCCAAGCTGCTCTTTCCCTCCAAAAAAGCTAAGATCCAACAGATAAGAACAGCCTCCAAGTAAGGGCTCACTGTTCTCTGGAATGTCTCTGGAAATACTCTGGAATGTTGAGCCCTAGGAAGTGCCAGTCTTGGAATGAGGAGGGAAGGTTTTGTCACTGAGGTTGTCTTTGGTCAGAGCAGCCTTGTGAAGGAAGCTGGTGCTGACAGCATGCTTGGGAGAGCAGAGATCAGCTGGAGCTTGTGCCACTCCCCTGTTCTTAGCCACAGCCCTGGAGCAAGGTCTGGTGTCACTCCTTTTCATTTGTTTGCTGCATGATAAAGCTGCAGGACTCCAGCAGCACCCTGGGCCTCACTGGGAAGGTGAACTCAATATTCATGGCAATGGGAAGACAACAAGAGCCAAGTTAAGCACGTGGCCTTAGGCTGAATTTGGGTTCTGTGCTTGATCCAGGGGATTTTTCTGTTGGAATAAGGATGTGCAGAGAAGGGCAGCAAGGCTGGTGAAGGGTCTGCAACACAAGCCCTGGGAGGAATGGCTGAGGGAACTGGGGTTCTTTAGCCTGGAGGAAAGGAGGCTCAGGGGAGACCTTATCACTCTCTAGAAAGGTGGCTGTAGGCACGTGGGGAAGTTTAGGTTAGACATCAGGAAAACATTCTTCACTTGAAGAGTGATTGGGCACTGGAATGGGCTGCCCAGGGAGGTGGTGGATTAAACATCCCTGGACATGTGTAAAAAAAGACTGGATGTCTTTTTTTTTTTTTTTTCAGTATGTTTGCAAGCATCTTTTGTACTTGAGCTGCCCTGACACAACAGACAAAATACTGAGCAAATGCTTTTGAAAATCAAGATGGGAACAAAGGACATCCTCTTGTCCTTGAAGGTTGGAGTATTCTTATCCAGGAAACCTGAGAAGTGATCAGTGTGCTATTTCATTCTGACTGGTAAATTAAAAAGATAAAGCAATCCCATAAAATGATTACAAGGTAAAATAATAAATAAATTGAGGCTAGAAATGTCCAGATTAATTTTGCTACTGTTTTTTTTTTTCCTCAGCTTAATTTCTGTTTGTTGTTTGGAGTATTTTGAATGCAAAATACTCATGTATTTTTTGAGTTCATTTTTCCAACCAGATGTGCATTAACCTATACTAAAAAGAAATAATCAGTTTCTGGTTTTGAACAGTGTGAAATTCTCACTTTGTTCACTTGTCTTCTGTAGCCTGCTCTGTGGGGTTCATTTTGGTGGGGTTGTTTTATGTTCATCAGAGATTTGCACCGACCTTGCAGCTAATCTGATATTAGTTTATTTCTCATAAGTTTTTTGTTTGCAATTAGAAGTATCAGGTTGGATGCTATACTAATTTTTCACTGAAAAGGACTGGCAGGGCATGGGTTGCTGGCTGAGCCAGTGACAGCAAGAGGTCCATGAGTGCCTGAGGCCCTCATTTCAGCTGAGAGTGTTCCTGAAGTACACAATCACCTCATCCAGATCTCACAAGGCTCTAAAACATAAAAGTAATTATAAAATTCCAAGTCAACATCAGCACACTTCTTGCACTGGGGCAAATCCTCAATTCTGCTCTGCTTTTATCATTAAAAGAGTTTTGTTTCTTTTGTCCAGAAAAGCTGCAGAGGCTTGGTGTAAGCCAGGGAAAGCTTAGTGGAGTCCTCCCACCTTTTACAGCCCTCCCTTTTCAATCCTAGAACTTCTTGAGAGTGTCATGCAGCCTTTCTGACTCAAAAATACATCTTTTTATTCTTATTTCAGCTACTCTTTCCAATGCATCTTCCATCATAGTATTTTAGCATATGAATAGCCCCAGTGACTGCATCAGGGCTTACAACAAGACATAAGTCAAGAAAATATACTTAATAATAATTTAAATATTGCACTCAGATACAAATGTGAATCCTCTCGATATTATGCATTGATTTAGAACAAATGGAATGATATTTCTCTCTTTTCTCTTTCTTGGCACCATATCCTGCAGAAAATACCTTTTTGCATGGCCTTAGTGTTTGCATCCTTTCAAATGCTGGGAGTGCAAACAGTCTGGCTCCTGGACTGCCCTTTGTTTCCTTGTCCTGGCATTATTTTGGCAATTCTTCCACTGTGAGGAAGAGAGGAATTGGTCCTTTATGGGCTGGAGTAAGTCCCCAGTGCTTTGAAAGAAGGCTCAAGAGCTGTACACTGAAGGTTAAGCTGGAACACTGGATAAACATACCCACAGACATGTATCACTGAACCAGGAATTTGAGAAATTCCAAATTCAGGCTTCTTTCAGCCAAAGATTCCTTCTTTTCAGAGTCTCCATGATTTCCTACTTGAATCTATATGGGAGCAGTCAGTCAAGTAGGCTGCACTGCTTCACAGCTGAATTACCTCCTTTTCATGGAAATCACCTGTGACTACAGAGGCAAGGGGTTTGCTTAGCATTTAGTATTTTGGAGTGAATGTTCTGGCCTTCTACCCTGTTCCTCTATTGCTCTCCCCCAGCAAAAGGTAAGAACAGCTAAAAGGACTCCTTTCTTTGGGGTGTCTGTGGGAGTTCTCTGGCTGGTGCACGTTAGCCCTCATTTCTCAGCCATGCCTGGCTGATGGCATTAGCTCTATAGATATGGCACTGATGTTCCAATGCAGCCATTTTTTACCCCATGCAGATTTTCTGAATGCACAGCCCCAGCAGCATGTCTTTCTTTATTCATCAGTTTTTTCTGTAACTGTTCTTGCTGTTATTCAACCCTCCACTATGATAACCTTTATTTTTATGTGAAAAGAAAAAAAAAAAGGCTTTTCTTCCTCTAGGAAGCAGAACCCTTTGCAATAGTCTTTATGTAACTGTGCCTGGCAGCTGCTGGGTTTCTGTCTGTCCTCCTTTGCTGGGGCATAGTTAATCAGTTTTAAAGGTTGGTGGTGATGTGGTTTTATTAAGAGTGATGGAGTTCTGAGTTGGCATACGGGTTTTTGAGAGACTGTGGTAAGCCTTGGTGTGATTATTTCTTTCAGCAGCTCATTTCTTGGTTATCTTTGTGGAATTATTTTTCACACTTCAAGAATATCCCCACAAACCCCACAATTCCTGGACAAGAAAAGTGAGTCTTACAGTGAATGTGGAGACTTGCTTTTCCAAACCTTGCACTAAAACACCTGCTGGAATTATGTGTGGTATAGATATGTCCCAGATTTTCCTGTGAATCCAATGTAATAGTTCAGTTGGTTCTGCCAGAAATACTTGAAACAGCTGTGTCAGTGTGCTATCTCATGTTGATATTGTTACAGGTAACAGAAATAGGTTTTGCATTCAAAAGTCAGAGCAAGTGTAACTACAAAGCTCTGTGATATTTTGCTCCATTGCATGGTTCTGCTGTTGTGTTGGACAATACAAGCTTTCAATCATTGCTGGTCTTGTATTGTGTGCCTGCAGAATAAATTTTCACATGTTGGAGGTTTTCTCTGTGTCCTGGGCTCGTGCAGATTTTCAGTCTTTTTCTGGTTTCAGGCAGGCAAGTCCTATAAAATAGCTTTATGCTTTAAATGTGAAGGCCAACCCTAGAACTGTCTTCGAGCTAAAATCAGTAAGGCAAAGCCTGTAGCCCTGATTCAATGAAAGACTTATTTGAGTCTGGATTCAGCTCTGTGTTAGTTATTTTCATTCAGTGGATGTACATCCCCTCCTTTCCTCCTCCCAAAGGAAATCTGACAGCTTGTCTGTTCCAGAGGCTGTGAAATATTGGCAGGTTTCAAAGCTCAATGTGTTAGCCTTTCTGACAAAGTCAATCAAAGGGCAGATGTATTTCTATAGCATTCTCTGGAACCAGCCATCTCTGTGCCACAAAAACTGCCTGCATGAAATAAAGGCTGCACTGAGATATTTCCCAAAGTGAAATTAAAAAAGTGAATTCCCACCTGTGAATGTGCATTAATGCTGGAGAATGCAGAGCCTGCACCTCGGGTTTATTCATTTCCAGCAAAGCAGAGGAAATGTCAGACCTGTGAGGCTGCAGGTCTTTTCTTTCTGCTGTGAATCCCATGCTGGTGGGCATCCATGATGTGATCCTTGGGGTATCCTGGTGTAGGACCAGGACCTGGGCTTTGATCATCTTTGTGAGTCCTTTCCAACAGAGGATGTTGTGTGGTTCTCTGGAAAGAGACAAGGAGCTGGGGTGGGAAGGACCCTCTGGTACCTGACTCTGGGTTGGTTCTGGAGGAACTTGTGCATCCAGTTTTAAAGTTCTGATGGAGGATTTGGACCTGGTGACCAAAAAGGCAGGAATTTTCTTTTGAGAGGAAAAAATGAAGTGTGGCCATTACATGCCTGACATCACTCAGGTGCCTGTATGTAACACAGTCATGGAATTGTTTAGGTTGGAAGAGATCTTTAAAGGTGGTCTGGTTTCATCCTTCTGCTGTGGCCAGGGACACCTTCCACCAGAACAGGTTCTCAGTGATAATGTGAACTGTTAGTCCAGGCTTGTGGGGATGTGGGGAGGACACAGAGCTTTTACCTTGGGAGCCTTGCCCTTAGCTGTGGGACCTGGACACCTCAGGCATTTTAAGCTGTTCTGAGATTGAGTCAGCAGCAAGCTGAAGATTTGCAAGTGCCAATATCTGCTGTCTTATCTTTGGCCAGCTGCTACTACTTCACCTGTAAGCAAATTAACTGGTCATGTAGGTGTTTTGGTAATTTTGTTGGGAGACCATATACCCTCCGCTGTTATAACCTTCTAGTGCTGCAGTGCTGAGAAGTTTGGGCATGACATAATTTAATCATGCAGCCCCTGGCTGATCCATTGCATTTTCAAAGCTGGCAAAATAGCATCCTTTTGGAGAGTGCCTGCCTCAGCCATAATTACTTGGTTCACTTGCACTGTTCTAGCTGCCTTTGAAAGACTTGGTCTGGGGTTTCCATTAGGAGGGGAAATTCTGCCAGGAAATATTGTAACTCTGCTGGTGAATGAACAGTTCATTAAACTTTGAAATTATTAAAAGCATTCAAGAGCCTGGGGCAATCAGAACAGTTGAGGTTGCAAATGGCCTCCATCTCTACAGAATAATTCCTCTATTATTTAGAAGTGCTGCTTGCAAATTTGCAAGATGAGGGGTTTAGTTTTTAAGTCATCCTTTGGTGATGATTTTTGGTTTTTTTACATTCTTCTATTAAACCAGTGTGTAAATTTATACTTTTTGAGGACCAGTTGTACCATACCTCAATATATCAATGTACTTTCATGCAGCAGAGACTAGAAACTCTAAAATACCACAAAGAAGATTGTGTGCATGTCTGGTCTGCCTGGAAGCAGGAAGGGAAATCTTTCAACAGATTATTTTTCTGAGAGTGATAACCAAGTGCTACAGATTTTCAGAGTTCACTTATATAAATATATAATCTTATATTTAACTTATATAAAACTTATATATATCTATACACATATAAACTTATATAAATAAAAAAACTTATATATATATACACACATATAAACTTATATAAAAACTGATCTAATTGAGGGCCTGTTCTTTTTCACATTTTGGTATTTTTTAAGGCAGATCTTGATTTTAGAGTTCCATTTGTGTTTGGATTCGTGGTCATTGGAATTGTAAAGGAAGCATGGAGTACTTGGGGAGCATTTTACAGTAAAAATACATTTATAATGCTGTAGTGTGTGGGCACAGGTAATAAGGAATATAAAAAGTGGGGGTCCTGGAAATAATCAGCTGAGATGATTGTGATAGCCCCCTGAAGAAATTCACTCACACTGAGATCAAATTCAGTGAGTCAGGTGTGTCTGTGGCTAGAGTGATGCTGTGTCTCATGCTCTCTGGGATGGCATGTTCTTTGCTTCATAGAAAAGAAACTTTGAGCATGTCTAAGGAATCCTGCTAAAAATTTGGCTAATGCAAAGCCTGCAACAAGATCAAGGATAACAGCAGGGGTACCATGAGCAAGTCTTGCCAGTGTTAACTACAGTGATTGCTGAGTATCAAAACTGGATTTAGAGAATTTCATGATACATAAGATGTTTGCAAAGATTGTCAGAGAACAGCATTTTTCACTAAAGAAAGAGGAAAAAGGTGATGTGTGTTTTAATAAGGAATGGGACTGTGTAATGAAAGAAGTATTTATTTGTCTGTTAACATCAGGGAAAAAATAAAAAATGTTTTTGTGATGAATTTTGAAGGAGGGCAAACTTGACACTGTGGCTCATGATCCCATTGTCAGAACTGTTGAACCTCACTGGTGAGTAGGCATTTGCTACATCTTTCACTTCTGGAGAAAGTTTGGTAGGGTTTTGTGCACTGAGACAAGAATCACTACAAACTCATATTCAGCAGATGATGAAATGATCTTGTTTCTTCCATTATTCTGAGACAGGAGATTAGCTTTGCTGCTGAAAAAAAAATTATTCTTGAATGTTCTATCTTTACATGTCAAATTCCTTAAATCACAGAGCAGAGTTTGTGTAGCCAGAAACCTTCTTAAACCAAACTTTCCTAAGTACTACTGTCATTAACCTGAAGTTTTAGTACATATTATTATTGTTGTTTTTAATGAGGGGATGGGACCACAGCTGGGCTAAGAATGATTTATTACTCAGATAAACATCAGTCCTGGAGGCTGTGGGATCTGGGAGAGCAAGCAGTCAGCCATAGCTCAAAGCAGTCACAAGTTCTTTGTCACAAGAAAATACAGAACTTACTAATCTCATGGACAGCTGCCACCAAGCTTATTTTGCTTTTCTACCTTATCACCTTTACCTAATTCTGTTGCACTGGGGAGACTTTTATCTAATGGGCTGCTAGCACACATATACACATGTTTTTATCAGAACATCTAAATCTTGGCTTACTCTATGCAATCACACCCCTACATTAGAAACCCTTCAGTATCTGATCAATACAGTTTCCTACTTATTTAAGGTATATTCTCACTTAGAACTATAGAAACACAAGTTATGATTTTTCTGCTTAATGTCTGTGTATTTTATTTTTACATAAAATACACAGACATTAAGCAGACATTTTTACAAGCTTCTTCTAAGGCTGCACATCAAGCCCTTCAGTGTCTGTGGAAGTTTTTATCTTTCCATTTCCCACAAGTACAGTATTGGTAACTCGCTTATTTGAGCTTCTGATTGCAAGATACAAGTAAAAACTTACCACCAACATGTGTCAAAACAATCAGTTTCTCTAGTGAGTGTGCAGAAGCATTTAATCTCTGAATTCATAATGGAGCTTCACTTTCCTGTCTTGAAATGAGGAAAATATTCCCACCTTGGAAGCAACAATGGTTTTATTCAATGTTTGTTTGCAACTGAGCACTGTCCATATGTTTTCTTTCTTCGTGCATTTTGGTTTTTAGTACATTCCTGGAGCCTTTGAAAGGGGGGTGGGATAGATCATGTATGGCAGTGGTACAGAGGAATTCAGGGCTTTTCATGGCCATGTTTAAGGACCCTCCTCTATCTTCTGTTTGCACTGAGAGCACAGTACAGATGAGCTGAGCCAGTTCAGCAGACTTATATTCAAGCACAGTGTAGGTCCTTATTTTTTGACCAAATCCCTGCTAAGCAGAGGAAACAATATATTGTTGTAGGGTTTTTTGTAGCCCAGTGCAAATCTAAGGTGTCTGTGTGTCTGAATTGTGAACTAAAATATATTCTAAAGCAATACTCTTCATCTCCATCAAAGTTTCTATGATTTCTATTTGTCTCTATCTGCTGACTTCTTGCTTTCTTTAGGGGAGCTTTCCTGCTCATCACAATTCTATATTTATCATGGTTTTTTTCTATTTTTATCGTGTACTTTGTGAGCTTCTAGCTCCAGTATGTGATCATGATGGTGATAATACTTTAAGTCCTGTCTGAAAATAACATCAGTCTGGAATAGCTGGACAAGTGCAAACACACAAAGCTCTACTGTTAAAAATGTTACTTTTGTTTTCCCCTCATCATTGGGTGAGACTTAAATGGGAAGGAAGGGAACTGCAAGTGTAATTTATTTTGATTGTGTGGGAAGATGACTGGGGGCAAAAAGATAAGGGTATGGAAATTACAGGGAAAAATGCAGTTGCTATTCCCTGCATGGAACATGGTGAACATATACAACCTCCCCCACAAAATAAAATCTGAGGGGGCCTAAAGGGACAGTGGAACAGAGGGAGGACACCAAAGCCAGGCTCTGGAGGAGGAAACTAGTTGGTACTTTCTGGCTAATAAGCTGCACAGAAAATGAGAACCAAAAGAAATAAAGGATGATGTCCTACTGTTAAATCAGCCCCCATGGCAAAATCAGTCTCCTTGGACTGATGCAGGTGCCCATGCCAAGGTAATCTCTGGCACCATCCTGAGACCCCTGCCCCAGGTACAGCCATCCCTCACTGTGCAAGATGTATGACTACAGTCACTCAAGTGCCACCTAATGTAAAATAAATTGTATAAAAGTGAGTGAAAAATGGGGAGAAGTTAGAAGAAAGGCTCCATTGTGACTTCTGGGATCAATCCATGGGGACACCTATTGAGTGAGAACAATATTGAGTGTGTGCTCCATGACTGTCTCTTTATGGAGGAGCAGAGCTTGTTAGTGTATTGCTTTTAATTAGTCTATTGCTTTGAATATATTTGTGCAGCCAGGTCCTATCCCCAGCCATTCCTGAACCCATCACAGTCTCATTGATGAAGAGTGTCACTCTGTAAAGTGTTAATGTGAGTCTTCACACTGCATAAACAATGTGAATAGCAATAAAGAAGCTGGTCCATTCCTGAAAGGTCATCACAAAGTGTCTCAAGGCAAATAATTATTTAAATACAATAGAAAACTGCATTGAAGTCTTAATAAAGATATACAGCTTTTTTTCAAACACTGCTGAAGTTGTCTTGGGCAGTTGAAATTGCTTGCCATGACACCTTTAAAATGGAAATATCTTAATCAGTGTTGCTTCTGCTCCCTGGGGTGAAGCATTTGTCATTGTAAAGATTATTAAGGAGGTAGGAAAAAATGCTCTGTAATTAGGATTCATGAAATAAAATTGGTGTTTTGATACACAGATAAAAACTTCCTGGCAGTCCAAGGGAAAATCAGTATTCACTGCCATATGGAGTAATGAAGCATGTTTTCATGCTGGATTTCTTATTACAGGAGACATTTTATTTGCAGCAATAATGTGGGAAACGGAGCAAGTCCCAAATGGAAGCACAGAACTTGAAGCAGAGGCAGACTGACTCTGCTGGGGAATGTTTTTCAAATCTCTAGAAATTACTTTGAAGGTCCACAGTAAAAAAAAAACTTTTAAAAACCCAAAACCAAACAAAAGAAAAAAAACCACAAAAAACCTGACAAAAAAAACCCCAACAACAGAAAAAACCCCAAAACCAAACCTAAAGGTTGCAGAGTGGGTCAAGATTAACCAGAGTATTTAAGGATGCATTAATTCCTTTGACTAGTCTAATATAGAAAGCTGTTTAATAAAGCAAAATAGACTGTCAATTCAAATAAAATATACTCTGTACAGGTGGTTTCTTGCACTATTTAATTTCCTTAATTAACAAACATGAATGTTATCTCTTGTCCCTTGAAGCAGTAAAACCCTTTATTTCTTTCTTATTTTCAAAACTGCTGTAAGAAAGGAAGACAGGCAGAAATAGTGTGCAAGACTGAAGCACTGAGCTGACCTCTTGTTTGCAGTTCTAGCTGTGGGTTTGCTGCATGAAATGCAACCACTGAGCTGCTGCTTTTTGCAGCTGCAAAACTGATAGAGTCATCTGCACTGCTTTCTTTCTTTCTTGGTTATGATAGCCTCAAGTGGTGGTGCCTGTAAGATGCTGAAGTGATAATTATGAATGACTTTGCTCAAGCATTGTGTGGTCAGAAGGACAGGTGGGAAATGTGCAGAATTAGACTGGCCCAGATTCAGAGATCTGGGACAAGGTGCTCATTGGTGAGAGGAGCCCTTGTCCTGGCTCCCCTGAGTTGTCTTTCATGCTTAGCAGGTCAGATGATGAGTTTGGTTTCCAGTGAGAAAGTTGCCTTTCTCCATCCATCATCAGGAGAATTACTGAGCTGCTGCTGCTCCTGGCAATGTCTCTAGGGTGTGACACACTGTGCCTGATTGTCCCACTGTGGTGCTTGGCTCATCTGGTGGCTTTTACTGCATTTTGAGGCTGGGATATCACTCCTTCCCTCTCCTGCAGGGTGGACTGAGGATTAGCATAAACTAATCTTCCTCACCTTCTCCTTGAATCATTTCGTGGCTTCATCTGGTGACAAAGTGTGGCCATCCTGCCTGAAATCTTGTGCAGTTGTTGATTTAAAGCTGATTTAAATGATTCCTGTTATTAATTGTGTAGGGTTAGTGTCACTGTAGGAGCTGAGGGTCCCATGGGCCCTTTGCCAGTGCTGCCCTTTTGGCAGCCTGACCTCTCTTTATTCTCCATGTACCTTTGCTGACTGCACAGCAGGGAGCTCTCTTGCCGTTGCTTTATCTTACAGCAAAGATCAAGTTTGCTCCTTACTTCCAAACCCCCACCCAAGCAAATATGTGGGCAGGATGGAATGGCCTTTTCCAGCAGTGCTGGAATGGATGTTAGCAGTCCCCAGCACTCAGTATGGATTATCTGGAATCTTCCCATTAAGTGTATCATGGCTCAGCTCTTACATTTTTGCAACAGCAACTACAAAATCAATATGGAGGAAACATTTAAATAAATCAGCAGCTGAAAGAATGATATGTAGATGTTCATTGAAAGAGAAATGAACTTTATGCTGGATGTTAAGGGATCCTTGTAGAAATAAGGAGTGTGAGCTTACTTCAAATGGAATTAGTGGAAGGAGCTGGGGGTAAGAGTATGGGAGGAAGAGATGATGTGCTGTGACAGAACAAGGTGAGATGGCTCTGCAGATGGGTGAATAAGGGAGTACTAAATAAGAGCAAGAAAGTAATTTGTCTTTTCACAGCATGAGCATGATAGTGGCATATGGTGCTGAATTTTCAGTGACTTCTTTTAAGGTGGTGACACAACTGCTGCTCTAAAAAGGGGAAAAAAGGTCCAATGCTTTTGAAAGGAGATGAAAATTCATTGTAGTGGGAGAAGGATCAGGCTGTTTAATACTTGAAGATCAAAGAAGAAAGGAAAGGAGTGAAATGTGACAAAAATAGATAGAAATCAAACAGGAGGAAAAAGAATAAAAACTGAACAGCCACACAATGTTCACCAGACCAGTGGTACCCAGCAGCTGGAAGCTGAAGTCTGACAATTTTGTCTTGGAATTGGATCATGTTTTCCCCCCAGCCATTCTCCATTGTAATGTGGTGGTCAAACAGTGGACCTAATTTCCAGGGAAGCTGTAATTCTTTCCATAACGTGACAGTCTTGACTTAAACCAACAATCTGCCTTCCTGGAAGACAGAATTTTGCAGATGCACCTTAGTGGGTTCAGTGGAGGAGCAGCTGTGTGAAAGAATAAAGCCTTTGATCCTACAGGAGCTCAAGGTAATTGTGGAAACCCAGGGCAGCACAGGGAATATTTCTGTGTCTGCTCTGGGGTGCCCTGGCCCCCAGGGCAGCTCTGACTCTGACCCTCATCCATGGAGAAAGTTTCCCAGACTCCAAGACAGACTGGAACCCACAAAAGTGTGCAATAGATTATAGAGAGCAGTGTGGGTGTGTCACTGGGTGAGAAATTGAGGGTTTGGGGTTTTTAGTGTGCTGTGGATGGAAGCAAGATGGAGAGCACAGGGTGTGGTCCTGGGTTTGTTCTTCATGCTGCTTCTTCCTCCTTCTCCATGGGTTTGGGCGGCATTTTGTAATTGGGCAGAAAAGTCCCCATTGCAGCTCTGTGGGATCAGTTATTGGGTTAAAAGGGAAAATAATCCAGGTGTCAGCTCTTAATTGGAGAGTTCAGTCTTCAAAGACCTTGGAACCAGAGATTGTTGGGCATTCTGTGCCTTCTAATGAAAAGCTGCAGAACTCCCAGCAGTGAGACTGATTTAGTGATGAGAAATAATAAACACTGAGTGTGAACATGAATTACTGTCTCAATTGCCTTCAATCCAGACCCAGAGAAACCACAACTGGAGCCCCCACAGGTAATGAACTAATAGATCTCCTCAGTTTATCTGGTGTTCAGGGCCTGTATGACCTTTAATCTCAAGTCAATTTTCTACCCTGCCCTGCACAACTTGTGGTTCAGGAGGGGTTTGAGTACAAGATGATTAAAGGAATATATCAACTCTCTCTAATCTTTTTTTTTGTTGCTACCCTTTTGCTTGTAGTGACTGGAATAATAAACTAGCTGTATATATTTTCTATTTTTCTACTTATTTGAGTGGGCAACATATTATACTCCTGATTAGACAGTACTACCCTGCTCACTATGGTGCAAAATAACTTTATGAAGTAGTTCCTACTCGTGTTTTTGCATGCATGTAGGCACACAAATATATGTGTATACATATTAAAAATATATATGTAAAATATATCTGTGAAAAGAGGAAGATGCTTTAAAAAACCCAAACAGAATACAGCTTAGCAGTTATTTTATCCCGAATCAACCTGTACCTGTGCACTGTGTGGATGTTTCAGTAGGTTTTGTTATTTTGTAGTTTTTAAACAAGCCCTGAGATTTGCTGCTCCTGTGGGATCTTTGACACAAACAGCTCAGTAACAGTGCAAACTGCAACTTCTCCCATTTACAGAGGTCTGAAAGCCTCATTTGGACAAGGATTGGAGTGCTGGCCCCACCAGGAGCAGAGCAGTTCAGCTCTGCAGCAGTGCAGGAGGGTGAAGTATGCAATTAGCTTATTTCACTCCAGTAGGTCTGAGTAAGCTACTGTAAGTCTTCATGTGTTAAAAGATAAACAGTGTTAAGCACTTTGCTGCATCAGGATTAAAGTGCTAATTGAGTGCCTAATCCTTGGCATATCCCAATGCTGGAACTCTGTGTGTGTGTTTGGAAGGGTTCACCTAGACCTGGAGGTTTGAGTTACACAGCAAAGTCAGTCAACATCACCTCTCCTTGCATTTGTGTAAATTTTCCTTCTGGTTTCAGGGTTAACAATAAATCAAACTATCCTCCAAGGAAAGGGGGATGTGCCCTCTAGAACCTGACAATGAAGTCATGGGCTCATTAGGGAAAGGCAAGCAAGAAAGGGGATCAGCATCCCCTGCTTCTCAGCTGAACATTGCTGCTGCTGCCTTGTTGGTCACATCCATCTCCACCACATCTGTGCCCCTGGAAGACACATTTTCTGTCCTTGGTGATGGAGATGGCACAGCTGAGAGGCTGATGCTGGAAAAGCAGTGCCAAGTCTGTGACAAGGGTGCCTTTGCAGCCTGGCACAGAGCAGTCGGGCTGGTGGAAAGAAAACCCCTCGTTGTAGCACTTAAAAATTACATGGGACAGGTGGAGGATGGTGACTGATACCATCATGGCTATATAAAATCTAATGGCCCTTTTTGTGCTGCAGTATGACTCCAGCATCCTCTGGGAAGGGCCCTGCTGAGCTGTCCATCAGGGTGTGGAGGGACCATGGCTCCATGGCTTTGGTCAGTGATTGTCACTGACATGTTCTAGGAAAAATCCTTTCCTTGGGATTTTTCCCTCCTGAGAAGCTGAGAGGCCTCAGGAACAAACTGCAAACAATGATTCTCTGCTGCTGTGGGATGCAAAAAGTAGATCTGTGATTAGTCTCATTTAGTTGTTTCTAATTAATGGCCAAAAATTCCAGTCCAGCTGTCCAGACTGTCTGGGTCACAGACAAACCTTTGTCATTCATTCCTTTTCTATTCTTAGCCAGCCTTCTGATGAAATCCTTTCTTCTGTTCTTTTAGTATAGTTTTAACATAATATAGATCATAAAATAATAAACCAGCCTTCTGAACATGGAGTCAACTTCATTCTCATCTCTTCCCTCATCCTGGGACCTCTGTGAACAATGCAACAAGTGATCTGTCTCCTTCAGGCTGAGTGCTGTCCATGAGGAAAACTTGCTGGGGGAGTGCAGGGCAGCTGGGGTCTGGTTCTGGGCCCCCTGCCAAGGCAAAACCTAGCAGAAAGAAAAAATGTTTTAAAACTCTCTGTGAAATCCTTAAAGAAAGAAGTAAGGGCTGGTCAGACAGGTGTGAATTTTGACTCAAAACAAAAAGTAAGCATGGTTGGCTTAGGAACCAAAGGGTTTCCATGAAAGCACTTGGTTGCTGCTGTTCTCTCAGAGCTCCAACTGTTTTGTGTTGGGAAAAGCCCAGGTGACTGGGGTGATAATTTCTTCTTGGTGACTATGTGATAATTTAACATTTTCCTTAAAGATACAAAATCCTTCTGCTGCTCCTGCAGATGCAGGGAGAAGTTCTAGTCCAGCTCTTCATTCCACTGAAAATTTTAATGTGAAAGTAGTTCAAAACCATCCATCTATGTAAGGCCATTAAATCTTTGTGTGTGGATGAGAAACAGTACTAAATGGAATAAAATTCTTGTGACTAGGATGTACCACACACACTTACCCTGTCTTTCTGCTTTCTTATGCCCCATTCCACATGAAGGGGGTGAAATGAGGCTGCTGGTTAAATATGGAGAGAGTTTAATGTTTTCACAGCAAAAGCAAGGAGTGTTTGGGGTATGTAGTGAAGCACAGTTGATAAATAGCTTAATATGCTTTCCCAGTAGCAGCTGTCTTCAGGGTCAAAAATACCAGCAAGACCTGCACAGTAACAGTGGATTTTGAACTAGGACAAAATAGCTGGCTTTGAGGTAATTTTTAACATCTGGACATCTTTAATACTTGGGTGAGAACTGAATGGCTAAAAAGAAGTAGTTCTAGTTGAGAATATAGACCTGTATGCTGTACTGTCCCAAAATATTGGAATTTTTTGTGCTTCTCCACTGTTTAATGTTGTTTTGAAATTGTAATATCTAGCCCAAAGGAAGAAACCAAACTGTGCTTTATGAACAACCATACTTAATTTATACAAACTAACAGAGGGCTAAAATTCTACTTTTGAGCCAAAAAGCACATTTTAAACTGCATTATACTTTTGCTTAAATAAATAGGATTTTTTTTTTTTTTTTTTAGAAATGTGAATTGCAGAATTCTTCAAGCAAAGGATGGTGTCCTTTGCTGGTGCACTCCTGAAATTATTACTGTCTTTGACATCTGCAGGTCACATTTTGAGAGTATGATAGCTTCTGTCCAGGGTTCTGTCACTCTCCACATTATCTCAGTTGTTCCAGCTGCAAGAAGAGTTTAGCACAGAGTGCAAAATTTTGCTGCGGTAAAAGGAAAAGTGCCATTAAAAAATTGTGTGTGATCTTTTTTCCAAGTGAGCTGCACAAACAACATATGCTCTAAAATAACTGCCATGTGTTTGTGTGGTATTTGCACCTAAATTTCCAAGTTCTGAATAACTGAGAAAAAGTGCCCTAGTCCTGTGCTAACAACCAAAGAAATCATAACAAACAAATCCTTTTGTCTACTACTCCTCCACAATTATGTCAAGTCCTGGCTGAAGAGGCTACTGCCTCTCTAAGATATCCTACAGAGAATGCAGCTTTTACACTGTGCCCTAAAAAAAATCTTAATTGCTTCAGTTAGGAGTTTGCTCCTGGTTTGTGTTCTGGTGTCTGATATTTGTTTCTCTACTTTATTTTATATATTTTATTTATTAACAGATTTTCTGTTAATAAAGAGTAACTTCAGGCATGAATATCTTAGTCCTTTGTCGTTTACTTTCAAAGAGCACAGACTGCAGAAATTGCAAGCATGAAACAGCCCCAGGTTTTTTGCCAACAGGTAGCTCAAATCTGAATGTTGTTGTGTGAATATTAGGAATTTTATTGTATGAATGTGTGAATATTATTGTACAGCAGCCTGGAGTAGAAGATGCTAGAGTGATATGAGCTAGCAGTCATTGGCCAAACAAAACTCACTTCTTAAAATTTTAAAAGGTTTATTGAGCCACAACAAAAGAAAAAGGGACAGCACTGGGTATTTAGATGCTGCCAGGGGCACACTGCCCACACCTGTACCAATCCTTCTCTATGCTATTGACAAGCCAACCTCCTGCTAAACTGACCTTCCCCACACTCATTTTCTGGGAAAAAAATCCCTTTGCCAGGATTTCTTTTCCTGGGAAGCTGAGAAGGCTCAGAGAGGAATGAAAACAATAATTATCTGATTGCTTCTCCTATGTTTGCTGCTTTGGAATGTGGTCTGGGGATGACTTACCAACAGAGGCATGTTTGATTGGTTCAAACAAATCTTTGGGTCAGATAGAAGAATTTAATTTTCTGTGAGGTTTAGTCCAGGTTCTTTTTGCATGGAAGCACTTTCATGTGGCCCACTTTCTGGCTGTTGAAGCCTGAATGGCTCCATACAGCTGTCCACAAAAGAAAAGAGTTTGTAACATATAAAGAAGTTGCTTGCATTAGAAAACAGCCAAGAATTGTTTCATTCTGGGCTGCATGAGGAGAAGCATTGCCAGCAGGCTGGAAAATGTGATTATCTCCCTCTACACAGGCTGCAAAGGCTGAGGGTGTGCCTGGGTCTGTGCAGATGTGGGGCTGCAACAGAGCCCAGGGAAGATGGGGGGACTGGGGCTCCTCATATGGGATTGCTTAGAAGAGAAGGCTTGAGGGGATCTCATCAATGTGCACAAATATTTCAAGGGAGCATGTAAAAAGATGGAGCTAGGCTGGTTCTGCTAAAACAAACTGATAAAATCAGTAATTTCAGCTCAAAACATAACTCTAGTTGAAATTCAGCAATGCTTTGAATATTAGCCTGATGCATTGTTCACAGGGGTCTCAGGATGAGGGAAGAGATGAAAATCTTCACTCCATGTTCAGAAGGCTGATTTATTATTTTATGATATATATTATGTTAAAACTATACTAAAAGAATAGAAGAAAGGATTTCATCAGAAGGCTGGCTAAGAAAAGGAATGAATAACAAAGGTTTGTCTGTGACCCAGACAGTCTGGACAGCTGGGCTGGGATTGGCCATTAATGAGAAACAACCAGATGAGACCAATCCCAGACCCACCTGGTGCATCCCACAGCAGCAGAGAATCATTGTTTGCAGTTTGTTCCTGAGGCCTCTCAGCTCCTCAGGAGGAAAAATCCTAAGGAAAGGATTTTTCATAAACATGTCAGTGACAATTAGCCCTCTTCAAAAAGAGTTATAGCATCACTAATTAGAGTGGCCAAAATTTCTTTTATATGAAAAGTACCTTTACTAGCAGCACCATAGCCATCCTCCAAATGGCTGATGAGTCTCAAAAGGAAGCAGAGTGAAACTTCCCAGAAACACAAAATGCAATGCAAACCTTAACGTTTTCAAGATGAATTTTAGTTTGTAGCAGGATTATACTGTTGCTGTATAATTGCAGCTGATTTCAATGCTTTATTTTTTTCTGTCCAAAATGTCTGGAAAGCTTTCCCAATATGTGTAATAACTTTTTCCCATCCCACAAGAACAATTGTAAACAAAACATACAAAACAAATAAAACAATGTTTTAAAAACATAAATAGAAATAAAGATTTAAAACTGTATTATTTTAGCTCTTGTGTGAAATTTCATTTTGTAGCACAATGAGCAGGAGTAAATGCATGGTTTCTTGAGAGAATTAAATTCTGTGTTACACAGAATATTCTATACATATTCCATGTATAGGATAGCATTGAATCAGAATTTATTTGAACTAGTCCCCCAGTGTGTGATTAAGGTTAGAAATGTTTTGGTCATGGTGCTCATTTGGTGACAAGGTCTGTAGGACACTGATGTTTGGTTCTTGAAGGTACAAGACTTTTTATATTTTTAGCAAGCTAAAATGAAACAGGCTGAAAGTCCATCTTGGCACCACAAAAAAGAAAATAATTAGGTAATCTAGTGTACCTTAATGCAGAAGAGAACATGCTGTCTTTTGCTATTACAGATCTGTAGATCCAGAGACACTTTTCTGATTAAAATGTAATTTAAAAGCTGTTAAATTATATGTACCTGATGCTGAAGCACTGCTAAAAATTCTGGTTTTGCAGGTGACTCTTTTATTTCAGAACAGGAGAGTCTAAAGTAGAGTTGGCCTTCGAGCCACCTAACCTCTCAGCTCGGTTATAATGGAATTTTTCACTGGTTGAGTATAACCTCAATCTTCAATCAATACTCTAAATTAATGTTTCTTGTGTAAGACTTCTTTAAAGTATTAATCCATTCTTTTTACAGCTGAGCTTTTGGCCTTTGCCTTAGACATACAAATTAATAAGAAATCAGAACAAGGAAAGTGGCTTCTGAACATCTTTGCAGAAACTCTGCAATAATGATGGGTTTTTTAACAAAAAAAACAAGATTTTTTTTTTTTTAAAAAAACAAGACATTGTATATTTTTTTAACTATATATATATATAAATCAATCATTGAGAGACATGGGAATGGACTCTGCCTACTATTTCAATATCTGGGATAGTTTTTACGAGATAGGTCACATAGCTGTAGATATGAGTGATAATTCAGTTTCATAGCTAGTAAAAATACAAAAAGAGGAAAATTTTCTCATTGGTTTGTGTTCTTCCTTCAGTGAATTTTTACACCCCTGTGTTAGCTTCTGTTCATATCCTCTGCTCATTGCTCAAAATTTAATTTTGGATCCTGAGCCTGAACCAGGTCAAATGGTTTGTCATGATTGTTTAAATGAGTAATGACTGCCCCTTGTAGTTGTTGTTATATAGAAACATCAGTGACCAGTTTCTTATTGTGTGTAAACATTTCAGGTGTTTTTGGGGTTAGGAAGTTGGCTGTTCCATGCCACCCAAAACAGCAGCTCAAGATGTCCTCAAAATCCAATTTGTACTTGGCACCTAATGGAAATTTGCTGGGTAAAATTCTGTGCTGATAAAGACAAACCTATTCTATAATTTACAGCTTCTGCACCATCTTGTAGGCTTTCCATCTGAAAGTTGTGTTTGCCTGGGGCGTGTTTGGGCAAGCAGCACTCCCCTGAAGCTGCAGCCAGGTAGAGAGCTCTCCCTAATTCCTTTTTCCAGCACCAAACCAGCACCACTGGTGCCTGCTTGAAGGGGCTCTGCTGGGAGTTTAAATTAATTTAAATTCCATATTAAAAGATAAGATATTTTGTGGTATTTTAATATTGAACATGCTTTGCAAGTTGGGAGAATTTATTGATAAAGCAATACCTGGCAGTTTGTTATGGTCAGTAAAATAAAGTGGTATAATGGGAAGGCTGAAGGTCATAATCTATCATATGATTTAAGCAGTGGAATAAAAATCTCTGCTAGTGTTTTTGACTCCTCAAATTTTAAGAGCTCTTGGCATCGAAGTTCCAGGATCATTTTTCATTCAGCTGAGATATTGAAATTCTGAAAACAAAATTAAGTTAGTGTAATCAGAAATGAGCTATACAACTTGAATTTTAAGTGGGTTTTGTGTGCATTTGGGGGGAGGCAGCTTAGGGTACTACAGAAAGTAAGGTCTTCAGTCTGGGAGGAATTCCATGCTAGGAAAGGGACACATCAGTGAATAAGCTGATTTCACCCACTGAGTTTATGGTGTAATTCACATGCCCACAAATCCATATTAGATGGATGGTGAGGTCAACTAGACCTGTCCATATCAAGAAATAACTGAGCACACACAAGGTCTTCTGGAAGGAAAGTGGAGAAAATGAGAGAAAGAAATGGGGGAAAATCTACTGCAAAGAGAGAGAATGAAGGAACATTCCAGGAAGCTGAAAAGATTAGACAGCTTTTCCTGTACATTGAATATGCATCACTTGAGCCATGAACTTTAAGTGTTGGTAAACAAAGCACAGCTCAAATGTCATTTTTCTTTAATAGGAGGCAGTGAAGGAAAATATAAAACTGGTTTTGCAGCTAATAGAAATAACACTTTTCCAGATGGTGCTCCTTCATCTTGCTTTTGGGTACATGAAAGCCCCAACAGGGAGCTCATGGGCTAAATGGGAAAAAGCATTTAATTATACTTCATCAGAGACAAGATTTTTCTTTTTCCCTCTCCTGTTTTACAGTCTCTGAACAATGTACAAACATGTGACCTGTAACTCACATATGAGAAGGGGAAGTTCCACACCAGCAAAAAATGAACAGCAGGGAGCTGAAAAAATTAAAGGATGTGAATTGAACAAGCTGGAAATCCCTGAGATTTGCAAGTGGATCTTTAGGAAATGCATGGGGTGATAATGAAGGCAAATTACCAGTTTGGACACTGGGTGTTCTGAGTTTGATCCACAAAAGAAAGAAGACAAATAACTTTCTGCTAAGAAAAGAAGTAGTTGGAAGTGTTAGATTGCAAAAGATAAAATTTACTGGTGATCTGTCCTAAATTAAAGAAGAAAATATTTTATTGGGTACAATATTGAGAATATTTTATTGGGTATCTGGCATTTGTATTTCAACAACAGTTCTAAAAGACTCTTTTGTTAAAAATTTGTAGTAGACATTTCCATAAGTAATTTGTATTATTCACCATATAAACTGCTTTTGGTTTTGGACTATATGCTGAAGAGATGCAAATCAATGTGCTTTTTATCCTCACTCTTTGCATGGTTGGATACAAGGGTTGGTACAAAAGAACCTACTGAGCTGAAGGTTTTATTCACAAGGTTTCTTTTTCATTCTTAAATCACATCAGAACAATGCAGCTAACAATAGAACAGTGGAATCTCAAGAATCCTGGGCTCTTAACTTCGGAGGGTCTGCTTTATTTTTTGTACATCTTTGTTTATCTTTTTTACATTTTTATTTTTGAAAAAATGTTATTCTTTCATGAAAAACAAGGGAAAGAGTTTGAATGGGTCTTGACCATGATTTCTTGTTTGTGGGTTTTGTATGTGTAATGGATGCTTCAGTGCAGGTAGTTGTGCTTTAGTTCAAGACAACACTAAGGAATGTCTCCTTTTATATAGGTAAAATGTTCCTTTTCTTTCTGATCAAGTCCACAGGTCCTAAACTTTGACACACTAAGTATTGTTCCACCTGCATAATTTGGAGTGCCTCTTGGCATGCTTGTTAGGAATATAATAGTAGTTGGAATAATATAAATATTTTGGATTTATTTGTGCCTTTTTTCCCTTTCTCTATAGATCACAAAGCAGTGATATTTACAAGCCTGATGAATCTAATTTGGGGACTTTTGCTTAAATGTTGATAGGAGAAACTGACATGCTGTTGGTCTTAAACTGTTCCATACCAAGCCAGATGATTCCTGCAACATTGCTTTATGAACACCAATTTTAGGTAAGGGCAAAGCATTAATCTTCTAAAGTGCATTTAATTCCCAAAAAATGTCTGGGCTGTGTTTTGTACTGTGGGTGTGGTGGTGCTCCCTGAACACAAACGAAACTGAAGAAGGATATTGGGACCTCCCCTGGTTCTGATGAAGCTAAAACATTATTTGTGACTTAGTGGCTGTTCATCCTCTGACTGGTTCAACACTCAGACTCCCACTCTTCTGCTGTTCTGATGTTCATTAATGGCATTCCATTATCAGGTTTCACAACACGACTGCATGAACAGTTTGATTTCTTTTATAACCTCTCAACATTTTTCTCAGGTTACGTTTTAAGTGGGCACATCAGTCAAGAAATGCATGTTAAAATAGAATTGGCATTGCCACAGAGTATTCTTTCAAATAAATGCTTCTGCAGAACTGGGTCTGTTTCTAAGCCATTTGTGAAGACAATTGTAAAAGTTCAGTTCACAAGCAGGAGCCTATCTCTATGTGATCAGCACTGGCATTGCTTATTTCCCTTTCCACTCTGAATTTTATTATAAATTTGTAACTTTACACATGCATTTGCAAATACACAATGCCAGTCAGTTGACAAGTTTTGAAATGGTCTAAAGGCTGAGGAGAAGAAGAAGAGCTGATTTACTGGAGGTTTCTTGCTTTCATCTCTCTTCTTGGTTCTCAATTCAGCGTTCTTTGGGTAGATGTTTTGCTGTTTCTAGTTACCTTACAGTGAAGACCTGGGCTTGTGTCCCTCTCTCTCCCTCCCATGCAGGATAAATATTTCCTGAGTCCTTTCCTGAGTTTGCATTTTGGACCTGAAGGCCTTGTAACTAAATCACTCAGCTTCTATCTGATCAGGGGTGGCTGAAAAAAATCATATGAACTAGACAAAGCATTTCACTGCTTATGAGGAACTGCAGACTCCAAGCAGTGCTCTGTCCAATAGACTTTCTGTACAAAACAACCTCATCTTTTGCAAATTACCCTTTCTATTAAATTCTTGAAGCACTAACCTACTTAAGAGCAATCCTTGTGTGGTAGAGGGGCTTAGGGATGAGCAGCAGAAGAACTGAAGAGTGCCAGGTCCAGACTTGAAGACATCTGGTAGTGTTTGCTCTCGTGATGACAGGCGGCTCCTTCCAGTCAGCAAAAATATTCCAACCCTCCTGACAGCACCACATCCACACCTCCTGAAGTCCTCTCCTACATCTTGATATATGCATAGCAATATTGGCAGAATATGGTCATTATACCTCAGAGTGCAACCTTCTGGTAATTTTATTCAGATTTATTGTTAATTTTTATATTTTTCAGGCTTCACTAGTCCCTTTTTTTCATTTCCCATCCTTTTTTTTCCCTGTTTCTTTAAATATCTTAGTTTATTGCCAATACCCTTAGAAGCATGCTCTCTGGTTTCCTAAGCCTGGCTCTTTGCAGACCAATGTGTTTCCACATATATCTGCTCTCCTCACCATAATTAAGATTTTCTTTATCCCATGAATGCATCTTTCTGACCCTTCTTTATCAGGATTTTTCAATTTCCTAAAAGTTTTATTAGAAGTTGTCTGGTTTTCCTTGATTGTCTTCAAGTTACATTTTATATTAGGCAAGAACTTTTTCTGTCTGGAAACTATCCCTTGCCAGATTTGGATGCTTTTCAGGCTTATATTACCCATTATCTGTTATTTATTGTTATGTTCAGTGAGGGTAATAGCTGTGCCAATTTGTTTAGAGTAACATGCCAGTTCATAATTTTGTATTATCTATTCAATAAATTGTTATGCCTTTTTGATAATAATTTTAGTTTTAAAAATGAAACTACAAGAATCTAAATTCTCCTTCTTAGGCTTCTATCTATTATGAATGTGATGTAGCTTATGTTACCATGGTAACAAATAATAATTGGAGGGAAAATAAAGTTGGTATTTTAACAACAACATTTCAAAACTAAATGAAAGGAAATTAATTTTCTTTGGGTGAAAAGATCATCATGAATTCTCACTGATATCTGGGGGGACGAGTGTTCTTGCCATTTGATTTCCTAGCATGGTATAATGAATTTCTCTAGTTGTTTTGCATTGGGTTTGCCCCAGATGATACAATTTTGCTGCAAATCTGCCATGGGATAACACAGAGATGCTGTGAGATGTGGAGCTTGGAGGTAATTATTTCTGAGGGTGACCATCAGGTACTCCTTGGCTCATTTGTAGCATGCTGGAAACCTGCTATGCTGGAACAGGTATTCCTTCCAGTTTGTGCTTTCCAGCAGGTTTTTGGCTTGGAGAGGTGCAAGGGAGAGATGCAAATGGGAGAGAGGAAAAGGGTGAGTTAATGGCACAGTGTGAACCAGATTTTTCACCTGCTCTAGAACTTGACAGGGGGAGGGGAAGAAAACATTAAAATAAGGCACAGAGAGACCAAACTAAACCCAGCTCTATAGACTTCCAACATTTGTTTGTAAGCTGAAACAAAGACAGGCTGGCCTGTTCTTCAGCTGTTAATTTAGGTTATTGGTACTGAAGTGTACCTAAGGATTGTCCAAGAGAGCTGGCTGGAACTCAAGGATCACTTCCTCTAGACTCAAGAATGCTGCATCCTGATGAACAAGAAATGAAGTGAAGGGGGGAAAAGACCTGCATGGATGAAAAAAGAATTCCTGCCTTTGCTCTTGTGCAAGCAGGAAATACACAGGAGATGGAAGCAGGGTCAGGCCACCTGGAATGGCACTTGGAAGCAGGGTCAGGCCACCTGGAATGGCACTTGGAAGCAGGGTCAGGCCACTTGGAATGGCACTTGGAAGCAGGGTCAGGCCACCTGGAATGGCACTTGGAAGCAGGGTCAGGCCACTTGGAATCCATATGGAGAGGTGATCAGAGTAGAAAGGAAGGCCAAGAATTAAATCTGGGCCAGGATGTCAAAGACAACAAGAAGGTTTATCAAACACACCAGTAACAAAAGGCAAGCTCAGGATAATGTGGGCCATTACTCAGTGGAGGGAGGACCCTGGTAGCAGAGGACACAGAGAAAACTGTTACTGAATGCTCTCTTTGTGTTGGTCTTCCCTGACAAGAAGTCATTCCTTTACCCAGGAGAGCAGGATAAAGGAATCAGTCAGAAGGAAAACTTTTCCTTGGTCAAGGAGAATCTGGGTAACTTGGCATCCACAAGTCCACGGGCCCTGCCAAGATGAATTCATGAGAGCTGGTAGATACCATCTTTGAGAGGTCATGGCAATCAGGAGAGGTGACTGGGGACTGGAAATGTCACCCCAGCCTTCAAAAAGGGCAAGAAGAAGGACCCAGGGAACCACCAGCCAGTCACCTTCACCTCAATCCCTGGAAAGGTGAAGAAGTGTGATGGTGTTCACAGGGGTCCCAGGATGAGGGAAGAGATGAGAAAGTTGACTCCATGTTCAGAAGGCTGATTTATTATTTTATGATATATAATATATTAAAAACTATACTAAAAGAATAGAAGAAAGGATTTCATCAGAAGGCTGGCTAAGAATAGAAAAGGAATGAATAACAAAGGTTTGTCTGTGACCCAGACAGTCTGGACAGCTGGGCTGGGATTGGCCAGTAATGAGAAACAACCAGATGAGACCAATCCCAGACCCACCTGCTGCATCCCACAGCAGCAGAGAATCATTGTTTGCAGTTTGTTCCTGAGGCCTCTCAGCTCCTCAGGAGGGAAAATCCCAAGGAAAGGATTTTTCATAAAACATGTCTGTGACAAAGAAGTGCCCCCTTCTGGAGGCCATCTCTGTCCACACGGAAGGCAAGATGATCAGGAGCAATCAGCATGGATTCACCAAAGGTAAATCATGCTTGACCATCCCATGATTGCTTCTGTGATTAAACAACAGCCTGGATGGATGAGGGGAGAGCAGTAGATGTCAATCTCAGCTTCAGCAAGGCTTTAAACCTTGTCTCTCACAGCATCCTCAGGAAGCGTGGGCTGGATGGGTGGGCAGTGTGGTGGATTGGGAAGTGGCTGAAGAGCAGAGCCCAGAGGGTGTGATCAGTCTGGCTGGAGGCATGCACCTGCTGGTGTCCTCTGAAGTTCAATACTGTTTCCAGTATTGTTTAGCTTATTTATGAAGGGGTGGAGTGTCCCTTCAGCAAGTTTGGCTGATAACACCAAGATTGGAGGAGTGGTCAATGTCCCAGAGCACTGTGCATCCCTTCAGAAGGAACTTGACATGAACATTCCAACTTAGTAATTGTGTTCAGCAGTAAAAGACTGAGCTGTTATAAAAGAAACCAAGAACATAAACATTTTAATTATAAAGGTTGTGATTCCACCTTGTCCTTTAATGGTGAATTCTCGTTCTTCTAATCTGTGTTTTGTCTTCTCAGCTGTGTTAGTGCAACTTTGTGAGCTTGGTTATGTTAGTCAAAATTATCTAGAAGTAGTAAATCTCTGAAGTAGTCTAGCAGAACTGCCATAACTACTTTCTTTAATTGCTCTATAGCCATAACCTGCAGATCAAAGCAAGAAAGAGGATTTTCACTGGCATTAATTAAAAAAAATTATGTCATGTATCTGCTACAGTCAGTGTGTCTTAGCAATTAATAAACTATTTTCACATCATCATTAAACTTAGGAGTGAATCTGTATCCATGGCCAGTTCCAAATCAAATTGGATAAATGTGACAGTTCTTATTGTCAAGAGATTGCCCCTATTTCCTAGCAATGGAGTCCCTTTCTTTATGATACAAAAGGAAATGGTTTGGTACCTAGGTGAAAACTGGGTTAACAGATGCAATTTAAATGCCATTTGCAGCCACTGCTACAATCACCTAAATGGCACTTTTGTGTATGAATTGCTGCTGTGTCTATGGGAAAAGTGCAGAAATCACAGGCAAATCTGACTGAAAGGCAATTTTTTCCCCCTTAAGAAACTAGAACATTCCAGTATCTCTTCATAGATCAGAATAAGAAGCTACAATTTTATACCTAAAGGGTGGGCAATTTAAAATATCACAGAAAAAAACCAAATAACTATTTGCAGGGGGAAAAGAAAGAGTTGGAAGTGTCAAACTATTTTGAGAAGTGCTGTAATTGCAGAACAGCCTTGCCTAAGAGATCAGGAGCAGCTACAGAGTGAAGTGTGACAGGGGGAAATGGAGTCACAAAATGCCACAAGTAAACTTTCACCATTTTCCCCCTCCTCGTTTGCCAAGCCTGGTATGCTTTTTAAAATGTTTTTTAAGTTGTCTTTTGCATGGTGTTTTGGTTATTTGAATGGATGTTGGGGGGAAGGGAGGATGGTGGTGTTTGGGGCTTTTTAACATTTGTTGTGAGAGCTATTAAAGAGCATTTCCATTGAGCAGACCTTTGGGTTGGAGAATGTATGAGCTGTGTAAGAGATGTTAGATAAGGTTTGATGTCAAATACTGGAACAATGAACACTTTACCTTTGTATAGATTTAGTGTGAGCATTCTGAGATCTGAGGATAGGAGAGATAGAGGTTTTTAAACCTTAAAACTTCCTTTAAAGTGCTTTACATTTTTTAAAAAATATTTTTTTTATTTTTAAGCTTTTTCTTTTAAGCCTTTGCAGTACATCTGACAAATGAATTGTGAGTTCTCATTAAAACTAATGGCTGAAAGTTTTCTGTGCTCACTCTGGAAATCCACTCTGAGCCAGATTTAGGCCTCTGACACTTCTGCCTTCTGATTTCTTACTTTAGCACAATTTGGAAGTGGCTTCTTGAGAACCTGACATGAGTAAACACTGTGTATGTCTTCAGCTTCTGGGAGTTTAGCTGACATGGAAGGGCATGTAAATAGACATTAAAATCCTCTTGCAGTGTCCTTTGCTTAGTTTGCAAAATGTTTCATCATCTTCTGGTAACAAGTTTAGCTCTTGGCTGCCAGTTCAGCAGGAAATGACTTTTGTGACTGAACAGAAATGTAGATGGTTGATGAGCTAATTAAGTTGGCAACTTCCATATTGACCCACCTTTCAAATATAATGTAAAAAAAAAGAACGATGGTGCAAGATGCCCTCAAAAATCCATAAATTTGGTAGGGGTTGTTGAAGTGATGGAGCTTCTCCATCCACAAAAAGGAAAGTGAGTCTGTGCACACTCTGCCTGCTAAGCTGATGCTGACAGACCCCTGGGCTTCTTCTGGCAACATCATCCCTGTCTTCTGTTTCTTTCTCCCTCTCTCTTTCCCTCTCTGCTCTCTTTTCTATCCCACCTTAGCAGGAGCACTTACCCTTTTCTATCAATAAATGATCTCAGATATAATATTGCTGCATTTGTGCTTATTTTCATCTGAGAAATCTATCCAAAAGAATGTTCCTCAAGTCCCCTTTTACAGTGGATTGGGAAGGGTTTCCCATTTCCCATTTTATGTCTGGCAAATAGTTTTCAAGGCAAATGTCTGATCAGGTAAATGTTTGTTTATCTCATGTCTGAATTTAGAGAAGTTTGATGGAGAGTCTGGATTAAAAAAAAAAAAAAAAAAGAAAAAAGGAAAAGAAAACCAGCAACAAAACCACAAAATTTTTTAAAACCAACCAACCAAAAAACCTGGTAGGACAGGATGTTTTGAGTTGGTTTCATTCTAATGCTTGGATTTTGAGCGAAGTAGCAAGGGGTAGGCAGTCAATTCCTTGAGAACAATAAAGATTCTTAAGAATAATAATCCTTAAGAATAATAAGGGAATCTTTAATGAAGATGGGGAGCATGCTGTCAAAATTCCACAGAGACAGTGGGAGGTATTTCATATACATTCCACAGAAATTATTTTTATAGCTGTGTATTTTGTTACATCATGCTTACCCTATCATCATAACATTTGCCAAAAAAAAAATCAAATAATATACATTAGAAGTATGTATTATCCACAGGTACATATTTCATTATACAAAGGAAGAAAATAAAAATTCCCAATCAGATATATTTGCAGTCATTCAAAGAGTTATAATCTCTGTCATAACTGAAGATATATTTCTGGAATAGAAGGTTCTTGTCAGGGCAGCTGCTGGAGAGAAAAAGGAAATGAAGTGCAGTTTCATCTAAAGGGGCAGCTGTTTTATTTCAACTTAAAATTCATCTTGCTGCCATTAGGCTAATACAAATGACAATACTAAATTACAGCTGATTGAGTTTCTCTGAAATACTTTGGGTGTTACTAAAGTCAGAAATAAATACAAACACAGTTGTGGGAAATACCAGGCTTGACTTCAGGGTCATGACAGAGGCTGTTGTGTGTGATTGTGTTAGCTGTAAAAATAGTTTCTCCTACTTGTGCTGGCTGTCTGTGCTCAGTTCAGTTGCTGCCTCTCATGAGTACTGAACTCAGAGAAGATTTGCAACAGAGCACAAGGTGAAAATTCTGGTGGGAAGTGTCACTGACCTGTTCTATGAAAAATCCTTTCCTTAGGATTTTTCCCTCCTGAGAAGCTGAGTGGCCTCAGGAACAAACTGCAAACAGTGATTCTCTGCTGCTGTGGGATGCACCAGGTGGGTCTGGGATTGGTCTCATCTGGTTGTTTCTCATTAATGGCCAATCCCAGCCCAGCTGTCCAGACTGTCTGGGTCACAGACAAACCTTTGTTATTCATTCCTTTTCTATTCTTAGCTAAACCTTCTGATGAAATCCTTTCTTCTATTCTTTTAGTATAGTTTTTAATATATTATATATCATAAAATAATAAATCAAGCTTTCTGATACATGGAGTCAACTTTCTCATCTCTTCCCTCCTCCTGGGACCCTTGTGGACAATGCCACAGGGAAGGTTCTGGGATGTCACACAGCAGGCAGCTTTGGTTCAGGTGGGTTGTACAGAGGTGTCTCTACACACACTGTGGGATTTAACTCTCTTTCTCCTGCCTGGTTGTGTGGTTGTTTAGGTCTTTCATCTTTCCTGTGGAATCACAAAGGACACCAAGCTTCTAAACAAGCATTAAACTGATGTTCTTGTCCCTGTGGGCAGGTGTTCTTTTTTTTGGCTAACCAAAATGGAAATAACTTGGCATCAGTCACTCTTCACACCCTGCATCCTCTGCCTGTGGGGTTTATAATTTTTTATAATTTTTCTTTTGCTATTGTTTTTGAAACATGGGCAAGGGTGGTGGGGAAAACCCTCTAAGAAACAGAGTGAGGGATGGGAACTCTGATCCTGTGTATGCTCATGGCCCCCCCATTCTGTTGGATTACAATTGAAACCTGAGTTTCTGTAAGAATTTTCAGGCCTTTCTGTGTTCTGACAGTTGATAATGGAAATATTCTGATGCTCATAATTTATTCCACATGGAGCTATTCAGTCATTTGTATGCAAGACAAGTTCTGAATGTAGCAAGGCTTAAATTGAAAAATAAAAAACCCAGCAGTGGAACTAAGATGTGCAGTCAGCACTGAGAGAAGTATGTGTCAATAAAAAGAGACTCTGACAGCAGATTTACCTCTGAATTTCATTGTGGAGAAGATCTAACAGACATAAAGAAGCATTGGTATGGAAAGAAGAAATAACCATCAAAGAAATTTGTCTTGCAAATTGTGTTTTTTATGACAGAAAGGCATTCAAATTGCACAAGACAAACCTTTAGCAGTGAATGACAGAGCTAAACATTGTCAAGGCAGGTCACTGTTGCTATAGATCTGTACAGCTCAGGAACATCTGGCTATGGCAGCTGTAGAATTTTATTTTTACTTTGCATAATCCCATAATTCTCAGTTTGTCACTGAATTTCAACTTCCATATAAAACTGGAATGTTTCTTCTTTCTGACTACAGCTCAAGGCACTCTAAAAGCCTGGAGTGTGTTGGAACACAACAGAATTATTGAATGTAAAAAGCCCTTGACCAGAATCAAATTTAAGTTGTGATTGAAACACATTTTGCCCTTTACTCTTGATCAGTGTATGGCCATGCTCTGGCGCTTCTAGTGGGGGTGAGCAAGTAATAAATTCTGTGTGTGTGCATGCATCCAAAGCAAACATATAAAAAATCAAATGCATGGCAAAAAAGAGCAAGTAAAGAGTATTTAATAATATTGAAGGTCAGAGGACTTGAAGGGAGGATAAAAATGCAGCAAACAAAGGTCAAAGATGACAGGAAGATTTCAGAAAGGGATATGGTAAAAATAAGAAACTTATGAGCAGCAAAGGTCAGTAATGGGGGCAGCTGAGCTTCTGCTCAATAGCAGGACTAATTTACTAACAAAAGAAATTATTGCAGTGCTAAGAAATGAAATTAATTCAGTTTCAATGCTTGCAAAGGCAAACAAGAGTGATGAATGCCAGAACCAGTCATAAATTTCCTCAGAGTGAACAATGGTGGTGAATAAACCACGGGCTTGTGCCAAAAGAAGCACTTTGGAAATTGGAATTTGTGAACCTGTGAGCTGGATGGATTGCAGAGCTAAAGCCTGTGTGACTAATCCAGAGCTGTGCACAGCTCAGCCAGGGGAACCTTTGTCCTTTCCTTGATCATTCCTATTTTTCTCCTCCCAGGAGGGAGTGTCCCTGTGGTAATTGGGAGGTTCTGCGGGGTCCCCTCTGTCTCTGAGCAGGAAGGAACACTTTTATCCTCATTGTCCTTTTATATTTGATAGAGAAGTAGTTAGTTTTTTTTCCTAATGCAGCAGTTGTGTCAGATATGTTATTGCTGTAGCTATGGCACACCTGGTGGGCCCTGAGTTTGGGCAGTCAGAGAGCAGAGAAACCTCTCCAGGGAAGCAAAGGAAATGTGGTGTGTTTTGTCTGAGAGAGAAACAGGGCAGCTGAAGATGAATAACCAAGTGGGAGCGTGAGTGTGTGCTGAATACAGAACAGGAAAGCTTGAATAAGGATGAAGCAGAAATTCAGAGAGGTCGAAAATGTATTTACAATTTAGGGAAGGGTAGAAATGTTCTACAAGGTAATTGGCTTCCTTAAGAAAGAGGAAATAGCAGGAACAGAGGAAATGTGGGAGGCTTTTGGAAGGTGTTACAGGCTTCCTGCTGAAGCTGAGGCAGGCCATTCACTCCCATTGGTTTGCACCCTTCTTGTCCTTTAGGGACTGAATTAGAGCTGCTCTGGCTTGGCAGAGACCCTGGAGGTCTGAAGGTGTTCATTAACAGCCTTCCAGGTCTTGCTTTTCATGGCTGGCTGTGGAAAAGTGCAATGAAGCTGGAGGCATTAGCTTGAACAGCACTGCACTCCCTCCTCTGGTGGAGAGGGCTCATCAAAGGAGTCAAATACACTCACCAGCAGAGTTAGGAATGAAGCCATCTAATTAATCTTGTGTTCTTTTCTGTGGGGAAGATTTTGTAAGTTACCTGTGAAAGAAAATGTAAAATAGTTCAGTTTTTAATTGTTTCCTACAATTGACAACATATAAATTTACTAATAAAACTTGTGATAAAATGTGATAATTTTGAAAAAAATCTTCATTGTTTTGTCTCTGGAGGAGATGCAGCTTCATCTAAATAAGTCTTTTGATAAGAAATTTAGGGGAGAAAACATTATCAATTATTTGTTTGCACTCAAGGGCTTCCAAAACTTCTCTTCTGAAATTTCAATATATATACTGAGTGTATATATATAGAGAGTACATATATATGCAGTACATATAGTGCTGTATATGGAATTAGAAATCTCCATAGATCTTTCAGACCATCTGGAATTACTGGCTGGATCCTGATGGCTTTTAACTCAGTTTTCTTAGGGTACTCACAGAGGAAACATATTTGGCTTTTTGAGAGGAAAGGAGGTGTCACTTTCTGGTTTTTTAGCAAGAGACCTCAGAATTCATTGCAAAGTTGGAAATGGAAGATACAGCCAGGCAAACCCCACAGAATATGAATTAAAACAAATTAAAGTGAGTGATCCTTCATGGTAAGGTTTTTGGTGGTGGTAACAGAGCAGTCTCATGGCATTGTCAGGCACTTCAAACTGGGCAATCTGGTGTGGTGTGTGCTGCATCAGCATGTTTGTCATCACAGCCAGCAAATTAAGCAAGCTGTGTGTTCAGATCACAAGGTGTGACTGTTTTATCTATGTAAATCTATAAAAATTAAAGGTGTGTGCACCCCCAAGTTATTTATAGCGACAAGAACAGCATCAAGCTTTGTTTAAACACCCTGGGTGTTGTGGTGCGCATCCAATTTCCAGTTGTATTATCTTCCCTGTTTGTATTGTTCTCCCCATTTTGTAATGTTCCCCCCAGTTGTAATCCTAAACCTATTTTGATGGTTCAGTTCTGGTTTCCCTCTCTCCCTGAAATGGTTCCCTCCCAGTCTGGCCATACTGCCAAGCCCTTGTCTCCACCCCCGTTTCCATAGTTACCACCCCACTTGTTACATTTTCCCCTCCTCCAGAGCCCTGTCCATCTCCCGGGGCCCTGCCCATTTCTCCAGAAACTTCTCCCTTCCTCAGAGAGTGATTGGGCAAGTGCTCCGAGGCCCCTCCCTAGCTCTTGTATCATTGGTTCTCGCCCGTGTCAGTTGTGTCCGATTCCCCTCCTCAGTTTCCCCCATTGGTTCTTGTACCTATGTTCCACCCCCTTTATATACTGCTGTTACTCATTGTTCTCTGCCTTTTCCCACCTGGATCCCCTGGAGACAATAAATCTCTGGACTGCACCAGGTGAGTTAAGACCCTCTTTCTCTCTGGCTTCTCCGTTCTTTCGCCGCTCCCTACGAGGCTGCTTTTAACCTGTCGAAGGCGCTGCCCAGACGTCCCTGACGCATCCAGGTAGTGCCCCCCGCTGCTGGCTGCTGCTGTGCTCTCAGCTAGCCGGCGCCACCTCCTCCCCGCTCTCAGGGAGTAGAGTGCACTCAACGCAGCAGCGCGGCACCTGGGCAATGCTGGCTCTTATGATTTTGTGAAGTAATAAAGAGACTGCTCTTCAGCAAATGAAACCTGACCTGGTGTTGAAAAACCAAATATGGTGAGAGCAGAGTGTTCTGCTTGGCTGGTGCTGAACTGCTTTTTCAAAAAGGGTTGAAGATTAAACTTTTGACTCCAGGAATGCAGAGAATTCTGTGCAAGTCACCAAGAGTTGGTTGGGCTTGACAAGGACCTGGCAGATCTTGTCTTGAGTCAGTCTGTCCAGGGGGTGTGAAATGGGTTGTGCCCTGCAGAGGCTGCTATGCCTGCAGCAGTCACAGGGAGGGTTTAGAGCTCCCTTTGGGTGTTTATAAATTGGTGTCTGCATTGAGCTAAGAGGAATCTCTCAATATCTTTGGGATAGGAGAAACAAAGCAGACCTTGCCATCACCACTGGGGCTTTCCTCATGGCTGCCTTGCTTCACTTTGGTAGTCTTTAATAATTGCTAAATACATTTGGAGGACTACACCTGATGAAGATTAGTAAATAGCTTTGGGGGTTTTTATTATTATTAAAAATTAAAATTATTTTTTCCTCATTCTGAATGATTTTTTTTTATTCCTTTGCTGTTTTGTTTCTCTTTCTTTGATTTTTTTTTTTCATCTGTCTTCTTTTCCTTCTTTTATAATTTTTTTTCTCACTCCATCCTTCCTTTGGCTTCCTGGCTGGAACATCCAAATTGGTGTTTTAATCAGTGAAGAACTGCAATATAGAGCACAGTCTTTCATCTGCAAAATCACAGATGGATATGTGCTGTGAAGGAGATTGCTAGGAAGGCTTTCAGTGCTGGTTCAGGTGCTGTTTAAATGATGTGAGTGTGCAGCTAACAAATGTTTGGGTGTCCATCAAGGGGAGAAGGTGTTTGCTGTGCAGTATTTCTTTCCCTTAGAACAGATGAAATAATTCTCAGTTTTTAATAGTTCAGTTTTCCCTGCACAGATGCATAAAAACTCTTTATTTGTGTTATTTTGGACATTATTTTCTATGGTATATTGGTAATAAATATTATAATGTAATGTAATGTAATATAATGTAATATAATGTAATATAATATAATATAATATAATATAATATAATATAATATAATATAATATAATATAATATAATATAATATAATATGGTATATTTTGGACATTATTTTCTATGTAAAAAGATTTATCTGATATTTTTTAATTTTGGCAATTATAGCTTATAGCTTCAGGGTTTTGTTCACACATTTTCTGGGGAGCTGCTGCCCCTAATGTCTGTCAAACATTATTTCATTCTGCAGTCTGAAACAGTTTGAGCTCCACAGCATCACCAGGGTGCCGTGGACTCCCATTCCAAGGAACTGTCTCACCATGTCCCTCAATTTCCCAGATCATCATCATCTCCTCAGAGCTTCCAGTGAAGGAAAGCAGGCAGTGAAACATCTGCCAATTTTTTTTAAATAAGGAAACCCCAGCTGGAGTGAGCAGTGAAGCTACACTTGGGTAATGAATAAACACTCATTCAAATGTAAAGTTTGTTGCCTCACTGTGTTTGTTACTGAAGCTGGCTGGTGCTACTCAACTCATCTGAAATGAAGCAGGGTATATGTCAGCTGAGACAGAAGAACTGGGGGGATGGCCATAATTTTGCAGAGTTAAATGTTATGTTAGATATTCCAACACAATGGTACACACTCGAAGAGCTGAGTAATGAAAAAGAGGAATTGTTTCCAACAGTGGCCAAAATCTGTGGATTTTGGATGTGAATAGAGATATGTAAATAGAGATATCAGTGCAAATGGAAATGGAGATATCAATGCAAAAAGAACTGGTCCTCCCAGAGGTTGCTAACATTTATTTATTTTAAACTGTAACAGTGTAGAGTGTTATTTGTGTAATGCTTTGTTTCTATCCTTCCAAAATATTTCAGAAAGGCTGGGGCCTTCATTGGGGAATAGAAAATTCACCTCTGCCATTTGAAAGTATTTTTGTAGGCTAAATTACTGTAAGGCCTGATCAGCATAGTAAATTGAATTTTGCTGATTCAGATCTTGATGATATCAGTAACTTCCTTAGACTTCATAAAGAGTATCTCAATTTTTTTCTCAGCAAAGTCATTGCAGAAGTGTTAAAAATGCTGTTGTATAATAATAAAAAAATGAGTAAAATTAGGCCTATAAATGGAGTCTTCTTCAGTCATGTTTTTCCTGCCTCTGGTTATAAAGAACTTCAAGTCCCTTTATCTCTAAAATCTGCATTTTGATGATAGATGGATAAGAAAAGAGTATTAAGGAAAAGTCCCAGCTTGGGGAATTTATGCAATAAAAGAGTCTTTTAAAGCTGGTGATAGCTACAATTTTTATCAATGATGAATAAAACCCCAAGAAATTAAGAAAGTTGAGGTCCTGATTTGGCAAGGTTCTGCTGAGTAATGAACTGTGCTGGAATTTCATAGGCATGCCAGCTCCTTTTAGGATCCAGTTAAAGAGCAAGCCTTGATTAATGAAAAAAATTTAAAAACTAATTTATTTAACAAATGGTCCTTCCCCTCTGCCCTCCCCCCTTAGTAGTCATTCATCTTGGTTATCCTTTGGTATGGAAGCTGATTGTGTTGAGTACAGGAGAAAACTCTGCAGACACCATAGATATCAAAATTGTCTGCTGTTTCTAGATTGCCTATAGGAGGACTTTCTTCACCCCAATTACTTGCAGTAATGAAGAGGGCTATTTTTTTTGTCTCCCACAATTTATTTTCCTCCTACAATTACTTAAATAACCTAACATTTCAAAACACACTGGGCCAAGCCCTCTAGTGTGAATTAGCTGTGTGTATGAGTTTCAAAGGACTTAAAATATGACATCTATTTTGGATAGAGTAGGTGTAAAAATAGTATTTATGCTGCCAGATTATGGCTGAAAGGACATGACGTGGTTTAAAAAAGAGAAGAAAAAGTTTCCAAGGGTGTCACTGATAGACACTGTGAGAAGAGTTGGAGAATCTGTCAGCTAAAAGCCAGACATCTCAATGTCATGATGACAGTGGAGGTTTTGCCTCTTGTGTGAATCAGCACATCCAGGTAACCAGGGCAACCGCCCAGCCTCAGCTGAGATGCAAAGAGCAGATTTATTTCATTTCATCTCTAACCACCCCCAGCTGAAATGCAGATTGATTTCATTACCTCTCTGACAAGGCCAGGTGGCAGAGACACCATCAGGCTTGGCTAAACCTCAAGGCAGCAGGGAGGGGAGGCCCACTGCCAGTCCAGTTTAACAAACTCCTTCCCCCAGGCACAGCTTATCTCCAGGCTGTGCTTTTGGGATTCCTCTCTGCCCCAGCAGGAGGTTGGAGCATGTCTGGGAGAGTGTTATCTCTACACTACTGCTATCTCTATTCTACCTCTCAAAACAGGCAGAGTATGAGCCCACATCCCACACCAGTCAGGGATTTCCCACCACTGGGGCAGATTTCTGAGTGACCTTTCTGGAAATCTCAGCAGAGGAGACATGGCAGGGTTATCAAAAATCATGGTGTCTTCAATATTTAGAGGGAATGAGCACTTTCAAAAGATGATATGTCAGACCTGAAGGGGAGGAGGAGGTGAGTGGCTGGGAAAGATCACTCCCTACTGCTCCCCCAAGAGACTCAGTGAAATTTTTGCTGAAGCCCTGGAGCAGCTGAGATCAGGACAGGCAAACAGCACTGAATGCACACCCCAAATAATGTTCATTGTCTCTGATGTTATCTTGATAGAAGCTGGTACCACAGAGTATCTCAACAAAGCAATCTTGATTTGTGCCCTGATCCAAAAAAGATTGATCTTGTGGGCAAATTGCCCAAGATATCTGGACAAGTGTACAAGATTCAGTGCTGCATCCTCATGATCAGACTGAGCAGTGTGCTGACCAGTGAGATCTGTACACAATAGACAAATGGTTTTGGACAAAATTGTTGTTTTTACACTTTCTCTCTCATGGCCCTTTAGCTGGGCAACAAATTTGTCATTGTTTAGGGCAATTTTCAGAGGTGGACACTCTAAAATGAGTTGCATCCCCTTATGGCTTTAACCAATCCCTTTCTATCAACAGGGAGAAGTGAATGCAAGTAGATATAAATAAAAAAATTCCCAAAGAGCTGACTAGAAGGACTGTTACTTCTTTAAGCTAAATCAGCAGTAAAGATGGTGGACAGCTTTTGGAAGCAAAGGAAAACTCAAAAGGGGACCCTCCACCTGTGCTGCCCCTGCTCTGCAGCAAAAGCCAAGAGGAAAGGCAGGTACAAGGCAGGGCCAAGAGGCAATCCAGGAGGGGAGAGAGGTCTCTGAGAGCTCCTCCAAGCCCAAGAAGCCCAGGGCACCCCCTGCTCCTCTGTTCTGTTTCTCAGCCACAGGCTCTTAAACAGGCAGGAACAATTTTGGGCACAGTTCTATCTGGAAAACAATAAGATTTGAGGTTACCTAAGATAATACTAAATATCAAATTCTGATGGTTGTTGAGTGAAGTGCCCCATTAGCTGATACAGAGATTTAGGTGGCCCAGTTTTAACCCAAACCTTGCTGTTTGCATTTATTTCTAGCTAATTTGATCTCTGTCTATTAGAGAACTACATCTAATAATTGGAATTTGGTCTACTGAATATTTTGTGAACAGGATTTGAACTGCTCCAAGCAACTCTGAGTACATCAGTTAAATCAGACCACTTTCTTCAGCTGGACTCTGTATTCACAATATTCAAAATAAAACTTTATCAATATGCAGGTGGCTTTTTGAGTGGCTTCCTTAGTTTTATGTCTTGAGCTTTTCCACAGTCAGTAAATGCTATGAACTGTGCAGTAAAGGAGGGTTGCATTATTATTCATCCCACAGAGTAAAAGAATGGTATCCAAGAGTTGTAATGTGCTGCCTTACTGTGATTTACAGTCTTTTTCCAGCAGGCTTGTCCTTAGAGAGCTAAAACAAGGAATTCAGGATGCTTAGGAGGCATTGTTTAATTAGTGAACAACTATTCTGAGTTATGCATTAAACTTCCTGCCTTTGAGACTCTGTTAATTAGCTAAATGCAGTCTCTTCTAGAAGTACACAGGCAGAGTGTGATACTTTGAAAACAAAAATATGATAACAAATAATGTTGATCATGTTCATGTCATGTAAAAACGACTAGCTAGTGTATCACAGATTGTTCAGGGTGACTTTTTGTTCCACATTGCTCTGCTCTTTTACATAGCTAATGTACAAGAAGACATGGATGTGGCATAAATGTTTGATGCAGTTGTAGCAGGCCCCAGAAGGATGGTGGAAATCCTTGGGTGTACTTGAAACTCATGTGAATTTCCCAAAAATACTGGGCCAAATCACACAGGTGACTGTGACAGTTATTATGTAGTATTGATGTAGTATTGGGGTTTTCAACACAGTCAGTAGAGTGCAGGAAATCAAAACCTGTTCTCACTGCTAAAAACTCTGACTTCATGAAAGAGATCAGGGCTGCTTTGGCACTTGTCAATTTTATTTGCTTGGTCTATTAATCTAGTTTCTAGCTGTTTTCATTAGGGCAGAATCAAGTGATTCTCTGTGAACCTCTGTGTGCCCTTTCGTTTTCAGAGCAGAAGTTAGTTCATTCTCTCTCCAAACACAAGTGAAAATCCACAGGAGCTTTGACATGTCCCAGCATTTCTGGAGTCATCCTATGCAGTTCTGGCAGCAAACCAGGAGTGTATGAACTGATTTCCATGGGTTCAGGAATGGGTACATCATGCAAGCCTTCCTTTATCTGCTACAACTAGTCACTGTCACTCTGGAGATTTTACTTGGTTCTGAGATGATATATAGGTATAGATTAGATATAGATATGGATCTAGATATAGATGATATAGATATGGATTAGATATACACATAGATATAGATATAGATTGATTGTAAGATTGATTATATAGATATAGAGTGAAGATTGATTGTAAGATTGATTATATAGATAGATATAGATAGATGATATAGATGATATAGATGATATAGATGATAGATTAGATATAGATATAGATATAGATAGATATAGATGGATTAGATATAGAAATAGACATAGATATGGATAGATTATATAGATATAGATGATAGATATAGATATTGATATAGATATGATGATATAGATATAGATAGATTATATAGATAGATGATATAAATATAGATAGATATAGATTAGATATAGATATAGATAGTAGATATCAATGTAGATTGATTATAAGATTGATTATACAGATAGATATAGATATAGATATATTAGATATAGATTAGATAGATATAGATAAGATATAGATAGATATAGATATAGTCATAGATAGATGGTATAGATAGATATAGATATAGATATTTGATATAGATATAGATATTGATAGAATATATAGATATAGATATATTAGATATAGGTATAGATGATAGATATAAATATAGATAGATTATATAGATATAGGTAGATGATATAGATATAGATTAAATATAGATTAGATCTAGATACAGATATATGGCAAAATCTCTGTATGGAAGAATCTTTAGCTCCTACCTTGCTCACTATTCCTATTCATATTTCATTTTGCAAATACATCAGTTTTGACCTCCATCAGTCAAAGTGGTATGGAAATTTTAAGCATACCCAGTATGAGTAGTTGCTAAATATGTTGCAATATACTAATATTGCTCTTTACTCACATAAGTTTTCTTTTGTGAATATGAGTATGCCAGAAACTAGAATAATGCTTCTAGTAGCTTATGATTTATAACTGCAGCTGATTACTTCTCTGAAATGAAAGGCTTTGAAATTGTTATCACCAGAATTCAGAGGGAAGCATTTGCTGCTCTCCTCCTCATTAGACTGAAGAAGCTAATCTCCTTTAATGACTCATCTCCTTGGGTTGATCTCTGTTTGAGGCTGGAAGAAAGCTAAGCTGATTTTTGAGGTGTTAGCAGCCATGCAACATTACTATGTTGCAAAAATAGTTTGGTTCTTGGCTCTACTAAATATGGCTAGAAGATCAGGGAAATCCATCCCAGCTTTGTTTTATATATTATTTGTATTGAAGTGCTGAACATATATATTCTACAAATATTTCAACAGTCTCTAAAAGAGTCAAGAAACATGGGAGTGAAGGACAAGCAGTGAGGCATTGGAAAGCAGTGTTCTCCTCTACATGGTGAATAATAAAAAAAAGCCCAGTGAAACCAGCTGTAATCTGGGCTGGTGAAATACTGCCACTCACAGAAATATATCCCTGGTTGTAAACTCACCCCAAAAAGGTCTTGAATCTTCAGTATTGGGGGGTTTGGGTTTTGTTTTTTTGTATTTTTTGTTTTTGTATTTTTTGTTTTATTTCCTTGTCTTTTGCTTGGCTCCAATGTACTCTTAATTAAAAGAATAAAATTTCTTCTGGTCCGAGAAGTTTCTGATTCAGTATTTCCAGTTTTATAGAGGAAGTATTGAGATTTCACCATCAGCCTGATGAATATCTCTATTCAAAGTCTGTCCAAACCTGCCTTCCTCAATAGCTTCTGACTCCTGAGGGTGTGCTTGCTTTTGGCATTTTATTTAGGTTAGGTGCTGAGCCCTCTGTCAGCATACACTCTGTACCTCAATATGTGGAGTCTAAACTCAAGAAGAATCAAGAAACTCATGCCAAGTCTTCAGAAAAAGTTTCTCTGCCTTGTCCTGTACTTGTTCAGGAATGCTCCAACAGTATTCAGCATTCTATGAAGCAGAGAGGGATGAGTTGTAGAACAAAAGTTTTTGAGGTGAGGAAGGGTTTGAGCTGTGCCACTGCTTGGTCAAGGGCTCTGATCTGTAACTTTCTTCAAAGAGTTTGTAAGGGAAGCACCAATACTGTACTGTTTGGCATTTTCTAAGAAGAATTTAACCCTGTTTGGGCTTATTTCTGTAGCAAAATTGTGAGCTTAAGTGGACACTGGTGTGTTTGAAGGCTGAGGAGCTAGGAAACATCTTTTACTTTTCTGCCATTTAAATTGCTTGTGAAGAAGGCAAACATTTTTAGTCATCTCAGTAGGCTTTTGCAGAAATTTTGAATCCTTGTCACTCTGATAATGCTAACTGTGGACGGACAGAATGTAAGAAAATAAAGTGCAGAAGGTAATCTCACACCTGAGGAGTGGCAGCTGTGCTAATTACCGAAGAAGACAAAGAAGAAGAAGATGAAGAAGAAGAAGATGAAGAAGAAGTCGAAGAAGAAGATGAAGAAGAAGGAGATGAAGACGAAGAAGAAGAAGATGAAAAAGACGAAGAAGAAGAAGAAGAAGAAGAAGAAAGAGATGAAGACGAAGAAGAAGAAGAAAAAGACGAAGAAGAAGAAGAAGATGAAGACGAAGAAGAAGAAGAAAATGAAGAAGACGAAGAAGAAGAAGACGAAGAAGAAGAAGAAGGAGATGAAGACGAAGATGAAGAATAAAAAGACGAAGAAGAAGAAGATGAAGAAGAAGAAGAAGGAGATGAAGATGAAGAAGGAAAGATGAAGAACGATAAGAAGAAGTACGAAAGAAGAAGATAAGAAGAATAAAGAAGAAGATGATAAGAGAAGACAAGAATAGAATAAGATGAAGAAGATAATGAATAGATAATACAAGAAGAGAAATAAGAATGAATAAGACGAAGAAGACAAGAAGGAGATGAATGATAGAAGAAGAAAAAAGACAAGAATGAAGATGAAGACAGAAGAAGAATAATAAGAACAAGAAAAATGAAGAAGGACAGAAGAAGAAGATGAAGAATAAAAGACGAAGAATAATATGAATAAGACGAAGAAGAAGAAGATATGAAGACGTAAGAAGAATGAAGAAAATGAATAAGACGAAGAAGAAGAAGACGAAGAAGATAATAAGGAGATGAAGACGAAGATGAAAATAAAAGACTAAGAAGAAGATGAAGAATACTAAGGAGATGAAGACGAAGAAGAATAATAAGAATAATGAAGAAGACTAAGAATAAGAATAAGAAGAAGACGAATAAGAATAAGGATATTAAGACGATAAGAAGAATAAAAAGACAAAGAAGAATAAGATGAAGATAAGAAGAATAAGAAGAAATGAAGATTAAGAAAAGAAGATGACGAATAAGAAAAGAAGAAGAAACAAGACGAAGAAGAATAAGAAGATAGAATAAGAATATAAAAATGACTGAAGAAGAAGATGAAAAGCAAGAAGAAAATGAAGAACATGAAGAAGAAGACGAAGAAGAAGAAGAAAAAGACGAAGAAGAAGATGATGAAGACGAAGAAGAAGAAGAATATGAAGAATAAGAAGAAAATGAAGACGATGAAGAAGAAGAAGAAGAAGAAGGAGATGAAGACGAATAAGAAGAAGAAGAAGAAGAAGAAGAAGAAGAAGAAGAAGAAGAAGATGAGCTCTGCAATAAGAAGAAAACAGCTAACTGTGTGGTTTGATAACTGCCCTTGGTGGCTGCAATAACTGCCAGGCAGTTCTGGGTAATGTAGTTTCTGTTTTCACTGTGTGAGAAAAAAATGGCATGGTTAATGAATGGAATTGCACCTTTCCTCTCTTATTTCATAGCGTGGGTTTTAGTCTGCTGTAAAGAGTCTGTGACAGCTTAACTTCTAAATTCAGCAATGCTCCAGGTGAACAGCAGTACAGCTCTCTGAGTGTTTTTAAAAGAGGAAGCATATGCAAAACCCTGTACTTTTTTTTTTTTTGTCATTCTTATGACATATGAGGAAAAGAAATAATTTGGATGCGATGTTAAATTAATTTCCTATTAAACTCTTGATCCAGAACACTTTATACTGTTTCAGCAGTTTGAGAAGTGGAAGAAAATACATAATGGATCTTTCATTTGTCAGATTCATTATGTATTTGCCATCTTGGTTAATAATTTCTCACTGTTCCTCACACATGGATAACCATGTCAGCTGCTCACCAGCCTTAATGCATTTTACATTACAATGAGTCTGTTGCACTCAAGTATTAACCTGCATTCAGAACCCCAGCTACATTTGATTTTTGTTTTCCTTTGGTGCAGTAGATTGATAGGGAAAATCAGATCATTGGTTGGATTTATGGATCAAATCTATCTCTATGTAACCAGCTCTGTCTCTTATGGGCAGGAAATTACCCTTTCACTCTTTTGCAATGGGTTCTCTTTGAAAATCTGAGTTTTCTCAGCACGAGCAATGGAAATGACTGACTGTCAAGTTTCTGGTTTAACTTTGGAGGATGTTACTGAAGCAGTTAAAACAGACTGGTACCTCAGAAAGCATTTCAGTACTCTGAATTTTGAATTTCCTGAATTTCTTGAAATTTCTCAAAATTTAACTTCAACATACTGAATTCTTAAATTCAAAATAGAATTTCAGAATTCCAAGTAAGTGCTAATAACAGTTAATAGCAGATATCTAAGTAAAATTTCATGGTGAAAACTCTTAATAAATGAAGGACTCCTGCATCTATATTTATTTCAAGTGAGTTTAAAGAGTCGTTCAAAGCACACCAAAAAAACCCAAAAAACTATCAAAAACAAAACAAAAAAAACCACCCCTGTAGGAAATTCTCAGCACATCATGACCAAGATTTGTCAATATTACAAGAGCAGTAAAGACTCAAGTATTTATGAATACAGTGGTTTATGGCTTAAATTCTCATGGGATTGTTAAATTCTCAGCTGGATTTTTAATCCCTGACAGTGGGATAGGATGATGGAATTCTCAGCTGGATTTTTAATCCGTGACAGTGGGATAGGATGATGGAATTCTCAGCTGGATTTTTAATCCGTGACAGTGGGATAGGATGATGGAATTCTCAGCTGGATTTTTAATCCCTGACAGTGGGATAGGATGATGATAGTACTTCTGCAATGCTGTCTTTGCTGCTAATAATGTGTGTCATTAAAGTCAAGTTTTCCACACACAAGAAGAGATTTGTGTGATAGGGGAAAAAAAAAGAAAATGTAATGTAAGACAGTGACAGACTGAAAAAGCTTCTGTTATCTTTACAGATAATATTTCTTAGAACAGCCATTTAATAGAAATTTGGGCCACCGGGGTTGTGTATCTGCTGTTTGCTTAACAATGCATTTACAGACGCAATCAGAAAATAAGGATAATATTACTCCTTTTTTCATGCTTGTGAATATTTTGTTTGTTAAATAAATGTGGTTTTTTTTCACTTTTCTTGAAGGAGATTATCTCTGTACCCTGATGGGGCAGGGGCCACTGAAATCTGCTTTCTAGAGGAGACATTTCAGGGGTTTCCTCCCAAATTTGCCCTAAACCAGGACACGTTCAACACCTGATCTGGTTAGCAGATCACTGTCTCTTTTGAACACTATTCTGATTTAACATGACTATTGTTGCAATTAAGATGAAAGGAGGTTTATTATCACCACCAATTTCAAAGAACTATTACATAAAATGATGTTTCACTCTATTGCCAAACTTACAAAAACTGAAAATCTTTATTTAAAAATTGGGATAGGCTGAAAATATATCACAACCACCTAAGGAATGTTGATGGAATGTTATCATCCTGTTTCTGCAAGGTGGGCAAATATGCAGCATGATATCAGACAGAATGAGATATTAGTGATGGAATTGCTCCATATTAATATCCTTGATCCTGCCTAGGAAGAATTTTTATCTGAATAAGGCAAATGACCCACACTGACATCATGAGAAAGCTGTGCCTAATTAAATATGGAAGCCTGAATGGGCTTATTTTTGCATGTAGAGGAGGATGGCTTTGATAAAAGGATCAAAGATCTGTGAGAAATTATGAAATTGCAGCCTGGATGTTACAGAGATTTCTTCTCTAGGTATTAGCAGTTATAATATTGCTCAAGGGAAGTAGTCCTGCAATTATGCTTCTATTGTTTAAGTCTCTGTGTAATATCTCAGCAAGTATTTTGGTGCTTCTTCAAAAGGATTCATGCAGAACTGGTGAAAATTCACTGAAAAATGGGAAATTCAGCTTATTGGGTTGCTTTAATGTAGGTAGGACTGATGTACAGCACTTCATTTTTTATGGAGCTGTAAAACACTTTAATTGTTAAAAAATTTTATGCTGAAACAGAATTAAATAAGAAAAAAAATGATTTAATTAGAGGAGTTTGTGAGAGCCACTGTTTCATAGAGCATCTTGAACATGTGAATGTTACAAACCACATGAGTGGGGTCACTGATGGCAGATGACAGAAAGCTGCTCAGAGCATGAGGTGGAGCAGTGTTCCATGGAATATCAAGTGTCTCTGGAGCTCTTCAAAAACACTTTCACTGGCTCTCCAAAACTGAAATGATGAACCAGGGGGGCTGAGGGATGAGCTAGGAGACACATGTGCTTCACAGCTGGGTGGGCAGAGCACTGAGGAGTGAGTGATGCAGAGCCACACGAGCTGGTACCCAAATTTGCCATTCCTGAGTCGCTCAACGTGCTCCATCTCAGACCTGCTTGTTCCCTGCATGGACTGTGGCTGGGTTGTTTGATGGGTTTTGTGGGTTTTTTTTTTGAAAAATGGCACGGTCATTCAGTCTTTTCTAAATTCTGACTAGTTGCAGCAGGAGCATGCACTCTAACATTTCTTCACAGCTAGGTCTTACATGCATTAGGTTTTCATTATTGCTAGCCAGCAGTAGTTTGGGGGTTTTTCCCCTTAAAAAACCCCCTGAACTAGGAATCTGATCTACTATAGATCAGATTCAGATAATAATAAGAACTTCTACTTCTGTAGAAGTTTCAGATAATAATAATATTTTTTATACATTAATTTTTTATACATTAATTAATATATACAGCTGTTATACATTAATTTGTTGTTGTGTACTGTTCTTAATATTTACTACTGCCCCTGAAATTATCTTTATGAATTAATAGTAAATACTATTAAAATTAAGGCATAATAAAACCTAAATCTAAAAATTCCTGTTTCATGACTGAAATACTTTATGAAATTATCTGCAGAGTGAGCACCAGCTCTCTTGTTGGAAAATCAAACCAGCCAGGGGGGAAGTCTGTGGGTTTAAGGCAGCCCTGTAAGAGCTGTTTCACAGGGAGAAAGGGAAATAGAGGGAGGGCTGTGTGAAGACCTAGGGGGTCTGTTCTTCCCATTTTTCAGTGGCTGGCACCACAGCTGGTGGAAGTTCTTAAAGTGTCCTTCAGATGGGTTCATGTGTCTGTGGAATCAGTCTTATGTCCTCATGACTTGTTTTGTCTGCTGAATTACTCTGCTGGATAATAAATGAAAGCTAAACACAGCCCCCAGTTACTGAATTGCAGCACTCCAGTAGGACTGAAAGTCTCCTCAGATTTATGAGATATGAAACTAATAGATTCTATTTAGAAAGTGTAATAAAGGGATTTGTGACAATTTTGAGTTAATACTTATCTATTCTGTAATTTTTTTTTTTTTTAGGAGGGTGTTTGGACTCCTTCTTTCCATGTTATTGACTCTAAAAATTTTGCTTGTGCTCTGTAGGGTTTTTATCTAAACCTAATTTCATGAGCTCTGAATAAAAGATAACAATAAAATATTCCCACTTCTTGAACAATTGTCAATGAAAATGTATAACTTCTTTCTGGTTTAGTTGAATATTGTTGTCAGGGACCAAAAAATTGAAGGAAAGACATATTACTGTCATATTAGGGATGGGAAATTTTGTTTTCAAGCCAGCTGCACTGAAGTACACTGTAATAGTATTTCTCAGAAGTATGAATGAGAGAGGATGATTGAAGTGGCAAAATCAGAGCAATTTCAATGCATAGATCTCAGTGTTCTGTAAAGAAATCTGTTTTGAAGGAAAATAAAAGCAAAGTAAGGCTTGTTAAAAGAAGGACAGGAAGGGAATTTTTAATCTGAAGAAATCACCTCTACAGAGTCTGCTGAATTAAGTTTCTGGATGATTTGGTTCTGACAGACTCAAGTTCAGTAATTTGAGTTAGGTCTGGTTGCTGTTTCATGTCAGTCAGACCCACACCTGGTGCCTGACCTGCCCTGCATGGAGTGAGTGATGCCTTTGATGACTCAGCCATGTCACTCCAGTTCTCCCATTCTGGAACTGCTTCCAGCTGTAAAACTTTGAAGCTGCAAATTCCCTCGGCATCCTGATGATGATTCATGCTGTTCCTGTTTAGAACCTCTTGCAGAAGTGGATTTCCAGTGTCTTGCTGCCTGATGTGTTTGTCACTTGAGGCAGGGGAGGGGGGATGAGTTTGTAACAACTTCTTTTATGTCAAGTATTGAAATATCAAGTTTTCCCTGAAAACTTGACTTATGTAAGGGAAAAGTGAAGATGTTTTACATCAACATCAGTTCAAGCTCAATTCTCCTTTGTGGATTAGTAAGCAGGGATTTTTATTCAAGATTTGCCATCAAGTTACATGAAATAAAATATACAAAGTCCCGTATCTGAAGAAAAAATGTTCAACTTTTCCCTTCCTTCTCTGCATAAACACTGAAGGGATTAAAGCTGTGCAGTAAAGAGAACACATTGAAAACAGCTTTTTTTTTACCATTTTGTTCCTTGTTTAACCTGTAAATTACATTTCACAGAGTTCTCAGCTATAGAAAGAGGGCACTTGGACAGGAATTTAGCATTGTCACATATGGTTCACACTTGTAAATTAAATTGCAAATTGTGCTACAGGTTTGTAGCCATCAATAATTTTATCTAATTCCCCTGTCAGGTAAAATGCATAAGCTTCCAAACATTTTTGTTGGAACTGCTTCAGTCTGATCCTGGATGACAGCTAGCAAAAAATGAGACACTGCAAAAGAACAAAACAAAAAACAACAATAAAATTCCACAAACAAATAAACTAACAAAAAATTCTAAGGAAGTTTCTGCTTGTAACTGGTGCTCCCTTAGCCAGGAGGGTCTCTTGATCAGCTCCCATGGCCCCCACCCTTTCTTAGAGAGAGAAAGATTAATTTCAAATCCATTTTGGAACTTTGTATTATTTCCTACCTTTTGAAATACAACTACCCTGAAAAACAACTGCTTCTGCAAGTCTCCAACTGTTGCCATTTCCACACTGTCCAGGGATTTCTGTCTTATTAATATTTATTTTTACTTCTTTTTTTCCACCTAACCACTGGGGTGCCAGAAAAAGGGGTACAAAGATAAAGAAAAAGAGCTTACTCAGAACAAAGAGATTTCTGTTTTGCTTTAGAATACATGGCAATTGAACCAGCAATGTGAATTTATTTCCAGGGCAGTAATTCAGGAGCCGTTGATCTTCCAAATATCCATGCTGAATATTGGAGGGTAATTAAAAGTTGGCAGTTCTTTCTGGTAACTTAATCAGCTTTTGTGTTTGGTGTTTGCAAGAGACTGGCAACTACTGGAGCAGCTGAGACACTGTTCCTTAATTGCTCTGGACTGCACAATAGAAAAATCCATCAATAATTTTCACTATTGTTTTTGGAAGAGAAGCTGCTTATCATGTCTGATTGTGCAAGAACCCAGCAGCACTAAGAGCAAATTGTGTTGGAATTAGGTTCTTTTCTGATTAGAATAGCATATTGGGATAGTTGGGCAGATTTGGTTTAAGACATTATAATTATTCTTAGTGTGAGAATATTTAAATAGATAAAATGGAAAATGGAGTGAGTACACTAGTTCTGTCTTCTATTTAAAAACCATCTAAGCTACCTAATATTTACTTGCCTCAGAGCATTTCTGCACTCAACCCTACTGAAAATATGGATCTGAAGGTTTGCCCAAGGTTGGGGAGAAATCATGACATAATATTCTTGTGTACTGAATATAATCTGTAACTTTAAAAACAGGAAGACTTTTCTGTTCAGAATTATTGATTCTGAAGAAAGCTCAGTAGTTCCTTGTGTGGAAGAGTGCAAACAGGGAGAAGTCCATTGTCACCGACCTGTTCTATGAAAAATCCTTTCCTTAGGATTTTTCCCTCCTGAGAAGCTGAGAGGCCTCAGGAACAAACTGCAAACAATGATTCTCTGCTGCTGTGGGATGCACCAGGTGGGTCTGGGATTGGTCTCTGTGGTTGTTTCTCATTAATGGCCAATCCCAGCCCAGCTGTCCAGACTGTCTGGGTCACAGACAAACCTTTGTTATTCATTCCTTTTCTATTCTTAGCCAGCCTTCTGATGAAATCCTTTCTTCTATTCTTTTAGTAGAGTTTTAATATAATATATATCATAAAATAATAAACCAAGCCTTCTGAACATGGAGTCAACTTTCTCATCTCTTCCCTCATCCTGGGACCCTTGTGAACACCACCACAGTCCTTGATGGCTTTGAAGAGTTTAAAAGTCAGGACAGTGGCATTTGGAAGACTTTGGTAAAGGAACACAGATTCCCTGGAGGGCAGCAAGCAATGAAACAGATCCTAGCTACCCTAGCTACTGTCATGATACTTCCCTCTTAAGGGTCTCAGTCATGTAGGTGTTACAAAACTAATTTATTGGTAAATTGTCACTTGTCACTTACAGTGCTGTATAATTAAAATTTCTGTGTGACAAGCAGTGACAAGACAGCTGGGAGTGGTAGGGAAAAGCAGATCATTATAAAGCTGATTTGTGACCCCAGTGCCTCTTCTTTATGTTATGACAGAATCAAGCTATGACAGGCTTCATGCTGTGACAGAATCAAGCCCACATTAAGAAACTACAATAAGAGAGTCTTGGGCCAATTGAATATTAAAGGTCACTTAGTACAAAAGTGTGAAGCTCAAATAAAATATAGGAAAGTTGATTTGGGGGGATTTAACTGCTAAATGTGGAATGCAGGTTGTGATGTTTTTAAGAGAATGAATAATGTTCTTAAAGAACACTAAGTATACATTTGTACTTTGTACATACATGCTGATTTTTAGAGTTACTCATAACATTTGTGGAACTCTCCATGGTTAAATATTGATTTTGAAAAGATCAGCACTTTTGTATTCCAGCACTTTTGTATTCCAGCCTTCACTGACTAATAAAAAGCTGAAAGATTATAATAAAAATTCCTCATAAACTAATATGTCCCTCAGTAGATTTCACAGTGTAGCCAGGGTAAAGATTTGAAATATCATGGTCTGCCCTAGATTAATAACAAATCTCAGCAGAAATGCTGAAATAATGAATGGAGTGAGCTAATCTTTCCATCACCTGTTCTGCTATGGGTGAAAATCACTAGCCAATAAAATCTCTGTACATCATAAATGCATGCTGATAATTCCTTCACATTTCAGAAATGGTAAACAAGCCCTCTCTTCAATTCCTATCCCTTTATGGGGTGATAATAAATACAAATGTATTGCTCCAGACTTGGATTTGCTTTACCTTGATGATGAGCTTGCTCTTTGGTGAGTCACAAAGCAGAAATTAATATTGATGACAATGTAACTATAAAGTTGCTCATTCAGAAGGAACACAAAAATTACATTGTTTGGTTTGGAGGCTGAAGTAACAGGGACACTTTAGCCATACCTGGTAAGAATCCAAGCCCTCTCCTTCCCTAACTGCTGCTTTTTTTAGAAACCAAATCACTCCATTATGCCTTCAGCATAGATGGAATATTAGACTAGATCAGCAAAAATGTGTCACAGCAGATTTGCAGATAATGTGATGATCTAAGTAATTCTTTTTTTACAGTAAATTATTTTATAATATGTTTTTGGGTTTTTTTTTTTCCTATATTCCCTAATTTTTATTCCAGCTGTCTTCATATAGGACAGCCTTGCACTGGTACCTTGCCTGAAAAAAATTATCCTTATTTGAAGTAGGGCTGTTGTGTTCCCAGCCTTTTCACAGCTTTTTGTAAAATATGAAAAATACACCAGATGAAATTCAGAGTTACCTACCCTGTGAGAAAGATGCAGAATAAAATTTCAGGAAGATTGATCTATAAATGTCAGAAAAGCTTGGCTTTTTTTGGTATCTTTTCAGTTTAGGGGATGTATGAAAGTGAATATAGCCACAAATTCAGGTGAAAATATAAAATCATCTGGTTCCAAATAAATGATTTCATAGATGTAAATTATGTAATAAAGTCATATAATATGTACTTATCATGTGTCCTTAAGCAGACCTTTAGGAAACTCAGTATGTGTGGGTTTAGACAGGGATTTTCACCTTTGAAATTCTGCCTGAATGTGTTTGGTCCCTGTTTTAAGCAGAGGTGGATTAAATGTCTCAAGTTTCCTAAATGTAAAGTGCTCCATATGACAAAAAACTATTCAATACAGGTAGAATGAAGACTCAGTTTTTCTAGTGAATTACACTATAAAAAGCACTTTTCCCAGAGGGTTTTATGGAAATGCCAGTGTACTTAGGGCCAAACCATTCTACCTCATGCATAGCTCAAATAAATTCCTTCTCCACAGAACCCACTGTGGTTAAAGAATGGAATTTGAAAGCTGCACAGCTGTGTGTGTACATGCCATGCTCTGTGCAGTACTTTAATGCCTGACTTCTTTTTATGGACTTTTTCATGACCCAGTTCATTTCTATGACCAAAAAAGTCATATTCCTTCTCCAGCCTCCTAGCCTGAGTGCTTCTGTGGCCACATAGAAAAGCAAGGCACAACTTCCCAAAAATATTCTGGGTTTCACATTCTCTGAACCTCAGAGAAATTAAAACCAATTCTTACCTCATTTGGTGCTCCTGTGTTGCTCACAAGTGGAATGCAGTGTGGAGGATTGTTTACCTGAAGGGAACTGATTGGGAATTGGGTTCTGGTGTGAGTGCTGTGAGTCACTGACCAGTTGAACCCAGGTGTGTGTGGGGACTGTGGGCTGACAGCCACGAGATGCTGTGCAGTAGGTGCAGCTGAGTGCTTGGCAGATTCAGTTCAGGTGTAATGTAATATAATATAGAATAATATAGTATAATAAAATAGTTAATTAGCCTCTGATAAGATGGAGTCCTCCTCATCATTCCTCCTAGACATTGGGGGCAAAAATATCTACTGTATCTCCACAAAAATAGTGGTTGGGGGTTAGATTCTCCTTTGCAAAAGTGTTTTTTTTTGGAAGGAAATACAGCAATTCACCTAGCTATGAGGTAACTTCATAGAGGCTGACTTCTAGCTTGTGCCCTTGTGTTGTTGGCTACTTTATGGCTGAGCTTTCCTCCCATTAGTACTTTTTCCTTTTACTTCTGCTGGCAAAACCTGCATCAGAGAGGAGAGATGGGAATGGACAAAAGATCTATGGAGATAAGAGTTGTTCCTGCTCAGTGGCTCACATGCAACTCATTGGATAGATATTTCTCCTAAAATCTTAAAGGACAGCTCATGAATGAATGGAAATTCATATTTATGAATTAAAGTCATAAAAGCAGAATATTCCTGTAGAAAGAAAATGTGTTTTATCTAGGGAAAAAAACCCAAACCCCCTATATATCTAGCTGGTTATCATGGGATTTAGGCTGCATTCATTTCAGCATCCTTATAAGGATCAGAATTCCAACTGGGTTTTTGGAAAAGAAGTCTCAGCTCTACCATTTTGCTGTCTTGCCAATACTTCTATAAAGTCCTGAAAAATGAGGATGTATGGGGTGGTGCCTTTCACAATTCTGAGTGTCTTTTCCTTCAGTCCTACAGCAACCTCCACAAAGCAATGGATGCTTTTCTCTTTACCTTTTTCACTGGGTTTATCCTCATTAGCTTTTCAGGATTTTCAGCTACCTTAAATGCAGGCTTATTAGGTCTTCTTTTTAAATTATTATTTTTTTCTTTTTTTTTGCATTTATAACAGCTTTTATACTTACATGAGCATAATTTTTCATTCTACTTTAAAAAGGTGGTCTTGAGGAGGAGCCATGCTAAGCAGCTCTTGGAACATGTGATCCAGTTTGGGGAAATGTTGAAATATGCAGAATTGTTGATGAATATGCAATAGGAAAGGTGTGTAAAGGGTGTCTGAAACAAGGTGTGCTCTTGGCTGAAGGCTGAGCACCCAGCTGTTGAGTTTGTGAGGGTCCCCAGGACCAGGTGAGAGATGAGAATCTGGCTCCATCTTCTCAGAAGGCTGATTTGTTCTTTTATGTATTATATTCTATTAAAGAATGCTCTACTAAAACTGTACTAAAGAAAGAGAAAGGATGCAGAGAGGAGGCTGAACAAGAATGAAAAATAAAAACTCGTGGCTGACTCAGAGAGTCTGACACAGCTGATGGTGGTTGGCCATTAATTAAAAACAATTCACATGAAACCAATCAATCATGCACCTGGTAAACAATCTCCAGACCACATTCCAAAGCAGCCAAACACAGGAGGAGCTGAGGCTTCTCAGCTTCCCAGGAGGAAATCCTGGGCAAAGAGGATTTTTCAGAGAATATGACAGTGACACCTGGCTATTAAGCTTTGCTTTACTTTTTTTATCCTATTGTCCTTTATTAAACATTTAAATTTTACCAGGAGTGTGAACCTCGTTTTTCACATAAAACTGATCAACCAACCAAAACACAAGACCCCCTCCAACTTGTCAAGATCAAGGTCATTTATCTCAATAGGAGGGAGAAAAAGGATGCTCTTTTGTGTCTTTAGCATACAATCAGGTATGACAAGAGCAGCCTTGAAGATGAAGTGCCCAACCCTGCTTACCTCTAAAAGGGAGGGAGAAATTTTGCATGGAAGGGTGATGTTATATCTGGGTGATGTAGCACTGTGGTAGCTGCAGATTGCCTCTACTCAAGTCACTTGTGGAGATGTTCTCCCATGCAAGCCTGCTAAAACCCCTGGAGGTGAAGCCAAGAAGCAGCAGTGGTTCTCTCCATTCCACCCCCACTTCCCAAAGGAAGAGGCAGAGCAGTAATAAAATTGAAAAATAGTTCCTCAAGGTGCAAAATTTCACAAGGTTACTTAAGATCCCTCAGCATTTTCCACTGCCTCGATGCACTAGTACTTTCCCCTCTGTTCCACCCTGTGTGAATGCACATAAATGTGTGAAAAATGCCAATCACTTGTTTATAAATTTTAAATGTTGAATAGGAATAAAATGGTTATAAAAATAGTAATATAATTAGAGTAATAATAATTTTGGACAATTTGGGTTAGGACAATATGAGGCAATAAAAACAGAGTTACAGACAGTCCAGGTGCCTCTTTCTGGGCAAAATAAGCCCAAAAAGGCCCCACATTAACAGAGAATTAACCCTTAAAGCAACAGCCTGGTGCACATTCACACAGCTCATCCATGGTGCATCAACTCCATTCACACACAGGATTCTGGCTGGGCAGGGTCAGCTTCTAACTCTGAATCCTGACAGCATCTCCAGGGCTGAGAGAGGCAGGAAGATGCGGAGGGATGGAATGTAAGGAAATAAAGATGGTGCAGAAGGCAATCTCACACCTGAGGAGCTGCAGCTGTGCCAATCACCAGAGATTGGGAACAGGGCTGCCCTTAACAGGACACAGCTGTGTCCAGTAAAGAGATTCTACAAAAGAGTGGGTTAGCTGGGTGAGGAGAGAGATGGAGTTTGCTGGCTGTGCTCTCAAGAAGTCAGGGCTGGGAGTAGCTGCCCGTGAGAAATCACAGAAAAGGTATGGAACTTCTGAAATATGCTGACAATAGGAAGAAGTTTGTTTCTCCTGATAATGGGGCAATAAATTCTCTTTCTCTGAAAGACTGAGGTGTCCTGTGGCTGCTGTCTCAGTGCAAGTCCTTTCTTTAGAAAAAAGTATCTTACATGGCATAGTTGCTATTTTAATATTATCACCTAAAACTATATTTAACACATTATTTCAGAAAATTAATACAGCATAACTGTCTAACATAACACATATAATATTCATTTTGATGTTTGTGAAAAGGCAATTATAAAATGTGCATTTTTCACGATAGGAAGATGAAAGCAGTATTAGCTGCTGATACATTACTATGAAGTGCCTGGTAAACTGGAAATGTTGCCTTTTTCTAGAAGGGAAAATGACAAGCTAACAGTTCTTTTTAGGACCTTTTTACCATGTTATTATAAGTATCCATGGTAACATGTCTGTTCATTCATGCTGTTTTGGTACATAGCATCAAAATAACAATAAATAAAGGTTTCAATTCGTGTGGTTGAATAGAATGTGCTGCCAGGTGTGCTGAGAAAGATACTAGAGTTGGGACACAGAAAGTCAGAAATTAATTATTTTGTTCCCTTTTGGCTGTGTATATCACCTTTTCTTTTTATTTCTTTTACTTCCCATCATTCTCAGTTTGCTACTGAAGGATGCAATTTATTAGTTTTGTCTGTATTCACCATATGCATGTCTTATTAAGGGGCAGAGCTAATTTTAAAAAGTCTTCCACTCATTTCAAACAATAAATTTCTGTTTTCTGTCATGGAACACAAAATTACTTTGCTATTAACAGCTCAATGCAATGACCAACCAGTTTAAACTAAGGACATTTTTATTTTATGTTTGTAATGTGTAATGTAGCTCCTGGATGTCTCTTGTAAGAGCAGAGAAGCCCATAGGTGACCAGAAATCTTTGTTGTAATGACCACAATTCATTCACTTGAAGACAAGTTTGTTTGATTGGGGTCTTGCAGAGAAAGATTCCTTTTGTTTAAATATCATCCTTTCATATTATTTGCCATCAGATAAACTTGTTTTAAGGTAGGCAGTTATCTACACACTGAAAACATTTTAAACTAAATTTGCTGATCTCTGTAATTTATGATTGAGATTGTGAGAACACAAGCACAGGAAAAGGGTATTAATTTAGTTGAAGGTGTGAAAAATGTGTATTTTATGATTGGCTTTTTGCAAATATTAAAATGAATATTATAGATGTTGTGTTAGAAAGTAACACTGCATTAATTCTCTTCAGTAGTGTGGTAAATATAGTTTTAGGTTATAAAAATTGTTAAAATAGAAACTATGCCATGTAGGATACTTTTTTTAAGAGAGAGGACTTGCAGTGAGATAGCAGCCACAGGACACCTAAATCTTTCAGAGAAGAAGAATTTATTGCCCTCTTATCAGAAGAAAGGAACTTCTTCCCACCTTGAAGGCGCTGTTAGGATTAGGAGGAAGAAGTTAAGGATGACCAGGCCGAATCCTGTGTTTGAATGGAATTTATGCATCATGCATGAGGTGTATGAATATGCAACAGGCTGTTGTTTTTTAAGGGTTAATCCTTTGTTAACTGTGTCCTTATTCGGGCTTGTGCTGCCCAGAAAAAGGTACCCGGACTGTCCATAACTCTTTGTTTTTATTGTCTCATATTGTCTTCATTCAAATTGTCTAAATTATTATTACTCTATTTGTATTATTTTTATAACTATGTTATTACTATTAAATCTTTAAAATTTAAAAAAACCCAAGTGATTGGTGTTTTTCACAAAGGGCATTTATTTCCTCTTGTCCACTGTTTCAGGTGATGAAGTGCTTTTAGAGATGACATTGCTCTAAACCCTATTCTGGAAGCTATTTAGCTATTTCTGCTCCTACCTTCAACTCGACACGGGGTGAATAAAACCCGATTGAAACAGTAGCTTGAGTGTCCCAGCTTTGCAGAGATGACACGTGGCTACCTATAGTGCCAGGCTGCCCTGGGGCTCGCCACCTCCTGCCTCTATCACCTGTCTTCTTTATACTCGCATCGCATCAAGACGCTACCTGCAAAACACCGCTGGTGGTTCAACTGCGGCTTTCTCTTTTTTAATTACATTTTTTTTTTTGATTCTAGGAAGGGTTTCCCGGCCGTTTCCCCCGCAATGAAGCTGAGAGCATCACGCCGTAATCCCTCCTCGGCCGCCCCTAAGGGGCGCGTCCTGGCGCAGCCGGCGGCGCTGGAGCGGCGGGGCTGCCGCGGCTCGCTGTGCCCCGGCATCGCTGCCGGAGCTCCAACCCCTCTCCAGGAGCTCCTTCCTCGCTCTGTCTGTCTGTCTGTCCTGCCGGAAGCTCTCCGCAGCTCCCAGGGCCAGGCGAGGTTGGAGGAGAGGCGGACGGAGGCGCTGCGAGGAAGAGGAGGGATGAAATTCATCGCTGCTTGTTACGTGCTGCCTCTCTTCCCTGCTCTGGTCCTTGGCACTCGGTGAGCACCCACCGCTCTTTCCCTTACTGAGCTCCTGCTTTGTTTGCTCTCTCAGATCCAGCGCTTTGAAGAGAAATAATACTCTAATAATGCAGATTTCAGGTCTTGCTGGGGTGTTAAGTTTAGAGATCTCAGATCGTCTGCGATTCTCATCTGTCTCGCTCCCCCTCCTGATCGTCTCGAGATTGAATGAATGTTCTTTTGGTTGTTGTTTTTTGTTTATTCATGGTTTTGGTTGGTTTTTGTTGGGGTTTTTTTGGTTTGTTCATCGATTTTTTGGGTTTTTTTTATGCTGGGAAGAAGATGCTCCTCTATAATTTGAGGAGCTTGTGGGGTGTAACAAGGCAGTGACAAATGTAAGCTTTATATAGAGAGCAGTTAAACCAGGCTCTATTGCACTGCTAAGGAAGGCAAACAGGTGAAGCTGAGAATTGCTAACGTTTTCCCTTATAGAGTGCAAAAAAATTAAAAACACCTGAACAATCTCATCTCAGGATTCTGTATCTGAATAATGCTTGGGGGCTTACCTTTTTTACTGTCAGATATTGTAGTGTTACCTCAATGCCAGTAAATGTATAAAAAGTTGCTGCAATCTAGAATAATTCCTTTCTGTGAAAGTGTAAGTGTGAGAAAATATGAACCACATCTATTGCAGCTAAAATATAAACCTGATCTGGCCATGCAGTGTTCTGATCAGGCAATGTGTTCTGCTCACTTGCTCAGAGGCAGTAAATTGTCTGTGCTGTCAGGATAACGTGTTCAGCCAGGAAAAGGTAAGGCTGAGACACGTTATCCCGTTGTCTTGATGTGCACAGATGAGAAATTAATGTTGGGTACAGAGCAGATCTGTTATGATGCTGCTCTTCAGACTGCTCAACTTCAGTTCCTCCTCAGTCAATCAAGCTGAAATTTTGGCTATGGTATTTCTGTGCTGTCTTGGAATAATAACACAGAAACAAGTGTATAATAAATAGTTATGAGTCTTTAGAGCATGTTCTTGGAGGATATACATGTGTACATTTTTCAGGAAAATGTGACTTTTTCCTTTAAAAGTGTCTCCTCCTGTAAAATGGGCATCAAGGCAGCCTTTTGCAGAAGCACTGCATGCTTTAAGGCTTGAAACATAAGGTGTTCACTGAGATGTAAAAAGAAAAAAAAAAGTGTGCCTGCTCCATAGTCAAGTGAGGGACAGCAGGAGCTGCATACACAGGCAAATAATAATTGAAAATTTCTGAATGGGAAAATGTCCTAATGCAGGGAGAAATCAGGAAATTGCTTCTAACTTCCTTACTTCAGAATGGGTTTTTCCTGGCACAAGGAGGCCAATACCTTTTTTAGGTAACATTTCTGGTTAGGGCTTCCCTAGTGCTGGTCCCTATGAGCCATGCTGATGGGCTTTGGAATATTGCCCTTGGGGGAATATATTGTGGTTCAATTCTTCTGATTTAATATGAGGTCTAAGGAAACTGTCACTAGCAGTCATGTGAATTAATTTGGATTGATAGTTTTATGCTCATTAAAGAGTGATGCATCCTTGCAAGAAGAGTTAAAATTGAGAGGCAGCACCAAGCCAGCTTTTGCAGATGCAGGTTTGTTATCTTGCATGAGCTTGTGCAGATTAACCTAAAGGAGATCTGGAAAGCTTAAAAGCTGCTTGAACATTCATGGGAGTCAAGGTATTGAGTGCAGAGCCCTAAAACTGAGTCCTTATCTTCTTGAGCAAATGTGACCAGTCTGGGAAATGAAGCATAGTTAATTCTGGATAGTTGTCAGAAACACTAATAAATTCAAATCCTCCCTCAACTTTCAAAACATAGCTGTGAAGAATATCAAGAAGCTGAAGCTGGCATGTGGATGCTAATTATGAAAATCACAGTTCTGAGGAGTGTGTATATTTTTGTAGGAGCACAGTGTTGTGGCCTGTGATGGTTCATGTTCTTATGCAATCGAGAGATGGAAGTGATCAGTGGGAGAGAAATTCCAGTTAAAATTCCACCCAAGCATAGGATGGGTTGCAAAGTGAGTTTGGGTACCAGATTGGTCATGCCCTTACGAAGGAGGCTGAAATTCTCTTGTAGAGTTGGAGATCTATAAAAGCCCTGGTCTATTCAGCAGTCACTTGGTTTTTCACTGGCTGTGTAAAGATTGAGTTCAGCATTTCAACAGCACATTCAGGAAGTTTAAAACATGCCATGGTGTCAACATGCCATTTTCTGCAAAGAGATTATGCTTTAATCTCCTTCAGCAGGAGGCAGTTCTGGCTCTGGCAGTTAACACTTGTTGTAAGCCTATGCCTAATTGGTTGGTTGGACCCAACGAGGTGGGATTGCAGGAATAGTTTTCCTTGCAAAAAAATCAGGGTAAAATATCATTCCATGTGAAATTGCTTGGCTAAGGCAAAATATTAACTTTGCAGGACAGAGTTTTCCATCACAAGGGTTTATTTTTGTAAAAGTTTGTCCTCTATTTCATACATCTCACCAAAATGAGTGAACACAGTCCTTGTTGCAGAGGTGGACAACTCAGGGGTTTTTGTTCCTTGCCAGGCAGCGTGGCCATCCTTTTTGCATCATGTTATGGTGATTGTTTTGAAAGGTCTCAGCATGTCTTCAAGCCTATTTGCAAACAAATATGAATTAATGAGTTAAGGCAGCATGTAATCTTTTCTTACTTGATGGCATTGTTAAGAAAAGGAGAGTACACACCTATCACCATGAAATCATAATTGTATGTAACTTCTAAACTCGGTCTAAAATCGCATGCATTAATCAAATGCCCATAAAATTACAGAAAGTTCATGATTTTGAAATTAATGATCTTTTCTGCATTATCTAAACTGGATTTTGGTATGGCTTTGAGACACAATGATAAATCTTAATCCTATTTCTGGTTGGATGTGGTGCCAGAGAGGTCAGAAGACTGAATTCAATTTGTCTGTCCAGTTAAACATGAATATTTTGATGGCATAAGCTAAAATTACTGAGGAACATTTTTGAAGATTAATTTAACTTGGTAAAAATATGAAATTTGTGTTTTCCTGTCTACTTTTACATTTCCTTTGACATTTCAATTTTGGCAGATTTGATGAGATAGATGTTATAAGCTGATTTTTTTCAAATGATGCTGAAGACAATGGAGGGTTTCCATATGACATCAGAAATGAGTCTCAGTGCCCTGAGGGTTTGGGGAGTAGACACAGTGCACAATAAGCTCAGGATCTTATTCTGTGGCTACTTGCTTTTGTGGATACCTGGATAGTCTGACTGGAATGCTGCTTGCAAAAGGGAATCTTACCTGAAGGCAGTCATTGGGTCAGTCACTATGGTCCAGGTGATCTTCTCTAGTGAGACCTCCCTACTGTTAGCTAAAAGGACACTTTTCTGAATATTACTTGAACATTACTATTGAAATGCTATGTACCAAAATTTTTTGTCTAAACAACAAAATACAGCTCCTTAGAAGAAACCTGATGTGAAACAGAGCTTTCCTTTTTTTTTTTTTATTTTTTCTTTTTTTTTTTTTCTTATGACAGTGCATTCCTTTCTGTAGACATGTGAAACATGACAAAGATACAAGACACTGAATAATTTGATTGCAGTAGAATGCTTCGTGGCAGAGAACAGGACCATAAACACAACAAGATGCACTTCAATAACAATTGTAATATTTCCACTGCAGCAAGTCATTTAATGAATGTGAAAATAACAGGGCTGTAAAAGGCAGGATTTTTTTAATTGTGGAGAAGTACCTGGGGGTAACTTTTTTTCTAAAAATACAGTTAATTTTCAGTCTCACCGCACTGGTGTTACAAAGCAAAGTACTATGGCTTCAGAATAATGCATCTCTTGGTTTTTGTAGCAGGAAAAAAGCAGTGTGCTCATTTCAAGCTGATTAATGAATGTACAGGTGTTGACCTGGTATATGCCCGTTGTTGGAAGTGATAAAAAAATGATGAATTTCCTAATTAAGCTTGAGAATGGTTGAGATTTCCTTGGGTGCGTTTTTAAGGTCAACTGTTTTCTTTACATTTGTTGGGTTTGGTAATTGTTTTTGAGGGACTTGAAAATAACTTTCCCCTCCTTTCAGATAAAGGTGTGTAAATAACTCAGCCTGTCTTGAGAAAAGGTACAGAGGAACCTGTCTGGCGTGGGAAGTTGAAAATCCTTGTTTCTAGATTTTAGAGATCATTTTGGTTGTGAAAAACAAAATGTTATGTTGAAAGCAGCTGTTTTTCATTTAGATTGATATGAGAGTAGATGGAGCCTTTCTTTATGGGGTGTTAAGTGAAGTACAAGGCTCATTGGGTATGGATGCTCGTGCCATTGGAACATCCTGTCTGGCAGGAAACCAGAACTGATTCTCACTTGAGACATCTCACACCAAGGTCCAGCAGTGTCCCTTCTCTTCCTCTCAGCTGAACATTTAATTCTGCTCAGTGGTAGTAGGCTGGTACTTATTTAGGAGAAATTATGATACCTGATTTTGCTGTAGGTTCTTAACGTACTCTCTGAATTCTTTCAGAAATGCAAGGGCAATCAAAATATAATTTTTCTCCTGTGTAGAGTTCACAATTTTGTTGTCTAAATTTTCTGGGCCTTAAAGCTTTCTGGTTTCCCTCAGTGTGGATGGTGATGCTTGTTTGGTTGATGGCTTGTAAGGATTTATATTTGAGGTACAGACGTGGTGTTTAGGATGTGATTTGGGGCTGTTCTATACCTGTAAACTATATAAGTATAATAGGTGCTTAAACCAGTAGTGCAACTCCATAATTTCATGGAATGTGTTTGGCTTGATGGCTTTATTTGGATGACTTATAAGAAAGTGCCTGACACAGCAAACTGGAAGCTTCTTGCAGCCTGCTGCCAAAGGAACAGAGAAAAATGCACTGGCAATATTGATGGTGCTCCATATATCTATATCATCAACCTAGACTAAAAATCCAGAAAAAAAGTCTCAGTTTGGCCAGAAAAACTAAAACAAAAATAATAAATCTTCTGTGGTATTGGAATTCTGCTTGTTATGCTATGTTTAGTGCATTTCTGCCCAAGAGACTTGCCATGGAGTTACTTCTGACATTTTAGTGTATTCTTTAGTGTTTAGAAAAATTAGAATGCTGACACTTTCCTCTGTCTCATTTATTAATTTACAGTCAGGACAGAAGACAAGGAGATCCTAACCTAAATTGTAATCCCCTTTTCAGTGAGATTGTCAGCTCAATATTATTTCCTACATTTAATAGAAGACTGTTCACAGACAGTATTCCTTGTGATGTACCACTCTGCAGACAAAGAAACCTCATTTATGCCACCTGTCAAAGCAGTGTTTCTTCCCATTGTCTAATTCTGCACAATGGGTGTGCTGTCTGTCCTGTGAGGAGTCAGATTGTAAATATTCTCTGTTTGCTTTCTGACAAACACATTGCTTGACTTCCAAAAGGAAATTTTCACACCATCCTTCAGTATTAATATTGTGCAGAGGTTTAAGATGTGTATTGGTATATTTGCTATTTCAAACACATTGGAGGGCAAGGACCTTTTAGAAATACTGAAGAATAAATATGACATTTCATCAAACAGCAGTTTTTATTTGCTTCTGTGATTCTCTTTACTCTTTCCTTACTTGCTCATCTTCCCCTTTACATGGTTCTGGTGGTTTTTAATGTTTCCTTTTACTGGTTTTTACCTTAGCAATATTTTTTGTGGTGTTCCCTCTTTTTCTGTAGATACAAACAATACTTCAATCAGTTATTAGAGAAATCAGCACATGAATCTTACAAGCTGAAGGAATGAGTGCATACAGAATTTATTGATATCTTGTTGATGGTAATTTATTGATATCTTACTTGTTGATTAGCATTTATTGATATCTTACTTGGTACTGATTAATAGTTTCTATGGAAAAGAATAGAGGAATGTCAAAAAATTCTGGTGTATTTTGTCTTCATGTGCTGTCTTTGGCAGCCAATGAATCTTTTCTTCCTAGTGTAAATTACCCAAAGTGCTGATTTTTCCATCCATTTACATAGTCTTGTCATTTTTGAATGGCCATATTTAGTCAATCTGTGGTCAGTTTCCTTGCAGGAAATAGGTAGGTTTTCTTTGCATGGTTAACTCTGGAGGTGGAAAAAGAAAGTAAACCTGCTTTGGAGAGATTGAAGCACTGAGAACACAGAGCATGTGTTTGCTGAGTCACATGTAATTGCAGAACTAAAACCTTTCCCTTTTAGCTGGAGATGGAACTGCAGGAAAATATCTTTCTATGTCTCCATTTAAAAGCCTTCCAGGCCACCACACTTCTATCCATGACCCAGATACATTCCCTTGCTTTAACAGCATCAAAACACCTTCTGTGCAGCAACGGGGATTTATGGTGGGGCTCAGTCTCTGTGATTTCACCACTGTAAAATCATACATAAACAAATCACCAGCAGCTTTTATGGGTGTTTATAAACCCTCTTTTGGTGGTGGGAAGGGAGACAAATTACCTGGTGTGCCTGGGGAAACAAAAGAGTTTATGTTTTATATTGTTTAATTCTCTGTAGTTGATACAGTTCTTTAGGTGATTGTGGTTTTGTTGATCTGCAAGACCACAGATTGCTTGGTGAAGGAAGAGCAGCAATAAATCCAGCAGTTACACCATGCCCAGCATCATCCTCATCATGTCTGGGTGGTTTTGCAGCCTTGAGTTTGTATCAGGCTAGTCAGTGGCAATAAACATGGGGGGAAAAAACTGAGATTTTATTGAAATGCGGAAGAGAAAACTAAAAAACTGTGTGGAGGAATTGTGCTGACAAGACTGAAAAGCAGCAGCAGTGCTCTGGGTAGCATTAGATTGTTAAGGAAGTTTCTTCCTCCTGAGGCAGTGTAATGAAATGAGTGCTTGATGTGCAAAGAGAGACTCTCTCTTGAAAATGGAGAAATAAAACCAATTTTTACACTGCTTCACTTAAGATTTTTTATTTTGTTAAGAAGTATTCTTCAGGATGGGGTGAAGCTCAGCAAGGGTTGCAGGATGTTTAGGGGTTTGGTAGCTGAACCTTTGAGATGCTATCCTGAAACAAATCACTTGATCATTAATTGTTATTTCCAGTGCCAAAATGTCCAAAATAGCCCCTGTATTCTTCCTGCTCATCAGTGGCTGGCACAGTCCACCAGTCCTGCTTTACTTCTCCCCCTCTGTTCCATGAAGCTCCAGAAGCTCCTGTTATTTCTGAAAACAGATAATGTTGATTTTTTTGTTGGTTTTGATTTGTTTCCTTCCCCCTTCTGTGAAGGGAGCCAACATTTGCCAAGGGACCAGATATTTTTGAGGGGTTTATTACCTATAATCTGCAATGGGTTTTCTTTCAAGTGTGCTGGAAGAGTCTCATCTGGTGACTTTTGAATTTCAGAAGGAGGCAGCTGGTTGACTGCAGTAACCTTTTGAAACTCTGGGACAAGAGCTGTATTCCTTGAATCTTGGGCCATTCTTTAGGTGCTGAATGGCATGGGGGACACCAAACAGTTGGGATTGTTAGGAATCCATCCTGACCTCTTCTAGAAAGAGCAGCTGTCTTCATTTTACCCTCAGCTGAGGAATGAGATGTTTGGCTCAATGCCAAGGGCAAGGCTTGGGTAATTAATCTGTAACCATCAATGGCAGTGGAGGGAGGAAGGGTCAGAGCCCATTACAGCATTGCTGCCCTCCTTCTGTTTCCTTTAGCAAATTTAAGGTTGCAATTAGTGCAGCCTATGCTGTTATTTGATGAAGGATCAGTCTCAAATACCACTTTCTGTGAGGGCACTGCATTCATAAATAAATATATATGAATATATATTCATTCATAGATGAAAAACCCACTGTCCTCAAGTGCACAGATAGTGAATAGGGACTCATCTGCTTTTTTGTTTGCTTGCAAAACCACTCTCTGCTCTTCAGTACACAGATGTGCTGTGTTTGGCTCAGGAAAGTTCATGAAAACAGACATTTAATTTAATCCAATATATTTCTTTTCCTCTGCTCCCATTTCAAACATCCTAGTTCTTTGCTAATTTTTACTTAGATGGAGTTCCTTTGGCTCAAGGGCAGACTGCTGTCTGTTCCTGGGTGCAGAAAAAATTAAAATGCTGTAAAAATTAAATAGCAAGACCAGTTTTAAAGAAATCATAGTCCATTTGACTCAGGAAAAAAAAAACCCTGCATTTCTATCTGTTTCAATGTCATAGTGTGTAGGAGTGTCAGTTGCATGTGTATCTAAACTGAAAAAATTTAATTAAAAAAAATTAATTTAGCTCTTTTCTGCAAAGAGTTGGGAAGATATACAGGACCCTTAGCAGAACTAAGGGTTTAAGGAATATCTGTTTCCTTTGCATGAGGTGGTGACTGCATCACTGGCTTATACAATAAAATTGTATAAATATACAATATAATTATATGGTTTACAATAATTATATAATCATATATAATATATAATACAATAATATATAGAATATATAATATCTATAATATCTATTATATAATTATAACATAATATAGATATAATATCTATATATATATATATTATATATAATATATATGTGTATATATAAATATAGCATATATATACATATAATTGTATGGTTTATACAATATAATATAATAGATAAAAATTATATTGTATAAATATATAATTTATATATATTATATTGTATAAACCATATTATACAATAATTTATATTGTATAAATATTATAATTTATAATATATAAATTATATATATAATATATATATAGTATATATACAATATAATTGTGTGGTTTATACAGTATAATTGTAACTGTTTAAGCCATTCCCATCAAACAGGGGATGAGCAGAAGTTGATGCTGCAGTCAGGCTGAAATATTTTAATTGTCCCTCTCCTGGTCTGTTTCTTTGCTGTTCCATCTTGCTGGTGATGTCTCATGTTAAAGTGGTAATTTTAAATGGAATGGGAAACTGTTCCCAAACTATTCAGTAATTACAGCAAGGTGGAAGTTTTTAGCACACTAGATTAAACCTGATGATACCTTGGAAGCAGCATGGAATGATTTAATCTGCCTTAATTCTCTTAGTGGTTTAGGGAATTAAAGGATCCTTAGGGCAGCTTGCACCATCCCTTTAGAAGAGTGTTCAGTATCCACAACAGAGTCTGTGTGTGAGTATCTGCAAGGACCCATCTGGAGAAAGAAGTGGATGTGTTTTCAGAAGTTTAGCTGCCAGGTAGGCCAGAGACAAGCACACATGTCCAAGCAATCCCCTCAAGCACCTCATTTTCAAGGAAACCACTGAGGAAAAATCACTTTACAAAGCCAGGTTTGTGAAACTGCCGGAGAAGTTCTGGGACCTGCCAGGATGAGATGAGATCTCAAAGTCTCATTTCAAAGCCTGTTAGAAGGAGTGGATAAAAAGGGACATTGTGTAGGGAATGAGTAAGTTGAAATATTGATGCTATTCTAGAAACAAATGATTTACCTGTATCTTACCAGGTGCTGACTGTATCTGCTGCTGCTCTTTCTAAACAAAGGTTTTAAAAAATGCTGTTTGTGTAGAGAGACAATATTGGAGAGGAGGAGACTTGTTAGGCTCTTCTGTTACTGTTCAGGACTTGGAAATTATAGTATTGAAATATATATAGTATATCTATAGTATAGTATTGCATTAAATATATACCATTTAATTCTTTAGAATAGAAGCTTAAAATTGTTTTAAAAATATATCTTAAAAGTCTCCTAATAAGAAAGCAGTAAAAAAACCTAGCACTTCCACTTCAATCTTTGGGCAATAGAACAGGTTCTTCTTGTGCTGCAGAAATCTATTCTCCATACATTTTAAATTTCAGAAATTATATACACCTAGTGCTAAAAATTTTGGGGTTCTGCAGATAACACTGTGTTTCAGATAGTGTATGTGTGGGAATCTGAGTGTTCATTACTAATGAGGATGGAGAGAACTCCTACCTGATTCTTGTTACTTTAATGAAAACCAGTGGCAGTAAGAAAGTCTCCTCATCTGGGGTAGATAACAAAATGTCATTGTGGATGCTGATGAAAAGAAATTAAGAATTGCAAAGTTGATATCAATTTCATCAGTATACATACATATATATATTTATATCTAAAGAGTAAAAATCTAAAGAGTAAAAATCTAAAGAGTAAAAATCTAAAGAGTAAATATTAGAAATATAAAAGTATAAAAATAGGTAAAATATATATATTTTATATATATATCTGCTTCTACAGAATTAAATACTTCAAAACAGCTGAAATTTTTTTTCAACAGCTAAGGCATCAAATGTGACTGTGTTTTTGCAGATAAAAATACCAAATTAATTCTACTGGTAACATTGAGGGTTTTTTTTAATATCCTGCCACTTTCTTCAAATGCAAGAAATTAAATTGGAGACAAGCATTGTTTCTGGCAGATATATTAACCTGGAATTATTCTGCCAGCTTCCACTTTTGCAGTCTTTCAGTTCGACAGCCTTGCATTTCCGTGTATGAAAAGATGTTCACTTTCTTTAAATTCCCTGTGTTTCAACAGAATTTTATATTTGTGTTGATGATGGCTGTTGGTTCCTGTCATCAGGGCTTAGGACTCACTGCTGAAAGAGAAACTTTAGCAGTTGGTGGTGTATTTTCTTTCCTTTTTTTTCATCTTCCAGAACCCTGTGTTGGAATTGATGTGTAAAGGTTGATGTAGGTGAAAGGGCTGATTGAGTCCTGCCTCCATAAAAAGGCAGCTGGGGCTCTTTATGGGCATGGTAAGGCTTGCTGCTTCTGCACTTGAGTTGGGTTTTCATCTTGGAGCTACTCTGAGGATCATTCCTAATAGGCTTGTGTCAATGCCTGTTTCTTAAAATACCCAGAAGACCTAGAATTTCCATAACAGCTTCATTTGGAGTATGAGAAATTGGAAAAAATTGTAGAAAACAAAATTAATTTATGTTTTTGTATGCTTCTGGATAAACTAAACTGATATTCTTGTTTTAATCATGCATGATCCATGTTTGTGGCTACAGCCTAGGTTAATTATAAGAAATGGAGGTTGGTTTTGGAGGTTCAGCTGTCTTCCAGTTATTGAAACAGGAATAACAGAAGAGAATAATTCTTTCAGTAATATATTAGAACATAGATATGTGTAAATTTATAGTGAGCATCAAGCTGCAATCTTTTAAATACTAACCTTAAAAATGAGGGAGGACCATGGATTTAGATATTTTAGCTTAAAAACAGCAAACCAAATTATTGTAGAAACCAAAATTAATTTATGTTTTTGTATGCTTCTGGATAAACTAAACTGATATTCTTGTTGTTTAAACCTGTATGATCCATCTTTGTGGCTATAGCCTGGGTTATTTATAAGAAATGGAGGTTGGTTTTGGAGGTTCAGCTGTCTTCCAGTTATTGAAACAGGAATAACAGAAGAGAATAATTCTTTCAGTAATATATTAGAACATTATAAATGTGTAAATTCACAGTGGCACAAGGTGCATCTTAAAACACTATCATAAAGAGGGGACCTAAACTTTAGACCATGACTTTAGATCTTTTAGCTTAAAAACAGCAAACCAAATTGAAAAAAAATTGTAGAAAACAAAATTAATTTATGTTTTTGTATGGTTCTGGATAAACCAAACTGATATTCTTGTTGTTTTAATCCTGCATGATCCATGTTTGTGGCTATAGCCTGGGTTATTTATAAGAAATGGAGGTTGGTTTTGGAGGTTCAGCTGTCTTCCAGTTATTGAAGCAGGGATAATAGAAGAGAATAATTCTTTCAGTAATATATTAGAACATTATAAATGTGTAAATTCACAGTGAGCATCAAGGTGCAATCTTTAAAATACTAACCTTAAAAATGAGGGAGGACCATGGACTTTAGATGCTTAAGCTTAAAAACAGCAAACCCCCAAATCTGTGATTTGCACTATGGATCAAGTTGTGACATCCCAACCTCAAGGGGAAGGATGCACCCAAGATTCAGAGGTGCTCATGGTTAAAAGGGGTGACAAAAGTCACAGAGACCACAGAAACTCACTGAAGTTTTGTTAATAAATGACACAATTGGCATGGAAATGGGTATGTGAGCACCTGTCCTGATTGTATAAGCACTGGGAGCGTGGTAAGACGAAAAATTAATAGGGCTACCTCTAGGGTGGGAAAACCTAAAGTTTCTCACTTTCTGTTCAAGTTAGTTCCCATACTCATTCTTTCAGATCTTTCTGGAAATGGGTCAGAGGCTTCAGAGCTCTTTGGTGGTCTTGATCCCCACCTTTGTAGGCTGTGCCCACTCCTTGGCTTCGTTCTTGCCCTTGAGCTGCACGTGCTCGCCCTGTGCTTATTTCCAGGCACTGGAACAAGGATGTTTGTCCTGGGAAAGTGCTGCCTGTCCTCTGCATGGCCCCCTGCTCCAGCAGCCTCCTTTTCTCTCCTGCTGTGTGTTGAAACACACATTTGTGCCATCTTTAGGGGTTCTGCACAAGGTCATGGGGGTTTGTCTTGTTCAGATGATGTGTGGCCTTGAGAATGTTGTGTGGCTTGGCAGGATTGCACTAAAGTAAAACTTGAATAACAGCCTGGAGCTTTAAATCAATTATTTGATTACCTTCAGTAATTACTAAATAAATCACTTCTGATCCCTCCATTGTAGCATCCATTGAGTTCATGAATCCCCATTAATCATGGAACAATATCCTAGCATCTTCCCAGCATGTGTGAAAAGAGAATAAGAAATTGGCATTCAGTTTAGCAGCACCTGAACCAAGACAACACAGATTTTTTTAAAAGATATAATTCTTCTCTTATTTAAATACAAGAGAGTTTTTTTTTTAATTCACCTTTTGCTATTTAGCTCTAATTTCTCTAAAAGAGAAAATCTCAGACTTAAAGCTTCTTATGTGAAAGTTGGCTTTTATATTTTTTAAAATTTGCTTTATATTTAGATCTTTGAAGATACCTTGAATGAATTCTAGTTTTTCTTTCTTTCTTTATAGCCTTTCTATTTTGTTACTGCCCATCAGATTTACTGCTCACTCTAAAGCCCGTGGAACAGCAGTAACTGTGGAATGCATAATGTACAGATCTGTCTTTTTTTGGTCAGCAGGTTTCTTGTTTTACAAGCAGCTAGCACATTTACTCCAGCTCTGTGGGAAAAGGTCATGCCCCTTGTTTATTTCATTCTGGGGGAATTGGGAGAAAAGGGACACTCTTGGTACAACATTTTGTCACCTGTGTTGTGGAAGGACTCTTTCAGGCTTTGCCCACTTCCCATTTTACTTTTAATGTCTGGTTTTCTGAAGGTTACTGTTCTTCAGCAGTTTTATGACTTTTTATTTGTGTAAGGAGTACAAGAATGAGCTGTCCCAATTTTATGGCATCCCACTGCCAAACACCCCAGAGCTCTCAGGTGTATAGACCTTTCTAGCTTACCTTCCTTTTATATTTCTCTGAGAGTCGTCTTATTTTGGGAAATAAAAGGCATTGTTCTTCCAAGATTGTGGAATTTCTTCTTATAGTTTTGAATGATGCTAATAAAAATTTTGTGCTTAATGGGCACCTTAATTTTGCCCTTAATTCACTACCTGTTACAGTAGTTGCAAGACACCTCGTGTCCCAGGTGCACCTTTACCAGCTCCAGTTTATTTATTTATTTAACATTTTAAGCCTTTGGTTTAGAAGTTTGTTTTCCTTTTGTTTTTCTGAACTATTTTAGAGTGGCTCATAGGACGTTGCTGCATACTATGAGTAGGGGAAATACCAGCACTCATCAAATTATCACTGAGCTCAATCATGTGCCTTCTGATGGGCCAAAGTGGAGAATGCAGCCATGGCAAGGCTGTATTTCCATTTCTCTTAGAATTCAACAGGCAAGGCAGAAAAATTGTAAGTGTCTGTAAGTAACTGGGCATGGAATGTCAACAGGAAGAGTTGCACATCACAGCTGAAAGATGCTTCTGTTGCAAATGGAATCTGGATATTTCATATTGAGATTGTGGCAGGATCTGTGCCGCCAAGAAAAGAGGAAAGTGCTGCCCAGACAAGATCTGAGGTCAGTGATGTGGTTCCCTGTGGAGGGCACCAGCTTGGAGAAGGAGTCATCCCTGCTTGAAGGGATAAAACCAACATGCTGGAAAAGGCTACAGATGGAATTGTCCAACTCCTTCATATATCCTGTATAATTTCCCAGTAGCAGTAGGGATTTAGAAATGTGAAATTGCTGCAGAGGTGTCAAGTACAGGGGGGAAAAATAGCAAAGCAGTCCAGCTAGTGCTGGTGCTGTGCATTTAACCTGCCCAGCATTCCTGCAGGGATGAGGACAGGGTAAGGCTTTCAAATAAGTTCACCATGAAAATCTGGCTTTTAAACTCAGGACTCTGACAATTTTTAAGCCACCCACTCTTCTGGTTAGTTTCAATACCAGCAGTCAGAAAGGATAAATTTCCAAGTTCAGCTGCTATTGAAATTGTGTGGGGAGCAGTGTGCATTAGATGGTTTCTGCAGCAAGAAATGGAAAAAAGCAGCACCACGAATTGGGAATTTTCAGGCTGCTATCATACAGAAGAGTATCTCAGATCTATTTTTTCAGGGTTTTGGCATTAATTAGGAGATTTTTGGGTTTGGACTTGGTGTATGGTTAGCAGTCTGATGTCAGGAGATTAACTTTGGCTTTAATACATGCAGTGTATATAACTGGCTGTTTTATCTAATGAGTGTAATAATTCATTTTCTTATTAATTTAAAATCATGACATAGGTTTCCTCCCAATAGAATTAAGGCAAAGACAAAATATATGTATTTTTTTCCCACTTTTGTTCATTCTAATGTCATATCATAGCTATTTCTCATATCTTTCTTTCCGAATGAAAGTCAGGTCAGTAGTTAAATTTGGCTTTAAAAAAAACATTAAGGGGAAAATGCATTTGTATATTTTTGAATACCATGACATTACATCATTATAGGATTTAATTTTAATTTAGTTTTATAAAAAAATATAGTTCTACTGAGCTATATAGTTACTATTTAAAGGACTGTGTGAATCAGACTTCCTTGCCAATTCAGTGTGGACTTAGATGACACCAAACTTGTTACATTACTTTGTCAGAAAGAGACCCAGCTAATAGCTGGGCTGGGGGTTGACTATAAAATTAAAGTCAATTTGAGTGAAGAATTCAGGTTAAAAATTAATGGCAAAGAAAAATACTTAATTTTTGTTCCAATTTCTTTTTCAACAGAATATTCAGCATAGCAGAATAATATGTTATTTTTACTTGGATTTTTAGAGGTGTGCCTAAATTTATTGCAGCAACCTCTTTTATTGGCTAAAAAGAAATAGATTTGTTTTCTTCTCTTCAGAAATTGCATTTCCACTTTAGAAAAAAAATTCTTTTTACCAATTGAAATGAATACTCATTTTTTTAAAACACTGCCTGTTTTAAGGCCTTTCTTTTCTTTAAGACTTTTCTATGCTGAAGTATGTCTAGCATGAGTAGACTAAGGTGGATGCCTAGTGAATTAGAGAATATAAAACAATTAAAGCTTTCTTCTATAGCTTTAAAATGCTCACATTTATTTTTCTAAATAATCTGTTGGACACAGGTACATTGGATGATCTAAAAGGATTGTACCATACTGATTGTCAGGAACAGTGTCTAAACTTACAGCAAACCTGATTTTACAGCTTTTCATGCCTCTGTGAAACTTCTCCTCTTGTGCCTTTAGCAAGCAGGACTGTTACTGAAGAAGCAGGTGGAAGTGATAGGAATTTGGAGTGCACAGGAGTGTGGAGAGAGAGCATGGCAGGTTGTGGCATTGTTCACAGGGGTCCCAGGATGAGGGAAGAGATGAGAAAGTTGACTCCATGTTCAGAAGGCTGATTTATTATTTTATGATATATTTTATATTAAAACTATGCTAAAAGAATAGAAGAAAGGATTCCATCAGAAGGCTGGCTAAGAATAGAAAAGGAATGAATGACAAAGGTTTGTCTGTGACCCAGACAGTCTGGACAGCTGGGCTGGGATTGGCCATTAATGAGAAACAACCAGATGAGACCAATCCCAGACCCACCTGGTGCATCCCACAGCAGCAGAGAATCATTGTTTGCAGTTTGTTCCTGAGGCCTCTCAGCTTCTCAGGAGGGAAAAATCCCAAGGAAAGAATTTTTCATAGAACATGTTGGTGACAGCAGGTCGTTATTGTGGAAGGGGACATTGCTGGAGACCCCCAGAGATCTGAGGCTGGAGACTCCCCTTGTTCATTGCTGCAGGAAATGCTGGAGTGGATTTTATAATTCTCTTTTAAGAAATTTATTTCATATTTTTTTAACAGGTTAAAAGCTTTTCTTTTAATTTTTCTAAATTAATCACCAGTTCAGCAGAATCTTAGCCAGCTCTGTTGAAGGGCTGATAATGTCCCTAAACACAAGTGTAGGCAGGAGCAGAGTTATGTGTAAGCAAACATGTGAGAACCACAGAGAGGGAACCAGCAGACAATTCAAATTGTCATTAAACAAAATGTTTAATCATAAAACACCAGCCAGATGTTTCATTTCTCTCCTCTGGCTTAGCTTTGAATGGTCACTTTGGAATTCATCAGAGAGGAAGAGGATTGCTTCTGTAGCAACTCTTGGATGAATTAACATCCTTCTGTTCTTTTAATGTCTTGTAAAGCACAATTCCAGAACCACAGTGTGTGTGACACAAGCTATTTGTACAGTCAAGAGGTGCCTTGCAAATCTGATCTGCTGCAGTTGAGATCAATTTAATTGGAATTTATTTCTAAAAGTATTTCAACGTGGACTTTTAATTTTGTTTGATTCTTCTCTTCATGTTACAGAATAGAACTGCCCTAAATGAGCAGTAGGGCATGATGGGGTTGCCATCAGAAATGTGTGCTGGGATGACTTGCATGGCTGGAGCTCTGCCATGGGTGGCTGCAAGTCCTTCAGACAAGCCAGGAGAGGCAGTGGGGTGGCTCTGTACATCAGGGAGGGTTTTGGCTTGTGGATTATAGCACTGAGCCTCTGTAAGGAAAAGTGGGAATGAACTTGCTGGGAATGAAAATACATTATTTTCAGAATTAATGAAACCAAACCAAACAAACAAAATCAAAGAAAAGCCACCCAAAAAACCCCAAACTTGCTAGAAGCTCATTCTCTGGTAGCAAGGTTGTTTTTTGTTGTTGTGTTTTGGGGTTTTTCCAAGTTGGGGTTTTTTCTTTGGAGGAAGTTGTGATATTTCAGACTCTGGGGAGTTTCTTTGGAGAGAGCTTTTTTTGCTGTGCAGAGGGAGGGTTAATGTCTGGAGCATCTCTGGAGCAAAAATGCTGTCTGGAGCATTTTTGTTGGTAGAGGAATTCTTATTTAATGAATGGCTAACAAACATAGTAATCCCTGACAATAATCCCATAAAAATCCCTGGTTTTTTTCCCCCTTCCTTCTCTACATAGGTGTTGTGGAAGTGGTTTATGGAAGTAATGGAGTTCTGGGAAAGTATGTTTGTCAGGTAGTTTAGGGCCAACAATATTTAGGGTTCTCACTGAAAGCTGAAGCAACTTGACTCCTTGAAGTGTTGAAATTATGCCAGAAAAAAATCTTTCATGTACTTGGGTTGTTCTGGTTCTTAAGAAGGACTGGAAGTGCTCAGCAGTTTCTCTGCTGGGATTCTCTGATGGCATCTGCTGTTTCTTCAGTTTTTGTGTATAATTTCATCTGGTTTGTCTCCACCTTAGGGTTAATCTTACTGTGAAAATGCTCTGTAAATGTAAAATGTGCTCAAGCTTTCTGCATAATAAACAGCCAGCCAGCTAGTTTTGCTTTCACCTGTTTCCTTCTGTGTTATTTTCTGTATCTTCATTGCTGCAGGAAATGCTGGAGTGGATTTTATAATTCTCTTTTAAGAAATTTATTTCATTATTTTTTTAACAGACCAAAAGCTTTTCTTTTAATTTTTATAAATTAATCACTGGTTCAGCAGAATCTTAGCCAGCTCTGTTGAAGGGCTGATAATGTCCCTAAACACAAGTGCAGGCAGGAGCAGAGTTATGTGTAAGCAAACATGTGAGAACCACAGAGAGGCATCAGCAGACAATTCAAATTGTCATTAAACAAAATGATTAATCATAAAACACCAGCTAGATGTTTCATTTCTCTCCTCTGGTTTAGCAGAAACCTCCTTGCAAGGAGTTACATAAGCACTGGAGTAATTTTAATCTCTTGAGAGAATAATAAAGTTCAGGAATTAAATTTTTCATTCTTTCCTTAAGGAAGCCATAAAAGATTTTTTTTAAATATAGTCTATGTATTTTCTATGTAAATGTGTTTATGAAAACTTCAAAAAACTCTGCTCAAAGTCTCCAAAACACCTACCCATAACAGCTGGTGTAATTCTGTTCACATTTATAGAAACACATGACAGATCTGAATTACATGGCAACCTCCAACTCTTGGATGCTCTGTGTTTAAAAACTGACTGGGTGCACATTTGATTGGGGAAACCACTGAAGGGTGCTGGGTCCCTCCCCCAACAAAAAAAGGCAAGGCTGGTGTGTGTTTGCAGGAATTTATCTTGGATGGTCAAGAGGCAGAGAGAGTAGTCAGGAAGATCATCAGGGCAGGCAGCAGAGGAGTAAAAACCTTGTCCTGACCCACAAGATGAAGCAGGAATTCCTTTCAGCAGTGAAAAGTGATTTCCAAGAATTTCTGCTTCTGCAGGAAACACAAAACGGGTTTCTGGGGCTGATTGGTGAAAATGCACCGTGGGGCAGTTGGAAATATTTAAAATATGGAACAGTCCTGCTGTCAGGCTCGATGGGTATCACCAAACCATCCCATCAAATGTGCACATTGCCAGCTTTCTTCCACAGTTCTACCAGCTAAAGGATATTTAGGTGGTTTCTATCTTGTGTGAATAATGAACCCCCCCCCCCAATGCTTGAAAAAACCACTAAGCACAGCAAAACTTGTTCCTAATAAAGGACCACAGTAAAATAGAAATAACTTCTTGCACAGCTGATGCTGTTGAGAGAACAGACTGCTTTCAATGTTCTGACTGAACTGTGTAAATTCTGTTTGTGTCAAGCAAGTATTTGGAAAATTAGAAGAATTAGATTTATGTGGCAATATTTGGCAATGACTCTTCGTGAAGTACAAAAAATAAAAAGTGTAAAAGTTATCACACTGGCAGTTTCATGGAGAAAAAATTCATCAACTATCTAAAATCAATATTGCAATGGATTTTTTTCATTTATTAATGAGCATATTAAGCAAAATGACATTATTACAAATCATTACATTATTGATCATTACAAATGCAAATGTATTGGTCAGAGAAATATTAAATTAGAGACATTCACTTGGCTATTTTGTTTGATTACTATTTCAAAATGTGGTATTTAAAATTCAGTGTGAGATTCTTGGCAAAAGAATGGTCCCAGCTCCCACAGCCTCCTGACAGGAGAGATGCTCCAGAGCAGAGATGCTCCAGAGCCCTCCTCACCTTTGGGACCTCTGCTGGATCCTCTCCAGTACCTCCTTGTCTTTCTTGTACTGAGTAGCACAGACTACTTGAGGTGCTAAAGTTTATTAGAAATCATATCAATGACTCATATCAATGTTCAAAATCCCTTTTTTTTACCCTGGCTGTTGCTCTTGGGGCAGAAATTTTGGACCTATAAATTTTATTAACTTAGAGTATGGGTAAACGTTAAGGTTCCTGTACTTAGAATATAGGTAAATGTTAAAGGTTTTTTTCCTTTCTGTAAGTAGATGTGAATGAGAGAAAATCAGTTTGAAAGCTCATTTTGACACTGTGTATTTGTAAGGAACTAAAAAAACCGATTTTGTTGGAAGAATAGAGATTTGTCAATTATTTAATTCTACACATAGAATTAACTGTGCTTGCTCTGATCTAAGTAGATATGATCACTGGACCTGGAGCTTCTTGAAATGGCTTTTAAAAAGAAATAAAAGCAAGTTCTGGTGATGTAATTTAAACTGGCGTTTAGGCTTTAAGGTGTAAGTGGATTACCTTCTAAAAACTAAAAAACTTGGTTGGGGTTGGATGATCTTTGAGTCTCCTTCCCACCAGGCCATTTTATTCATGGCTGAGTACCACTTTTTCTGTTGTCTCTCAAATCAGAAAATACACTTACTTGATGTACAAACACTTTATTTTTTCCTCTTTCTTCTCAATGAGCAATTAAAAATTTATGATTTTGAGTTAGATGGGGCAGACACCTTAGAGCAACATGGATCTGTACCCTACAGAAAAGCATGCAACCAGCTTATCTAGAAGCTGCAGCCAGTCCTGAGTCTGGAAAATAGCCAGGATTTTGTGATTTATTTTAGGGTAAAGCACCAGCTTGAGCAATTATAGTTCATAAACTATGAAAGAGGGAGGAAAAAAAATACCACAAACAAACCAAAACCACACAAAAACCAACCCAAAGGCAAAAAATCCCATCAAACTCAAGCAGAGGAAATGAATAAAAGCTGGGTTTTTCTGGCTTGGAGTATTTTGAGATGCCAACTAAATTTCCTTGTCCCTTTTAAGATATAAACTTATTTTTCAAGTGCAGTATTAAAAAATATTATGGTCTGGCTGGTGGTTTGAAACATTCCATCTTTTGGAAAGGCTTCTTTTCTGTACCTGAGTGCTTTTTCCAACCCAGAACATGTCAGGTTTCATGACTGTACTTCAGTAAGTGATTGTAGCACTTGAAGCAGATTAATTGGGATCACATATGTTTCTCCATACTTACTAAAGGGGTTTTTGATTTTTTTTTTTGCTGTCTGTGGTTCATTTTACTGGCAATTCTATTCCTTGGCCCATGAGGAGAGTCTTCAATGTGCCAGCAAGTGTTCTGGTAATAGAAAATTGCAACTGAGAAGGATGTACTGATGGAAGAGAACATTAGGGGAACACCGTGGGGTCCTCCCTACTTGTGGAATTTCTTGTGCTCCAGCTTTTGTTTTCCTGTGGGAGGGTGGGTCAGTGAGCAGTGGAGATGTCACAGCAAATGATGTGCACAGGATTGTCTGTCCCCATTCTGGGCACCAAGGCCTTCAGCCTGTGTGAGTCCCTAGAGCTAAATACAGGCACTCAAAATACCCAAGGACAGCAGACCTTTCAGCAGAATTATTTTAGCTGCACAGCTTTTATCTTTGCCTACCAACGTGAGCAGACCTTTAAATTTAAAAGTTGTTGGAAGAGAGCTGGGCATTGATGGCCTGTCTCATGATTGAACAAGAAAAACCCTGTAGTTATTTCTGGAGGGAGGTGGAGGAGTGGAAATGTCTTGGACTTTTGTGCAGCTATAAGGAAATACCTTATTACTGACACAGAAAAGAAAACCCAGGCTGCTTGTCTGTTTTGCACATGCCAAATGTTCTTTCTGGTCTTCATTCTGATGGAGGCTCCTAGGGGTTACAGGAATTGTGGTTAAATAAATAAAATTGCATCCTGGTGCTGACAATGCTTCATAGAGAAGTGGCAGTGCTCTGCATTCAAATGACTCTCCAGTGCCCAGGAAAGTGAATATCCCTGAAATGGCCAAGGAAATGGCAGAGGAATCCATACAGTCTGCCCATTCAATGCTGCTCTGCAGGAAAGAATGAATGAATAATGCTAGAATTTGGCATCATCAACTAGGTTCCTAAATGATGTGCTAATTAGGAAAGCAGACAAAACAAGAACTGTGGAAGCAAAATGTAACTTTAAGCAAAACCATGAGTTGATATGAATGGGAGGATTTTTTTTTCTTTAAAGAAGTCTGGACTGGGTTTATATAGCATTTAGTTTTATAAAACCTGTTATTCCTTGGCAGGCATTCTCCAAAGAAAGAGATAATCTGCTGTTTCATCAGTTAGAATGAGAAATCTGTGTGGTGTGATTAATAAACATGAACCTGCAATTAAGCAAGAGAGAGAGAGGTTTGCTGGTAAAATAAAATAGGAAATAAAAAATGGTCTTTTGCTCGTTTTTGCTCTTGCAGATCTCAGTGGGATTGACCTTACCTACAGGGATCTGCATCTCTTTATTTGGTACCTGCAATTATGGACATGAAGTGCCATGTGAAGAAGCACAAAAATAATAAAACTTTCAATCTTTCTAGTACAGATTCAACGAGGCAGAGAAAGTGTTGTCCCAAAGTAGGTTCTTTCACCTGGTGTGCAATAATCCACACTCCCAGCTGAGGGATGTGATTTATTTACAGCTCTGCATGCAAAGGAGGGCTGGGTGGCAAACCCATGAAGGCAGCACAACAGCCACCAAAACTTTTCACTCTTTATTCATTTTAATACACAAAAGCATTCATGTTTATTGGGTACAAGTCACCCAGTTCTTTTAATTGATATTCTCCCTACAACTGGTCAGTATTTCTCTCACTCCTCGTGCTAGGTAGTCTGCATGCCCTTTCTCCTTTGGGTTGGTGGTTTCTTGGTTGTGATCTCTTGGTTAGCATTGCCTTTTACCCAGCTGGAGCTGATTCAGCACAGCTGCTGAGTTGTCCTTATTAGCTTCTTCCTTGGGGGTTCTGCCAAATGTCCTCCTGGGCTGTAAATTTAGAGTTCTTTGTGTCCACTCTCAGTGGCACATCCTTCTTCCCAAGCTTTGTTAGCCTCCCCCTAGGTCAGAGACAACTGAAGCACGTCCAGCCCTAAATGGTAACAAAGTCATCCTGCCAACAGGTAATTTGCTTTTCTAACACCAGGACCTCCCTCAGATATTTGCTGCCCTCTGTTCCATGGATTAAATCTCTCTTCTTGTTGATGAGGCTTGAAAAGTGTACAAAGAGAAACACCAAAATCATCCTTTTTAAGGAAATTTTACATCAGGTTGTGCAACAACAGCGATGCCTTTGCAAGTAGAAATCACAGATACAAGAATGTAATATAAAAACCTCTTCATAATGTTTGCACATCCATTTTTTACATTCTGTATTTTAATCTTTGCCAGGGAATAGAGTCAGAATAGCTGCAAATGGAACTTGACAGTCATAAACATTCCAGATGCTTACAATTCAGTTTCTTTTTGAGGGTTCTCAGGGTTTTCTCTTGGCTGTGGTTAGCAAGGATTTCTTTGTTGTTGGTTTGGAGTGGTTGTTTTCTTTTTTTAAACTAGCACCTAATTAAAAATGGAGGCACTTGTAATGTTTGCTTTTTTCTTTAATTGCTGTTACAATCAGGTAATAGAAATATTAGTTCACTAAAGCAGTCTCCCCTATAATTTTAGTATATAGGGAGACATAAATCCTGAATAGCAATGGCATCCAGTGCATGGGTTTTTGGCCAATGCTATGAATTAGCAATCCTCCTCAATGTAATTATTTTAGAAGTCAATGGCCTCTCACATGCAAGGAAACTCATTTTTGTGCATCCTTTATGAAACAGCTCTCATCCAGTGGAGCTGTCATTGTGCCATCAGCTTTGGAAGGCTGGAGAAAAAAGATGACTGCTAATCAGTATTGCTATTTCAATCCTATGGGCCCTGCTGTTGAGCAAACAAATATAATATTTAATATTAATATAATATTAAATATTATTAAATATAATATTAACTAATTATTAAATATATAATATTATAATAATAATCGAATTTTGGGTGGTAAAGTGGAAAGAATACCTGAGCTCTAAGTTTTTCACAATAAATTATAATGGAGATTTTATCTTGCTCTTACTGTATGTATTAGAAATCTTTCCTTGGTTTTCCTGCAAACTTGGTTATTGGAAAAAACAAAATCAGAAATGAATAGCTTGAATCTCTAAGGCTTGGAAATAACAATGCATTTATCCATGAGGCACCTCACACCATTGAAGATTGTGCCACCTTTCTCCAGTTAGATTTTCATTCTCTTTGAAACATGATAAATTTTGCTTATCTTAAATCACAGATTGGACAAGACATAAGCTTTCAGTGTATTCTTAGTGCTTTTATATTTTATATATTTTTCATATATTTATATATATATATATATAAATATTATATATATAACTATATTTATTTATATATATTTATTTATATTTATTTTTATATATTATATGTATATATAAAAATATAAAAGTATTTTATATGTATGTTATATATGCCTTCAATGTATACATTTCCTCAAAAATCTCTTGAGCTCTAGCTAGTGCTTTTTTAAATTCAAAATTGTTGGTCAGTAAGACTCATGCAAGTGTATTAGTGGGAGGTAATTAGCTGTGGTACTTCATTAGTAACAAGGTTGAACAGACTTTATGTAGCTTTTAAAATAAGGTGACTTCTTCATGGATTTGTCCTGAATCAGTTCTACCCCTGTTTTTCTAGGATCTAAATGTTGGACTACTACAGGTTATGCTTTCTCCCAAAATAGTAAAATGTCAGTCAGTAACCATTGCACAAAATAGATGTAATTTTGCAGGTGTACAATAATGTAGATTTATGCTGTGAGCTCTTCTCAGACTGAAGGTTTGTTCTATCCATTCTAGTGCATGCTCTATACTGCCTGCATCAAAATATTCATACCAAAATTCCTTCAAAAAAGTTATCAGTGAGTTCTGTTCATTCTAGTGCACACTCTATACTGCCTGCATCAAATTACTCATGTCAAAATTCCTTCAAAAAAGTCATCAGTGAGTGACAGAAAGTTCTTGTTTACTCTGAGATGCTCTTTGATGGGTATTGCCTCTTTTTTGGGGTGTCATTAGTCAAGCTCTGCTCAAGCACACCAAGACTGCAAAGCCTTTGGTCACTTTGTTCTTGATTTTCTTGCATGAGAGTAGAGGAAAATAAAATACACAGCTAATACACCATGATAGTGAAGAGTCCAAGTCTGTGCTACCTGTCATTTAAGTGACTGAAAAGTTCAGCTGAGTGTAGTTAAACCAAAACCCACTCAGCACAAAATGAAGATTTCTGTGTTTCATGAGAAAGACAATAATAGGTAGCTTAAAAAAAAAAAAAAAAACCACATATATAGATCATATTGCTGAATTGATGCAGTGTCAGTGAGATTATTCAAATCAGCAGTTGTTTGCTAATGCAAATTAAAGTTTGCACTTGCAAACCTGAAACACTGAAAGCTTCAATAAAGTTTGGAAGTTTTGAGAGATGCTCTGAGAAGCAGAGGTAAAAATGAGAAGATCAAGGTAGGAGCTGAGAATGCAGATTTATTGAAGGGAGAAGTTTTCTCTTGAATTTCCACCAGAAGAATGACTCATCTGGAATCATATATATGTAGATGTGACATATAGGCATAATGGCAGTTTTAGGATATGTAATATCAACTTTGAAAAAAACATCAACTCTGTTTTTTTGTGACTGTTTATTGGTCTCTGAAAAAAAGAATTTTCTAAGTGAAATCCAACCACGTTTTAATCACTTCTGTAAATTCTGATGGCTTTTCTTACTTCTGGACAGGCCAGGTGTGAAGCACAGCTTACAGAAAAAGCAAATTAGAACTTGTGAAGGAACACTCAGTAAATTCTGGATCTCTTCCAAAGATCCAACTTCTTCAATCTCAAGTTACGTTTGAGCACCTCTTCTTACAGGAATGGCTTAGCATCCTTTATAAGCCATCTGTGATGCACCATAACAATTTTCCTGTGGGTGGTATGAAAAGGAGAGGAAGCTTTGGGATGTTTCCCAAGCTTATTAACATTTTCCCAGTGCCTGGTCCACTTGAAAGCTGGAATCACCATCATCTTGTGCAAGTTTCCAAAAAGCCCACAAAATCCAATCATTTCTTAGTGTCAGGAGAAGAGTTTCACGTGTTTTTAAAGTTTATCTTGCATTGATTTAGTTTACTTTGAAGGGAATGAAGGACTGATCTGGTTGGAAGATATTTTCATTAGTCAGAAGGGCTTTAGTCTTGTCCAGAGCATAGCAACAATAATGAATAATTGCTGCAAGGTAAATCAGTCAACCAGGACAACAGTTGTAAGCATTTTTCTAAACCTGAAAACCAAGCAAGCAGCAGTTCATCCCTTGGTATTAAAGTTTCATGGAGCATGAGCTCTGAAGTTTGACACATCAATGTATTTTGATTGTAATCATATCTTGGAAAATATCATATCTTTATCTGAACCCATTTCTAACAGATTCTTAAATAACTTCTAGTCTTAATTGTATGATATTAGTATCCATACCAATATTTACTGTTAGCCTTTGCTTCTATTTTTCTTTCAGTCATTTGGAAGGAAAGTGAGGAGACCAAGGATTTTAATTTACAAAATTGGAGCATTTTTCATATACTCTAAACTGACTGACCTTGTTTTATCTGCTCTATTTTTTTCCCTTTGATGACAGGAGAGGTTGATTTCTGGAGTGAAAGGACAGCTATAATGATTGAAATTACTTAAACAGGAGGAGTTCTGCTCTTTGGTGCTGAATTTCATGAGCAGTTAGCACTTAAATCTTACAGGAAAACAGTGTCATGCTTCTTGGTTGGCAGACACATTTCCTTTTGTGTGTGTTAGTGTTCTTGCTCATGGGGAATATCAAGGAACAATCTCACTGCAGTTTTATCCAAACCCTGCTCCTCTCTCTCTGTCTGTGGGTGATTATACACACTCACTGGTGTTGACATGAAAAAGGACTTTACATTAACTGAGTACCACCATCTAGGTGATCATGCCCAGATAATAATTTAGACATAAAGCTTAATTTATCTAGCTTACCACCACATTTATTAAAGCTGTGTAGTCAAAGTTTCTAAACTTAAATGGATTTTTCTAAGATTTCTTACTTAATATCAATCTGTCAACACAGGAACAGGTGCACATCCTTGGTAATTATATGGTCAAGTAAGTAAAATGCTAGTGACAAGTATTATTTTTTCATTCAAACTGAAAACAACATCATTAAAACCCCTTATAATGGCTCAGAAAACTGTAAAGCTGCAGTTAGCAGAGCTGTGTATCTACTACATGCTGTACTGTAAAGATTATTTTCTTCCTCCTCCATTATCTGCCAGGTCAAGTTAACAGGTTCTTGTCACTGACATGTTTTATGAAAAATCCTTTCCTTAGGATTTTTTCCTCCTGAGAAGCTGAGAGGCCTCAGGAACAAACTGCAAACAATGATTCTCTGCTGCTGTGGGATGCACCAGGTGGGTCTGGGATTGGTCTCTGTGGTTGTTTCTCATTAATGGCCAATCCCAGTCCAGCTGTCCAGACTGTCTGGGTCACAGACAAACCTTTGTTATTCATTCCTTTTCTATTCTTAGCCAGCCTTCTGATGAAATCCTTTCTTCTGTTCTTTTAGTATAGTTTTAACATAATATATATCATAAAATAATAAATCAGCTTCTGAACATGGAGTCAACTTTCTCATCTCTTCCCTCATCCTGGGACCCTTGTGGACAATACCACAGGCTCTTAGTTTATCTCTTGTGTTGTGGAGACCCTGAGGGGCATTCCCTGGGTTAGGGAGACACAAGAAGCTTCCCTCAAGGGATTCCCTGTTCTTTTAGACCCCGTTGGCTCCTTCCCCAGTTCCTGTGTCCCTCAGCCTCTCCCTGTCCCCCCAGCCCTGATCCTTGCCCTGCCCCGTGTCACTGTTCAGCCCCTGCCTCTGGGGACACAGAAACACCTGGGCTGTCCCCAGGAGTGCCCCTGGACCCTGAACATCTCACCACACTGCTGAGTTAAACACCTGTGGATGTTCTGCAAAGGCCCTTCTTGCTTCCTCACCCTGGGCTTTACTAGCAGCTGTTCTGGCTGCTACAATGTGCTATATCTGTGAAAAACCCCAATAACTTGTTTTTAAAATTTTAAAAGTTTATTAGTAATAAAATGGTTATAAAAATAGTAATACAATTAAAGTAATAATAATTTGGACAATTTGGATTAGGACAAAATGAGACAATACAAACAAAGAGTTACAGACAGTCCAGGTGCCTCTTTCTGGGCAAAATAAGCCCAAAAAGGACACACAATAACAGAGAATTAACCCTTAAAGCAACAGCTGGTGCACATTCACACAGCTCATCCATGGTGCATCAATTCCATTCACACACAGGATTCTGTCTGGGCAGGGTCAGCTTCTAACTCTGAATCCTGACAGCTTCATCCTGAGAGAGGGAGGCAGGAAGAAATTCATTTCTCCTGATAATGGGGCAATAAATTCTCTTTCTCTGAAAGATTCAGGTGTCCTGTGGCTGCTATCTTGCTGCAAGTCCTTTCTTTAAAGAAAAGTATCCTACATAGCACAATTTCTTTTTTAACATTTTTTTATTAACTAAAACTATATTTAACACACCACTTACAAGAATTAATACAGCACAGCTTTCCTACACAACACAGAGAATATTCATTTTAATGTTTGCAAAAAGCCAATCATAAAATACACATTTTTCCCAATATCTAATGTGATGGAACAGTTTCATAATCTGAGCACCTAGCAGGCTATCAGCCTAAATAGCCTTCAGCTGATTTAATTAGCAAAGCTTCATGTTGATCACGTTGCAATTAAACTCTCAGGTTGTGGGAGGAAAAAAGGAATCCCTTAACAAAACAAAAAATTAGGATTAGCTCTGTGATGGCAGTAATTTACATTGCTGGTTTAGGAAATGTGTTAAGCAGTTAATGAATTATTCAGCTCTAGCTGTGTGTAACATTTATAGATTTTAGTAGGCTTTCCCATACTAAATTGTACTATTTGTTAGAACATATTCTTGTATTATTTATTGGCAGGAAAGGGAACATATATTCATTATATGGCAATATATTAATGAATATATCAACATATAATATATTCATTAACATATTATCTCTTACAAAGAATAGCACTGTGTTTTATGTGATCTGTATATTTCTAAATATTATTCCATATGTATATATATCTAAATATAAAATATATGCATTATTATTTCCTCTGAGATGCAAAAAAATTTTCTGTGGGCTAAGATTATTTAATTATTTTGCTTGTTCAGAGTTCTCCTCTGGGAGTGTTTAATTTTCAGGAATCTGAGATGGATTTGGGGGTGCTGGCGGAGTGGCTGGACATGACCCAGCCATGAGCAGCAGCAGCCCAGAAAGCCAAATGTGTCCTGGCTGCATCCAGAGCAGGGTGGGCAGGCAGGGCAAGGGCTCCTGTCCCTCTGCTCTGGTGGGTGAGATCCCAGCTGGAGTGCTGTGTCCAGCTCTGGTGTCCCCAGCAGAGGAAGGACACTGCCCCACTGGACTGAGGGGGCCACCAGGCTGATCAGAGGGATGAAGGAATTCCCCCCCAAGGAAAGGCTGAGAGAGTGGGGATGGTTCAGCCTGGAAAAGACAAGACTTTGAGGTGATCTTGTTGCAGCCTTCCAGCCCCTCAGGGGAACATCCATGGAAGAGTGAGAGAGGCTTTTTACAAGAGCAGGCAGTGACAGGACACAAGAAAGAATGAAAAATTAACATAGTAGGTTCACACTGGGAAAAAAAGATGTTGGGGAAACAAAAATCTTTATTAAAGGGTGCTGAGGCACTGGAAGGAGTTGCAGAGAGAAGCTGTGGATGTTTCATGCCTGGGAGTGTTCAGTCCCTGGCTGAACGTGTCTCCCTTGATCCAGTGCAGCATGGTCCAGTGAAAAATGTCCCTGTCCCTGGCAGGGAGCTGGAGGCTGGATGATGTCTGGGGTCCCTTCCAACCTTGGCCATTCTGTGCTGCCCTGAGTTGCTTTGTCTTGGTTGATGCTCTTCTGTCTAAAGGACACCAAGCCCTTCACCTTGCTGCAGGTTGATAAATTTCTGAGCCAGCACAAGTCCTTTCCTGGCTTCCTACTTCCCCAGCTTATCAGAAGATCCATTTTCTCAAAATCAACCTTAACTTCCTCACTGACTACTTCCTGTGGTCAGTGCCATGTAAGGACAACAAAGTGTGTATTTGTGAGACAGATTTTTGCTCCTGCACCTTTTGGGTTACCCAGGAGATGTGGGAAGAGCTGTTATGTGTTTGCAGAATTATTCACAAACCTTTCTGCTCTGTGAGCTGTGCACCAGCTGTCCCAGTACTGTATTTACAGTGCTAAAACAGTAATATTTTGTTAGTCTGAGCACTGAGCTTGCTAGGAATTGCATCTGTCCATTTTAAAAAAAATCCTGGAAAATTAGGACTTTCTTTTTTCTTTTTGTTTTGCCCATCTTTTGCTATTTATGGGAATGTTTATTTTTTTCACAGATTTCACAGCATCTTCAATGTGAGGATTTGAACAATTAATTGTGACTAGCAAATTTTATTTTCTACATAAATTTTTGAAGTGGCTGAAATATCAGATTCTCATTTGTGCTAACTGCTATGTAAATATGATCAGTAGCTTATTCATGTCTACTCCAAAGAGAACTGAGGGAAAGAAGAGACTAGCAGCTAGCAGGATGGTGATAGCATGCAAAAAATCAGTTCTGCTTTCTTGGAGGAGGTGGGATAATTTATTTAATTGATACAGGAAGCCAAAGAGACCAGGTACCGTGGAAGGTAAAAAAGTTAAAAATGAGGTTAGAAAACTTTGGATGTTTTACCTGTCTTTTGTGTGAAATGATTCTGGATAACCACAAAGACTCCCTAGAACTGTTCATACCAAAAAGAAGTCAGCACAGTTCTAATATGACATTTTTGTAAGTCCAAGAGGATTGTGTTGTAAAAAAACACCCAAAAAACAAACCCCAAACCCCTCCAAAAACATAACAAAAGAAATGGCAAAAAATAATCAGCTATTTCTCCCACTTGCCTGGCTTTGAATTTCCTTTTCAGTGTGTATGCTGAGGCCAGCACAAACCCATCATTGTTGCTGAAAATCTTTAATTGCTCAGTTTTTATACCTTGTGTAGATTCACCCCCACCTCTGGTGTGGCTGATTCAGGCTTTCACACACTTGGGATGAATTGAGGAAGAAGAATTCCTAGCACCAGTCCTCTGCTCAGCCGTGGCATAAAGATAATTTAATTCCAGCCTTACCCACCATGGCTGCTGCTGTGTCTGGTGACAGGGATGAGGTTGAGCTCTGTTGGTAAAATTGGATTTGAAATTTCCCCAGGCATCCTCATTGAAATGATTTGAGCCATGAAAAGCACAACCATTTGCTACTGTAAATTGCATTAATGTAACTGCAGGCTTTCATTTTCTCCAAAGTATTTAAAACCTATTTTCCTTTGTACTTTATACACCTAATGTATTTTAATTATTTGTTATTGCTGATTTATATTAACTTAGAATTTTCAATATTGTGTAATTCTGGTACTATTCCATCCCTTTGGAAAGATTATTCTTAGATTATAATAGATTTTTTTTCCAAGTGGTTCAGGAGAAAAAAATTCCTTAAATACTTCAATGAAATGTGGGTTAAAGTGAAGTTTATAATACTCTGAAACAGTGTTCAGTTTCCTTCACTTGTACACTCTTAAGTGGCCATTTATGACACCAGAATTAATTTGGGATCTGAAATTTTACTTGAATAACTTGGAAACTTTACTGTAAACACTTCATTTTAGGGTAAATAAAGTTTATTCTGTTCTATTCAGTGTAAGTAATTTTTATGCCTTCTTTTTGGCTTACACAGTAGTTTTCCTCTTTCATTGTCTCTGAAGTCTTTGTACTGTTTCATTGCCTCTCAGTCTTTTCTCCAGTAAATGTTGGGTTTTTCCTTCAGGGACATGTAGGTAATGCCATCAGCTTCTTGGCAGCAGGCCTCTATTCCTTTTGCACCCCTAGTACCATGGCTTCTGCATCCAGGGATTTTGGGAATGTCATTTCTGGTTTACAGGCAAGTACCTGAACAGGCATCAAAAGATCAAAAGGCTCAGGCAATTCCATTCCAGAGAAATATTTGCTTCATTTGGGTCTAATACATAATAAACAATCATCATTCCTACAGGTTAAAACCCCAGGATTTGCACTGGACAGCTCCGAATTTCTACTGTCACAATTTCTGGAGAAAAATCCAGCTAGGCTAACTGAACTAAGAAGTATCAAAAGGCTGAACCATAAATGCAGAAAAAATTTACTTAAGTATTTTTGATCAGAATTAAAAGCTTCATTCAGGTGAGATTAACATTTAGTATTTGTGGCCTTCTTGCTTTGATGCTTTTATTGTGTTTAGGACTAAAACTCCTCAGCTCAGTGCCCCCACTGATTCTCCCAACAAACACCATTCACTCACTCCTCCTTTTCCAGTCCAGTGGGATGGAGTTGAGAACTGGAGGCAAAACTTACTGGAAACAGCAATGATCTAAGAAAAGGAATAGAAAAGGAACAATATTAGTAACAAAAGGTATAAGACAAAGAAACTATTTCCATGGAAAGACTGTGACAAACCACGACTGGCTCTGCCCCACCACGCTTTCTCCAGAACAGAAAGCGTGTCCTTGTGGGAAGCAAGAGTGGGGTGTTTGCTGGGTCCCCAGGAGGAATTGATGAATCTGACTCCACTTTCTCAGAAGGCTAATTTATTATTTTATGATGCTATATTATATTAAAGAATGCTATACTAAAACTATACTAAAGGATAGAGAAAGGATACAGACAGAAGGTTTAACAAGTTATTAATGAAAAACCCATGACTGACTCCTCAGAGTCCTGACACAGCTGGACTGGGATTGGTCATCAAGTAAAAACAATTCACATGTTGGATAAAGAATCTCCAACCCCATTCCAAAGCAGCAAAACACAGGAGAGAAAAATGAGATAATACTCTTTTTCCTTTTTCTCTGAGGTTTCCCAGCTTCCCAGGAGAAGAAATCCTGGCGAAAGGATTTTCCAGAAAAAGTGACAGTGACACAAGAGTCTCTCTCTCCTGCCCCTGGCAGTGACATGGTGCTATGGAACAACACAACTCCTGGGCTCCAGTGATCCTATGGGATCATCCTCTAGGATTACAAGTCACTCTGTCCAGCTGCTGTAAAAAATGAGCCCTGTCCTGGCTGAAACTCTGGGACATTAGTTTGGTGATTCTTTTCTTGTAAGGCCTTGCTCTCCCTTTAGCCACTCACCCAGTCTGAGGTTGGTTTGATGGTGTTCTGTTCCTGATGTCTGCCTTAGATCCAGAAAAGGATGCTGTGAATTTAGGGAGGGTCCTGGGGATGGGCAGGAGCTCTGGGGGCTCCTGCAAGGGCTTTGCTCACAGCCTGGCTGCTGGGGGTGCTCACTGTGGTGCAGGGTGTCACCAACATGTTTGATGAAAAATCTTTTCTTTAGAATTTTTCCCTCCTGAGAAGCTGAGAGGCCTCAGGAACAAACTGCAAACAAAGATTCTCTGCTGCTGTGGGATGCACCAGGTGGGTCTGGGATTGGTCTCTGTGGTTGTTTCTCATTAATGGCCAATCCCAGCCCAGCTGTCCAGACTGTCTGGGTCACAGACAAACCTTTGTTATTCATTCCTTTTCTGTTCTTAGCCAGCCTTCTGATGAAATCCTTTCTTCTATTCCTTTAGTAGAGTTTTAATATAGTATATATCATAAAATAATAAATCAGCCTTCTGAACATGGAGTGAAGATTCTCATCTCTTCCTCATCCTGGGACCCCTGCAAACACCATCACAGCAGACTGGTGGGTGCTTGGTTGCTTAGCTAGCTTGGTTTTTTGTTAACTTCAGCAAGAGGTTTCTTTTTTCCCCTTTCCTTGACCTGCGGAGTGCAGCAGCAATCCTGCAGCCAGCTTTTGTTTTTCCTTGAGCTGTTTGTCTTGCTTTTACTCCAACATCCAACAGTCTCCAAGAGCTGGTTGATGGGGAGCTGCAGGGAGCCATGGCAACCTCTCTGCTGGCCCCAGACCTCAGGAAAAGCTGATCCAACTGGAGAAAGGACCCCAAAATCTACCTGCTGTGGGTTCAAACATCCACAAATCCAAAATCACCAAAATCCATCTGCTCTGAGGAGGAGACCAATGTCACAGGTTCAACAAGCTCTGTTTTACCTGAGCTGCTGCATGACCTTCTTTCCTTCCCTGAGACAGGAGCCCACCATGCAGCCAGCCAGGTTGTTCCTTCCCCTGACATTCTGGGGTTTTTCTTCTGCTGAGGTGGGGTTCTGATGGTTCAATATCTAGCCTGTATTCTGTTTTTTTCCCCATGCCATTCTGGCACTTTGTCAATGAACAGTTGGGTTTTTTCACTTTCATCCACTGCTGTTTGTTTTTTTCCTTGACAGAAAAGGGATTGCTGAGGCTTTTTCTCTAAACAGACACCCAGAAAGATTGATTCTGGGATAGCTGAGAGCAGCAGAGTGAATGAAATGTCTCATTTGATTTGTTGATTCTGGTATTACACTTTTAGCTGTTGTTTTCTGGAGGAGTTTAAAATTATTGTTTTAGTTTAAACTAAACTGGAGAAAAATGTCCATCATGTACAGCAAATCCACTGCAGTACATTGCTCCTGGTTGGCTTTGCTTGAGTTAATTTATTAAAAGGAATTTAAAATAAAAAAAGAGAAAGCAAAATCAATTCCAGAAGTCATATGTAAGGTTGATAGCTCATATGTTGGAAAAAAAGGCAGTGCTTGGACAAATACTACTTGTTTCTGTTTCTAATCTGAGATAAAACAGTAGATATGAGCTTCTCAGATAAGAAATTCAAGGTGAAGATCACATTCAGATGATTGTAATAAACTTCTTATCACCTCTCCTTTTTCTGCTGTGCATGGGAAGGAGTAATAATAAAAAAGTTCTGTAGAAAAAGATCCAGTACTCCAGGAAATGCCATGAGGTGAGAATACCATGGAGACAGAATATCTGTGTTCCAAGCTACTTAGAAAACTGGAATCTTTGATTTTATGCTGAATTGTAGTCCAGTCACTAAAATGAAGGAAGAACTCAGGACAAAGTGACCATTTGGAAGAGGGAAAGTCTTTGTGACTAACAGGGCTTTATATATGGCAATGTTGGGTACAGCTCTTGGGTTTTATGGCAGCACAAAGAGCAACTCCAAGCTGACTAAAAACCATGGAAAATCCCCTTGTGCAGGTGTGTGACTGCTTGCACAAATAGAGAATGGTAGAGGTTGTTCTCCTGCTGATTTATTTCTTAGTGATCTATTGAGACCTTTCTAGTTACCTTTTCTGTTCCCAGCTCTGCAGGGGAAAGATCTGTCTGCAAAACACTCACAAGCAGCTTTGGAGCCCTTCCCAACTTTTCCTGAGTTCCTTCAGAAGATAAAATGCATAGCCCTCTGCAATTCCTGTGGCTTAGCTTTGGGAAGTATGAACCTTCTGTTAAAGCTCACATTTGAGCCATGTCCCTTCAGAGTGGGAGAAAATAATTAAAAATTCTTCTCTTGAAGGATGTAAACCAAACTACTTCTCTTGAAGCATGTAAACAAAATATCTACGAATTTTCAGTGATGTGTGAAAACAATTTTTTATTGGTGTTTTTTACAGTGGGCTTTTTTTTTTTTTTAATCCTCTTCTGGGGAAAAGTTTCTCTGAGCAGCAAGCTCAGGGATGCAGGTTGTTCACTGGTAGTAGAAATAAAAATACAGCACTGTGGAACAGTTTCCAGTCCTTCAACTTGAATCAGGAAGTTTGCTTTCTTGATTTATCCTAGCTTTCTCTCTTGTGTATTTTCCAGAATGACTAAACCTTGAAGAGAGTTATTTTTGAGCTGAACTTGGTTTGGAGTTATACAACCATCCCTTATGAGTTCTGTGATATTTAATGAAATCTGTAAAAGGCACTTGCAGGTCTCTTCCTGTCTGGTTGATCCTTTATGGTTTCTGATCTCTTATTGCAAATTCCTGGAAGTGCTGATCAACAAGACAAGTGGTGGCAAAGGAAATATTTGTTTCATGAGGCGTTGCACTCCAGGTTCTGCACTGATGAGACGTGTGTGCTTGCATAGGAAAACAGTTCTCAACCCCTCTCCAATTTTTCCCCTAAAATGGAGCACAATATCTGTGATTTTGCTCTCCTCCAGAACTCTTTGGCTTGCTGCACTGCTCAGATTTCACTGGATCTGCATCAACTCCCTGACTGGCTTTTAAATGGCAGCTCTGGCTAAAGATGAGGCTCAATTTTCACAGCTCCTCAAAAGTAAAGATGCCTTTTTTTTGTGAAGATGATTTTATTCATAGAACCTCTGCCCTTTATCATTTCCTATTAACTATAGAGTGGTCAAATGCTCCAGACTATTTCACTTCTACTTGTTATTGTGGCACACATTTACTGCTTTACCCCTCTGACCCACATCCTTTAATCCTGGCTCATCCTAATTGTTGCTGCATTTTCTTTTGCACGAATCAATTGCAAATTCTGCTGCTCCTGCATGTGCATGATTAAATATTAAAATATTGCCAGTTATGTGATTTTCTGGTACTAGAAAGAATGGCATTTCCTATGTATTGTTGTTGTTTGTTGTGGAACAACAACTGGGATATAGAAGATCTTTATCTGAGAGACAAAGAATGGCCAAACTCTCTTCATCTCTTCTGTTTTGCCTGGTGATAACTTGACAACCATTTTTTATTTTCCTACATATGCATATTAATTTCAACAGGAGCTTAATAAATATTCTGAAGAAGTTCTCAGATTGCAATTAGAAAGTTAAATGCCCAATTAAAAATAGAGCAATGTGGGAAGCTCTTTTTTTGTGGGCTCTTCCTTTAATTCACTGGGAGTTGGTTTGGTTTGGGGGGAGAGAGTTGCATATTTTAAGTGTAATAATATTTATAATATGGTCCTGTAATTAAAAAAGACAGGACAGCATTATGTTTCGATTTTATTTGTTTGGTATTTCCACAGATATTTTGATTTTAGCTGTTCCTAAAATGTATTGAAGTGTTTGAACTCCACTGTACTCCTTTCTGTTGCACAAGCTCCTAGATAATGCTATTTTATTTCCTTTTAAAAATAGTATGGAAATATGCACCCATCATCATTGCCTGAAGTGTGTTTGTCTTTATAATATTTTATAAATATTTATATTTACCTTAAGCAGTAGCAGTGGCTGAAGTTCATGTTAGCAGTCCTTGTAACTGTGGGAACTGTAGGGACTTGAGAAGCTTGGAAGTTTACAGCCTTTAGGAGTATTTATTGTAAGGATACTTGGAAATGTTTGTTTAAAACCAAGAAAAAAGCCCAAACTGAAAACTGAGAGGAAGGAAAATCTAATAAACTTCCCTTCTAAAGTTCTGTCCTGCTGTTTATCTCTTGCATTTCAGTATAACATTAAAAAAAGGATGTTTAATCCTGCAAAGGACCTCGTTATGAAAGCAATGAAGTCATTGAGAGCCATCCATCATTTAGGAAAAAAAAGAGAATCTTCCTGAGGAATTCTCTGCATTGTATTTTTGGAGAGAGTCTGTTTCCCAGAGTGAGAGGGACAAGCCTAAGGGACTGGAAACAAGCTTCCCAGCATTAGGATCTGCATGTGGGGATGTCTGTGTAGGCATTTACAAGCTCTAACATAATCAGATTATTCTGGAGTGAAATTCTCCACACCTCATTTTGCCTCCTAAATATTAAGATTGTTTTTATTATTATTATTTTAATATTAAGTTGTATCCTTTCCTAATTTATAACAGGATGTCAAGATGTTGTGATTGGCTTGGGTTGTTTGCTAGGTAAGTGACACCCAGCAGTTTAAATCCAGCCTTGGCTCAGAGCTTGATGGTGAGCAGCAGCTCAGGGATGGGCTGGGTGAGCATTCCAGGGAAGGATCACAGTTTATATTTAGCTCCAGATGGAATTAGCCTGTCTCTGCCTCCCTGGGAGGAGGGAGTAGCAGCAGCAGCAAGTTCTCTTGTTGGTTTGGGTCTGTTAAAGGTTGTCACTGGCCAAAATATAAAAAAAAAAAAAAAAAAAACAAAAAAAAAAAAAAAAAAAAAAAAAAAAAACAAAAAAAAAAAAAAAAAAACCAAAAAAAAACCCCAAAAAAACCCTGGAATGATGTAAAAATGTCCCTGAATGTCCTGTCTTTTGTGGCTTCTGGGAAGTGCCAGGTCTGACAGCCATTCTGAAACATGCAGGAGGATGCAGGTTATTGTCCCTAGGAAAAAAACATATTTAGAGATATCTATGTGCAATCAAAATCACCACCACCACCTTTTGGGGGCTCTTGGTTTAGTTGCTGGCTTTGGTTCACACCCTTCATTTTCCTTTCTTCCATCTCTATGTGTCTGTTGGACAAATGGTTTTTAAAGTTGAGTTCATACTTTTAAAGGACAAAAAAAGGGGAGAGGAACTTGAAGAAATTAAAATCTGTAATTCTAGCTATTTGTCTCTGCAGTTTGTTTGTCCCCATGCATGTTCATTTGACTCTGCTATGAGATTAATAATGTAAATAATGTAAATAATGTAAATAATGTTAATAATGTTAATAATAAATATTTTTATTTATTAATAATGGTAATAAATAATGTAAATAATGCTGCTTGTCAAATTTTGAAAATGGTGTTTCTCCATTCAGAGCCACAAAGACCTGGGTACTTTAGCAGCTTCTTTAGCAGAACTGATGACATCTGCTTTCAGTTAACCTTAACTGATAGTTCTGCAAATCACCCCATTAAAAAAAATGGTGTAAGTGTTAAATTTACAAGCAAGTCTTACAAGGAGTCAGGAATTAGGAAAGGAAATTGAAGTTTTATTACAATGTTAAGTACGATGGCTGAATTTAATTTTAATTATTTTACTTATAACAAATCTGTTTGATTTTGCATGTGGCTTCTAAAATCTTCCTTCAAAATAATTTTTATCCTCTTTTTTTTTTGGTTGTAATTCCCACATACTGCTAATCTGTGTTCTTGCTAGTGAGTAAAAGCTGATTCTTGCCAAAGGGCTTAAACAGTAGCAAATCTCATTTTGGTCAGTGTTAATCAACATGGGTTGCATGTTTTCCTGGCTTTCTTTTGGAATGAAAGTGAAATATGTAGAATAAAGATATTGAAACTATTGTGAATGGATGGATCAAAGATGATCTTGCTAGCATACACCCATGGAATGCACGAGGCAAGGGTGTGCTTGTGAAAATCAAGAGGAATCCTAATTTTGTTATAAATCTAGAAGGATGTTGGGTTTTTTTGGCATTTTGGGGGTATATTTTACTGGTGAGCTTGGCAATGCTGAGTTAACAGATGAACCCAGTGATCATAAAAGCCTTTTCCAACTGAAATTATTCTGTGATTCTGTACTGAGTTCAAAAACAGATATTCCAGGCTTAGCCGTTACCTGATTAATTAGTCTTGATTAATTGTTTAATATTAGTCTAGACTTGATTAATTGCAGCTGATGTGAAGGAGTTGAGCAAACTGCACCTGCTGCTTCTCATTGCCTTAATTGTGGGCATGAGTTCAGTTTGCAGCCCCTGTCTGTGACTTGCACAGAATCTCCACGGACCAACCTGCAGACCCACAGTGCAGAATGCACACTGTCTGCTGTATTATGAAATAGATTCATCTGATTCAGAGAGCCTTCATGTCTGCAGTTATTTAAACAAGTTGCAGATCAATTTTCAGTGAATATTTGTTCAGCTTCTGTGAGCATATTGAGTGGGGTTTTAGACATTTTCTGACACTTTCTGACATTTTCTGCTCTTGTGGGACACAAGCTCTGGTTGCATTTATGGGTGCTAACACTCCATCACATGCCAACCCTGCAGCCTGTGAGAGAAGGATGGGGTGTCCCTGTTCACACATGTTGAAGAAAGAGGGGCAGGAAAATGAAGGTGTGGAGGAGATGGCCTTGGAAGTCGACTGATGAGGATGAGTTGCTGGAAATGTGGCTGGAAATTATTGTGTTTGCTGGAAGGAATGATGGATCTGACTCCATGTTCTCAGAAGGTTAATTTATTATTTTATGATACTATATTATATTAAAGAATGCTGAACTATAATAAAGAATACAGAAAGGATACTTACAGAAGGCTAAAAAGATAATAATGATTCAGTTCCAGCAGAAGTAGAGTTCCCAGATTCTCTGCTGAATGAACATGCAGATATCCCTGACTGAAATTTATATCTCAGCAAGAAAATTATTGATACTGTGGTACCTTTGAGAGAAATTAAAAGACAGCTTCAAGGTCAAATCTTCATTTCAGTTTCTGCTTTAATGTATTTCTGTAAGCTGAAGAAAACTCATGAGATGTGAAGCATTTGAATTCTAATGTGATTCTTTTAAGAGCTGATATATTTATACTTGCACAAAAAAATACTCAGTATAAAGGGCAGTTGTCAAAAACCATGATATAATGAAACTAAATTTACAATTCTGATTTCAAATCTAAGATCTTAGTCCAGTTAAACAATAAATGGCAAGTGCCCTTGAAATTGATCTCTTTTGGGTCAGGTCAAGCCTTCTAGAAGCTCTTAATTTCATGATGACACACAAATGTATAAAGTGATGCTCAAAATTGCATGGAATTCCATTTTTCTGTTCAATAGTTGTAATATTTTCATGTCTATGCATTTATTCTTGTATAAGTGTCCTTTCAGTAATGGTGGATCAACAATTTTAATGGAATTTGTCTTTGCTTTCAGAATTGCAAACAGAAAAGATGAAAGAATTACTTGTAGCTAGTACAAATAATTCAGAAAAGTCAGCCAGATGTCTCAAAATAATTATTTTGGTAATTAAAATTATATTGGCTGTGTTTGGTGGAGATGCTTGTTTGGTGTTCATTGAGTCTCTAAGGCAAAAGTTAACACAGAGATTTCCCTTAAAGAGGAAACAGCAGCTGAAGATAAGGTCCAGTGCTTGTTTCCACCCTTCCTAAAATTCCTTGAACCAGGCAATGATTTAGGAATTCTGATTTCAGGGAAGGAGTGAGTCATCAGGCTTGTGAGAGTATTTTCTTGGGCATGAGATGGTTCATGTGTGTCTGAAAATACAAATAGGTGCATAGAAATGGCTGGTTAATGTAATGCAAACAAGTGCTGAGAGGCTCTTGGTCTGAAACTGTCAATATGAGAATTTATAAATAAATATATATATGCACATTCTTTTGTTGTAAATATATATATTCAAACTGTAAATGTATGTAAAGGAGTAACTGGATTATAGAAAACCCCGTAATAGTGGCTGAGCCTCTCTGAGAGGAGACAATTTTTATGTGACTGCACATAAAAATTCTAAAAATTCAGCTAAAACGCTTCTACTTTGACTTGGTTCTGTTTTAAAGACTTTGATTTGCTTTCTCAAACACTGCAGTGTTTTTTTCTCCTTTTCTAAATGTGAAATAAGGATTTAAAAGCCAAGTCTTTTACTCCTGTCAACAAAATATGAATTGAGAACACTTGAGGCAGGTAGCAGGAGTAGTAATGGGCACCTTTATAAAAATTAATTTAGTGAAAACAGGAAAAAAAAAAAAGACTTTGAGGGATTCCATGATGTACCTAAAAATCGATGCACAGACAAGAAAAATATTGAGCAGGTTGATGGGAAGTGTGTGATAGCAGTGTTGGCACTTCCAAAATACACAAAAATCCTTTGACATAAATGTTTGTGTACACTGGTGGGGCTCTATTTGAGTGTTCACACTTTCATAAACAAAGTAATTGTGTTCCCCAATGGGAAAAAATGTCAGTAGCTATAGTAAAAAACTAGTGCTGATGAAGAGCCTGTGTGAAATATTGTGAAATTATTTATTGTCATGTGCTTTTCTCCCTTCGAGTGCTGCAGAGTACCAGCATTCCCAGAATGCAGAATTCCCAAACACTGGCAGAATTTAAAATGTCAGCATATTCTAAGAATGGAAAATGAATGAAGGACAAAGGGCTTGAAACAAGATTGTTCTGTGCAAATTCAGAATGTGCAGGAGCAGAACATGCTGTTGATTTGATGAACAGAAATCTTTAAGTGTTTTATGCATATCCAAGGGTTATATTCATGGGTGAGAATCAACACTGGTCAACTGAAGTGCTTCTGAAGATGTTTTCATTATTAAACTTGAGGACATCTCTGCTTCAGTGTGTTCTTGAATCATCTAAAGATACTTGAATTTTCAAAATTTTCAAAGGCCAAGTGCTGCATGAAAATCAGTTTGCTTTTTTTTTTTTTTTTCTCTAAGCCAGATTCTCTAATAACCTAAAAAATAAAAAATATAAAATAAAACCTATAGTACAAAATAAGTTCATGTCAAACTTACAGCTTTTTCAGTGAGGGTATTGCTTCTGAACTTATGATCAACCCCTGAGCTCCTCTCTGCTGCAGAAATCTGGAAGGATGGTTGTGTAGGAAAAAGCTTTTGTTCATGTACAGCAAATAGTGAATTACACATCTGAACAAAGGGAATGGAAGGAGAGGATACAGTGATTTAATGATGATGAATATCATTATATATTATATATTATATATATATACATATATATATAAAATATTGTATATATACATGTATATATATTGTATATAATATATAATATATATATATAATATATAATATATAATATATATTGTATATATACATGTATATATATTGTATATAATATATATATATGCAATATATTATATATATAGATACTGGGATATCTCTGGTTCTTAATGTAAAAGGTAGGGAAGGGTGTTATGAGTTATATATACTATATATAAATTTTTTTATTATTATTTTTTGAAGCAACTTGACTGTCAGATCAAATATCTACCAGTTTGCATATCTTTAAATTACCTGAGGTGATTTGGTCACCTTGATTATTATAAAAGTATTTGGATGCCAGTCTTGCACATGGCCTAGTTCTGATTATCTCAGACAGGAGTTTATTCTAATTGCTATAAGGATCCAATTAGCATAATCTTAGTATTATGTTATGTAAATAATTATTGGTGTGTTTTGGGGAGGGTTTATGAGCAAAATCGTTTTCAGTAGGTGAAAGGGGAAAATATGATAATGACGGGGTAAATTCATAGGATTTCAATTAGAATGCTTAAAGTTTATAGGTGTCTGTTCTGTATAATTTCTGAACCTATTGAATTTAGAAACCAGCAAAAAAAAATCTATTGATTTGTTCTAATTGCTCCTGTGCAGTTCCTGAGGGCTGGCACACAGGGCAGAGGTTGGTGTTGAATGTCAAAATCAATGTACTCCATGTGATGCCCTTCAAGGTCCATCTTATCACTGATAAACAGATCTGCTCATTAATGACAGAAATTTTAGGCATTGCTTCAAATAAATAGATGAAATCTTGTATTTTTTATGGCAGCTACTTGATGTGGTATTGACAAAGCTCTGAAAAGATTAATGAGTTAGGTTTCTTCATCCAATTCAAATACATTTCTTGAGCAAGGTAATTAAACCTCTATGTACTTTATCTTGTGGGGTTTGGTGTTGGTTTCTTTTCCTTCACTCTATTTTTTTTTTTAAATTTTAGATTTTCCTTCCTTTCTTTCTTGTGCATGTGAATTGCTGCCATATGAATTTTAGTGTCTTACCCCTGGTTGTAGGGTATTCAGGGAAAGCCTGACAGCAGGCAGCAGTGTCCTGGAAAGGAGAGGGGACTCCTTAGCTATTTAAATAAATGAGAGTTTCCTCTGTCTCATGCTCAAATACAGGGATGAACAGTACTAGAAATAAGGGGCATATTTGTACCCCTCTCAAAAAATATCGTGTAGCTGGAGACTTCAAAATGAATGGGAACATTTTGGGGTGGTGGTGAAACACTTTTCCTGTTAACTTTGTGTTAAAGTCATTATTCTGCAGGGACAGGAGCTGAAGGTGACTCCTGGGGACCATCCTGTGCCAGGCCAGGAGCAGAACTCACTGATCCTTATGGATGCCTTGAAGCTCAGATGATTCTGTGATTCTGCTTTCTTTTAGTTTGCCTTTTTTTTTAATTTGGCAACCTGATAGATGCTGATCCTCCTCTCTCTCTCAAGTTAATAACCACTATGTGCATTCAGAACAGAAAATAAAGATTAGGCTGGTAGATTGATGATACTTTAAATAAAGGCTTCTAGGTCAATGTTGGGATGGAGCTGGTTTTTTGTGGCAGGTTAGAGAACAAGAACAAAGTAATTGACAAATCTGCTCTCTCCTAAGGGCACAGTTTAGGTTCAGCTTTTAAATCCATGTGTCAGAAACATTTGTGTTTTCCTTTGTCAATGTAAGTGCAAAATATGACTGTCATCTTAGTGGAGCTTCTGCTTTCCTATTGTGGGTTCTGCTTCTTTTTTAAACTTAAGACTGTTTATAAAAATTATTTTTAGGGAGTGAAATCATGCAGCCTATATTTTATCCTGTTGCCAATCCATGCTTTTCTAACTTAAAGCAAAAAAAAAGAGAGAATTTCAGAGTAATACAGATTTATACTTCCTACATTTTCCACCCCATAATTGCTGGAACTTCAAACAGGCTTATGGATCCATAATTTGCATGGTATCATATTTGCCTCCTTCATTGTGTCAGTTCTCTGAAGGTGTCCTTCCCTACCATGGAAATCATGATCTGGTCTGTTTTCACGCTAGTGGCCCTATATAACATAAAATCCAGTTGCTTGAGGTGTAAATTGCTCATTCAATCCATAGTTTGTACCTGGAATGCTAATTATAGCAGTAATAAAAATATTCTGTTTGCACCTCTGGAACCTACAGGCTGAGAACATCTGAGGTGGGTTTGTGTAACAATGTTTGACAACCAAGATCTGAAACATTAATTAACATATTTCAAAAATTAGCCTTTGCACCTTTTAGCTTAAAATTATTAATTAATTAAACTTAAGACTGTTTATAAAAATTATTTTTAGGGAATGAAATCATGCAGCCTATATTTTATCCCGTTGTCAATCCATGGTTTTCTAACTTAAAGCAAAAAAAAAGAGAGAATTTGAGAGTCACACACATTTACATTTCTTACATTTTCCACCCCATGATTGCTGGAACTTCAAACAGGCTTATGGATCCATAATTTGCATGGTACCATATTTGCCTCCTTCATTGTGTCAGTTCTCTGAAGGTGTCCTTCCCTACCATGGAAATCATGATCTGGTCTGTTTTCAGGCTAGTGGCCCTATATAACATAAAATCCAGTTCCTTGAGGTGTAAATTGCTCATTCAATCCATAGTTTGTACCTGGAATGCTAATTATAAGAGTAATAAAAATATTCTGTCTGTGCCTGTGGAATCTACAGGCTGAGAACATCTGAGGTAGGTTTAACAATGTTTGACAACCAGGATCTAAATCATCAATTAAGAGATTAAAAAAATTAGCTTTTGCACCTTTTAGCTTAAAATTAATAATAAATTCTTAGCTCCTGAATGGAGTGAATTTTTATTTTCTGTTCAGTTGCTGAAACCCTGAGGACAGTTAATTTTTTTAATGTATTCCTTGATAGTGTGACGTGCTGACTTGGGTGGGCTGTAGGCAGCACAAAAAGAACCTGCAGAAAACCTGCCTAACATCACACCAGATCATCTGTTAGTCTTTAAAAATATCTTTTTGACTGACAGCAGTGTTGCACCCGGGATGGCAAAAATAAAATGGACAATACTTGCTGAAAGAGAGCCAGAGATGGGGATTTTTTTATTTTTTAAATGAGGGTTCATTGTCCTGTTTCTTCCATGATGTCCTTACAATTCTTCTCCACTGGCAGATAAAAGAGTAGTTCCAGAAAAGGCCTCCAGGCTTTAGGGTTCTGCTCTCTGTACCTCTCATCCTCCTCACATGTATTTTAAATATGATAGTCCAACTGTTTTCTGGTTTTCAACTTCCAGAGAAAGCATTGGGAAAAAAGAGGCTGAGAAACACCGTGGGTGGACTTAATTGGCACAAGCTGCTTCACTGGCTTTGGATGGCAGTGGAAATCCTGCAAGTTAAATTTTATAGGGAAAAATATTGTCATCTTAGCAAGAGATTATAGCACCAGGAATAGGTTCTGTCTTGCATTTAATACCTACATATTACAGAGCAAAGAAAGCTTGAATTTGTCTTGTTAGACAAAAATAATGTCTAAATGTGAAAGATGTTCTGTTCTAGGATTCATCTTTAAAGCTGTCAGATCCAGAAGTTTCTCCTTTTCCACTCAGTTTTGTCTGTTAATATAAATATTTTTTATGCTGTTCTGATTAAAAACCTACACTACACAAACAGCTTTGCCAAAGACTTTTTGAAGTGCAAATTGTAAATGGGATTTACAGGGCCAAGCTTAAATACATAGATGAGAATAGTGCATTTATCAGGAAGAGTTCCAGTTCAACTAGATTGGCTGGGGGAGAAAAAAGCTGGTTTAAAGGCTTATTTTCTTCTCATTATCCTCCTCTGGCTCTCTTAATATAAAATTTACCTTATGCCTTTAAATGTGAACCTGTTTTGCTTTTAGAGTATTTTCTCCCAGTTCTTAACTCGTGGGTCCTTCATTAATTTTTTTTTCCCCCTCACCTCTGCCCAGCTCTAGCAGCAGGGAGCCAGTGAATGGCTTTCCTGGGTCAGACCACAGCAGTCACAAATCTGAGTGTAGATGCTACAAGGCAAAACACATCCCTGAAACAGGAGTGGAGTTATCCTTGGTGAGTGATCTCACCCTGCAGTCACCCTTGAGAAAACCATTCTGCAGCTCAGGTGGAAGCTAAATCAATAAATTGCTGTTGAATTATCCAGGTTAAACTCGTTCTCTGGCTTCCCTGGAATGTGTAGCAGCACACAGGAGTGTCTGCTTTGCAGCCTCCTGAAAGGCTGGGTGCTGTTCACTTTGTGGCTTATTTTGTAGCTCATTTCTGCCAAAGCCTGCCTAGTTTCTGACAGTCTGGCTTTGTATTTCCAGGTGCAGGATAGAACCTTGCCCCTGGACTCTGTTTGCATCCCCCAGCACTGCTGGGGTGCACGTGGTGGGGGCTGAGGAGCGAGGAGACAAAGACATCTCACCTCCAGGTGTTCCTGTGGCAGCAGAGAGATTTATTTTCCATGCCCCCCCTCCTTGTGAAGGGCATTTGGAAAGAGCCAGCCTGGATATTCCCAGTGGTCTGAGCTCCCACCCCCTCGGGATCAATGCTGGCAGCTTCATCAGGGATGTGTCAGTCAGTGCTGGGCTTGGTGGGTGATGCCCTGTGACAGCACCAGCAAAAAAACTCAGTTGTCTAAAGCTTTTTTGTTCAAATTAGCATTTTTAGGTCCCTCAAGACTAAGCCATTATCAGAGGGAAGTTGAATATAGGTTCAAAATAAAATGCTGCAAGCTATTCAAATGAGTTACTTAACATTAAATATATTTAAATGCAGTTTGACCATTACCTTTCTTCCTAGTGTAGGAAAATCTCTACATTTACTGCACAGGAGCACAGCTTTCACAGAGATGAGAATATATGTAAACTAGCTGCTGTGAATATTTCCATAATCTTTGTTTTTCTTTTGGGGAATTAGGAGGATTTTTAAGTTATACCTAGAGTTGCTCAAATTTCAATTCAATTCATGGCAATGTTGTGAATTGAATTCTTACTTTTAAATTATATATTAATTTCATCTATGAAAATGAATCATGAGGATAGAATTATGGAGTCTGATATTTGGGGAATTTAGAAAAGTTTAAATTCTACAGCGACACTTGCAGGCTGGAGTTTGGACAACTTACATGCTGCTAATGTGGGAAATGTCTTCAGAAGGAATTTGGAATTCTTCATATTGCTACAGTAATGCCACATTCCACCCTTTTCAGTTTTGGTTTGGTTGTTTTGGAGATCACTTAAGGGAAGATCACAAAATCCAATGCATAATGTAGAAAAATGTGTGACAGTCTTGCAAAGAAAAAGTGTACATATAGACAATATAATGAAGTATTAATCCAGAGAAAATGTGATGAACACAGAGTGAAGGAAGATCTTTTTCAGGAGAAATAATATCTTGAACCATCATCTCTACCTATATTGTGAATTTCAGGCGTGTTCATGCACCATTCCTTCAAAGAAACTTCATCTCACTGTCTTGCTGAGGAATTTAGTCCTGCAGCATTTTCTTTCACTGATCTAGCAAGGGAAATGTCATTCAAAGGAGATGTGGAGGTGGAAGGAGGAAAACCCAAATAAATACATGGACCCAGCTGTTCTTTAGGTGACAAACTCCCTGAGCAGGTTCAGCTCTCAGAGTTCCTGGCGCAGCTCGAGAAGCACTCGTGTCCCTGGGAACCTGATGGAAAGAAGAATTTAGCAGTAAGTTCCATTTAATTCCATCTAGAAAACATAGCAGATGCTGGCTGCTGATGGAGCCATCTGCTGCAGGAAGAATTGGTGTCTGAGCAAAGGGAAGTCTGGAGGAAGTGAGCTGGGCATTTGTTGTCAGCATTTGCTTTTTATATCTGCATTTCAGCAGTTCAGAAGGATTTTCTCCACAGCAAACGCAAATTTGACTGAAATGTGATAAGCTTAGCACTTTATGTGAGTTTGCTGTGTGGTAAATTTGGCTGTTTCTTCCCTCCCCATGTAATTCTCATCATGGCATAGTCAGGAAATGGATGTTTTTAAATTTATTTGAAAGATGGTAGTGGGAAGAGACAGAAACATTAATATTTGCACTTGGTAATGCTTTCTATTATATTTTACATTGGCGTCTTTGAAAAATGCCCCATCTATCTGTAGTTCCCACAGAGTCTCAAAAGAGAAAAGGGTGAAATTGTGAAGGTTGTGATGTTTCTTTATTGTTCCAAGTGGTTTAAAGATGAAGTAGCTATGGAATCAGTGTCCTAATGCAGGTGTGGATACAACTGTAGCTCTTCTTTTGGTTTGTCCTTTATGTCACAAGAACATCATGACCTGGTCTTGATCAAGAGTTGAGTAACTGAGTGAAGTGAGCCCTGGCAAACATGAGGATTTCAACAGGAACCAGATGTGACAAGCATTGGTGTGGTCTGTGGATCAACAAAAATCACAGCTGCTGAACCTAGATGCTGCAATGATAGATGAAAATCAAACAACAAACAAAAAAAAATGCTTTTAACTGCTTTAGGCACTGGATGAGAGCCTGAATAGTGAGAACACTGGTAGACAATTTCCCTGAATGTTTTGTCATAGCTCTTCAGTGCTTTTCAGAATAGAAACATTAAATGAAAACCCCCAAAGATTTAATGAAGAATTGATCTAAATCTCACCAAAGCCCTACACACCAATAAGATAAGTTTCCAAATGGATGGGTGAAATGGCAATTAATAAATATTATTCCTGTTAACCTAAAATGACTATTATAAACATAAAATTTTATTTCCAAAAGAAAACACATACTTAATAAAAAAAAGTAAAGCATGCCTTTACTTTTTTTTTATTAAGTTTGGCTGATCCATCAGGTTCTCCATCAGAGTCTGTACATTCACATGTTATTCTGTTTCTTCAGGTACATTACTGATGGCTCATCAAGCTATAAATGTCACAATCAGTTTTCATTAGACAGTGAAATGTTATTAAGCTTAATTGTGTGGAGACAAACTTCAAAGAGAAGTCTTTAACTTTTTAAAGGAGAAAAGTCAACATGGTTTTAGTGCCTGGCCAAATGGGAAGAGCAGCCGTTCCTTATTATGTGTCACTTTTTGTAAACTTTATTTTCAGTTCATTTTGGAAGGAAACAGAAAGAGCCATTTAACAGGATCAAGAATTGTTGAATTAATCCCCATAGCTCTGCATGTCATCTGCTGAAAGGAGAGACACAAAGTAGATACTGTGCTATATTCCAGTGTTTTATGCATGGAGCCATTTCTGAATAACTTCCTGTCATTTAACCTGAGAGGATTATGGATCTCTTATATAAGTTTGCAACATTTGGCAAGCATTAGAGAAATAATTTTGCTTTTATACCCTTTTCAATTGTTTTGCATTACTTGTTCTTTAAAATCTATCCCTTTTTTGTCCAGCATTTGTCTTTAATGTTTCACAAGCAAACAGAGTTTTTAAACTGCCAGTTCTCTTGTTTGCCTTGTCTTTTCCTCATAATTTGTATTCACTGTTGGGTCTACATTTTGTTACTCCAAACTTCCCTCATGTAAATGATGCAGAAAGCAGCATTGATTAGAATTGCATTGTCAGTGAACTTTAATGAACTAAGTCATTAAACATTGAAATAGACTTTCAGGGGATACTCATTGGCAGTTCTGTCAAGTAAAGTAAAAATTTTTCAGCTTGATATCAGCTGAGATAACAGTTTGGACTGAGATTTGCTATCATTTTCTATAGATTTCATGATTTATTAGGTTCCCTTTTTTATTAAATGTAGCAGTGTCCATATATATAAAATATAGTCATGTCCATCAAAATGAAATGTGAAGTTCCAAAGCAGCTGCTGGATCAGATTATAAAACAAGGTGTAACAGAAATTAAGAGATGCTATCTGAGGAGGCACCATTATCAGTGCTGTATTTAAGGGTGTAGCACTGATAGTGGGGCCCTGGAAAATGTCAAGACACTCTGAAATGTTAAGCTTTGCATTGCATTAAGTAGTATCATAAATGATATAATTGTTAGATTTGATAATTGTTTACTTAATTAATTAATTGTAATTAAATTTAATTATTGTGTAATCATAAGAAGAATCATGAGAAATTATGTGTTCCTAATCTAAGGAGGCTGTGCTTGGCAGAAATCTATGTATACAATAGAACAATACAAGTTTAATAATTAACATGAAAGTTATATAACAGTAGAATATAAAAGTGTGTTCACCCCAAACCTATGTGGGAGTCAGATTTGGGTTTGTACCCCTGACACCCAGAGCTCTTCAATAAAAGCTCCTGCATAGAATCATTTTTTGTGATTATGTGTTCCTGAACGCTCACAGCACTGAGGTGTTGGACAAAAGTTTTAGATGGGCAGCAGAAAATCAGACCAAAGGTGGGATAATGGACATGAATGATAAAGAGGATCAGAACAGAAAAGGGAAAATTTAGGAGAAGAATGAGCTGGTGTGCTCAATTTAAAATTATCTACTCAACCCTGTAGAGCTTTTGTGAAAAATCAGTAAAAGTTCCATTTTGAAAAGGATAGAATGTTTCTACTCATCCATTAATCTGTACTTGATACCGAGGTGCTTGTGTTAAAGGAGCCCTGTGTTCCATTCCATACCAAGTTATAATAGAGCTGAATTGTTCTTGCTGATGTCTCAAAACTTCACACTTTCAAAGTTTTCCTTTGTTTCTTGCATGGTGTATGTTCTGGGGTAAGAAAATTCTCCATGCTAAATACATCCATTTATGTGCCCTGTTCTCCACAGCCAATCCATCATTTGCAGTGTTTCAATCTGGTCATTTACCCACTCAGAATCAGGACAACATTTCACTGTATAAAACATCACTGTATAAAACATCCATTCATCTACAGTAGGAAAAATGAAGTTCTGTAGGTGGGCAAAGGGACACATTTCATCCAAATTTAAATAATCCGAGCACCCTCTATAGATTTCAAGGGGACTAAGATATGCTTTCAGTTGCATTGACAGATGTTTTGAAATGATCTCATGCTTTTATTCTTTGTGTTAGACAGGGATATGAAGAACTGGAAAGACAGCTGAAGGAAGTCTTTAAGGAGAGGAGCAACCTACTTCAACAGCTGTTAAAGACTTCTAAAGAACTTCAGGGAATTAAAGTAAACCTCCAGGTTAGACTCTGTCTCAGTTTCTATAAGATTACTTACTTACCTCAGCATTTTCTTATTGGTGTCTTTTAATTACAAAAAAAATGTTTCTTTTTAAAAATCATTAAAAATGTGAATAATTCCTATTTTGTTTATTTTGGTGATCTTCCACTTGACATAAACCTGATGGTGTCATGGAAAATTTCATCCTAATGTGTTGGGGCCTTTGTCAACTCAATAAAAATAAGGAAAATATGAAAATAGAACACACTAAAAGGAAGGGAAGGACAAGAAATATGCATTAATGGAGCTGGCACACATTTGAAGCACGGACAGATGACTCTTCAACTAATTAAAGTTGAAAAGAAGGATATTTTACTGCAGCACTGGGCACATGTGGAATCATTTCCAAATACACGTGCAAGGAGTTGCAGACTGTTTATACAGGAAAGGTTTGACATATCCAAGTGCTTCCTAAGGACTCATGATACAGAATCATTACCTGCCTGCTTTGTGTTATCATCAGCTGAAAATCCATTGGGGCTGCTCAGCTGTGCTCCCTTAACTGGGTTGGTGGGATTTGGAAATAGGGGAATGGGTGTATGGGAGGAAGAAAGTCGTCTTCCTCATGGGGAAGGCTTTCCCTGTAGCCAGTTAGCAGGAATTTTTCACCTGCTGGTCACAGTCCAAGCCTCTCCCAACTGTTGGATTATTCTTGAGGCAAGGTATTTCTATGTCTGCGCCTCTTCACAATTGCTTCATCTGTCCTTGCCACTTCTAGCTCCTCTTTCTCCATAGATTTGTAACTCTTTAGCTAAGGTTCTTGATCTTTGCTAGCTGACTTCCTTTCTTAACTATTTTTAAGACCTTAACTAAAATATGTGACCTTCTACTGTCCCAGTTACATTTCCAGCTGGCCCCTTGCCTCACTTTTGTCCTGGCAGCTGCTCCAAAGGGTGGCCTTTGCTGTTGCAGCTTGGATCTTGGCTGCTGAATTCTATACACTCAAATTAATTTTAGTTGAGCTCAGTTTACCTTTTTTTCCATGCCATCTACACCTCCTGGCTGGATTTACTGCAGGGCTTTGCTCTCCCCTGACAGACTGTGCTGGATGAGCCTGTGCTGAGAGCTGAGACTTCTCCTCATTTCTAACTTCTGGATGCCATAGTTAGGCTGAAAGGGCAGTGAAATAACTCCTCAGAGGAAAAACTAGATTGAAAATGCTTCCCTGGAGATATTCAGCTGAGGGAGTGTCACTGTTAGGTTGGATGTGATATACACACGTGACTAAGGTTTAGGAAGAGAAAAAATTTGTATTTTGAGTGTTTTTTAGTATATACTCTTAACAAAGCATGATCTTAAGTCATTAACTACATCACAATAACTTGTTATGTTCATTGGTGCAAAGCAATCAGTGTCAATGTAAGTTGGCAAAAGTTTTACAGAAATTTAATACAACACATATACACATCTATTCAAACACGTAGTCTAACTTACAAAAATTCTCATGTATCTTTCCTAATCAATTTCCATACTAACAACCTTGTCTTCTTCCTTACTGTAGATCCACCCAAAAATCATCAAGTATTATTTCTTCTATTAACTCAGCTTTGTTTACAAGCCAGCTGTCAAACCCCTCCATAGGGAGCCCCTGCTTTTTCCCAGTAGGGTCTGTGGGTCTGGTGAAAACATTTAAATATTATCAATTGAAATTGGTCTCTGCATTTCATGCCATTTTAAAGGAAGTTATTTTTCTGACCATACATCTTTGTCTTCATGGATACAAGCTATGGGAAAAATAAAAGCAGGAGAAGCACTCTTATCTGTTGACAGGAGAATACTAGTGCTGTGTATGCACCAGTGCTGTGCTGTATTATAGTATTATATATTTATATTATATATTTTATATATATTATAAATGAAATATATAATATAAATATATAATACTATATATATACTATACTAATATATATATATATATATAATATTTTATATTTATTATATATTTATATTATATATTTTCTTATGTTCCAGACTTCTCTGGTTTGAATTATTCAACCTTTCTGGTTTGAGAGTTGGATTTAATTTGGGGGTTTTTTGACTGCTTTATCACCACTATTGTAGTCTTTTTCTTACTTTTTAGAGAAACAGCCTCTCCTTGTAGCAAATTTCTTTTAGAATGCAGCACAGTTGAAGGTACTATTCAGGAAAATTACACTGTGAAATATTTTAGACTCAGCACTACAGAGATCTTGATATGGGCACAAAGCTGTAGAATTATCTTCTGCATATGCACTCTTACTTGGTCATAAAATTCTAATGCTTTTGGTCATTCCTCTGTTTCTAAATCTGCCTATTGTATTCATCTCTCATTTAGTATTTGAAAAATACACAGCTGCGTGCACTTAACTGTGTTTGAGCTACAGTAGTGAAAAATCAGAGTATTCTTCCATTTTTCTTAAGTGGTAATGTCTGCAATTCACCTGGACCATTTTATGAATGAGGGCTAAATATTTTATTGATTATTAATAAAAAGGATCTCTTTAATGAAGGGTTTTTTTTGTTTGTTGTGGTTTTTTTTTTTTTTGTTTTGGTTTTGGTTTTGGTTTTGGTTTTTTTTTGTTGTTGCTATCAGTCTTTAAAAAATGATGAAGCATCAACCAAAAGTGATGTGCAGAAACTTCTGGAACTGGGCCAGAACCAAAGGTAAGATCCTCCCTTCCTTCCTTCTCTTTCCATTTCCTGACTAAAAGACTGGAAAATTCCACCTTTCCTTTCCCCACATAAATGAACAGTGCTGTATTCCAGAGTCTGCTCATTGGAACAGTAAAATAAAGGCAGGAAGTGTTCTCTTACAAACAAACTATGGATTTGCTGACATTGGACCTATGATAGGAAAATGTATTAAAATGGTATGGTGAAATGTCTGCTAGGAAAGGAATTTTGGATTTTAAAGGAAGATTTAGTCATGGAGTGTTCCTTAAAAATAATTTCAGGATTTTTAGAAAATTCAAATCACAAAGTGTCTAAATCCCTAAGTTTGGAGGGGATGACATTTATGCAAACCTCTTAATTAAATGTGTGTAGACTCTCACAATCACTAGTCCATGTGCAAACAGGAATGCTTCCACTGGATTTTTGTGATGAATGGAGTTAGAAAGGGAAAAAACTATTAATTTCAAATTATTCATTGAGCACTTGAAAGATTAGTTCCCATGGCTGGGAATGCAAGTTCCCAGCCTAGTCCTTAGCTCAGTTTCCCTAGTGCTTCACTGAGAGTAAGTCTCATCATTCTGTGCCTCTTAATTCTTGAAATTCAGCCCAGAAAATAGCAACATCACTACAATTTTAGTGACCAGAAAACATAACTAATAGAGTGACCAGTTTTGCTGGGAAAATAGTATGTAATGGGTGCATCTGTACTTCCTATTTCTCCCTAGGAAAAATGTTTAGTAAGAAAAATGAATTAGTTCATGGTTCCTTTGTTGTTAAAAATGCAATAATTAAATTCCATGGCTGTCTTACATCAACATTCACTGCAGAAGTACACATGGAAGTACATATGGAATTTAATTGCTGCATAGAAACCTTGTGAGAAAATGACTTTCATATCTTAAATATCCAGTATTTAAGGTCTGCAATCCAATACCAGTAGAATTTCTTATTTTTACTGTGATACATAGCAATCTTTCAGGTATTCCAGACAAATTAATGATAAAGGAAAGACTTTACTACTGTGCTATTTAAATATTTACATGGCTTTGATGGGACCGAAGGTGTCAGCATCACAGCTGTCCTGGGCACAGACAAAATCCTTCACCATACACGAATGCAGTTTTGGAGTAGTTTGGTGGTTGTGCAGCTTTCCTTTCTGAAATTGAGGCAGGAATTGATTGAAAGTATGGATGGACTGTTTGGTCAATAGATCTTAGTGGCAGGTGGGAAATGTGAGTCTGCTGAAAGAAAAAATATCCTTCCTAATCTCCTCTGTAAAGCACCACTTGCAGACTCTCAAGGTCCACCCAAAAATACAGGTTGGATTTTGCTTTTAGGGCATCCAGACACTCAGTGCACTGCATGAGAGCAGCTCCCAGAAATAAGAAGTGGATCAGAGCAACGTGCTGCTGAGCAGCCCACTCCACCATTCAGAAAATGGAATTTTTTTGCAGTGTGCTACAAGGAAATGCTCTGGGGCTACTGCTGCTGCCAGCAGTTTGCAGAATTACTAGATTTCATTTCCAGAGAGGTGCAGAAGTTCAGTGTATGAAAGAGGTATTAAAAGTGTGCCAGGGAGTCTTCCTCATAGAATTTCAATAGGGAAAGGTCACAGTTCATTAGCCAGGGTCCTCAGGCTACATTTTATCTGCTGTAAATGAAGAAAAGTGATAGCTATTATGCTTAAATCTATTGCATTGAAGCCAAAATTCAAAATATATCCCAGTATTAATGCTGTGATCTTTCTTTGCACAAAGATGAGCTGCACACTTGGTCTGAGTGTGGCTTTGATGATGCTCTGCAATGCTGGATGATGCAGTAAAGTTTAGAGTATTAGGACTTGTAAGTAAATGTTCTGCTGAATTCAAAACCAGCTTTTTGAAAAATTCCTTTTGTGCAAATTCATCAGTAATTCCCAAGTTTCAAGTAAAATTTGGTCACTTAATATGATGTCCCCATTTTATTCTATCTGTGCATCTGAAAGGATGGCATCTGTTAGTGCTGATGGTTTATTGTTTTCGTGCTGCTCAATCACTTTTTCAATTAAATCTCTTCTGTTCCAATGTTGCCAAAATTGCTGGAAATAGCAGGGGTTATCAGCTAAAAAAGGAGATGATCCCACAGGCAGCAAGTTCTTTTAGAATTATGTGGCTCCCATTCAGTTCAGTTTTCACTGGGCTAAAATATTTTATGTTACTGTCTGTAAATCCGGTTTTGGCTTGATCTTCATTGAGAGTTTATCCATGCCAGCAGCAATCCTGCAAAAGCTCTACAGCTGTCATGAAATATGTCACTTTAGCTCTCTGCTCCATCTCCAAAGTGTGTCACATGCTGTGGGTGGAAAGTTCTCACAATTTGGAGAAAATCTCTGACTGACTCCGTCATGCACAGGGTTTTCACTTGATTCAAATAAATCCCACTCCAAGCAATTATCCTGTTCATTTTCCCTTTTCATGCCAGAATCTCCTACTGGATGTTTTTGTTGCTTGTCCCTAGAAAGTGTCAGATGAGGTTGAATTTTATCAGAGCATGATTTATTTGTTTATTTTAAAGCAGATATAAAGTAGTTCTTATTGATGATAGTTTGTCTCGATGTCAGTGGATTTTTCACTTGCCTACTTCCCTCACTTTTTTGGTGCCAGTCATTTTTAGAAATGATAGAATTTAGAAATTATTAGTTAGAAATGATGCTTTTGCACAGGTGTTTTGCACAGCAGGCCATTCAGCAGATACCAACACTTGGCAGCACAGATAATTTTTGTTTTGCACTGGCACTCTGCTTTGTGGAATCCTTATGATTTAATGGGTGAGACTCACAGACCAAGCACATCTGTTTGCTACTCTGAATAATTAAATGTTTTAACCTGAATAAGTATTTCCTCATGGCCACTGGTGCTGAAGTTTGTGTTCTGTGTTTCCAATAACCCAGGGAAGTGAAATCTCTCCAGGAAGCTTTTCAGAAGCAGCTCAATGAGGCAGCTGAGAAAGCAGAGAAGCAGCAGGCCACCGTGAGTGATTCTCTCTCTTTCCTCATTTTTTGGTTTTTTTTCTTCTGTTTTTTTCTTAATCTTGCCTTGAGAATTCATTAGCTCAAAAAACTTTATCAAAATAGAATGGATTTTCACATATGTGCTAGCACTCTGCAAGATTCAGAAGAAAGGATCTGGGAAAAGTTTTACTGTTCTGAAATGTTAATATTCCTGCCTTCCCTTATTTCTGTGGGATTCAGGGATGTTTTTACACTTTTGGAGACTTTAGACAGGAAATTTAGGCCCAAGTCCTCTCCCTGGTGAGGTGATCTTTAGGAACCTTCATGTCTGATCTATACTAATATAGACTGTCATACATCTGTTGACTTTTTTAGGAATTTCTATGGATTTTCAGCAGCAAAATAGATAGCAGAGTGTCTGATTGTGACCACTAATTCTAATTCTCACTCTGGAAGGTATTTTCAAGTCCCACTAAGATTTCAGGCTTTATTGGAATTCTCTTTCTGGACAAACTGCACAGTTGTTTTGACTTTGTAGCAGTGTAATGTTTTGGAGCATAAATAGATCTATTTTGTAACTGCAGGGGAAAAAGAAGTAGAATCATGTTTACTGAGATGAAAAATGGAAATTTTTCATATGTTGGTTATTAATATTCCTGTAACATGGACACAACTGAGCACAGGTTAACTAGATAATCTCCAGAGGTTCCTTCAAACCTGAAGTGTTTTCGGATTTCAACTCTGTATTTGAAAACAACCTGCTTGAAGTGTTTAAAGATCTATTTTCTAGCTCATATTGGATAAATACTGATTTATTGAGGAAGATTTTGCTGTCTTCCGGGGTCACAAAGCAAGGGTTTTCCCAAGACAAAGTGTTAAAAGTAATTTTTAAATTCAACAAATATTCACAGTGCCTTGTTTTGTCTGACTGTGATTTGTGTGTGGCTTTATTCCCTTGGTGAACAAAATGTGAGAGTGTATGTTTTCCTTCCTTCTATTAGGAACAGCTCAGATTGTGGGCCCAACTATTCCTGGTGTAGGTTTCTTTCAGTTAATCTGATTTTTGAAAACACATTTTTTTCCTTTGTTGCTCAATAGCCTGTAAAGATACTTTCTGTTCTTGTGTACCACACAACATAAAATTAGTGCATTTTTGGTGCTTGTACTTTTGTCTAGAGGAAAAAAATAAAGAGATTTTATCCTCTTGAGGATACCTCTTGAAAGAAGTAATCTGAAAGCTGTGTTGTGAAATCAAAGGTGACTGATGAAGGGGAGAGAATGAGGAGGAGAACTCCATGGGTATCAGAAGGCTAATTATATATATTATATTGTATTGTATTGTATTGTATTGTATTGTATCATATCGTATCATATTTATATAATATAATATCATATCATATCATATCATATTCAGTATATTATATTATAGTATATTATATTATATTATATTATATTGATATTATAGTAGAGTATATTATATTTATAATTATATTTTATATTATATTTTTATATTATATTTTTATATTATATTTCATTATATTATATTTATTATATATTATTATATTATTATTAGATTATGTTATATTATATCACATTATATCACATTATATGACATTATATTATATTATATCACATTATATTCTATTATATCATATTATATTATAATATATCACATTATATTCTATTATATTATATCATATCACATTATATGATGTTATATCATATCATATCATATCATATCATATCATATCATATCATATCATATTTATTATACATTTCATCAAAACTGAATCTGCCAGGCACTCACTCTGCCCACACCTGCTCACACACAGAGCTGGCTCTGACAGGCCAAGGACACAAAACATTTCATCCCTTTGGATAAACAATCTCCATGTTCCATTCTGCTGTGGCACAACCCAGGCACAGCAAGTGACCAGAATTGTGTTTTCCCTTTCTCTGAGGTTCAGAGAATGTGAATCCCAGAAATCCTTGGGAAGAATTGTGCCTTGTTTTTCTCTGTGAAGGGAAATGTGGCGACAGTGCTGAGTTTGAAAAGGATGGCATATTTGGTGTTTTTCTAGCCAGGACAGCACATATCCAGAAAAAAGCCAAAGATCCTTTTGGGCTGAGACCATCTATAAATTGTCTGTATTGAATCCTGGAGTTGTAGAATGTTAAGGGGTTGAAAAGGACCTTAAAGATCATCTAGTCCCAACCTCCTGTGCTGTGGGCAGGGGCACCTCCCACCACATCAGGCTGCCCAAGGGATTTTGGAGCAGGCTTTGAACCTTGGCAGCGTGGGCATCCCCAGCCTCCCTGGGCAGCCCGTCCCACTGCCTCCCCTCTCTCTCTGTGCCCCCTCTTGTAATTGACACCCTCTGTGTTGTGGGGTTGTTGGGGTCCCCAGGATGAGGTGAGAGATGAGAATTTGACTCCAAGTTCTCATAAGGCTGATTTATTCTATTATATGGAATTATATCATATTATATGATATGAAATAATATGAAATTATATGATATGATATGATATTATGTTACATGAAATTACATGATATTAATGAAATTCTATGAATTCTATGAAATTCTATTACATGAAGTTATATAACATTAATGAAAGTCTATGAAATCTATGAAATTCTATTATATTAAATTCTATTATAATATATTATATACTGTATGATATAATATAATAGTTATTATATAAATATATAATGATTTATAATATATATTATTATATTATATAAATGTATAATAATTTATATTATAATATAGTATATGATAGTATGTTATAGTATATTATATTACATTATTATTTCATTTCATTATTATTATATTATATGAAATTATATAAAATTATATACTTAAACTATTCTAAAGAAAGAGAAAGGAGATATCAGAAGGCTGGACAAGAATGAATAATAAGCACAGACACAGCTGGGCTGGGATTGGTCATTAAGTAAAAACAAATCACATGGAAGCAATCAAAGCTGCTCCTGTTGGTGAGCAACCCCAGACCCATTCCAAGCCATCAGATAATTATTGTTTACATTTCTTTTCTGAGGCCTCTCAGCTTCTCAGGAGAAAATATTTTCTGGTGAGGGGATTTTCCAGAAAATATCCTGGTGTCACCCTTTGCTCCTTGTCCTGTCACTGCAGTTCTTGATGAAGGCTCTCTCTCTGGCTTCCCCTCTCACACTGCAGGGTTGCTCTGGGATCTCATTCCTGCTTTTCTGCAGGCTGAGCAGCCACAACTCTCTCAGCCTGTCCTGATGGGGGATCAGCCCTTCTCAGCTCTCCTCTGAGCTTGCTCTGACATTTCCATGCTGCTCCTACCCTGGGGACACCACAACTGCACACAGCACTCCAGGAGGGCTTCACAGGAGCAGAGTAAGGGGAGAACCACCTCCTTCAATCCACTTCTCAAATAAGAACAAAATGAGTGGCTAATTACCTCTGATAAGTACTCAGAACATACTGGTGGAAAGCTGACATTTTTTCAGGTGCATTGAGGGTGCTCCTATTGACTTTATCAGCACAATTCTAGTGCTCCAAATGGAAGGTGGAAAACATATTTCAGTATTGAATCTCTTGATTGGATGGTGATACTCAAGATTAATTCAGGTGTGGATTGCATAAATCTCAGCTACAGTGGATGGGTTTGTTGGTGTTTGTTATAAAGTGCTTTTTAATCTGAGCAACAGTGCCTTGTGCACATTCAGTCCCACTCAGGCACTTTGAAGAGCACCAGATTTGTTCCACACAAAGCAATATCTGCCATTAACTCTGAGCAAAACATCACCTGGTGTGGAAAGCAGGAAAAGCTGCTCTGAGTCTGTAACAGAATCTGGCTCGGGGTGGTGGCAGAATGAGAATTCTCCAGCTGAATTCCATTTCTTGACACTAACAGCATATTAAACTTGCTAATAGTTCTAAGGAAATCAGAACTGCGCCCTTGGCTTGTGATGTACTTCTCTGTGCCTCAGAGGACAATGTTCATAGTGAAGCTCAGCAGTACAGTGAGACTGAATGAATATTCAAAAAGGAGCTCAGGATCCTCAGATGAAAATTGCAAGAGAAATGGAAATGGATATTATTCCTGACACACAAGGTTGTTTTACTCCTGACACACAAGGTTATTTTTATATTTTCTCTGTGGGTTTCTTGTTTTTCTGAAGTCAATGTGAAATCTATGAAGGAAGGTCTAAGTATTTTATTGCAACACCGGTGATAGAATGGGAGCTTGAATTTAATTCTGATTTAATTGTGAAACTTGTTTCTAGTCCAATTTAAGCACATTTTATATTATAGGACTTGGTGAAATAAATCTCGATTTTCATCAGAGGAAATGAAAGCAGAGTTACATTTCACAGACACTAATAAAGCCCTGGTGGGAGGGGGAGAGGTGGAAATACATTTTCCTGCATTTGTGCAGGAGGCATAATGCAATGCTTGCTGCATGTATGGCTGCACAAATTCAACACCTAACACCTGCCTGAAGGTGTTCTTTATTAGGTCAGTGTAAAAGTGTAAGAATCCACAAGAATGAAATCAGATTAAATGAAAAATAACAGGGGAATTACTCCAGGGCTTTGACCAAAACAGAAGAAAAAAGGAGTCACAACAGCTAAGCATTAGACCTCACCTTCTTGAGTGATGTGTGGCAAGGCTTTTCACTGGTGTTGCATGAATGATTCACCAGAAACAGAGAAATCAGTGTTATTATGCTCACATAAATAAAAATTTTCACCCTTTAGGACTAGACAAACCAAGAAGTGTAGGCAGCAAAAAAGTTGCTGTAAAAATGTAGGTTGCACCAAAGTTCTGGGCAGCTGCTGAAGTTGGTGGGTACCAGCTCTGGTGGAGAGAGTGGAGCTGCTGCTGGGTGGGAAAACCTTCTGGGGACAGGAGCAGCAGCTCAGGCATGAGGAGCACCAAAGGACATGTAAAGGCACTGATGATCTACAGATCATCTCACACTAGAACTTTAAATTATTTTTACATCTAAAAGCATTTCAGAAGGACCATACTGGGTTGACTTATACAAAATGCATATAAAATATGTGTGACATCATTGCAAACCACCTGATGTCCTCTTTAACAATCATTAAAGGTTGACAAATTTTTTTGTTCTGTATTTAGCATCAAATACCTAAAGCAATCTGTATTAAGTTTTCATGCAGTGAAAAAAAAAAAAAAAATTGTAATGTCAAGCTATTATCTCTAAATGTGAAGTGGAGCCACTTCTTCCAGAAACAGAGCTGGAGATCATGGGCTGCCTGATTTTCACTTCTGTTAACAAAAAGGCACAGAGCAAATGGCACCTGTGATTGAGAGTGTCTTGTTTTGTTTGTTTGGGGTTTTTCAGTGAATTTGAATGAACAAAGTATTGATTCTGTTTGTCTTCATCAGGTTAAAAAGCTCTTGGAGCTTTTGGGAGCCTGACTCTTTGCTTGGCTCTCCTTCATGCTAATGTGTGCATGTTGAGAAATAGTTCCATTTTTAGCAAGTTTGAAAACTTTCTTCCCATTAAATTAAATTTATATAAAGAGCTGGCTGGCTCTGGGTGAGGGGAAGATAAAGAAATATGGAAACACTCAAAAAAGGTTTGGCTAAGTAGAGTAAGTTCAATCTACCTTTTCTATTTTATTCTGTTGGTATTTTATATCATGCTAGCAGTTTTAAAGAAGATATGCTAGTGGATTGTTTGGCATTACAGTTGACAAAATAAAGGAGAAAATTTGTCTGTGTAATTTCCTTTTTTGCTCAGTGTTCATTATGAGAAATGAGAATTAAGTAACACTTATATATAAAGGAACCATAAACAATATGGGCATTTTTAAATCAGTAGGGTTTTTCTAGTAATAAAAGGTTAATGTGGGGAATTTGATTCAGTATTATCCCCATACATGGAAGAGTTATAGTAAAATGATCTGAAGTTCTCTTCCCTTCAAAATTACTTTTTTTTCTTAGTAAAAGCCTTTATGTCTATTATAAAGTCCTAAATGTTCCTTTGACAAAAGTTTCATTTGCTAATCAAACTGTAACTTGCAGCTTAAAAGTTACATTCATCTTAGAAAGACTAATAGTTGAAATCTGTTTAGCTTTGTTCTGAAAAGTATTTAGCAGACATTGTGCCCTAAGGGAAGAATGTTTTCTATGTTTTACGTATTAGCCTCGACAGTCCTCTCTGGCTTTTGAAGTGAATTTTTTTTTGCACTATACCTTGAAAAGCAGACCAGGAAAATGAACACTGAGTGTGTCAGGGTTTCCAGATATGGCCAAAACAGTCAGGTGCTAAGGAAGGAATTTCAGTTAATCCCTAACTGCTCCTTTTAGTCCTGAGCAAGATGAAGAAGTCTGGAGGTAAGTGAATGTGATCACAGCTGAGTCTTGGCTGTGCAGTTTATTGGGAATTTACCATCCTGTCATGAAAAACTACTATTGTCTGACTATTTTAATTAGATCACTACCATCTGCTAAAGCATTCTCTGTTTTGATGGGGGAAAATTCAATTTAAACATTTCAAGGTCACCAACTGCTGTGAGGAAAGGCCACTGGGTGGAAATTGTTGTCTTTAAGAAACATAATGAGCTCCAAAACACACAAAGCTCTGAGTGTCTTGAATGACTTTCTCCAGGATATGGAAGCAGTGTCCTTGCTCAGTACTGGAAAGTCCAGCCTTAGAACAACCTGTTTTCATTTTGTACTCTCATAATTGCAGCCAGATAGCAATTAAAGGCAATTGTCTACTGCAATTAAAGGCAGACAACATGTGGAAAGGGGTGAATGCCATTTTTCCCTATTAATTTAGAGCTGGGTATAAATATCTACTCTTGCCTATTACCCTCTCAGTATTTGATGAGTGAAAGAAGTACTTTTGCATCTCTTCTGGAAAATTGTATTATGTGCTGTCCTTGAGATTTACTGAGAGCATCATGCAGATGGTGTGGTACAGATTCATCTGCCTAAAACATGAAGTTTTATACATGGGTACACTTAAATGGAGAGGCAAAATTATCCCTTTGGCACACAAGTCATATAAATCCCTCCTAGGTAACTCTCCATATCTATTCTTTGTCACTAAGTGGTTCTTCATTTGTTAGAGACTTGGTAGAAGACCCTTAAACTGCTGTTACAATTTAAAGGCAAAAATTAATGAGTTCCTAAATAATACTTCCATTATTTTTGAAAAAGGAAATGCTGTAAAAATATTTTTTTTAATTTTTGATTTGTTAATTTTAATTTTTGGTTTTTTCAGCTAAGCTGAAATGGTATGTTTGCACTGTGTAGGATGTCCATAGCAGTGATATAAGTTGCATGTGAAGAGTAATTAACCAAATTTACTGGATGAATTTATAGTACTGGACGGTCTTAAATGTCTCTTCCCTAAAAGACCCAAGCTATGCAGAGGTAATAATTTTGGTATCACATATCTTTAATTATTTCATATATATTCATAGCTAGAAGTGAAGTGCGTCAAAGGAATATTAATATTCCTGATAGATCTAAGAAAGGGAGCACTCTTTACTGGAGGTCAAAATACCTTTCTTTTTAGTATTTAATGGTAGGTAGCTGGGAATTCCGTTGAACAGCTGAAAAACCAAAGTAATCACAACAAATAGCTGTATTGTGCTTCTCCCCATCCATCTTGATCTGATATTGTGATTATGACCTTTGTTCTTTTGTTGTGCAAAATATTCATATTTATTATCCAGACATGTTCTAAATTTCAGTGTTTGTGGATGTCATTTCTAGGCAGGTGCTGAATAAAGCATCATTCTCTGCCAGTAGGGGGTGTGAAATCAATATTTCCACAATCAAAGCACTTAGAACTTTGGTAGAGTTTGGAGAAGAAGTTCTGTTTATGTATGTCAGGTGGCACTAGTTTCATGGACCTGCATTTCTGTCTGAAGTGATGATAGCATTGTCTGACTTTGCTTTTGATACAGCTGAGGGTGCTGTCAGTTCTGTGATGTTTTTTAAAGTACTGACATGCCTGCTTGAGTGTGGACATGATTACAAGAACAGCTTTCACATCAGGTGGATTCAGTGTTCATTTTTTATGCCCTTGACATCCAACCCATTCACCTTTTAGTCAAAGGCTCTGTAATCTGAATCTGTTTTCTTACAGGAGTTTTGTTTTTCTGTTGTGATGCCAGAACAGCTGTAGCTTCCCTTGACCATTGATGATGTTTTTGGGGTTGAGATGACTTTGAGGTGTTAGGAAGTTTTTTTTTCCTTAGCTTCAAGACTGAAGAGGAAAACGGGATTTTTTGGGGTTTGTTTTTAAGGTTGTTTATTTTTTGTTATCTAATACATTGTTTTTCTGACTTGTTGAGGTTTGTTCAGTAGGTCGAGTTGAGGCACTCTGCTTTCAGGGCAGTGTTAGCTTTTTATACTAAAAACTTTAGTGTACTTTATTTACCATCATTTTTTAATACTTATTACTTATGTTAGTGTGTCTCTAAACTAATTTAAAAGTGTTACTATTACAGCAAGAAGATGGAGGTTAAGAAGAAGGAGAAAGACAGAACACACTTAGATTTTTCTATTTTGCTTTTTGAACTCTCATTCTAAAAACTTCAAAATTTTACTTTTCTACTCTGTTGTAGATTCACTGTCATTCTATTCAAACTCTTGTGGCTTGTAAATCCTCACACAAAGTTGTGTGATTTTAGCCCTTGGAATTGTTTCCATGGACTAAAATCCAAGGCACAGGTGGTTTTGACTCTGTGCCAAAGTCTCTGAGCCCCTGCCAGGGTCTGGAGTCCTCCAGGGAAGCCAGAGGAATGTCCTGGAGTTTTGTACCAACAGCATGGGACACAGAGTAAATGGGTGTAGAGGGTGGGTGATCTTGTCCCCCAATAAGTTGCAGCTGGGTCAGTTGCTGAAGATTGGAGGTGGGCCTGATCTTAACAGGCTACACCTGTAATCAATAAGAACTAGTGATATATAAGAGTAAGGAAAGAGGAGTGAGGGCAGTCAGATTACTGTGAGGACGTGGAACAGTCAGTGTGTAGAGGAGCTGCCTGTATCAAGAAGGTATGAAGCTCTGATAACATGAAATCCTCGTACTATGATGATGATAGAACTCGAGATATCTAAGACAACAAATGGTGACCCCGACGTGATTCAGGACCAAACTATAGTGCCCCATGGATTTGGGATGCCCTGTGGATTCTGGAGAACTGGATTTGACCAAGTAACCCCATGGATGTGGGAGAACTGGATTTGACCAAGTAACCCCATGGATTTGGGAGAACTGGAACAGGACTTGAACACTAAACTATTGGCAAAATATATCAATTACAGCTATTGGTGTTTCCTAAATATGAGTGTAAAAGACCTTGAAGAAAAGTGCTTTTGTAAACTGGGAAAAGCTGTAAAACTAAACTAATATTTAGAAATATATATACATGTCTGTGCTGTAACATGCTGTTTTGAACACTTGTATAACTCTTAATTCTAAATGAAATATACAAATATATAATAATGTTAATTTGTTTGAATACGTACTTCTGGAAATGTTGCAACTCTGTGGTTAAAAGAAAAAGGGGGAATTGTAGAGGGTGATCTTGTCCCCCAATGAGTTGCAGCTGGGTCAGTTGCTGAAGATTGGTGGTGGGCCTGATCTTAACAGGCCACACCTGTAATCAATGAGAACTAGTGATAAATAAGAGTAAGGAAAGAGGAGTGAGGAGAGTCAGATTGCTGCAAGGACGTGGAACAGTCAGTGAGTAGAGGAGCTGCCTGTATCAAGAAGGTATGAAGCTCTGATAATATGAAATCCTCGTACTATGATAATGATAGAACCTTTGCTATCTAAGACAACAAATGGGGATGAGTATTTTGTTAATTAAACCCTCCAAAAGCATCTTCCTTAAATAACAGAAATGCATTCTTTTAATCTTAGTTGTTTATTTTAGTTGTTTATAATTATGTCCTGTTCCTCCCCATTGTATTCCATAACCTGCGATTAAAGCTCAGTCCTGAAAAAACTCTTCTGTAAAAATAATTTTTTAAACTGTGTTTGATTAAATTCAGTCTCAAGCCTTGTGACTGGAGTTTCTACTTTCCAAGTCAAGTCATTGCCTTTAGTAGGATCTAAAGACCATGTTTGAATGTTTTCATGTGTAACACACTTTATTCCACAGGTGGCTCTGACTAGAAGCAAGGTCTTCATCTAATTAGGACCAGCACTGTAGCACTCAAATAAAATACCTGTGTTAGAAACCTGCTCTGATGGATTTGTTCTTAGAGGGAAAAATGCTTTTGTTAGAAAATCAGTTAACATTGTTTTAAAAATCCTCAGTTCTTTGATGATCATATTGAGAAATAAACACTATGTCTGCTGGTACAAAACAAAATAAGCCTATTTGCATGCAGCAATTTTCTTCTTTTGGTTGTAATTTTTCTAGGTAATATGGTAAATGTTTGTAGATTTATCAGATACTTGAGTGTGACCTATACCAATCTGGTATGCAAGCAAAGTTTTTTGATTTGGTGGCTGTTTTTTTTTTCCCAAAGCTATTAAAAGCATAAAAAAATTAATTAGTGTTTACAATTACATCTCAGCCACTCCACTCAACATTGCTTTAAAATTGCAGATTAACTTTTTGAAGACTGAAATGGAAAGGAAGAGCAGAATGATCCGAGACCTCCAGAACGAGGTAAGAGGAGCTTTTGATTGTCACCTCCATTCAGATTTCAGGTTGGGAGGGTCTGGTTTGGCCTCAGATGGAAAGCATGGCATTGCAGCAGGCAGAAAAGGCACCAGGGAAATCCTCTGGACAGAAAAGCCAACAAAGAGGACTGTGTGCAGTTAGAAATAGTGTTTTATTGAATGCAGTGGTTGACTCCATGCTTGGTTTGATACTTCTGTAACTTTTGCTGCTTTTTCAGAAAGGGACTTCTGTAGGTTACTGACACACAGGGAAACTTTGTTCTTATTGTTATTGCTCACTTTAGAAATACACAGCAAGAGGAGGAGAAAGGAAATGCAAGATCAGAGCTGAGATTCTTAATAAAATCTAAAAAAACTCAAACTCCTACAATGTTTTTTTTTAAGCTTTGTGTGCCATGAAGATCAATCCTAGATTGATCCCAAAAGTCTAAATAAAATATATAACGTGTTTTAAATAATATTTAGTGGTAATAAACTGAATTTACTTTGAAATTTGGCCTTGGAATCAAAACATGAAATATTTGAGCAGCATTATGTTTCTTTTCCTACTTATCCCTTTCTCTCCACACAGTTTGCCTAAATCAGGATGCAGTTTCTCTTTCCATTCCTTCATTTTGCAAAGAACGTTGTGCTTGAAAATTTTATTTTATTTTATTTTATTTTTAATTTTTTAAATATTTTTTTTACTTCATTCTATTTATTATTTTTTAATTTTTAAATTTTTTATTTTATTTTTTATTTTATTTTTTATTTTATTTTTTATTTTATTTTTTATTTTATTTTTTATTTTATTTTTTATTTTATTTTTTATTTTATTTTTTATTTTTTATTTTATTTTGTTTGTTTTATTTTTGGTTATTTTGTTTGTTTATTTTATTTTTATTTTGTTTGTTTGTTTTTATTCATATGATGCCTTTTATTAATATAAAATTTTATTTTATTTTATTTTATTCATATGATGCCTTGTTCTCTTGCCAGCCAGGCTTCTTGTCTTTATCTGCTTTGTTCAATTCTTTTGCTTTTTTGAACTATTCTATGTGTATGAAAGCTTGATCTCTTTGAAGCTGTCATTTAAACAGGAATCTCTGATTTCCTTGGTCTGTGAGACTGTATACATATGGTCCATCTGAAAAATGTGTACATTGCTTTTTAAGTCATAGATGTATCCCAGTTTTGGAGTCCTTTTTTACAGTAGTCAGGAGGGGGCACGGCTGAACCATAAAATTGTTTCACACCATCTCACATCACTTGCCAGGGGCAGGAAGGGGGAGCTCTCTGATTTCTGGTTCTGTTTGAGAGAGAAGAGCAAGGTGCCTGAAATGGTCTGGTACTGTTCTGCTCTCTGTGTAATTTGTTTTTCTTACACCTTTTGTTATTAATATTGTTGCTGTTACTGATCATTTTCTTATCTTACTGCTGTTTTTAGTAAATTGTTCTTGTCTCAAGCTGCAATTTTCACTTTTGTGCCTCCAATCCCCAAATCAGTCCCAGGAGGGGAGGGAGGTGAGTGATGAGTGAGCTGGTTTGGGAGAGTCTCCCTGGGCACTGACCTGGGGGTTCTGTTCCCAAACCTCAGAAACAGGAAATGTCTCTTTCAGCTGCTCATCCTCTTCAGGCCATGCTCTCAGTTTCCTCCATCTCCAGCCAAAAATGCCTTGATTTCTCCTCTCATCTGTTACCCCTGGATGCTTTGCAGTTGAGCCTTTAAACTCTCATTAATCATATCAGCCTCATCCTGCTGAGCAGTCATTAACAATCTTTCACTCAACACAAATACATCATTAATCAACATTCAAACTGTCTGGTGATTTCTTTTGTTATTGATTTGCTGAGGGAGGTCAGTAGACTTTTCTAATATTTACTGTATTTACAGCAAATTTAGAAAATCTGCTTTGAAAGGAATTTTTCTTTTGACACTAAATATCAGCTACTATGTAGAAAAGGAACCAAAAGCTTTTTCTACCTAATGGCTCTCTATTAAATTTTTATACCATATTTATAGTATAAAAAAGTAACCACTTATATCAGGGTTTTTTTTTTGGAAATTTGACTGAATTTAAATTATATGGTTTTGAGGAAATATTATGTTATTTAGGTCCTGCCTCCAAACACTGAATACACATTGCTTTTTAAAATCTCATAAACTTGGATCTGCTATATATTTAAATAATTGATAGCATTTTATGTGTAGGTTGTGAAACAATCATCTGCATACAGCTATATAGAGACAGATAATGAAAATGCTTCCTTCACAGCAGCTCTTATTTCAAATATTGCATTCACCCTCACTTTACATTGCCAAACTGTGAATTTCCAATTTTAGGCTCTTCCGTGACTGTAAAAATAATTTCCTATTTATTTCTGCTTATTTCCTATTTAGTTCTGCTCTTATTATTCTTATTTCCTCTTTATTTCTGCCCTTTCAGTGCCATTCAGCTTTGCCTTTTGGAGATACAAATAGATGGCAGCAGCCTTGCAGTTGAATGCTGCAGCTGTCCTGCAGTGGCTGAGGAGAGGACATTGTACAGAAAGGCAAATTTTAGCCTATTCAAGGCTTTGGGGGAAAAAATAAACCAAAAAAAAATATAAATGTCTGTGGTATTGAGGAAAAAGTGTGCCAGGTAGAGCAGAAAGGGATTAGGTATCTCAAAATCATCTGGGTTTTAGAAGCCTTGGAGTGCTTCCTGCAAATGCCACAGAAATAGCTGTCAGACTTCCAGCTGGAACATGGTGTGGATTGTGTTAATTCAGTTTTAAAGGACTGGCATGCAAACAGCGATGCTCTTATTTCAAGCTATTTCTGTTATTGACAAAGAAACCCAGAAGTCTGGAAATGCAGAAGCACCAGTAGAACTGAGAAGCTTGCAAAAATGTAGAATAAAATAGAATATGTATAAAAAGAGATACTTTAAAGTTTTCACTTTTGTAGATGGCCTGTTACAGAGTGAGCAGCCCTGTATTTATTTATGTATCAATTATTAGACCAAATATGACTTCTAGCCTATCATACTGGGTCTGATAGTTGCTCATATTTGCCAGGAATATAAGCCTGGAAATGTTTCTATTTAATCCTGGACTGCTGGGATTTTGGAATGACACAGCTTTATCATCAGTGGGGGTTTTGGATTTTGAGAAAAAATTATGGGTGATGAGACCTGCAGCTGTTGAGCAGTAAGTCCATTAAAAGATTGCTTCTCTGAAAATTCACCTGCCTTCAGAAATCTTGAAATACTCTTTGCAGATAAAAATATCTGCCACTTTTAAATAACATGCCTAGTCAGCTGTAGCTGAAAGAATCATTCATGAGAAGTTCACCTGCTGTGACCTAGACCCAGATCTTTACAACAGTTCTGAAAAGTTATGAAATTTCCTGGCTTATGCATTACTTAGATTGTCTGCCTATGACTGACAGAGCAATGTTCAATTTGATATAATTGGACTGGATAAATTGCATTTTTATATCCCTTCTTTTCCAAAGAAGTATTAATGTGAAATCTACTGGCAGTCAAATTTGCTTTCCTGACCAAACCTATTAATTATTCATGTCAAGTAAAAAAATCTAATAGGTATTGAAATGCATCTATTGAGATAGATAATTTGGTTGAATTTAAAAAAGGTGAAAAATGAATCCAGAGATTTTTTTTTTGTGTGTGTTCTGTTAGACTAATTGTCTTCAATGATTTTTTTGTTAAAACTTTGGAAGAGGGGATTAAAATCTCTGTGCATTTTCTTTCATGACACTGAAATACAAAAAAAAAAAAAAAAAAAAAAAAAAAAATTCAGGACTGGAGCATCTTTTTGAAAAGAGCTGTGCAAGTTTTGAGTCTGCACTCATCAAGAAGCCAGGCTCAGATCTGGCACAAGCTCATTGTCATGCAATTTGACAGCTCCCATCCTGGCAGTCTGTGAGGTGGAGCTGAGGCATGACCTGCCCTGAGGCACCTTGTTAGCAATTTGAGCTTTAAATACTGGGAATTGAAGGATTAGGGAACAGAGAGGGGGAGAGAGATGAACTAGAATGTATTAAGTGGTTACAGCTTTTTGGGTGTGACTTGATTGGATTCTATATAATATTGAAAAACTCAAAGCCAGACCTGTTGTCTGACACTTAGCCTTACATCACTGAAATTCAGTTAACTATTTTCAGCTAAGCTGCCTGACTGTACAACAATTATTCAGATCAATATTGAAGATTTTTATTTTTTCGTTGGCACTGGTTTAGAGTTTTGTTTGTTCCTTTGCTTTTTGTTCTTCCCCAATCCTTACCAGATAATTTTGCTGATTCGTGTCACCCCAGGACCTGCACCTAAAGAGCAAAGTTGCCATGCTTGGTTTTTGCTTTCTGTGTGAGCCTTTTCCTCTCAGAGAGCCACTCAAGAGCAGCTGGGCTGTTCTCCATCATTCACCTCCCTGTGCCTTGGCAGAGGAGGCATCACTCCCATCTATGGCACATGGCTTTTCTTAAAACATGGCTTTTCTTGATGTGTTTGTGCTTCTTGCATACATAGAATGGTTTGGGTTGGAAGGGACCTTGAATATCATCTATTTCCAACCTCTCTGCACTAAAATTTCAGTCTTTAATTCAAGGCCCTACACAGGAATGATGGGCCTGGTGCACAGTCATCTTAAATAACCAGACAGACAAATTGTTCACTTCCCCTGGGCTCCTTTTGGGCTGACAGCTTGGGTTTGGTTTGAACCCAGTTTTGTCTTCACTTGTGATGTCCATACAGGTTTCTGTGGCTGAGATGACCCCAAGGTGTTAGAAAGTCTCTTTTTTCCCAGCCCCACAACCAAAGAAGCTGAGATTTGTCAGTTCTGCTTTTCAAGGTTATTTTCTCTTATCTGTTCCATTCCTTCCCTGCCCTGCTGAGATCTGCCCAGCAGGTCGGGTTGGGGCACAGTCCCTGCCCTTGGGGTGCTGTTGGCTTTTTATACTAAGAACTACCTGTGCTTTATTTACAGTAATTTTCCAATCCCTATCACCTGTGTTAGACAGTCTGTCTCTGCTCTAAACCAATCCAGAAGTGTCACCAGGAGGAGAAGAAGAAGGAGAAGAAGACACACCCAGATTTCTCCATCTTGCCTCTTGAACCCCCATTCTAAATCCCCAAAATTCTACTTTTTCACCCTGTGACCAATTCACTGTCATTCTACTCAAACTCTTCTGGTTTGTAACTCCACACACAAAGTTGGGAATTGTTTCCATGGCTAAAATCCAAGGTGTCTCTGACTCCATGCCAAGGTCTCTGAGCCCCCTGCCAGGGTCTGGAGTCCCCCAGGGCAGCCAGAGGAATGTCCTGGGTCCTGGCAGTGCCTGGTTATCTCCAACTGCTGCCTGGGGCAGGCACGGAGTGCAGCTGGTGTCAGACACAGCACAAGGACAGACTACATGGCTGTTTCCCTTGCAGTTTTCCTGGTCTTTCTCAGATTTATCTTTATCTTTATTTTGGGGTATGCAGCACTTTTGTCTTAACCAGATGAGGTTGTTAAAGTATTCATGGTAGTTCTCCAGGTTCATAAACTTTATCCAGTTTTACCAACCCATCAGCATCTGTTTTTCTGTCTTGGTTTGTAATGCAGAAGGTGTCTCAGGAAAGTACAACTATTAAATTCTGATATAATTTTAAGGATCAGTTACCACACTCAGCAAATTATTTTGCATTCTGTTAATCTCAAGGAGAAATAGAAGCATTCTTTATTCACATTCATAAGCCTCTGAATATTTTAGAGGCTTTGAGTTGAGGTAGAAGTGAAGAATTATTTCTCTTACCAGATATATTTGGTTCTATTTTTAGTATAAAAGGTCCTGTGGAGGTTGACTCAAAATCAGAATAATTGCTCCTAAAATTAATAAGCCTATATTCTATTCAGCAAAATAACTAACAGCAAGCCCCTGTTTTTCATAAAGCATGTTTACAGTCCTAAAAATACTTTGCCAATGCATATAGACTGCTCTCAATGTAGAGAAAACACAGTCAAGCAGATTTTACTAACACCATTTGAAAAAAACCACTGAGTTAAATACAATTTTAAGCCATCACATAGTGATAGTTGATTTTTTGCAAATGTTAAAGTAAGGAAAGAAAGACTTTCAGAAAGTTTCTACCTGCAAACTGTGATGGTGTCTGCAGGGGTCCCAGGAGGAGGGAAGGGATGAGAATCTTGACTCCCTGTTTCAGAAGGCTGATTTATTATTTCATGATGTATATTATATTAAAAGAAAATGATATATTAAAACTATACTAAAAGAATGGAAGAAAGGATTTCATCAGAAGGCTTGAAAAGAAAGGAGTGGAATGATAATAAAATCTTGTGGCTGACCAGAGTCCCAACACAGCTGGAGTGTGCTTGGTCACCAAGTAGAAACAATTCACATGGACCAATCAAAGTTGCCCCTGTTGCATCCCACAGCAGCAGATATTCGTTGTTTACATTTCATTCCTGAGGTTTCTCAGGAGAAAAAAAAATCCTGGCAAAAGGATTTTTCATAAAATATGTCTGTGACACCAAACCACTCTCCTGTGCTTCAAAGAAGGAGCAGGGTAAGGTGGGAGGTAAGAGCACAGCAGCATTTTTCTTACTTTGCTCTTTACCACAGTCTGCTTTGCCTGCTTAACACTTCAAGCTGTGATAACCATTCAAGAATGGATCCACAATCATGCAGCTCCTTTTCAGCTTCTGCAGAGGAGATTTTAAATGCACAGCACTCAAACTCAGACCTTGAAAGGAAAGTGTTTCATGGCTGCCTGATGTGGGCAGAGCAGTTCCTGAGCCCTGCTTTGCAGATCCTGGCTGCTCTGCTCTCTGCTATTAGATCTTGCTGTGCTTCCCACCTGGCTTTGGCTTGGATATTCACAGCCAGGAGAAAAAGGGCTGTAGTCCCCAGGGAAAATCTAGGCTCCTTTCAATGGGCATCATGAGGGGCTGAATAAATGGGGCTCTGTTGGTGGGTAAATTAATGGGAAGGTTCATCAGCCTGCCTTGGCTAAGAGGTGGCTCCCATCCAGAATGTCAAAAATGTTGGAATTGCAGCTTGTCGTGGCAATATTTGTTTTGTGTTTTAAAACACATTTGTCCTCACACATTTTAGACCTTTATCAGATGACCACCACGTGGTCTGTGAGGTGAGCAATGCTCCGACAATCCAGCCTCTCCTTCTGTGAGTGCAGGAAATTGAACATATTTATCACTGATATAAAAACCTCGTTCTTCTAATTAATAATGTGTCTTTATTACAGAGTTTGCAGTAGAATGACACACATTGCCACATGCAAAATGCAGTGGGGATATTTACACTAGATGCACTGGAGCTAATCTAGTAGACTGGCTGAAACACTGTATTTTTAATTTGGAAATGAAAGTGGTTTTGATCATAGCAATGCTTGACAAAGGTGATCAAAGGAAAGTCAAAAAATAGCAGAATGAAATATATTGTGTCATTTCTCCTCTGCTTTGGGAAGGTGAAAGTGTGTCAAAAAAGGGGAAGATGCTGGTTTAGAATGCTAATTCAATATGCCAAGCATTACAAACTAGATGGACTCATGGCTGAGCTTCTGACATATAAAGTCTGACATAAATTCAGTAAATTGCACTGAAGAGATTGTGATCTAACTTATGAAAATAGATTTAGAGGAAATGTTGGTATCCAGCAGTCTCAATCAGGGAAGAAAAATACAGGAAAAAAAAGTTAAGTCCTCCCTTTTTTTTTTTTTTCAGGTAAAAAAATACAGGAAAAAATTTTAAGTCCTTCAGTAATTACAGAGTTGGGTTTTTTACATTCTACTACAGTGAATAGCTCCAGTACATGGACCCAGATTTCTTTTTGTAGCTTTTGCATCAATGCAGCTGTCCAGAGAATATTATCAATAATGGGTGACATTTGGAATGAGCACAGAAAGCAGAATGCCAGGAGATCACATAAAGACTAATAGTCTGGTTAGAGAGGAAAGGACTTCTTTGACAGTTCCTGGTGTGCTAAAAGATAGAGGGAAGTACTAGAAATGCATTTTTCTGAAAACAGAAGCATGTGCTTTTCATTTCTAGGCGCAGTTCACTGCCAAATTTTGGAGGTGTAACTTTGCCAAATGTTACAGGGTGTTGGGGCAGGAACTCAGAATGGAAACCAACTCATTTTCTTTGGATATTTGGGGCTTTGTCCTTTTTAATACAATCAGAATGGTGATTTCATTTCAGTGTTACACAGACAGCCTCTGCTGTTTAACAATACATTGTTTGAGGTGACAATCAACAAATGACCTTTTTTCTTTGCTGAGCTTGAGTAGTGAATCAAGACATCAACAGGAAAGGTTTTTATGGGAATAATTTTAAAGAACTTTGGATGATCACATCATATAAAACACATCTGAAAATTACTGAGAAAATGTTTATTTCTCAATATGCAACCCTTACCATTTTCAGGCATGACCCCAATCTCGCTGAAAGGCTTCCTTGACTTTGTGATATTCACCCAAGTCCATATTCATAATGAGGAGCTGATGTCCATGTCAGAACTAGGGAGTGGTTAGAAGATGATCAGGCAGATCACCTTGTGTCCCAGATGCTCTTAGGAGCTGGGTGTCCCTTAGCAGGTTAGGCTGGTTTATAACTGCTAAGAAATGTTGTCTCCAACTCTCTTTTATGCCAGTCTTTAACTTCCTCAGTTTTCTGCTGGAATATTATTTAGTGTGTTTGGTTTGAGGTTATTTTTCTGAAAATGTTTAGCTTGCAGATACATGCTATTTCCTCTCAAAAACCAAAGCAGTTTAAGTTGTACTCAGAGCCTTTTTTTATTTTTTCATAATTCTTAGAAGCCTGATGAAAAAATATCTTGTCTGATGTTGCTGTGCTGAGCTTAAATAGGGAGAAAGGCTTTTCAAAAGCAAGGAAAAATAGCTAATTTTAAATTAGAATATTCTGCTTTCTTACCCTTTTCCCAAGGCAAGGGATTCAGGCATAAAATGTAAGTTCAGTATCTTAGGTTGGTCAGTGATTCATGAAGACATTAATGGCTCAAAAAAAGTCATTTGGATCCTCTAAATTAGGTCCTGCTCCTGACTTCACTTCATCTTGTTCAAAGACTTTCAGGAAATCATTAAATATTAATGGAGATTAAATTGGAGTTCTGTGTCACTGGATTAAGAGTGCCCCCAGGTGCCCATCCCAGCTGTCCCTTGCCTGTGTTTCCATTAAATGAACTCTTTATTATGGATTGACTGGAGGATCCTCCTGGAGGACAGAGTTTCCCTGCTAATGCAGGTACAGCTGGAACTTGGCTCAAGGATGTGATTGCATGCAAATACTTCACCCTACAGATTGCTAAAAGCTTTCCAAGATGTTCAAGTACATTAAAATACCTGTTTATTTTGAATATAATGACATTTTAAATCCAAGTCTAGAAGGCCATTGCTAATTAAAATAATTTTTCTGTATAATTTTTAAATTGATTACTAAAGATATAGTTAAAGATACTTCATTCCTTATTTTTCAGATTGAAATGTCCAAGATCTTCTCCACTGAAGTACTTGATTACAAATGAAGTATTTGAAATTAAAACTGCGTAAAATTCTGATTAGTTTATTTGTTCTTGCTCCTTGAGGGATGCCTAATAAGAAAAGGAGCATTATCTATAATCCTTGTACCTTTTAGAAGTCAGAACTTCTGTTCTGAATCAATAGGCCTTTGTAAATTTAAAATGTCATTGATTAATTAATCTGGCTTTGAATAGCCAATTTCTAGCAAAAGGGACATATTCCTCCAGAATATGTACCTGATTAGACTTCTTTCAGAAGAAGAAAGGTTTTAATTCAGAATTAATTATAAAAAAGGCTCTGTTATGCTCCAGATGTTTTTGCTGGTGTGCTTCATATTCTATAAAAATGAGCACTATTAATCAGGATGCAGATCTATTTTCAACAGTGATATGTGATTTGTGAAGGAACATAAAATCATGCAAATTGTAGCCAAGAAGTTGTCATCTACTTCTAACAAGCTCCTACTTATTATACTCTGGATAATATTAACTTTTAATGCTTGCTCTCATTTCCAAAAACATTATGAAGTTCAGATGCAATCAGGACTATTTTGCTTGCATTCTGAAAACCCTGCTGGGTGCTTTTGTTGCAGACACACTGGATCATGAGACAGAAAGGGGAAATCATGTTAAACCAACCTCTCTAAATCTCAAAAATTGAGTCCATCTCCTAACTTTGAATTTTTTCATCAAGTTTTGGTTTTGGACAAATTCTGTATATGTATAAGTATATACTTTTGCCAGGTTTATTTGGCACAAAATGTGGAAATTGTGACAACCACCTAGGACATTGTGTGTCCTGTTGGCTGCTCACATTCTGGGTTACTGCATGGTATTCTAAAATAGCCTCTGTGGAAACCACTTACAAAGATTAATGTGTTAGCAGAAGTTATTTCTTACAATAGTTTGTACTGGGCAAATGGAAGATAAATGGATAAAAATGTAGTGATTACAATTCATTCTGTCTTTGCCTCTGAAATATGGACAGAGTTCTATTGGACCAACCATCTCCAGTCTGCAGAGGGACTGGAGGATAACGAGTCAGCCAAACCAGAGGGATCACTTGATACCCTGGGTTCATTAAGTGCAAGTCCCCAATGAATGTTTAATCATCCCAAAAGGTGATGCTGAAACCATCAGGATGTAAAACACATTCACCCTGTGTTCACCAGTACAGCCTGGTTCTTTAGCTGCACCCCTGGTGAGCAGTGGATGAGTCAGGTGTGCTTCACGTCCTTGATTTTTATTTTGTTTGCCTTTGTTCATCCTGGTTCTGCTGCACAGTTCCATTTTTTCAGAGCCAGGTGTCTTGTTCTGTATTTCCAATAGGCTATTGCTCTTTGGTGAGTTACAACATAAAAATATAAATTTCCAAACAAAGAACCAAATTCAAATTAACTGTGACACTTACTAGAGCAACGTCCAGCTCTAAATGCAAATCATATTTTCAAAGAGAATCTGGATTGTTGGATTGTCTCATTCAAAATGACATCCTAGCTCCTTTCTGTTGTCTCAGAGAATTTTGGGCATCCATGTCAAACAGCTGGGAAAAATTTATTGTTCCTGCAGTAATGTATGCTGGTAGCATGGTAGCCAGCAACAGTGAAATGTGAAATTCTGTCAGAGCTCCTTCTTATTTTGGAATAGTGAAAATGAGTTTTCAAATGAAATTTTAGTTTCTTTGCATTTGGTTTAAAAGAAAAAGTTTTTATTTTCAAGGGAAACTCAAAGCTCCCAGTCCTGGAATTAAAGCTTCCAGTGTTTCAGTGGGATGCAGACCTAAATTTGAACTGGATGGATTTATGTTTTTTCCTCTAAAGACATTTTCCTCTTGTTCTTGTGCTCAATGTACAGGAAAGCTGCTGCTGTTCAGTAATAAACATACGTTCCTGAATTTGGGTGGGTTCTGTTTCTCCTTGTATATTTACAGTCCATTAATGCAGGAATAGTTGGGGTTTGTAACCTTTTAATATTTTTTTAATATTTTAATGTATTTTTTAATATTTTAAAATATTTTTTTTATTTTTTCATGTTCAGCTTGTTAGGTTCAGCACTTGTAGATCTGCCTGTTGAATACTTATGGATTTGACCAATTTTAAAAGTTGTTCACACTCCTTGAAGAGAAATCTTCAACCTTGATTATCAGTTGTGGTATCCCACAACTGATAATCAATATGAGTAATCAATATGAGTGACTAGTGGAAAAATAATTACAATGAAGAATTAATTTTATCAGGGTTTGTTATTTTCCCTGAAAATGAGAAGACGTACATTTAAAACTCCTTCATGAAAAACCATATTGAGTTGGCAGAATGCTGTCAGGTAACTCACTTTCCACTGGTTTTATTGCTTGCATTTTTTAATTATAAAATTTAGCAGAAACACCCCTTGATTTTGATCATCAGGGCCAAGTGATGAGGCCTTGGCCCTAACACTCAGTTGTTAAAATGATTTACAGAAAATGATACTGAGCTATGGACTTGACTCCAAGCAAGGATTAGAGGTTTATTTCTGCCCTTTTGTACCTCAGCTTATTAAATCTAAATTGCTTTCAGTTGCCAGTGCTCTGAGAAGGTCTCTATGGGCAATCCTGGTCCTGTTGAACCAAATTTTAATGCAAATATCTTTGAGAATTCTGTTAGAGGATATACAGTGTCTTGATTGATCTCTTTTGTTTTATTTATATCTTTGTTGGTGATTTGAAGATGTTATCCATATTAAAAAAATAAAGTTGGTATGATCAAATAGTTAAAAGGTCCCTTAACATTTTAATAACACTTGCTAATAAACTATTTTGGGGTTTTTTTGTCCCATTCTCAGAACAAAAGCCTCAAAAACAAGCTCTTGTCAGGAAACAAGCTTTGTGGCATGCATGCAGAAGAGGTAAGGAAGTTCCCTCTCTATTTTTGAATCTAATGTACCCAAAAAGTTTGCATCGAAGAGTTTTGTACTGAGGTCCTGGTGCATTGTACAGATACACAAGAAAAAATATAGATATATATTATATTTATTTGGTGAGTCTTCCTGAAGTGCTGCCATCCCAACTAATTTTTGTGTCTTCACAAGAAGCAGCTCAAGTGTATCAGAGAGCAAGTTGCAAATTCAAGTTTTAGACAAATGAAATCATCTGGGCGTGCCTGTGACATAACTCTAATATATATAATAACTAATAACTCTATATATAATCTAATGACTCTGGATTTATGCATCTATAACCTAGATAAACCTGATTTCATTTACATGGACTCCATGTCTGCCCTGAGCCAGGAATTGCCAAAGGCCCATTTTCAAATGGAGACAGGGAAGAGCTATTATTGTTGATTCCCAGAATGTTTTGTTATTTCAAGGGAAAAAGAGTCACTGTGGAACTGAGGGAAAGCAATAAAAAAGCCCTATTTTTGACAAATTCCTCAGTGCAGAAGTACCTGCTCATGTGAGCATTCCCTTTATTTTTATTTTCATTTTTAAAAAAAGATATTACACATGAATCTGATTTACTCACATTAATTTAGCCTGGGTTTTTTTACACATATTTTCTGTTAAGGTCATTACACCTCACCAGAATGAAACCAAAGCATAAAAGATTTCCTCTGTACCCAAATTTTCCCAATCATTATTGAATGCATTTTCTTCATTAGAGTCTCTACCTTTTAAGTTAGACATCAGTGCTTAGGAGGTCAAGTTTCCAATTTTAGTACAGAGGAAGTTTTTCATGCTTTGGTTTTATTCTGGCAAGGTGCAGTGACCTTAAAAGAAATTATATATGGAAAAAAAAAAAAAAAAACCCAGGCTAAAGTAATGTGAGTAAATATTTTCTGTTCCCTGGCTTTGGTGGGCACCTGGCATCCAGACAGGGTCAAACCACCACCCCTAGCTGCATTTTTATATATAATAATATATAATATTTGAACCTTGGGTCACTAACTTGAAGGTCTTTTCTCTGATTATGTCTCTTTTAATATTTGCATCTAAAGGGGAAGCTTAAGGATAACTTAATTTTATTACAGTGTGACAAGCTCTGGCAGTCAGAGATCTGCAGAAAATTAAAGATAAATTAAGCAATAGTCAAGACAGCAGATTGTGAGTGCGTTTCAAAGTGTGAGAATCTCTTGCTTTCTGAATCCTCCTGGCAAATGTGCAGCTATTGAGCATGTTACCATTGGAACAAGCAGAAATGCCACTGTAAATGCTCCTTTTTTTGTGCTCATTTTGCCAGTAAAGTTGTGCCAGCCAGAAAACCTCAGTGTGTTTTCTGTTTTTAATTGAGCACTGTGCTCTCCAAGCACAACAACTGTGTGAACTCCTTTCAGGTATTACATTTAATTCCTTTTGAGGGTAGAATTGCCTGCCAGGAAGCTCCTGCTTTGGTTTGCTGCCTTAGGCTGCATGCAGACAGGCAGGATTTCCTTTTGGATTTCCTTTTGGATTTCCTTTTGGATTTCCTTTTGGATTTCCTTCTGGATTTCCTTCTGTATTTCCTTTTGGATTTCCTTTTGGATTTCCTTTTGGATTTCCTTTTGGATTTCCTTTTGGATTTCCTTTTGTATTTCCTTTTGGATTTCCTTTTGGATTTCCTTTTGGATTTCCTTTTGGATTTCCTTCTGGATTTCCTTCTGGATTTCCTTCTGGATTTCCTTCTGGATTTCCTTTTGGATTTCCTTCTGGATTTCCTTCTGGATTTCCTTCTCCAGGAATTCAGGGCCTTGGAAGGAGGAAGACAGAGTGCTGCAAACATTGGGGTTTCCAGGACACATGCCAGGGCAGTCCTACCAGACTCTGTATTTTAGAGTCCTGTGTTTAATGGTAATTTTATCTGGTAATTTAATGGTCATTTTAATGGTAATTTTATCTGTCTGGCTCTACTAAGAGATCCTCTCCCTTGAAGCACAGAAAATCCACAAAATAACCAAATTTTATCACGAAGAGTTGCAGGTCATACACTGCTTTTGACCTGCACTGAGTGAATTTAGCTTTATGACTCTTAATTTCATCACAGGCTTCATATTTAACAAATGAGTTTTACCTTAATTGTCACTCTCAGGTTCCTCTGCAGCCTATTTGGATGCCTTGTGTAAATCACAGAAACTGTATATTTTATTAAACACGGCCCTCAGAATAATTGAAATTGGTGAACATTTTCTCACTGGTTTTTAGGTGGCGTGGAATATATTCCCTAGCTCAATTAATTGCAGAGGACAGAGCTATTTGAATGAAGTAGCAGTGGATAAAGTGCCAGAACAAAGAATTCTGCTGGGCTGATCTTGGCTGTTAGTTTCAGATTTTACAGAACACCCATAACCATTTTGGCCTTGCTATTTGAACATTTAAAACAGGTTCTAAAATTTTTGATTCCTTAGATTCATTCAGCCTTCCCAAAAGTCCAAATTTGACTGCAAAGAGATAAAATCCTTCAAAAATTCCAGCTTAAGAAAGACATACTGCTTTTGTAATATATTATGTTTATGGAATGCTCTTTCAGTAAATGTGAAAACAGACTTTTAATCCATTCCAAGGACTTCAAAACACTGGGCATTAATTAATACAAGAAAATTTATTGAGTATCAGTTGGGACTGTTGTGGCATTGTTCACAGGGGTCTTAGGATGAGGGAAGAGATGAGAAAGTTGACTCCATGTTCAGAAGGCTGATTTATTATTTTATGATATATATTATATTAAAGCTATACTGAGAGAATAGAAGAAAGGATTTCATCAGAAGGCTGGCTAAGAATAGAAAAGGAATGAATAACAAAGGTTTGTCTGTGACCCAGACAGTCTGGACAGCTGGGCTGGGATTGGCCATTGATGAGAAACAACCAGATGAGACCAATCCCAGACCCACCTGGTGCATCCCACAGCAGCAGAGAATCATTGTTTGCAGTTTGTTCCTGAGGCCTCTCAGCTCCTCAGGAGGGAAAAATCCTAAGGAAAGAATTTTCCATAGAACATGTTGGTGACAGACTGTGGATTTTATTTGAAAAAAATTTATTACTTTGAGAGGATTGTTAGATAAAAACTGAAATAACATTCCTTGGATAGTTGGGCTCCTTTGGATGCCACTGGAACACCCTGATCCTCACAAAGACCTCTCTAAGCCTATGGAGCCTTTTTTCTTCTAAGAATAAGATTGTTTGCTCTGAAGGTGATTCCCTCAGTAATGCTTCATGGAAAGCATTAATAGCAGCTCCTGTCTGAAATGTGTGAGCCCAGCTGCTGTTCTTTACAGTCCCAGCTCAGGTGTGTGCTTTTGGTGAGTGCCATTCTGCATTTTCCTCACTGCTTTTGCTTGGTTTGACTTGTGAGCCTGGATAATAATTGACAATTGTTTGGAGTGGAGAGTTCTACATTTTAAATCTGATCTAGACTCTGCTGTTCTCAGAATTTACAATGCTTTTTTTTAATATATAAAATTTAAAAAACCCCAAAACCTGATTTGCTTATCCTCACTTTCAGTCAAAAAAGATTCAAGCCCAGCTGAAAGAGCTTCGTTATGGGAAAAAGGATTTGATTTTTAAGGTAAGTTTTATTTCACTATAATTAGCTGAAATTTTAAGGTTAATGTAGCATTGGAGTAAAGTAGGAATATGATAGCTGCCTTTATTATTGCACTTCTAAGTTTGTCTTATTATTGCAGTTCTTTATTATTGCAGGTCTAAGTTTGTCTTATTATTCCAGTTCTGTATTATTGCAGTTCTAAGTTTGTTCTGAAAAGAGCTCACAACACCAAACCAGACTGAATACCATAATGCATTTTCAGAAATATACTTCCATCTATGTTTTTGTGCTCACAAAAAGCAAAATTCTAGGTGGCTGCTGATGAATAAAACCTGTTGCCCTATTCCATACATTCTGTAACATGTCTTTCACCTTTCTAACTGAATGATGTAATATTTTACAGATGCTTCTTGGTTTTCCTTTAATTAGCACTTCTCCATGGCAAAGTATTGGTAATATTTAAAGCAAACCTCTTTGCTTTAAATTTAAATATAAACCTCTTTGTTTATGATAAGCTTGAGCAATGTAGTGTTCCTTAGGGCTGAAGATTTAAGAAAAAAGAAATGTCTGTTGCTTAAACAATCCAAATTCATAGTTTGTTCTAGCTAGCACATTTTAAAAATAATTTTAAAAAATTTAAAATAAAGGAGGGGAAGAGAAAACATGAAGACATTGCTGAAGGGCACCAAGTCCTTGTTAGCGCAGGGAGAAGTTAATCCCTGTTAAAAGGAAGAGGAGAGAGATGCAGATTAACCTGACTGAAGGCTGTTAATGGAGCAGTGCTTTTATTTATTCCCAGCATAAAGGATGGAGATGAAGGAGTCACCTTCAAAGGGACTAGACCTAGAATCACTTACAAAGTCATTCATGTCAATATATGTGAGTTCCAGACTGTCCTCCTGAAGTGTTTAACTCTCTCTGCTGTGTGTCTGTTGTATATGCAGTGCTGTAAAAATGTAAATATAGGGTAATGTAGGCCATTTAAAAGAGAGTGTGATTTCTGTGCTTTTTTTGTTTGTTTGTTTGGTTTGTTTTGTTTTTAATTCATAGGTTCATTCCAGGGTTCTTCAGGGACATTTATTTCTGGTCTCCATAAGACCAAAACCAGGGAACAGATCCAGAGACAAAAATTAGGTATATTATAGATCTAGGCATTTAACTTTTAATGCCATCTAGCATTAACAAAAGCAACTTTCTTCAACTTCATTATAATGGAGAGCTTGAGCAGAGGTAAAGATCAAAAATTCTGATCTTGCCTTGCTGTGCAAGTTTGTTTTCTTTGGCTGAAGCAGTGGGATTGCTCAGCACCATTATCTACTTGTTGTTTTCATTGTGGTAGTACACAGTGATCCCAAAAAAGGATCTGAGCCGTGGTAGGGTGTGTTTAATGCCTAGCAAGGGACCTGCTGCCAAGTACTGCCCACCTGAAAAAAGCTTACAGAAGATGAAAATGGGACCATTGCAGCTAAAGTCCTTGATTTACATTGAGTAGACAAAGTTCCTTGTCAGAAAATCCCCTTTTCCTGACCCAGAGATGGGGCAACTGGGAGGTGTTTTAAAAACTTTTACTCCATTTTCAGTCTCATGAGAAGGGTGAGACAATACAGATGTTGTAATTGACAGCATCACAATCAGATGGTGTGAATTATTTCCTAATTAGGGTGAGACAATACAGATGTTGTAACTGACACTACCACAATCAGATGGTGTGAATTATTTCCTAATTAGGGTGAGACAATACAGATGTTGTAACTGACAGCATCACAATCAGATTGTGTGAATTATTCCTAATTAGGGTGAGACAATACAGAGGTTGTAACTGACAGCATCACAATCAGATGGTGGGAAATATTTCCTAGTTAGGGTGAGATAATACAGATGTTGTAACTGACACCATCACAATAACATGGTGTGAATTATTTATTACTTACAATACACTACAAGTGTTTCTTGGCCTCTCAGCTTTAGCCATACCAATGGTGTAAATGCCTTAAAGCCAATGATCTAAAATCACCCCTCATGGGTCCCACTACAGTGCATCTTTCCTAGTTCTGTTTCTCCACAGTATCCAGTCTTATTTGCAAGGCTTGTTTCTAATTTTGAAACCTGTTTCTAGCTCCATTTCTCTCCCAGCAATGTCTGTCCTATTCCATGGCATTTCTAAGCCAGCATCTCTTGTCTCAAAGTTTGCATATGGATGCACACTGTGTGGGCCTTCTGCCAGGCCCTGAGAGCTCTCCACAAATCCATTTCCTACTGTTCTTGATCATGATGGAACACTGGAGCCACCAGCTGAGATGTAGGTCCCAAATTGTGTAGGGTGGGCTCTCCTCTGAGAGCTCTTATTGCAAAACAAGGATAGTTACTTGCCTTCCAGGTAAACTGTGATCTAATGTAATTTAAAAAACTAACTTTGGATGGAGAATGTCGATGAATTGTGGATTCCAAAGCCCCACACACTGAGAACTGTGTGTTATGTATTTGTATGTAAATAATTCAAACATCTCTTGACAGGGTGCGATTCTGTATGAGATTGAATGCCTGCTTTGCTAATGTTGATATATCCTTTGTATGCAACCAGAAATATTTGTGCAGGTTCATTCATCAGTCTTTTTCCTGTCCAAGAAAATTTGATTTGTGAAGCAGAGGGAGCAGCAGCCTTATGCCATCCTCCTGAATCATTTGAGATTCTAAAACATTGGTTCAGTGTGCTTGTGTGTGTTCCGTGTCTGAAGACAGACTCACTAAGCAGAGCAGAAGCCACTTGGTGTAGTCTGGAGAGTTTTTAAAGTATCTGCTTGTGCTGAGTGGGAGGAATGAACCCCACTCAAATGTCTTGGTAAAGAATTCAAGGCAGAGCTACAATTTAATAGGAAAATTACCATGAAGGCAGTAGTACAGGAACACTGGTTCAAACTGACAAAGTCAGAGCAGACCTGTTGGGCAGTGTGGGAGCAGCAGTCCAGTTAAATGGGGGCTGCAGTCCCATGGGAGTGATGGATGTGGTCTTGTCAAAGCAGTGAGCCTGTGGAAAGGTCTGGTTGGGGAGAGTCCTTGTGATTCTTGGCACTCCAGTGGCACGTGTCATCTTGTCCCAAACTCCAGATTACACAGAGGCAGGAGTGTTCAGTACCTCCCCTGGGGTGGGGAGCTGCACAGTGGGCTGGGGTGATTCTGAGTCATTCTGGGCAATCCTTGATGGCCCTTTAGCAGGGATGACCCCTCAGGGTGGCTGAAGGAGTTACCATGGCTGAGTCATGTCAGGGATGGAGAAGCAGTGGTGCAGCCACCTCAGCAGTCCATCAGGAGGTAATGCAGGGGGTGGGGTACCTTTGCTCACAGCCCATGCTGTAACACTGCTTGACCAGAGAGAGGCTGCTAGGTTTGGGCAAGAACAGGTGACATTTCATTTCTAGTTGCTTTGATACTGGAAACATGGCAGATTTGATGTTAGCATTGCTGTTGTGGCTGTTTTATGGAGCTGTTGCTCTTTCTGATAAATGGGATGGATAGTCCTCCTGTCAGCACAGCAGGAATGTTTGGGATGAAATCCTGGCTGCCAGCTATTTCACTTTACTGGGCTTTTACCTTTTCCCCTTCCACTCCCTTCCCATCCACTAAACTCTATTTATTTATTGAGTTCTGGAGAATCTGAACTATTTTCTGTGTGCCTTACTGAGGATTTCAGGGACGTCTGCTCTCCCTAGAGATGTGGACACTGCAATCTCCTTGGATTGTGAGCTGCAGGCTGTTGGGTTTCTAAAGGGCAAGAAGGGAAGCTGCAGTTCATGTCCATCACAAAATTGCTTTCTCTGAAGGCATCGATTCTGCAGATAGATCTGAAATAAATAGGGAGGGATTGTTTGATTTTTATTTTACATAATTCACATCAAGAATTGGTACCTGTTGCTGTCAGTGGCTCTGGTCTGATCTAGACCTCTGGGCATTAAGTGGGAGAAGAAGAGAAATGGGAAAAAGGCAACTTTTTCCTTAACATGACTGTGAATTGGTACATGATATCTTCTTTATCATATCTTACTAACACTTCTTATGTTTTCAAAGTGTTTTATAACCTAGCTGATTCATTAGGGATTAATTAATATTAATTGATATTTTTAAAACTCTCCCTAAGTGATATAAAGCCCTGGAACAGAGAAGAAATGAGCATCACAAAAATTATTAATTCAGGTTCAGAGCTTGTCAGTATCTCTACAGATTATAATTTGAGTTTCTGTCTCTTTTTCACATTTCAGTCCCTTAAAGCATGCAGCATGTTATTCTAAAAAAAATTGACCCAAGTTGAAATTCGTTTTGTATTTTAATGAGAAAACCAAGAAATTATTAATAAAATTGCCACTGGATGTTCTTAATTGTATCACTGCCTTTGTAAGTAGGTACTTACTAGTTCTGAATGACACTGCTCTGAATTGCAATAATTTAAATTATCAGCCTAAACCCCTGATTCAGTGAAGTACTTCTCAGTTTAAGTGCCTTGTTAGATTGAGGTCTGCATTTGTTTTGGGCATTACAGACCACTTCTTTTTTCAATTACTTCTCCTTCAGTAGCTGTCTTCCCATTTTTAGGCTATATTGCCCTGGAAGAAGTCTCATGTTTTACTAAAATAGGAAATAATTAAAAATAGTTTGGTTTTTTTGTTCATGAAATCCAAATGTGTAAATATGATAGTGATAAGAGATGAATAAAAATAAATCTAGCAATGATTTCCAATGTCAGGTTGTACAGGTACCTTGTATTATTGAAATTCCTCTCATAAATGTAAAAGGTGATCATGCTTCAGGGGTGTGGTTTGAGTGTATCTTTGCTCTTTCTTTTAAGGCTTTTGCTACAGATTCAGACATGTTTGATCTACCACTCCATCTGTTTTCCCTTTTGCTCAAATTCTAAGAAAAAGTATCTTGATTGGCAGTCCTAGGAAAACAGGAAAAAGTTCAAATGTGAGCAGCAGCTAACAGCACCTGGCCTACTAATGTATTTAATCTTAAAGAAGCAAGCAAATAGGAGTGGCTATTTTAACAAATAACACAACAGCTTGGTACCTTAACTCACAACAAGCCAGGTAACTGCTGATATTTATTCTTGCCTACAAACCAGCCAGGGGCCAGCAAGGAGCAGCATGGAATTCACTTCAATTTAACACCAGTGAGGAAGAAGGAGAGGGGAGTGAATCCATCATTGTCAAATGGGTGAAGGGAAACAGCAAAACTGACCCAGAAATTTCAGGTTAAAGGGATGCAGCAAACCATACCTGACAAGGTGCAGGGGCTGGGGTTGGAGGATTGACAGGGGGGAGTTTGGAAACATGGAAGGGCTGGAGGAGATTGGCATAAGGGAAGGTGGGAAAATATGAAATATGGGGGAACCCACTCTGGGAAGAGCCATAAGGGAAACTGAGTGGGGGGGCATGGAAGGAACATTAACATATTACAAATTAAACATTTAAACCCAAAAGCAAACCACAACAGTGGGGAACCTTGCTGCCAGCCCTTGACATCTCTGCTGTGCCTGATTTTTAGCTTGTTTCCATGATGATTCTCTAGAGCTCAAGTGTTTCCATGATGATTCTCTAGAGCTCAAGTGTTTCCATGATGATTCTCTACAACTCAAGTGTTTCCATGAATCTCTAGAGCTCAAGTGTTTCCATGATGATTCTCTAGAGCTCATGTGTTTCCATGATGAATTTCTAGAACTCAAGTGTTTCCATGACGAATCTCTAGAACTCAAGTGTTTCTGTGATGATTCTCTAGAGCTCAAGTGTTTCCATGATGAATCTCTAGAGCTCAAGTGTTTCCATGATGAATCTCTAGAGCTCAAGTGTTTCCATGATGAATCTCGAGAGCTCAAGTCTTTCCATGATGAATCTCTAGAGCTCAAGTGTTTCCATGATGAATCTCGAGAGCTCAAGTCTTTCCATGATGAATCTCTAGAGCTCAAGTGTTTCCATGATGATTCTCTAGAACTCCAGTGTTTCCATGATGAATCTCTGGAGCTCAAGTGTTTCCATGATGAATCTCTAGAACTCAAGAGTTTCCATGATTAATCTCTAGAGCTCAAGTCTTTCCATGATGAATTTCTAGAGCTCAAGTGTTTCTGTGATGATGCTCTAGAGCTCAAGGGTTTCCATGATGAATCTCTAGAGCTCAAGTGTTTCCATGATGATTCTCGAGAGCTCAAGTGTTTCCATGATGATTTCTAGAGCTCAAGTGTTTCCATGATGAATCTCTAGAGCTCAAGTGTTTCCATTATGAATCTCTAGAACTCAAGTGTTTCCATGATGAATCTCTAGAGCTCAAGTTTTTCCATGATGAATTTCTAGAGCTCAAGTGTTTCTGTGATGATGCTCTAGAACTCAAGTGTTTCCATGGTGAATCTCTAGAGCTCAAGTATTTCCATGATGAATCTCTAGAGCTCAAGTGTTTCCATGATGATTCTCTAGAGGTCAAGTGTTTCCATGATGAATCTCTAGAGCTCAAGCGTTTCCATGATGATTCTCTAGAGCTCAAGTGTTTCCATGATGATTCTTTAGATCTCACGTGTTTCTTTGAAGAGGAGCTTCTCAAACGAGATTGTCATTTCCCTTTCAGTACTCCTACACTCCTCAATAATGTTTCAAGCACAATGAGTGCTCAGTGCTTCCAAAGAACTAGGGGCCACATCACTATTGCAAGTTTAGAGTCAAAACTATTTTCCACGTTCTTTGAAACACCTGGTTCTACACAAATTAGGTCATTATTTGACATGTGAAAATCATTTAAATAATTTGCTGTGCTAGAGTTAAATACAAAGCTATGTGAAATTATTTTTGCCTCATATTGACTGGATTTGGTAAACATCTGCCCCATTCCTCCCTCTGAAGTAGAACTGATGCCATGTGTGTTTCCTTCTCTATTAGCCAAGTTAATTACATGCCACGGTAAACTGACTTCCCAGAATTTTAAATTACTTATTCCACTAATTAAGGCAATGAGATTCCATATTACATACAACGAAAGAGATGAAATAATAAAAGAAAAACAAAGGAAAAAAGCCAAGCAGAAAACCACCAAAGAGCTGCTTTGGCAGAGAACTTGTGTAAACATTAGTATTGCTTTCTGGGCCTGTAATAATTTATTGCATATTTAAAATTTGTGGTGATCTTTTAGAGAAGTATTTTTTTGCTGGCACATAGATGAAGATGGAAGTTTCAGGCTTTCCAAATTTGTATCCTGCTGGTGACTAGGCTTGATCCTAAACCACCCCATCTCCCATATTCCACGATTTGCATCTGCACATATTAAAATTATCAGCTGCAGAATTCAGCTGACTTTGCCTATTTGAAAAACCAAATTTAACCGATTTTAAAGCATGCTTCATTATTCTCAAAGTACCAATAAACTTCTATTTTCCTTGCAAAAAGCTTTCTAAAAAAAAAAAAAAACAAGCAATGTAATTTTTCTATAATTTTATTTGTGCATTCATGTACATAACACAGAAAGAATGCTCTTGTCTGTCTTGCTGATTTTACATAGCCCTACAATGGTAAATATAATTTCTATAATTCAGTCTTTGAAGGAGATGATATAAAACTGGGAACAGTTTCCTTTTTGGCCTGTTGTGTGGACTTCCCTGAGAGAAAACTGCAATTTCCCCTGCTTTCAGACAGGATCTTTAGTCTGTGCTGTGATTTATTCATCCAGTGTGTTGCTTCAGCATCTGGATCTTGTGCAACCTCCCTGGGAAAATTTATCAGAACCATTTAGGAAAGATATAACTGAACTAAAAACTATAGCAAAATACCAGTTATAAACATAAATGCAGTGCAAAATATTAGAGATTTTTTTTTTTTTACCAGAAATCTTGCAATGCATTATTAGGGATAATAAATTCTATAAGCTACAGGCTGACTTCATCATGCTGCATAACAGCTGAACAGAGCCTGGAAGAGGACTCTTTCCTGTTGTTATAACATTTCATGGGTGGCATTTTTAAGCACATTTTAAGCACATTTAAGCACATTATTTGAGACAATAGCTGCACATAAGACAAAAAAAAGTCTAGAAGGTCTCTCTGCAAAGTTCCTGTCTCTTCTTCCTGTTCCCATGCTGGCCATTGTGGTGTCCTGGTGACAGCACTGAAAATGGCCCTTGTAATGGCTCTACTTCACCCAGATATTTTTTTTCCTGCCCCTCTTCACTAGCAGAGCAGGAGACTCAGAGGATAAACACTAACAAACATCAGTGTGTGACCAGCTGAATCCAGAATACAGCAGTGCACCAGCTGCTAAGAAATTAACTCTGCCCCAAGAGAAATGAGGATGAAATTAGATGTCCCTGTTTACATTGGCATCTTATTATTGGTGCATATTCTTGTTTCAAATGTCATATTTGGCATTTGTATGTTGTTGGCATATATAAACATTAATAATGTGTTAATGTTAACAACACAGGAGGGGCCTGAAGATCTAAACCCAGCTTGCTGCTGAAAAGCACTTAGAGGACAGGAATTTTTAAATATCTTTATACAAGAAGGTGGAGGGTTGTTAGCATCTATATTTTTCAATATGGAAAAAGGACACTGGGGACCTGAAACACCCTTTAATTTCAGCTCCCTCTGCCATGGGCAGTGACACCTCCCACTAGTCCAGGTTGCTCAAATCCCCATCCAGCCTGGCCTTGGACACTTCCATGGGTGGAGCATCCACATGGAGCATCCACAGCTTCTCTGGGCACCCTGGGCCCATGCCTCAGCATCCTCACAAGTGAGGAACAGAACAGAAAGTATATTTCTGCCTAACATCTCATCTAAACCTGCCCTCTTTCAGGCTAAAGCCTCTTGTCCTGTCACTCCTGAAATCCCTTTCCAGCTTTCCTGTAGGCACCCATCAGGCATTGGAAGGCTTTCATTTATTTCACTGTTCCCTGCCAAGGACCTCATTCTGTAAGAATATTTTGGAGGAATTTAATACTTTTTTAGCTCTAGTTTTTTTTAAAGACTCTTTTCAGCTTATTAGAATTGGGCTTGAGTTGTCCCATTGGTGCTCATCCTTTCCTTTACTCAGTATCAAAGCCATATTAGTTCATTTAGGCTCCCTAAAAAACTCCTAAATTGCAGCAGCAGTGGAACTATTGCAATATGAATTCAGCCTTGAGAGACAAAAACTTTCAGAAAAAAAAAAAAATCAGATTATTCTGCAGATTTGGTATTGAGAAGTAAATAACTATCACTACTCTCAAGTGAATGGTTCATCAGAATCCATTTTTAGTGCCAGAATTTTACTCTTTTCTGGTATCAGTGGGATTGATATCACTGAGCTATTTGCTCAGTATTCTGTGAAATGAAATAAATATACATGAACGTTACAGAAAATTTTAGTCCATCAACATAGGGCAGTTAAATGAAAAATGAGAATAAGTCTTGGTAAATGATGCATTCAGAAAACCTTGACTAATATCTTTAAAACCTGTTCTTTGGAAGAGCAGCTTTTCACCATAAACCACAAATGTTTTCCTGTATGTGCAGAGTGTTATTGCAATGTAATAATTCTTTGTCATGGAAAATATCTATTAGAGAACTGAAGTACTTTTCCTCCAACTGGATTTTTGATGTGGCAGCAGTTTCACTGAGTTCCATCTTGCCCTGGGAGGAAGAGGACAGGAGTCACTTCTGCCTGCTCTCTGTCACCCACCCAGGCTTTCAGATGCCTCTGTAATTATTGCCTGTGTTGAAGGGAACCAGACACCCTCTAAATCAGACCTGCAGCTCTGGTTTTCCTCTGGTTTGAACTGTAACATTGCTGAAGGAAGAAGTTACCTCACCATCTTCCACCTGGTTCCAATTCTTCAGCAGAGCAGAGGTGCCAGCCTAGCCTCACCTTTGTCTTGTGTTATCTTGTGTCATTTCCTTTCTACCATTGAAATCATGCAGGTTTCCAAATCTTGATCCTCTTTTAATTGAGAGTGTGTTGATTTGTGTGGCTGTACTGAAAAATAATGCAATAAGTAACAATATAAAAATGTTAACGATGTGAGAAGTGTCTTGGTCTAGGTCTGTGAGAATTGTCTCTGCATCACATGGAGTCAGTGTTCAGTCTTTCAGACATTGTGGCCATGTCTCTTGTGAGTGATATTGTATCCCATATTTAGGAAAAAAATCCAAAAAGTTACTGAATTCTAGCAATTTCCTATATCTTAGTAATTTTTTTTCTCTAATAAATCAGTGATAGGTCCACTTAAATTTTGCAAACTGATAAAATGGAAGGATTATTTCTGTAGTGAATCCTCTGTGGGCAGACTAAAGGATCAAGCCAGTGGTCTGACATGTGTGTTGTGGCTGGTGTTATCTGTAAGGGAAGTGATGCAGGGTAAATTAGGGACTGCAATTCACAAGGGACCTTCCCCCATCCGAGCAAACAGCTGGCTTCCTCTTTGAATCAAGTTTGGTTTTGACTAAAGAAGCTGTGACTGGTGATAAATCTGGAGATAAATGCCTTATCCTCTTTTAGAATGCAACCGAGCAGTTCTTTGCATGAGTTGGGAACTGCAGGAATTCCCAAATTCCAGGCTTTGGACATTTCATTTGGCAGGACAGCCTATGCCCAGTGCCAATGAACATCACATTAGCTCTCTGCTGAGGGCTGCAGGCTTGCCTAAGCTCATCACCTCATCCATGACATTAATTTATGGCTGTCATACCCCAGCAGAAACCAAGTTAAGCACCTTTATGGCATTTACACCAAATAGCATTTGTGCAGTGGGGTTATGCATTAGGCTGTGCTGCAATCAGCAGAGTGCAGCAGATCTTGAAAGGCCTGTCAAGGAAAAGTCTCTGGCTGGGATTGTACTCCCAGAAACTTGGGAGCATGGAATGGTGCTGAGGGAAAATGCAAATATTGGGTTGAAATGAAAATGTGAAGGATTTTATGAGGATTTTATCCAATTATTCTGCACGTACAAAATGTATATTTACCTAAGCAGAATTTCAGAGAGAAAAGATAAGTGGCTACTCCAGTGTCCTTCTCTCTGGCTCCCTTTTCCAACAGGGAAAACAATGACAGGGCTGGGTTTTTTTGCAGGTACAACAGCAAAAGAATCCTTATTCCTTTGGGTTGCACAGTAATGTGTTATTAATGACAAGGCTGGGAACTGCAGGAATCTGCTTCCCTGAAACAGAAAATCCTTACAGAGGATGGATTTGCTTCAAGTGAACAGGCTGGGCTTACACACTCCTAGGCAAAGAGAGAGAAAATATTTCTCTTTATTTACTGAACATTTAAAAGCATCTCCTGAGCCTCTGCACTGCATGAATGACAGATACATTATACACTATTCCACTCAGGGTGCAGGCTGCTAGCCTGATCCTGGCTTCAAACACAAAATGCTTCTCCCAAAATGCTTTCCTGCTGTGTAGTTGCAGAGTTAACTCTTCTTGTGAATTTTCCTTTTGTATTTCCAGGAAAAGACATGGAGAAAAAAAAAAAAATCTGGAGTTCTAAACCAGTAGGTTGTGTAATTTCATAAGGTGTCCGCATGCAAGAATGTTTGGGTGGTTTCTAATTTGTCTGTTAGCTTAATGTTGGCATCTCAGTGTTTAAAAATACAAAACAATGTTCAAATTGCACTCAGAAGTCAGACAAATGAACACAATTATTCAAAGACGTTTGAATACCTTGGATTTTCCAGAAGGATATTATGGCATAATATTAAATATTTTATAGTACAGAATTAATTTTTTTTTTCCCCTCAGGAAAAGCAAATCTGACTCAACCCATATGTATTACCTGTAAAAATTTCTGTTCTTTGCTCTCTCTCACATGAAAAAAATGCATTGGAGGTTGCATCAGCTTTTTTTTCTTGGTTCCCACAGGCACAACAGCTCACAGACCTGGAGCAAAAACTATCAGTTGCAAAAGACAAATTGGAAAACGCAGCCCTTGACAAAGTAAGAAGTGTTTGCCTGTATCACCTGGGGGTGTTTTGGTGTAACTTGACCAAAAACAAATGAAAGCCTTGCAGTTGTTTAGGTGCATGCTAAGTTGCATCTGAATTGTATTTAAGAGTGAAATCAGTGGAACTGATTATGGTATGGGAAGTTAAGTCCATCTGCAAAGTTATTTAAGAAGAGGCTGGTGAAACAAAATAAAAACAGCTCAAATTTTTTTTTCTCCCTGATTTTTAGTAGATTTAGATATTTATTGAGCTATAGTTTGTGCTGACAGTAGACTTAGTGTGGGCCATAAGTTCATTTACACCAGAGCAGTTTTCTATTTCCCTCCATGGACCCTTGGAATGGTTACAGATTTTGTATCAGCAGGCCCCAGATAGCAAGAATGGAAACTGCCCAAGGAAACTGCCCTGAGGCAGGGGTTGGTTTCCTCTGCCACATCCCAATGAAAGGCTGAGAGGGAATTGCATTAGGTTGTGCCAGGGGAGATTAGAAATAAGAAATTTTATTTTCCCTGCAGAAGTGGTGAGGCATTGGAATAATCTGCCCTGGAAGGTGGGGGCAGTAACACCTCTAGCAGTGTCAGAGAGGCATCTGGATTTAATTAAGATTTAATCACCTCTAAACCTGCATTTAGGGGTGATTGAAATGGTGCTGTGTTGACAGGTGGTCTTAAAGATGAATCTTGCTGATTCTGTGGATCTTGCCATGTGACAGGAGTACAAATAGACCAGGGAAATATGAAGACATGCCTCTTTTGTGGGCAGTATTTTGGCCAGCAGGAAGCCTGTTTTGGCCACATCCCCATCTGTGCAAGGTTATAGAGAGCTCTGTCAGATTCCATCCCTGCTTCCAACAGTGTTTCCTTCACCTGTGTCCTCATGAGGTTCATTTATAGATCTGCTGTCAGCAAAGTCAATATTGAACGATGCTTTGCACAGGATGGAAACAAATGTACTGGTTCTTCCTTTGCCTTGGGTTTGGCAGAACTGGAGTGGCTGCAGCCAAGGAAGAATGAGCACTGGATGGCAGGATTAAGAAGTCAGAGGATGAGAGATTTCAGGATGAGAGTGATTTCAGATGGGTGCAATCTGCAGGAAGCACTGAGGTCATATCAGACTAGACTGACTGAGTCCATATCATCCTGCAGAATTACAATTTCTGCCCATTTAACCATAGAAAATGGGGATTTGTGCTGTCTGTGCAGCCACCAACTGGAAAAGTTGGAATTAAAGGCATGTTACATTGAAAAGAAGCATGCTAGTACCTTCTGCTGCCAATTAGAAATTAAAGGGGGCCTGAGTCAAATGGATAAATGGATGGGCAAGGATGTTTTGGAGGAATTTAGGAATAAAAAGTGGATGTATCATCTTGGGAAGGTCAGGTCTCTCAGGAAGTATTTATGGGGGTTGCTAGGGCATGTAGGAGAAAAATTAGAGAGGCCAAAGCTCAGTTTGAACTAAATCTAGCAACATTTGTAAAGGATAATAAAAAATGCTTTTACAAATATATTAATGGTGAAAGGAAGGGTGAGAACAACCTTTGGTCTCTACTGGATGCAGGAGGGAACTCCTTGCAGATGAGGAGAAGACAGAGGTGCTCAATGCCTTCTTTGCCTCAGCCTTTAGTGGGAAGACAGCTCATCCTCAGGACAGCCGTGCTCCTGGGCTGGGGGATGGGGTCAGGGAGCAGAATGGGCCCCTGTGATCCAGGAGGAGGCAGTCAGGGAACTGCTGAGCTGCTTGGATGTTCATAAATCCATGGGATCCACCCCAGGGGGATGAGGGAGCTGGCAGATGAGCTCTGGGCCCTCAGTTTGGGAAGGACCTTGGGACACTGAGCACATCCAGAGGGGACAGCGAGGCTGGAGAGGGGCTGGGAACACAAACCCTGAGAGGAGCCCTGGGGGAGCTGGGGGTGCTCAGCCTGGAGAAAAGGAGACTCAGGGGTGCTCCCATCACTCTGACAGCTCCTGAAAGGTGCCTGTGCTCAGCTGGGGCTGGGCTCTGTCTGCAGCAGCACTGACACAACCAGAGCTCACAGCCTCAGGCTGCACCAAGGGAAATATAGGTTGGATATTAGGAAAAAGTTTTGTACAGAAAGGATGATAAAGTTCTGGAATGTTCTGCCCAGGGAGGTGGTGCAGTCCCCTTTCCTGGGTGTCTTTAGCAAAGCCTGGATGTTGCACTGGGTGCCAGGGTTTAGCTGAGCTGTTGGGACTGGGTTGGACTCCATGGTCTTGGAGTTCTCTTCCAACCCAGTGATTCTGTGAGTGGCTCAGTGGTAAAACTCCTCTCCCCAGGGAAGGTATGGGGACACTCCCATTCCCACAGGACACTCAATGGGCTTGAGGGTATTGGTCCCTTCTGATGGGGCATAGCTGGCTCAGCTGTGCTGATGGGAGAGGCAGCTCTCATGTCTTGGAAAGGGTAATAACCCATCAAAGATTCCCAGAGTGTCCCCAGACTCTTTCTGGGACCTTCCATTATCCACAGTGTTGCACCAGACAGTGTAAATTGCTCCCTCAAGAGAGGTACCCTGGGTACTCCCAAATAAGCCCAAACATTGAACTCTGTGTTCTGTGGGCTTTCCCTCATCTCCAGGGAAACAAGACTGGGAATATCACTGACCAAGGGACAGCAAAATTGTAACAGTCGAGTCTCTGACTGGATCCGTGGCTAGTGATATCTTTTTGCTTTATTCCTTCAGCTTACCTGTCCTTCCTTCCTTCCTTCCATGCCTTCACTTCCTGTCCTTCCAGTCCATGCCTTACCTTCACGTCCTTCCTTCCTTCCGTCCTTCACTGTCCTTCCGTCCTTACCTTCCTTCCTTCACCTTCCATTCCATTCCTGCCTTCCTTCACTTCCTTCCTTCCTTCCTCTTTCCTTCCTTTCCTTCCTTCCCTTCCCTTCCTTCCTTCCCTTCCTTCCTTCCCTTCCTTCCTTCCTTCTTCCCTTCCTCCCTTCCTTCCGTCCTTCCTTCCGTCCGTCCTTCCGTCCGTCCGTCCTTCCTTCCTTTTTCATTTATTTTTCTCCCTTCCCTTTTTAAAGTGTTATTTCCATGCCTTTACATTGATACATTACTGTAGGTAATAACCAGAACACATATTTCCTTTCCATTGCAGCCAAGCTGTTCTAAAATACATATAAAAACCACAGATAATTTTGTGTATTTCACTCTAATCTGCCCCAGGAGATCTGTTAACAAGAACCTGAGTTGCCAGGGCAGGTGATAACATGTTCCATCTCCTCTTTCTGTAATTTTCCCTCTTGTGCTCTGCATTAATGTTCTTTCTAGTGTTGTCTTTTGTCCTACTATTGAAATACACTCTACTAACTGGCTTTGTTTGGTTTTTTTAAGAAACACTCAGTTTTTTCCAGTTAAGAGATAAACTTCCCTTGAACTGAAAGCAGGGCATGTATCTGATTTAAAACAGAAAATTTGTCATGGTCTCAAAAATATTTGCTAAGAAAATAAACTAAAACGTTCTGTATGCCATTGCTTAGGATTAAATGACTATGACATATTTTTATTTTATACTAAATATTTTAAATACTCTATATGTAGTGTGTAATGTTTTATACACATTTTCCACCATATATACATATGTTTTCCACCAGCTTTTGCCATGGTACCCCTTGATTTATGTACCTTTAAAAAAATCTTTAAAGATTGAAACGTGAACGTGTTCTGTATTTACAGGTGCATGTTTAATAAAAAGAAAAAAAACTAGAAATTAGGTGTTTTTTTAATGTCAAATGTTGCTAACTCCCCCTGAAGTGAGTGTAAGAAGTTACCTCAATGGTTAACGTTTGACAGGTCTGGCTTTGGTGAAATAAAGATTTAAAATATGATTTCCTCACTGCTGTAGTTATCTCATTGTTCTTGCTCTCTCAGCTTATTTCAATTACAGCCTTTTATTTTATATATAAAAATTAATATATTAAATATATAAATTATTATATTTATTAATATATCTATGTTTATGGGAGTGAAATACAAATGTTCTAACATGAGTCTCAAGCACTCCACCACTTAGAACTTTTATTTTGGCTTAGTGGACTGTAGTGGGTCTGGACAAATATAGTTTAAAGTGTTAAAAAGACTTATATTTTTATATAAGTGCAAAAGTATAATGTGCCCATGAGGGGAGCCATTTTAGTTGGATTATAATCTATCTATAACGTGGAAAAATACCAAATATTAGAAATGTTATAGACAAAACTCCATGCAAAGTCTGTGTCTTGCAATACTTACGACTTCTCTGTAGATATTATGCATAAAAGGCTGGATGCTGTATGATATTTGGTAAATTGTATTTTTCTTTTAAAAAAAAAATTATAAATAAGTACTATTTGAATAATCTATGCTTGAAGGGATGGGAAGAGAGTGCAGTGACTTCCTAATTTGGTGTGTAATGTACAGTGTCCTAATCCCATCAAAATGCTGCTTTGGACAGTTCTAATTCCTTCCATCAGTGTAAAAAAGCAGCAGCTGCTCAGAAGGGCTTGGTTTAGCACAGATGGGGAAGGTGAGCCATTGTGCTCTTCACAGCCCATCCCAGAGAAGTGATGGCTCCTTGTTTTCCCCAGGAGTCCCAGCTGAAAGCCCTAAAGGAGACCGTGCAGCTCTGCCTGTCCTCCGTGCAGCGCAGCCAGCCCGCCGCCGCCACTCTCGCCTCCCCCAAACCAGCTGGGAGGCTGAGCTCCCCCTCTGCCAGGGCCTCCAGAGCTCCACTGCAAGGCACAAGCACCAAGGTATGGTTTCACTCTTGGCTGGGTTTATTTCTTAACATCTTGTCCTGTAAAACCATCAAACTGAGACTGAGGAGGATTTCACATTCGTTGGAAGATCACGATAAATTTCGATGATAATTCCAAGACTGTTTCTGATGTCAATAAATTGGTTTTTTAGTTGGGAAGCAGCTACATTTTACTGAGTAACAAAATTCCATCACTTGGTACATGGATCATGTCTGCATGACAAATCTACAGTAAGGATGGATTTGCATTTAAAATAAATGAGGGTGTTAATTCACAGAATCATTCACCTGCCAGGCACTGAAGGTGAGTTTGTGGTAAGACAGCACTAAACAGTAAAATGGGATTGCTCATCATGGTTTCTTTCAGTGGATAAAAAAACTATGTAAAAAACCATAAAATAATCTGGGACACCCAGATCAAAATGGCCAAAGTGGATCAGTGAACTTGACAATAGGGAATATTCCAGTCTTGCAAGATGAGAGGGGCAGTTTCAGAGAAAGCACGAGGAAAGAAAAAGATGAAAACTGGTTTGAGTCAATAAATTCAAATGTTATAACACAGTCAAGATTCACACTGATTAACTACTGTCCCAGTAATTTTCACCTGCAGTGTTGCATTTTGCTCCTGAATTCAACTGATTGAGTAGATAGATCTAGGAGAAATCTGTAATTTCAGTGAAAAGGAAGTTGTACAGAAGAATGACTGAAGGACTCTTCAGTGTCCTCCTTTCATTACAAAACTGAAATAAAAATAGGAATTGCTAACCCATAGCCAATTTGCAGTTTATATATGGCAGCTGATGTATTTACTGTTACTGAAGCCAAAAATTAGTAATCTTTCTATATGTAATTAAAATACCATTTCAGAAAGCAGAATATAATTATAAAACCAGCTATCACATTGCTACTCTTAAAATTAGGATTGTTGGTTTATTAATATCTGTTTTGCAGGAAGAAACCATCATTCCCAAAAATGATTACCTCTGGAAAAATAGCACTGTATTAATTATTAGCAGCATTATTAATTATTAGCATCTCATTAATTATTAGATAGTGTTCATTTAGATTAAGCTCACTGGATCTGTGTTTACAGGATGGCAGACTTTTCTTTTGCAGGCTGTGCAAGCTGAGCAGGGCTCTGGGATCTCAGGAGCACCTTGTTCCTGAATAATTGTTGAACTGTAGAATTGTTTATCTTGTGGTTATTGTGCTTTGCTTCAGGTTGGAAGTGTCCATGCCTCTGTCTTGAGAGAGGTACTGAAGGATAAGGGCCAGCTAGCCAGGATGTGTCTGTTCAACACTGGTCTAGGGTCAGAGCCTTGGGAGAATTTGGGGTCTCCTTGATGTTACACACAGGGACATGAGAATACAGAATAAGGATTTTTGACATTTGACTGAAATACAGAGTTCTCTTACTTCCTTTTTTTTTTTTTTTTTTTCAATTATCATGATAGATGTTGTGTTTAATGTACCTGGTAAAATGGGTCAGTACTTCAGTGCTCTGGCCTTTTGAGAAACCAGCCTGGAGTCCTCTGTATCCAGGAGTGTTGGAACAAGTTAAACTGCCTCTTAACAGGCAGCTCTCCTATTTCTCTGCCCTTGGCATGGGCCATGAAAATGTCTGAAAGAACAATGGCCTGCAAACCTCTTCCTCCACACATTGACCCCTCATTATTAAAGATCTGTGGATTATCTTTGATTACAAAATTAAAGAAACCTGCTACTGTGAAAGAAGTTGATAAAGAATCACAGTCACCCTCTGCACTTAAGCTGTATAGGTGTTTTTTTTTTATTATTAAAGATCTGTGTATTATCTTTGATTACATAACTAATTAAATCTGCTGCTGGGAAAAAGTTGGTAAAGAATCAGAGCCAGTCACCCTTTGCACTTGAGCTGTGTAGGTGATTATTAAAGATCTGTGGATTATCTTTGATTATAAAATTAATGAAACTTGCTACTGTGAAAAAAGTTGGTAAAGAATCACAGTCACCCTCTGCACTTGAGCTGTGTAGGTGATTATTAAAGATCTGTGGATTATAATTGATTATAAAACTAAAGAAATCTGCTACTGTGAAAACAGTTGGTAAAGAATCACAGTCACCCTCTGCACTTGAGCTGTAGAGGTTATCATTAAAGATCTGTGGATTAGCTTTGATTATAAATCTGCTACTGTGAAAAAAGTTAATAATCACAGTCAGTCACCCTCTGCACTTGAGCTGTATAGGTGGTTTTTTATTATTAAAGATCTGTGTATTATCTTTGATTATAAAATTAATGAAACCTGCTACTGTGAAAAACATTGGTAAAGAATCATAGTCACCCTCTGCACTTGAGCTGTGTAGGTGATTATGAAAGATCTGTGGATTATCTTTGATTATAAAACTAAAGAAATCTGCTACTGTGAAAAAAGTTGGTAAAGAATCACAGTCACCCTCTGCCCTTGAGCTGTATAGGTGGTTTTTTTTTATTATTAAAGATCTGTGGATTTTCTTTGATTACAAAACTAAAGAAATCTGCTACTGTGAAAAAAGTTGATAATCACAGTCAGTCACCCTCTGCACTTGAGCTGTATAGGTGTTTTTTTATTATGACACCCTTTGTTTTATATCTCCTCTTTGGCATTTTTTTCCCCCTTGACAAACACCAATTAACTCTAAAAAAAAGATGTATAGCTCTCTTTTTCATTGTCATTAGATTTGTGCAAATATTTTGATACAGCAGGCCAGTATTTGGGGGGAATGTAAGTGTTTGTGATTAATTAAATGTGTTATCATACATAAACATGGGAACTTATGAGCAGCACTTAGAGGTCTTGTCGTGTCTGATAAGCAGCACTTTCACCTTCAGGCAACAAATGATAATTTGTCCAGTAAACATTTTTAAATTATTCTCTTCCAGCCTGAAAGTTACTTTCTAAAATGTCAAACTTCAAATCCATGGAAGGATAAATCATCCAGTGCATGATATCTGCACCACTTGGGGGTAATTATTCCTTGGGATGGGGTTGCTCCCTCATTTAAAAAAAAAATCCAAATAAGAGGGCTGTATATTTGTAATCATTATTGGTAACTGTGATACCTGAGAGCTTGTTAGAGAGATTCAGCACAAGAATCTGGTGTGGAAAGGATAACTAGGAAAGCAAGTTGCCACATTTCTTGAAAAGAAAGTACTTGGGCATTTTGTTTTTTCCTAGAGAATGTGATATGAAAAAGAATAAATTAGGTTTAAAAAATGTGTGCAAAGCAGGGCATTGTTAAATGCCTGAATCAGTGCAAAAATAAAGTTGTTCTGGATAGTTCATTAATCTGGAAAATTGCGTAGTAATGAGAAAGTTTTACATTTAAATCAAGAAAAAGTGATCTTAAAGTGATCAAAAGCAGTATAAATCTGAGGTCTGCTCTTTGACATGTCCTCAATAAATTAATATTTGCAGAATAAGAATATAAAAGACAGAATTTGCCATGTTAATTGGCACTAATATTCAATTCAGAGCCATTTTGCCTGTCATGTACCTGTCATAGCACTGGTGCTGAAAGTACACATTGACAAATGGGTTCAGGGCTCTGTGCATACAAGTTCAGTGGCACAACTAAAATCAAGGCAGATCATTAATCCTTAACCATGGCATTTTTATCTTCCTGTGTTATTGACTATTACTTTTATTACAACCTTTCTTTTGCACTGTAATGTCAATAACTCTTCTCTGTTCTGCCAGTGGAAAATCCTTCCAAACTAGCTGAGAGCTGGATCTGCCCTTTGTTGCAGCCCTTTTCTTGCCTCATTCCCATGACAGGGGTGGTGATGAAAGAGAAAAAGGAAAACAAAAGAGGACTGAAACTCTGCTTTCCTTTTTGTCCTCCACATGAATGCCTGAGGACCTGGACAGTGAAAGAGTGCAGTTTAGGGATGGAAATCATAACACTGACTGGGCTGCTGGCCATGGGAAGTGTGGCTTGGGGTGGTCAGAGAATCAAAGCACTGCTGCTGGAGAGCTTGGGATGCATTTTCTGCACTTAGTCTTGGCAAGACAAAAAAAACTCTGAATTTCTGTGGAGCTAGTGGAGAGATTGCATTCTTACTCCATTTCTATTAATTCCTCTTAATTAATTAAGAGGAATTATTAATTAATTATTAATTCCTCTTCCTATTAATTCTATTAATTATTTTCTGGAGATGGTTAACATCAAGCAAACCAAAAACTGTGATAATATCTTTGGCTGGGCTGTGTAAATGTACCTGTACTCCAAACACAACAAAATGAGCTTTAGCAGCACTGTGGAAAATTAATGGCAAAAAAAACCAAAATCAAAACCAAAATCAAATGTGAAACAAGAAAATTCTGTTTCCAGTACTGAGCTTGAATGCAAAAATCATGGGGAACACAGTGATACCAAAATAATATGGGATAGATTGTGTCCATAGTGTTTTTTCCTAATGGAAAAGCATTGTTCCATGTATTCCCCAAATTAATTTCTTCTTGATAAGCTCCCTGCAGGCTTTGTGTATTTTGTGAACTGCCCTATTCTAAGAGTGGAAATGCACTTGAACTTCAAACTGTAAACAACAGCACCCATTCCCATCTTGTAGATAGCTTAGGTTGGAAGACAACCTGTGAATGCCACATCAGATTCCTTGTATCAGAGCAGAAAATACAGGCTGAATGGAAGGGGTCTGGATGATCTCAAAGTCTCTTCCAATCTGGTTAATTCTGTGATCCAGTAATTCTGTGATTAGGGTTATTATTTGAAAATAGTTGTATGCTCATAGCTGGGGGTAAAAATAACATGTGCCCTCATCACTTCATCAGAAAGAAAACCTAACAGGCACAAAACATTATAGATGTGGTTTTATATTAGATATACAATATAAAAACCATCTAGATGTGGTTGGGTGGTTGGACTTGCTCTGAGAGGTCCTTTCCTGCCTCAGTTTCCCTGTGTTTCTATCTGTGGCCAGCTCTAAGGGACAGCAGGAGTGTTGAGGGCAGTGCATGGATTTGTGCTCTATTTATGTCTTAGGAGTCAGCTCTGGTACCTCAGACCTTACCAGCTCCTGTTGCCTCCAGCTTTGCTGCTGCCAGAGTTCATGGTCTCACCAAAACCTGCAGTTTCAGTCCCCTGTGGATCACTGTGTCTAACCAGGGGATCAGAAAACTACAATTAAAAAGAAGAAAAGGCAATTGCTGAGAGTGGAGTCAGACACATTCTGTGCTGTGCAGTAATGACATGCAAGCATGTAAACCTTTCCCAATGCAGAAATATTGGAAGAATAAAGATTAGAAAAATAAAATGGCATTGAAAAATGATGCTATCCATTGTTTTAGGATTTAATTTCGAAGGCAAAGGAATACCTGTCTCCTATGATACTTACCTCAGAAATGTCAGGTACTGTGAGTCTCTGTAAGGCTAATGGAGAAAGAATTTTGTTTTGAAATAGATAGAAGGTAATTAAATTGCAAACACACAACTTATTTCTTCATGTAAGTCTCTCCTGTTCTGCTTTTCATGGCTGCCTTTGGGCTAATAGAGGTTTATTCTCATTAGGATCATCTAGATGGCAGCTGTAATCCAGTATTGATGTTAATGGTGGTTCACAAGGTTATGGCAACTCCTGCTCATGACTTTTATTTCTGAAATTTACATTAGATTATGTTTTTTGCTGTTGCCTCATAAAGATTCCACAGAACTTTTTCTACAGCCCTTTTTCTTCTGTTCCTAATTTTTAAAAAAATTTAATTACATGCTGGAAAACATTTAACACCAGAGACCATGAAATTGAAACCTAAAGCTCTATGGGTTTATTACTTACTCTACAGAAGTCTTTATTATTAGTACATTACATTGGTAGTAAATTACTTTTAGAGGGTTTTTTTTTATTCAGCTGAATACAATCCAGGGAAATGGAAATAAGTACCTGGTATCTCTTATTTATTCTGTTAAACCACCCTCCCCACCAACACCCACACACACAAAATATCCTTTTCCTCCAAGTTTTAGAGGCACAATCTTTGTCTCCATTTCATTCCCTGTTTGCCCTCACTCCTCTTTGTTGCAGAGTGTCAGTAGCCCATCACCCCAGGGTTCAGCTCTGAAATTAGCAATCTGCTGATGGGTTAAAGTGCTAACTGTTAATTGGTTATTGCTGCACTTTTTGTGGCTGTTAACTGCAGATCTCTTTGCCTGTAAATTACAATTACTCCATAATTACTCACTCCAAATACCCTTTTTAATTGGCTCTTTCCCTCTCAGATGTTTCAATAAAGTCTCCCATAATCTATTACATAAAATGTCTCAAAATCCTGTGGATTTCTGCTTGACAGTGGCTGAAAAGGCGCATGTATATACAGAATTTAAATTTCTTAAGAAATGTTTTAAATACCATCAAAATCCAGATTGTTAGGGATGGTGGAAGGTCTGGCATGGACCTGTGGGTTGGCATTTGCAGCATCCATCCATTTATCTGATTTTGCTGCAGTCTAAAGCCAGGACCCCAAACAGAGCAGCCTCCAGCTGGCTGTGCTGCTCAGCAGATTTCTGGACAAGCTTTTTCTCTACCAGAAACAGAGAAGGCCCCTTAAGTACTTTTCAGGTGTTATTATTTTAGAAAAAAATATTTGTTATTTTATAATAACATCTAACATTTTAGAGGTTATGATTTTCACCTACTCCCATCAAGTGATTTTTCTTAAGTTTCATTTTTTTGGGGGGTTTCTTTGCCTGACAGCAGAGATGATTGCTAAAATGTACACTATTTCTATTTTTAGTTCAAGGTGCATTTAGCAGAAATATACTAATAATTTTTTCATCTTTTGACCTTCCTAAGTGATGTGTTTGTTACATGTTCTGTTAAAAAAATGTGCATGTGAGCAATGACATTTAAACTGAATTTATTTGGTTTTGCAGTTGCACATTAGTAGCCCCATTTTCCTTTTTTTTTTAATATCAATTTTTTCTGTGGTTGTCTCTGTAAATGAACACAGAAAATGTGCAGAGGAGCCAACAGATCATGTTAAGTAGTTTAGAAAACAGAGTATAATTTGGAAAGTGCTCCCAAGGGAGTTTTGCTACCCAGAGATATATTGAAGATTTATTTGAAATTATTAATGCATGTAATCTTTATAAAATATGTATTATTAATCTTACAGAGCTTGCCTTGATATGTGTATGGGCAGCCAAGTGGGAAACATTAAAGGAAGTTAAAATTGTTTCATGTTAAAACAGTTAAGATCCTTTTCTTTGATTTGAGCAAAGATCTGGTTTGGAAAATATTCATAAAGAAAAGATTCATTGAGCATTTTGGCCATTATTAGGAATTTTCTAGTAACTTGATTAGAAGTATTGTATTAAATCATAAGGCATAAGAATTGAGGAATGAACTAGGGATTAAATCCAAGGCATTTAAGTTCATTTTAGCCCTGAGCAATATAAAATACTACTTACTGCCTTAAAACAATAATAGATAAAATGCAGAATAAGAAATTAAATGTTGGTTAGTCTGAAGGAATGTGCTGTCATATAATGGAAAAGCAGACACTCATTTGCAACAAACAACTTGTAACATTGAGAGTATTTTGGTTCAAATCCTTGAAAGTTATTTGGATGGTGCCCAAATTGAGTGCTTGAAGCAGTGGAGTGATATAATTAGTTACTATTAAATACTCAATCATTACATATTTGGGGGTAATTCATAAATTATTTATTAAGTCCTTTTTCTCTCATATCTTTTGAAAGACAATATTCTGTATCTGTTGGTGGAACTGTTGCCACGTTATTGTATTGTCAGGTAATTTTTTTATAAGTGCAACTGTTTAGAAGGGACTTCAATAAACAGGTGTGAAAAACGCCAATCACTTGTTTTTAAAATTTTAAATGTTTAATATTAATAAAATGGTTATAAAAATATAAATATAATTATAATAGTAAAAATTTGGACAGTTTGGATTAGGACAATATGAGACAATAGAAACAAAGAGTTACAGACAGTCCAGGTGCCTCTTTCTGGGCAAAATAAGCCCGAAAAAGGCCCCACATTAACAGAGGATTAACCCTTCAAAGCAACAGCCTGGTGCACATTCACACAGCTCATCCATGGTGCATCAACTCCATTCACACACAGGATTCTGGCTGGGCAGGGTCAGCTTCCAACTCTGAATCCTGACAGCTTCATCCTGAGAGAGGGAGGCAGGAAGAAATTCATTTCTCCTGATAATGGGGCAATAAATTCTCTTTCTCTGAAAGATTCAGGTGTCCTGTGGCTGCTCTCTGGTGTGAGCCCTCTCTTTAAAAAAGTATCCTACATAGCATAATTTCTATTTTAACATTATATTATAGCCTAAAACTATATTTAACACACTGCTTAAGAAAATTAATACAGCATCACTTTCTAACATAACACATATAAAATTCATTTTAATATTTGCAAAAGGCCAATCATAAAATACACATTTTTCACACAGGCAAGTAGAGGTGTTTTTTAAAAAAGTTTTTTTTTACCATACTTAAATCTATTTAAAAAAGCCTCTTTTCAAGCAGAATTGAGGGAGAAAAGTCAAAGCCCCCAAAGGAAAAGCCCTTCTCCAAGTGAGCCCATTTATGGAATTCAGGTCATGGTTCAGAAGGGTTCCAGATTCACCAAGCTGCTCTTCCTGGGGTCTGTACCTCTTCCAGAGCTGGGCATTTTTGCTTTGTCCTCCTGGAAATAGAGCTGTTCATGTCTGTAACTGGAAGAGCTGCTTCACTCCTTTGGAAAGACTGAAATTGCCTATGGATGTATTCTGGTGTGTGCTATTGCTGCTCTGGGTAGCAGTGATGTTACTCAGAGTTCATTATCCCGTGGATAATTGCTTTTTCCTTTATGATGGCTGTAGGAAATGAAGAGTGTTGCTGGATGAATGTGTTTATTTGATGGTTTCAGTTTCTTAAGTGTTGTAACATCGACCTCCCACACACAGCTGAAGATGCTGCTAAGTACCTTAATAGTCCTAGAAAAAAAAAGTTCCTTTCCCTGCTGTGACATTGTTCACAGGGTCTCAGGATGAGGGAAGAGATGAGAAAGTTGACTCCATGTTCAGAAGGCTGATTTATTATTTTATGATCTATATTATGTTAAAACTCTATTAAAAGAATAGAAGAAAGGATTCCATCAGAAGGCTGGCTAAGAATAGAAAAGGAATGAATGACAAAGGTTTGTCTGTGACCCAGACAGTCTGGACAGCTGGGCTGGGATTGGCCATTAATGAGAAACAACCAGATGAGACCAATCCCAGACCCACCTGGTGCATCCCACAGCAGCAGAGAATCATTGTTTGCAGTTTGTTCCTGAGGCCTCTCAGCTCCTCAGGAGGGAAAAATCCTAAGGAAAGGATTTTTCCTAGAACATGTCGGTGACACCCTGCAGTGAAGGATGGAGGGTGCCTCTTTTAAGGCTTCAGAAGTGGTGGAGAAATGAAGCAGAAGATGTATTTTTACATGTAGTTTATATATGCATAGATTTGCAAGAGCATGCACCCAGATCTCTAGCAATCCTTGAGCTCTGCATCTACAAAGTACAAGGTATTTGAACTTGCTCTAGGAGAAAAAATGATCCAAAAATGTAGCTGTTAATAAGGGAATATGAAATTACAGGATTAAATATAATCTAATATAGATAATTGACTTATAAAAACTTCCTAACAAGTTTTTTCATCTAGTAATAATATTTATTGTATGCATGAGTATTCAACAAAACCGAATGTTTTCAAACCAAATTAATTCTATTTCCTTTTCTTTGTGTTTTAGCTACAGATAAATTTTAAAAAGGCGTCTAGAGTTACTGCTAAGCAAATGATTATTAGAAGAAATCTGAAGTGAAATGATCCATACTTCATTCTGGCATTAGACATTAAAAAAAGGTTTTGGAATCACTGATACTTACTTTATGCTGTGAATTTTTAATATCCTCATACACATTGAGGACAGAAGAAACTCCTGTGGACATCTTGTCTCATAATTTTTGCCACAAAGGTTATCTATACAATTCTTGATGTAGGCGCCTTGAAAGTTCATTCCACCATTTTAGCCCTTGTATAAAACCTCTCAGATAATGCTTTCATCCATGACCTCAGCAGCAGAAATTCAGCAAAAAAGGAGCTATAAATGTGTGACTCAGCCCTTTCCTATTTTGCACGTTGGTAGCCAGTGTAAGAGAAGCCCAGATTTTGCCTGTTAGTACACAGACATTCATTACAGTAAAAAAAAAAAAAACTAATGAAAAAAATGACTCTGAAATCCAGTCAGCCAGACAGAATTCTAACCATTCTTATTCTCTATTAACCTTCAGCATATTTTGGTTTTTAGATAATAAAGAGCTGAACAGATATAATTTTAAAGGACAGTAAATTTCCTTAGGGAATCATTTAGCATCTGCTATTGTGTCATCATTGCTGACTGCTCCTAGTGCCACCTGACTTTGCTGTCCACCCCGTTACTGTTTATTGTTTAAATAGGTGAGTCAAGCTCTTTCCAAACACATGGAATGATGCAGATTTTATTTTTAACAGCCTGCATGGAAATGGCTTTCCCTGTCATGCCAATACATCACCACTGAATTCAGTGCAGCCCTGGCAAAGGACACACTGGCCTGTAATCCAGGCCACAGCCAAAAATGTTGAAGGAAAAGGACACATCAACTGTCAAGCCAAAAATCTTAGGCTAGAGTTACTGGGGAAAATGTGATTAAAGAAACAGTGTTGAAATAAATTAGTAAACACTATGTCCAACAGCTGCCTCCTTCCCTTGTAAACCCTGCCAGGTCTTTGTAATGAATTTTGTCACTATCTCAATGAAATCTGAGTTCAGACTGCCTTTCATTTTTCATATTTACCAGAGGAATCATTAAGCACAGAATCAAGAGCAATGGAAAGGTTTGAAAGGTAGAGATATTAAAAATCAAGGTCTTCTGATTATAGTGCTGCATTTTTATTTCATTTTCCTCATTCATTTAAGATTATATAATGACAACTACTTGCTTAATATTTCACTAATCACTTAATGCAAAGGGTCCTAGGAGTACTCTGCCATTACATGTAGTTTGTAGAATGGCTTTAAAAAAATTTGTATTTATGGGAATAAAAGATCTCACGGTTTTATAATTAGTCAGAAAATACACTTGCCTTCTGGAACAGAAGTACTGGAAGTTACAGCCTGGAGGACAAGAAGGAGAAGGACAGGACATGCCCAGATCCCTCCCTCTTGCCTCTTGAACCCCCATTCTAAATCCCCAAAATTCTACTTTTTCACTCTGTTATAAATTCACTGTCATTCTATTCAAACTCCTGTGGCTTGTAACTCCTCACACAAAGTTGGGAATTGTTTCCAAGGGCTAAAATCCAAGGCACAGGTGTCTGACTCTGTGCCAAGGTCTCTGAGCCTCTGCCAGGGTCTGGAGTCTTCCAGGGCAGCCAGAGGAATGTCCTGGGTTCCAGCACTTGTAAGTCCAACTGATAGCTCACCAGCAATAAAAGAATTCATTTCTATTATATAGAATCTAAAACTTCTACACCCATCCCTAAACATCTGTGGAGTACTTAAAGATTTTTGCCCAATACCTTCAGTTTCTTTAGTCCCTTTTACAGTCAAGCTACATTTAGTTCATGATGTGTTCATTTAAGTCTTAGAACTTTTTATGTATCACCTCTCCTATGTTGTAGCTCCTGGTGTGAGGTCTACAAGTATTTAAACATATACATTCTAGTTCTTCTTGAAAATACAAAATTTCTTCTTCAGCTCCTTGGCATAAATTTCGCCATGAAGGAATGTCTGTAACTGAAATTTCAGTCACTAGGTCAAGCTAAAATTATTCTGGCTTCAAATAGGATGCTTATTCTGCATTTTTAAATTGCAAGATCTTTATTCCTGGTCTAAATGAAAGGTGGTTTTTATTATTATTCATTGTTACCCAGATCTATGACCAGTTAAGTGCAATTAGAATGAAAAATACCAATGGTTACCTATATGTTTTTAAGTTTGTTACTATCTTTATTTATCTGTACTGATATCTGTATGCCTTTCTGATCAAATAGTCTGGCTTTGAATTAGCGCTGGAATTTCACCATCTGTTTTGCTCTGCTTGTGTAGAGCAGTGTCTCTGTGCTTGTACAGCAAACAGCAACGATTCTCACACAGCAGGAAGAGAATTGTTCCTCTACCAACCACAACCTTGTCATGAATTTGTGGACACAGCTGTTCTAGCAGGAAAAATGTAATAAGAAGAAATTTATTCAGTCATTTCACTAATACCAACATTGTGAAACTGTTTTAATCAATGAATGTCAGATTAGACATGCCTCCTCCCTGGGTCAGAATTTTATTAGCTGCTCATTGAATCCAACAGGGGAGAGCAACAAAATGAGTTTTCAAATGTACATATGTATACATGTATATAGAGATAGATAGAGAGAGAGAGAGAGAGAGAAATACAGATAGATAGAAAGAAAGAAAGAAAGAAAGATAGATAGATAGATAGATAGCTCGATAGCTCAGATAACTGATAGCTCGCTGATGAGCTCAGATAGGTAGCCATACGTAGCTCGATCGCTGATCTCGCTGCTCGATCGCTGCTGGATCGCGCTCGCTTCTCGCGACGCATAGAGATCAGCTCGCTAGCTCGCTCTGGCTCGCGCTCGCTTTCTCGCTGCTAGCGCTAGACGAGCGATCGCTCGCGCTGCGATGATCAGCTGATGCTGCCCGCGCGCTCGGTGCTCGCTCGCGCGCTCGCGATCGCGCGCTCGCTCTCGCTGGCTGCTCGCGCGCTCGCTCGCTGCTCGCTCGCGCGCGCTCGCTCGCTCTCGCTCGCGCGCGCTGCTCGCGCTCGCGCGCGCTCGCTCGCTGCTCGCTGCGCTCGCGCGCGCTCGCGCGCTCGCTCGCTCGCTCGCTCGCTCGATCGCTCGCTCGCTCGCTCGCTCGCTCGCTCGCTCGCTCGCCGCTGCTCGCTCGCTTCTCGCTCGCTTGCTCGCTGCTGGCTCCCGCTCGCTTTCTCGCTCGCTCGCTGGCTCGCTGCTCGCTCCCTGCTCGCGCTCGCTCGGCTCGCTCGCGCTGGCTCGCTCGCGCTCCCTCGCGCTCGCTTGCTGCTCGCGCGCTCGCTCCTCGCTGCTCGCTCGCTCGCGCTCGCCGCTCGCTCTCGCTCGCTCCCTCGCTCGCTCGCTCGCTCGCTCGGTCGCTCGCTGCTCGCTCGCTCGCTGCTCGCTCGCTCGCTCGCTCGCTCGCTCGCTCGCTCGCTCGCTCTCGCTCGCTCGCTCGCTCGCTCGCTCGCTCGCTGCTGGCTCGCGCTCGCTTTCTCGCTCGCTCGCGCGCTCGCTGCTGCTCCTCGCTCGCTCGCTCGCTCGCTCGCTCGCTCGCTCGCTCGCTCGCTCGCGCTCGCTCGCTCGCTCGCTCGCTCGCTCGCCGCTCGCTCGCTCGCTCGCTCGCTCGCTCGCTCGCTCTCTCCTCGCTCGCTCGCTCGCTGCTCGCTGCTGGCTCGCGCTCGCTCTTCTCGCTCCTCGCTCGCTCGCTCGCTCGCTCGCTCGGTGCTCGCGCTCGCTCGCGCGCTCGCTCTCGCTCGCTCGCTCGCTCGCGCGCTGCTCGCTCGCCCGCTCGCGCGCTCGCGCTCGCTCGCGCGCGCGCGACTGCTCGCTCGCTGCTCGCTCGCGCTCGCTCGCTCCTGCTCGCGCTCGCTGCCCGCTCGCGCTGCTCGTTGCTCGCTCGCTCTGCTGCTCGCTCGCGCTCGCTCGCTGCTCGGTCGGCTGGCTCGCTCGCTGCTCGCTCGCGTCGCTGGCTCGCTCTCTCGCGCTGCTGCTCGCTGGCTGGCTGGCTGCTGGCTGGCTCGCTGCTCGCTCGCTCGCTCGCTCGCTCGCTCGCTCTCGCTCGCTCGCTCGCTCAGCTCGCTGATCGCTCGTGCTGGCTCGGTCGCTCTCCGTGCGGGCCCCCCCTTCCTCCCCTTCCTTCCAGTTGCGCCTTCCTCCCCTGCCTTTCTGTTTGTGACTGTAACCCCCTAGTTTGGGCTGTCATAATAGCAATAATTGTGTCTCTGAATCATGAGACTTTGGCAGGAAAATATTGTGATTTTGTGGTTTCATGCTTTATCTTCCTTCACATTTCTATCATGCTAGGGCAGAACACCCCCCAGAAAATCACAAGGGTAGACAGAAAAGTTTAAAGTCTAACTCCCACTGCAGATCAAATGGAAGAAAATAAGTGAAAAATCATCACAAATGCATGATTTTAAGGTGAAACTAGTTTCTGTAGAGCTGCATGAAATTGTTTCTGTGTGAATTTACAGCCAAAAATAGCAGAAGCACATTGCCTAGCTTTTTTAAAAAGGTATTGACTTGCATAAAATTCTGTTGAAAGGCAGTAAGAGTGTTACATAAATACCAAGAGCAATTTAGCTTGGCCAAGGTGACCCTTCAGCTCCATACTGTGCCTAGATATTTGCAGTATATTTAGCGTACTATATCACACATCTTCAACTGCAGCAAGCAAGTCTGGATCTCTGTCAAGCAGATTAACAACCCCACCCTGTATAATTTAAAGATTAAAATGTATATATTATTTACTGAAGAAGTTTTGGTGCTTGTTTTATTTTTTTCTCTCAAGTTTTTTTCCCAAATGCTAGGAGGTCTAGAAAAATGTAAAATCCTAATGGGATGGATATCATAGCTTATGATGTAAACATAATAGAAATGAAATTGCAGGTTTTGCCTGCTGCTATACAGTTTGTATTGTACAAATGATGTGCAACCTGTGCTTTGAAGTTGGATATTTATTCATTTTAAAAATTTTATTACAGTGTATTTCTAAAGTTTTCCTGTTTCTGTGCAGAATGTAAACCCCAGTTTACTTGCCATCTTGATTTTTATTTATTCCCATTCTTTAATTTATTTTAGATGTGTGAATTCTCTCAGGAAGCCAAAAATGTATTGATTCATTTTTCATGTTCAGGGCCTGAAAGAAGACTTGGATGTGTTTGGAGATGACATTATTTCTATATTTTGCCATAAGATTCCTAATTTTGATGTGCTGTTGTTTCACTTTTTGCCCCTGAGTGGGGTAAGGGCTGTAAAATGTAGCATGGGCAACTGAATGAAGCAAAGCTCTGTTCCTGTTACTTGCACTAATTAATTGATCCTGCATTTTGCCATGCAGGACTTCTGTTTTCTCATTTATTAAATCAGGGGCACTGTTCACTGCAAAACATAGTAAGTGAGCTCTTTCAAGCCTTTTTATCAGATCCACCCTTTTTCATTGCTCCAAATAGGTTTTGATTTCTGTGACAAGCAAGAACTAAAGACCAGGAGACAAGAAGACAGAATTGCCTGAATATCTGCTGGTGTTAGTGACATGCAGACACATTCTCCAAACATACCAAATTTCCTTTTTTTAACTCATCATTTGTCTCCAATGCCTTTTTCATTTTCTTCCTTTTTTAATATTGCTATGGATGCCCTTATGTGCTTTCTGCCATCTTGTCCTTCTGATATGGGGTTGTGGAAGGTTGGTTTTGGGGTTTTGCTATGTTTTGTGGAAGGTTGGTTTTGGGGTTTTGCTTCACAGTTGCGGAAGGTGGTTTCGGGGTGTTTGCTTCACATGGGGAAGGTTGGTGTTGGGGGTTGCTTCACATTGTGGAAGTTGGTTTTGGGGTTTTTTTTTTTGTTTCACTTTGTGGAAGGCGGTTTTGAGGTTGCTTCATATTGTGGAAGGTTGGTTTTGGTGTTTGGCTTACTTGTGGAAGGTGGTTGGGTTGTTTTGTTGACTTAACTTTGTGGAGGTTGGTTGGGGTTTGGCTTCATTTGGGAAGGTTGTTTTGGGGGTTTTGTTTCCATTTTTTTGGTGGAAGGTTGGTTGGGGTGTTGCTTTGTTTTTGTGGAAGTTGGTTTGGGGTTTTGCTCATTTGGATGGACGGTTGGTTTTGGGGTTTTGCTTTGTTTTGTGGAAGGTTGGTTTTGGGGTTTTGCTTCATTTTGTGGAAGGCTGGTTTTGGGGTTTTGCTTCACTTTGTGGAAGGTTGGTTTTGGGGTTTTGTTTCATTTTGTGGAAGGTTGGTTGGGGTTTTGCTTTATTTTGTGGAAGGTTGGTTTTGGGGTTTGGCTTCGTTTGTGGAAGGTTGGTTTTGGGGTTTTGCTTCACTTTGTGGAAGGTTGGTTTTGGGGTTTTGCTTTGTTTTGTGGAAGGTTGGTTGGGGTTTTGCTTCATTTTGTGGAAGGTTGGTTTTGGGGTTTTGCTTCACTTTGTTTGTTTTAGTGAGCAGCACCATCTGGGGGGTGAATTCTCAGCTCCCCCAAGGCTCTGATTTGCACAGGTCAGTCACACAGTGCTGTGTCTGTCTTTGTAATTCTTTAGCGGCTCTGACTGCTGAATTGCTTTGGAATGTGGGTTGGTGTTTGCAGGAGGCAGGATAAGTAGGTAGAAAGTATAAAATCCAGGACCATGGAGGTACTGGGAGTACCTGTAGGGGACTCTGCAGTCTTGCTGCATATTCAGGACTATAGAACTCAAGGTATATTGGGGGAAAATATTTTTAAATAATTATTTATATTTAGAAAGATCTCCTGAATAAAAAAATTGTGTAATATATTGCCAGACAGTAATAGAAGACCCTGAAATCTGAAGTTTATGTTCTGAAATGAGAGTTAAGGACACTTTTTTTACTGTCATGCAGAAAGCCATAGTAGAGCTATCCTGCCTTTAAATAAATATTATAAATATATTGATATCTAAGTGCTTTTTTATCAGATCCGTAGCAAAGATAATATTCCACAGAACTGAACCATTAAATAACTACAGGAGATCAAAAGTAGATACAGCTTTCACTACATGCCAAGCCAGTTATTTCTCAAGCTGCCCCAATTTTTTATTTGACTAAGGAAAACAAGACATTAAAAATTTATCATTTAAATAGAAGGATTAATGATATGAATAATAAAAGTTTATTACAAAGTCCTTTGAAAAACAGTAATTGAAGAAGGTCTTGAGATGTTGTGTAGGAAACCCAGTCATATTTGTAATAAATGTAATCCTTTCCTTGCCATTTAGAGATTATTTTAATTTTTCTTTATCTGGGTATTATATGCTCAAGTATATTTGCTGCAGTAAAGTGCCTTGAAAGCAATTTAGGACTGGTATGTCCATGCTCTTAAATACATCCAACAGCATCTGCATGCCTCCACAATATAAATAAAGATTTTAGGGCCCTGATCTCTTGGGATATGTATGCAAATGATGGCTATGGACCTTAGCAACACTCCATCAGATTAGTTAGGAAAGTGGCTGTGTCAGAACTTTATGATAAGCAAGGGACCCAGCTGTAGTGCCATGAGATCTGAACTCAGGACTCCAACCCTGCAATGCTACACAAACATTTCCTTTAAAGCATGTGCCAGGATGGAAAATTGTGGTATTGTCCACAAGGGTCCCAGGATGAGGGAAGAGACGAGAAAGTTGACTCCATGTATCAGAAAGCTTGATTTATTATTTTATGATAGATAATAGATTAAAACTATACTGAAAGAATAGAGGAAAGGATTTCACTACAAGGCTAAGCTAAGAATAGAAAAGGAATGAATAACAAAGTCTTGTCTGTGACCCAGACAGTCTGGACAGGTGATCTGTGATTGGCCCTTAATTGGAAACAGCCTGATGAGACCAATCCCAGATTCCCCCTGGTGCATCCCACAGCAGCAGAGAATCATTGTTTGCAGTTTGTTCCTGAGGCCTCTCAGCTTCTCAGGAGGGGAAAAATCCTAAAGAAAGGATTTTTCATAAAACATGTTGGTGACAGAAAATTAATCTCAGGAACGTGTCAGCACAGAAATGTCCTAGAAAATGCTGCATTTGGGGATTAAATAAATGGAGGCAGGGAAAGTCTTAGAGGAAGGCCTTCCCTTTTTGTGAAGGCAGTGAGCCCTCTCAGCTGCCACTGGAACTGCTGTGGTTGTGCTTGGGACTTTCAGGACCAAACCCCAGATGTTTCATTAGCAGCTGTACACTGCAGGAAGCTCTCCAAATCCATGGTATGGATTGAGATCACACATTGCCACATGGTTAGAAGCAGTGCTGGCTTTTGGCAAATACTTTTGCTGACTTCCAAGAACATGAATTGAGCAGCAATAGAACATTTATTTTACCTGTTAAAGTCAGAAGGCTCCTGGTGTGTAAAGCAGTAGCATCTACAACAGAGCAGTAGAGAACTAAGAGGACTTGTTAAATTTTTAAACTGGATTATCTAAAGTGTAATTTAGCTGTTGTTTTTGAAGGCACAAGCTTTTGTATCTTGGTATACACTCAAAGTATAAATGCTTTTCAAGAGATACTTTTCTCCTCTTTAAATATCAGCCAAATTATTAAAGTGAGACAGAAGCTGTGGGCAGCTGTGGGAACACCTACCTGGTTACAGATGATCATAGAAAGCAAATATTTCACCATTTCCACTCTTATGGAATAAAGTGTTGCTGATGGCAAGGCTGAAATCTTGTATTGCCTTTTACTGACAAGGTGTAACTTCAATTTTTTGATGACAACTCAGCTAAAATCTCAAACTTCCCCTTCTTCTGCAACAATGAGTACAACACACTGAGAAATTGTGTGTCATTTGCTCAGGTACAATCTTGAGCAAAAATCAAATTCTGAAGTACTGTGCATAGGCATTTATTCCCCTCAGTTAGTAGAGCTTAAAGCTGTCTGGTTCTGCTGGCATCCCATGGAATTTCAATGTGTCAGGTACTCAAGAAATCAAGTGAACATAGGTTTTATTATTTATTGAACATATGCTTCTTTTATTCTATGGGAAGAAATTCAGGTTTGAAGAACTGTGATTTCTTTCAGTCCAAACAGACAGGTCACTCCATACAGGTATCAAATCACATTTATTATTTAACAAAACCATTATATTGATTTTTAAAATTTGTTTATCTCCACATTACTCCTTCCTTATAGTTGTTCTATAAAACTAACAAATCCTCATTGGAGAGCTGTTGACTGGAGATTATTTGAACTATTTTATTTCAACTATGCATTGAACTATTTTTCATGATTTATGTTAAATTGTAAATAGTGACCTGCTTAGTTTGGCCTGTCCTGTTGATAATTTCTGATCTTCATTTCTGTTATTTAGTAATTCAATGCAGTGTAAGTGACATGGAAAGGTTTCAAAACTGTTGTCTGAAGTTTTAACTTCCCTGTATAAAATTTGTATATATAAAGTTTTCAGTATATGACCTCTTGGTTATTCATTGTTGTCCTGAATTTTCAGGTGTGACTTATTTGATATTTTATCAAAATTGTATTAAATTTTTTAGTTATTATTTTATATTTTTGTTTTTCAGGTCTGGCAAAACGTCTCAGCAGAGAAAGAGAATTTTCATGTGGCCTTGAAAAAGGAAGAAAATCAAAGCACCCAGGAGTGTGACTCTCAAGATGTAAGATTAGCTCACCTGTAAAACAAAGCCTAATCTGGGTTGTATAAAACATGAAAGCTTTAGGTGACTGTCAGTGGGACCTCTCCTATTCAGGATGGTATTTTTTACAAGCCCACTGTGCTCTGCATTAAAGGGCTGAGGAGCAAATGCTCTTTGCTGTCAATCTGTGCATATATATTATCCAGGTTTCTATTAAAACCTGCTTAATGGAACTGGTAGAGCTGTTGCAGGAAGAGCAGTGGTGGGAAGTGTCATTTGATGTTTAACCAAGTCAAAACTTTGTTTGTTCCAGGTTGCAGTATATTGAGATATTGCAGTATATTGCCTGCAGTATAGTGAGATGCAAACCCCTTGTTTACATGCCATTATATTTATTACTAATTTATTTATGTCTATAATAAATAAATTATTATATTAATCAGGTACAATATTATAATAATAATCAGGTACAGCCTTCACAGGTGCTTTGTTTAACAAAGCAAAGCCTTTGGGGAGGTGTAAGACATGACAGTAGAACAGTTGAAAGGATGTGATGTTCACTGCCAGTCTAGAAAAGCTGTGAGCTGTGGTTTTCCCATGACAGCTCTGACAGAAAGCAAAATCTGCTGCTTTTACTCAGTCAAACAGCATGGTTTGAGCCCTTAACAGAAATCTCAAATGCATGGATTGCAATTGCAATTGCAAATGCATGCAATTATAAAGATACAAATAGAACAGGAAAAAAAAGCAGAAAAAATGAGTGAGACAAATTTTGTTGTGAGAGTCTGCTCTGACTGTTGAGGATTTTCTGCTCAATAGTTCAAAAAGTATAGTGCTACTCTGACTAATTTGCAGGTGAAATATATCTATATATATATATCTATATAGAGAGATATAGATATATATAAAGTATTCAATATATAGTGAATATATTGTTATATCTTAAGATTTAAAAAAATCCTGTGTAGGTGACTGAGTAAATTGCTGTTAGTGATCATGACAGTGTGAAGAAAATTCTGGAAAAAAAAAAATTATATAATTTAGTATACAATAATTATCCATTTATTACAAAGGTGTTATAAGTTTGTTCAGTTATGAGTTACCTCCCTTCTGCCACCTCCTCTACAGAACAAGAAGAAATTATATATCAATAAGAGTGCCTGCTTTGCTGTTGCACATTTCTTAATATCTAAAATAAAGGAAACTTCAGCTGTTAATAAAATTTGAAGGAGGAGAGGAAAGGAAACACATGTAAAATGATGAAGTTGGAGTGAACTCCATTTAGATTTTGAGTAAAGGTTAGTTATTCCTTGGAAAAGTTGTGTAAGGCTTGATGAAATGTAGAATACTTTCAGTAGAGACTGCAATAATTGAGGCTAAATACTTGTGTCAGAAAGTTTAAAGAGCTCTTTTTACAGAAGTGAATTCATTAAAAGAGAAAGAAAAAAAAAACTGTTAATACATTTCAAAAATCAAAAGAGTATTTAATTTCTGTATCAAGTACTGTGATGAAAGACACTTAAAAATTCACTTTTCCATAAAATCAAGGTTTTAGTTATTTAGATTAGCTGGTGGCTGGTTTTTTGTATTTCTGGCAACTGGTATTTCCAACTGTCTAGTCAGTCAGCAGATGTACACACTGTCCCTCTTAACACAGGCTAAAATGGACATTAAAATAGTGCAGGTGATGAGATTGGTCTTGCAACCTTTTACTGCATCATCATCATCATCATCTCACATTAACATAGAGAGGAAGACAGACACAAGGAAGAATTCAAATTATTAGCTTTGAGAGGTGAACAGAAAATGTCTCTTTCCACAGTTAGCCTTCATATATTGGCATTAAAGAAGAATGCCAATAATTTCAGAACCTTGAAGTTCTGAAAGAGCTGGAAGGAGTTTATTTCCCCAAAGGATCATATTACTTCAGTAATGCAAAGCTGCAATTTCTACACTCACTTGGAGAAAATTCAACACTTCGGAAGAGTTTGAATTGTGGTTTTTCATTACTTGGCTGTGCATAATTTTTTCTGAAGTGTTTGCAGCTGCATAACTTCAAATGAAGGAAGATTAAGGTTGGATGGTTAAGGTTTTAATGCAGCATTTTTAAGAAAAATTCCTGATGATTTACTTAAAACCTCTGTTGCTTAGAAACCTAATATTTCAGCAATCCTTTCTCAGAACTTTACAAAGATCCTTTTACTGTGTCTCTGATAAATAAAATGTGATTAATATTTTGGAAAAATTAAGGTAGTGAAGACTAACTAGAGAAGAACATGCAATCTTACTGAGGCAAAAAATAAAGCAAAATGGTTGGTTGCTGGTTCCAACTGGTGTTTTTAAGTGTGTGGCTAAGCATCTCCAGCTTAAATTTGTGGTCTTTCTGCAATTTTATATTTATGGGATTTATGTCTGTTCACAGTAATTAGTCTAGTTTGCATTAGAACAAATAGAAATGAAAATGTATTGACAAATGGGATACAGAGTAGCAAATTTGGAAATTAGACACTGCTGATATTTATCTGTAATGAAGTTTGTTATAGGACCAGAAATAGCCAGAAGTGGGTAGAATATCCTGTGATACAGAAGCTGAAATTCCCCCAAAACAAAAAAAAATACTAATTTCAGTAATTTAAATATTGTTGTAAAAGTTTCCATTCTTTAGTTTATTTGTATTTTATTAGAGGCATCTTTTTAATACTGCTTTTTCTTGGCCTTATCCAGAGATTTTTTTCCTTTGTCTGACTCCTGAAAGTCTCTGTGCAGAACCAGAGTTCTGCAGAGCTTTTCCCCTGTAATCCTTCCTTTTTTCTATTTTCCCAAAATTTTGGCTTTTACACCATGATTTACTTCATTCCCTTTTCATGTCAAATAATTCTTATGCATGTAACATATCATTTTAAAGCACCTATTTGGTATTGCCAAAACATCAAAGAATTGATAAAATTATTCTTGGTTCTCTGTTGTCATATTAGATTTTTTGTTTTGTCCTTATAGAATCTTTTCTGATAAATAGAAGTGATAGTGCTTTTATTTACTGCCTTAATTTCCTGCAGTAAACAAACACTATATGTTCATTATTCATTCAATGACAAAGGACATTCAGTATTGGAGACAAAATTGCACACATTTCTAAGCAACTACAGCATTTTGCTTTATTTTCTGAAAACAGTTTCAGTTTCAGAGCTTTGATCACATTGCAGTCTCCAATTGTTGTCCAAAGGGTGTAACAAGAGAAAAAAATTAGCCATTTTTACAACAAAATTTCAAACGAATAAAATCCTTAAAGTAAATTTGATTCTGTAAATGAGAACCTTGAGAATCATCTGACTTCACCATTCAGTGATTTTATATTCCTCTTCAGGGATTCTTATACCCAAGAGATCCAGAGTTTAGACAAGAGAATAGTAATAGAGGAGTTCTAACTGTATGCTGATTTTCTACTGTTTGGTACTATTTCTTCACCCATAAGAGACACTTGTAATTAATTTTCTGTTCCCTAGGACCACTTGTAGGGGTAAACTTCACTGTTGGTGATGAGATTTAAATATAAAGTAAAAAAGCTGGATAAGCTGTTAAACTGGCTGTCACAGGACTGTCTTGTTGAAGATTATTACAGGGCTGATGGGAGTCTGGGATAAGCTCAGCTATGAAAACTTTGTTCCATTTCATCAAGTAGGCTTAACAGAAGACACGGTGGGTTTTTATTTCTATTGCCAGGTTGCCAAGACATGTTTGGGCAATCGTAATGATTCAACACCTCGTTTGAAGGCAGCAGAAACAGGCACAAGCTTTCAGGTATTCCCTGTCGGAGTAATTGGTGGGGCTGTACTCAAAGGTCCTGTGAAATGCAGTTACTTGAAGTATACTTGCACATTCTTCACCAAGTTCATCTGTTCAAAATGTTTTCTGGCTGGTAACAAGTTGCAAACTATTCAATATATTAAGGGCTTGTAGTCAAATGAATTAGTAGTCAAATTACTTAATTTGGTAGTGTGATGTCTGTAGCCCTGGAAGCAGGGGTAGGGGGAGATTTGCAAAATAATTAAATATTAAATACATATATATATATATATATACATATATATATATATATATAAACACATATACATATATATTTTTTAATATATATATGTGTGTGTATATATATATATACATATAAATATATATATGTGTATATATATATACATATGTATATATGTATATGTGTGTATATATATATATACACACACACACACATATATATATATGCATTGATATGAAGCTGTATGCAGCATAAGACTTGTATGGTTTTGCACTAAAGAAAGCATAATTAATAATTATGCTTTCTTTACTAGAGATCAGGACCCTTTTCTAGGGACAATTCCATTGCCATAGAATTTTAACATACCTTTTTTAATTTCTGTTTATGTTTATATGTATTCTATATGTTTTTCTATGCCATGGAATTTTAATTTTTATTTTAACATGCATTTTTTTATTTTTGCTTATGGATATATGTATTCTATACAGATTCTGTACTATGTTTTTACCTCTACAGAAGTTTCACAGCCCTCCATGGACTACACCTGAAGATAAAAAATCACCTGAAAAGAAGGAGAAAAAATACGAAGAATCAGTTAGCAAGCCAGAAAAAAACCTCTAAATGCTACTAATCTACATTGAAAACTGCCAATCACTTCATCCTCCTGTTCTGTTAGCACAAAGGCATGAAATGTCCCAGGTTTTAAAGCATGGATTTTTCACTATTTTATGAATGTCTGTAAATTAGTCTAGAACAGACCAGTTAGTACCTTACAGCAATAATCCAAAATGGATGTTTGAAGAAATGCTTTGTAATGCAGTCCAGGTTTGAATTCTTGTTCTACCTTATCAGTAATTGTATACTGTAAATTACCTTCTTTGTAAACAACAGCCATTCTCAAGTCTATTTCTCAGTCTGTTTTATTTCATGTAGTTTTGTGGCAGATTAGGTTCTAATTTTAAGGGGCAGGGGGGGAAGATAGCTGTGTCACCACATCTGAAGTACAATCCTTAAGTGCAACTGTGAAAAGAGAACTGTGTGCTTGGGGGTCCATGTATACTTACCTTTTAGTACTTCCATCTCAAATCTACTGACCTACACAATAAAATATGGTTATTTTGTTCTTTTTTTCCTCACTGCTATCTTAACTAGTCCATTTCTGAGCACTGAAAAGCTGACAGAATGGGAGTTTAAGGGATGGAGAGAGAGAGGATCATTACTTTGGGGATTCAAGCAAAAACAATTTGCAGGTGGTGCCGAGTTACAGTTTCCTAGCTTGGATGGCAGCCATGGGAAGTCAGTTTCATCCCCTATATTTGTGCTGATCTCAACAGGATAAAATATACTTTAAAGGATAAAGCCCTGCTTTGTCCACTGCAGTTGGCCTTTGATCACTCCATCAGGGAGGACTGATTGGAGTAAGCTCTGTCACTTGTGGATTCCTTCAGTTTCTCCTTGGTCACAAACTCTCTGAGAAGAAAGCAGAAAGAAGGGGAGGAGAAGAGAGGATGTTTTGCTTGTTTGTGTGGGTGTCATTATTGGTCAAATTTAAGAATTCAAATGCCATAACTTTTTGAGATGCAGATCTTTCCAGAACAGTTGGAATAGTAAAATGCCTGATGCAATGCTGTGCTATCCCTAGCAAGAAGTGTTTTCAGCATTTGTAACTTGTAAACTTCCACCTTTATCTTAATGCACATCTCAGCACGTTTTTTTACTAGATTTAGAGTAGTTATAATAATTTTTATTTTCTTGCCTTGTTTAAAAGCAAAGAGACAAATCTTTTATTTGACTTAGTGGTGCTGTCTTCAGTTTTAGCATTTAACAGTCTCTCCTTCAATACCTGCCCTTTCCTTGCTGGTGTGAATAATCTTTCACCCTGACACTTTGTATATGCTCCTCTACTCAAAGGCAGATAGTTGCAAATTCTCTGCCTTGAGAAAATACAGTTTTAAAAAGAAAAAAAACCTCATGAGCTGACCAAATAATGATAAAGAATGGCTTATGACTATCCATGTAAAGAGTCCAAAGAAGAGATATCATGGCCACAACATTAATCAGAAAACAGATGTGTTTTTTTGCATCTGATCCTAAATCTTGCTGAAGACAGTCTGCCGTCTTTCAAAATATTCATTGGGCAAGAGACTTGTGATCTTCTCATATCTACAGCTGGCATTAATTTCTAGTGATGCCAAAAGCAACTTTTCTTTGCATATGACACTCCTTAACTGAAAAGGGCACTGAAACTCTGTTTCAGTCATCTGTCAAGAAAGGATCTCCACTGCACAGTGGAGATCCTGTGAGCACAATGCTTCCTGTAGCTTTAGGAAGAAGCCTTTGTCAATAGGATCCCCTTCATCAGGCAGCCTGTAGCAGGTACCAACCACAAGGTTCCTTTGCTGCCTTGGGCACTGATTCTTTCCTAAAGGCTTTTGACTCGCTCACGGCTGTTTTGCAAAAACAGCTCCTCATGTGGAATCAACTTCTCAGTGTAGAGGGCAATCCCTCCACCTCTCCTTCCCCCTGTATCTGCTGAACAGGCTGGAGCTAGCAGTAGTGACACTCCACTCGTGGGATTCATCCCACCAAGTTCCAGTAACGCAACAAGGTCATACCTTGCAGCACAGTGGCTTCCAGCTCCTCCTGTCACCCATGCTGCATGGGTTGATTGGAAGGCACCTCAGCCTGCCTGTCAGCCATGTCACCCTCCCAGAGGAACACCTTTTTTCTTCCTTTGACACAATTTTCTGGTGTCTTCCCTGTCAGCTTTTACCTTTCCCTTCCTAACAAAGCCAACCCTAGGCTTGCCTTGGCCTCTTACCACTCACTTCATTGCCTTGCATGCCCATCTCCTTCCTTGACTTGCTTACAGCTTTTGTCCCTGGCCTTGCTCAGCTTTTTCTACCCTTCCTTTGCCTTGCCTTTCCCATCTGAGCCTTGCCTTTCCTCACTTACACTTCCATGTCCTGCCCTTGCCCTTCCCACCACTCCGTTGTCTTGCTCTGCCATAGTCAGTCACACTTCACCTGGACTTTCCTGCCTCTTTTTCCCTGTCTTTGCCTTGCCTTGCTTTCTTCTCCTAAGACTCTCATTGCCTTGCCTACCCTTACCTTGCCCTGTTTTGCCTTTCTCTAACTGGTAGACTGCACCTTCTATCAGAATCACCAAAGAGAAGTGCTTTCCTTCCCAAAGAGTGCAACTGATGTTCTTTGGCAAGAGCTCACCACCAACATTTAGCAATAAAGATCACACAAATAGATAGACCCCACATGAAAGGTGGTAGGACAGAAATTCCTCCTGCTATCAGCTCCCTGGGCAGCCCATGAAACACTGGCATTGCATGCTTTCCTTCCCATGGAAGAGAACTTCCTGGATTTTTCAAAGGCCTGACGAAAATTAGGTTATGGTTTACAACAAAGCATATATTTAAGGATTGCTCTCACACAAGAGAGAGAAGGACAGAAGGAACTTGTTGGCATTTACTTCCCATGGGCAACTTATAACCTACAATTTAACACAAAGACTCCATGCTTTCCTTTCCAGGGAAAAAGCCTTCCTGACACTTCTGCAGGCAAGCCACGAAATGAGGATACAACCTCCAATAATTATTACACCCAAGGATTGCTGCCACACAGAGAACAGAAGAAAAGTGATTGGTGGAATTTACCTCCCATGGACAGTTTATTAACTCACCTGAAACACAGTGGGTACACGCTTTCCTTCCCAAGGAAAAGCTCTTTCAACAGGCTAGCAATGATATATTGATAAAGACTGGGAAGTATTGCTCCTGCACAAGAGAGGGCAGGACAGAAGTGATTCTCCAGAATTTACCTACCTCAACATCCTAGAACATGCCCCTAAAACACTGCAGCAACATCCTTTCTTTCCCCTGCTAAAGCATTTTTTACACTCTCAACAGGCCAGCGCGCCAAAACGAGGATGCCAGGTCCAGTAATGAATTTGTCCAAAGATTCTTCTCACACAAAAGTGGCAGAACCGAAGAGGCTTGCTGGCCCTTACTGCCCCCTGGAAGGCTACATGTGAAACACTGAGGCTGTTTCCTTTTCTTCCTGTGAATCCACACACCAACATTTAAATAATGCCATCAAGAATGAGCATGCCTGAGCACAGTCCTAACACAAAAGTGGTGGGACAAAAATGTCTTGCTGATCTTTATTTCCCTGGGCAGGTAAAGATGTAATCTTTGCAATCTGTACATGAAGCACTGGGGCTACATGCTTTCATTCTGATGGAAGAGCTCTTGTGGACATACAAAAGTGCATGTGAGGAGGAAATTGCACACCACTATTAAGTGGGTGCACTCTACATGTTGCAAGGGAAAAGTGTGTGCCACTTCATGTTCAAATACACGTTGGAAAATAACAGTAATGTCAGTGAAATCTTTCTGTCCTGGAATATTTTGTTTGAGAGTACTGACAAGACTTTTTCCACGTTGGATCTGCGTATTTTGTGGTTTAAAAATACCACGATAGGTTTGCTTCTTTGGTGAGTGCACCCTGCCATCTAGCGGAGCTAGTGAAAGGCAGCTGTCCTGGTTTAGAGCACATTTTGGAGAAAACCTCCTAATTGGGGTCCCTGAAGACAGCAAATCCAAGTAGCCCTCTCCCCCAACTGGATTGGGAAAAGATTTCCTTGGAGAAAAGTGGGAAAAACCTGTTTACCAGGCAAAGCATTCACCAGCACAGAAATTTACCAGGCAAAGCATTCACCAGCACAGAAATTGGACGATATTAAACAATAAAAGCTCTTGCAGGTCTGAAGAGATGTCACAAACTCCCCCTCGTGGGCTGCAGCTCGGCTCACTCAGCCTGTGATCAGTCACACCAGGACAGCAGCATTGGGAAGGTAAAAGCCAACAAGTGCTTTCTCCTGGTACCCTGAGAGTGGGATCAGTAAATGGGGCAGGTCCTTTTTGGATCCTGCATCAGTGAGAGAGAAATGTGCAGGTATACAAACCTGAGAGAAAGTGAGCACTTTAGGGACTGGGAAATGACAAATGTCATTTTGTTCCAGGATCTTGGTTTTGGGAGCACTTGCTGGACTGTTGAAATTTTAAATATCATTTCTACAAGGTGGAATGTGCTGCTGAGAGGGAAAGCACAGAACACCAATGTGTGTGGTGCAGTTCCAGGGGAGTGAGGGAAAGGTGAAGCCAGCAACAGCTTTCTCCTCTTGCCCATTTTGTGTACAAGGTTTTTGTGGGATATTTTCAATCTTGTAGCGAGCGTCTGCAAAAGTGAAATAAGTTGCTATTACATACAGCTGGAGGGGAATTGATATTGTCCCTTGATTATTGTGCAAATTAAACATTTCAAATGGACAGTGAAGAGTTTATGCAAATTCCTTCTCAGTTCAGTAACTGCTGGCACCATTAATAAAGTCCTAGAACAAAAAAAGAGTTCTGGGCATCACTTTTCCCCTACACTCTTAAACTGCACAACACACACTGTTGCTATGCTTTTCACTTTCACCTGTATGCACTCTTATTTTTTCTTTCTCTCTGAGTCCAGGCCTATCATTTTAATCTGGCCACAAAGAGTGACAGTGACAAAACAGTTTTTAGGTTTAATATACACATCAGAGAATATCAACAACAGCACACCACCAGGTTTTGAGCTTCCCTGTCCTACCCTGTGTACTACCACATTCTTTTTAACACACTGTTTTAGAATAAATGGCTCTGGCAGCTTTCCTGTAAACTGCACACACATAAATACACACACTGGAGCTGTGGTTTTTGTTTCCAGCTCGATATACCTTTACATTTTTTCTCTTTTGCAGAGTCCACCTACAAAATCAAAAACGTCTGGCAAAAATATTAGTCACAAAAAGAGACCAGAAAAATTTTGCTGGCTCCTCTTTTAACTTGCATCCTCTGAATTTTAAGCCACACCATGGAGCTATGCAGTTTCCTATTGGACTGCATGTACTGTTGTGGAGCTCAACGTCGAAACTCAACAGGTCTAGTAAATTGTTACCATACTAAATGTCCTAGAACAAAAAGCCAGAGTTTTTCACTTTCTTCTTACAGTTTATAAACTGCTCCACACACTTCTGCATGTTTTCTTCCTCAGTCCTACGTAAAACTGTACACTTTCAGTCTTACATAAATAAAAACAAAAAAATTCAGCAGTGAGTCTCACAGACCAAGGCCCAAAAGAAAGAGTGAGTGCTGGATTGAACCTTTCTTTTTCAACCTATAAACTGCACTGCCAACAATAAGGCTATTCTCTTTCCTTCCCAGATCTCGTTCTTTCAGTCTTGAAAACCAAGAAAAACAGAATCCAAAACCTCACCCCTCCACTTTCTGCTCCCAAACAAAGGTGCTAGGAGAAAAAAATCTTGGCTTTTACCCTGCCTCTGTCGCTGTTTAACAGTTCCACTAGACGATAATGTTTATTTGCAAAAAAAGCAAATGGAAAATGGCTGACGAAGCAACTCAGGGTCCAGATCCAAATCTGAAAACATCCCTACTCAAACACAGCATGTCAGGACACAAAGATGCTTGGTTTCAATATGTGGATTCGACAAATGAAATTTATAGCTGAGTTCACCTATTGAACACAATCCAGGGTTTACTTCCACAAAAGAGTTGCCAGGTTAGAAAGCATTTAGCAGGCCTTTGCCTACCATTGACACCCAGGAGAGAACCAGAAACACTAGAGCTGGATACTTTCCCTCCTATGGAAAAGAACTTTCAAACACTTTCAAGAGCACACTATCAAAATTTGTATACTATATCCAGTAATTCATATGTCCAAGGATTGCTCCCACACAAAATTTTCAGGACAGAAAAAACTTGAAGGCCTTTGCCTTCGATGGGCAGCTGCAGTAGAGCAGTTGTTTCCCTTCCTAAGGAAAGGGACACCCAGTGTCGCCTTGTTCACAGGGGTTCCAGGATGAGGAAAGAGACGAGAAAGTTGACTCCATGTTTCAGAAGGCTTGATTTATTATTATATGATAGATAATATATTAAAACTATACTAAAAGAATAGAGGAAAGGATTTCACTACAAGGCTAAGCTAAGAATAGAAAAGGAATTGAAAACAAAAGTCTTCTCCCAGACCAAGACGGGGCGGACAGGTGAACTGGGATTGGCTCTTAATTGGAAACAGCCTGAGGAGGCCAATCAGAGATTTCCCCTGTTGCATTCCACAGCAGCAGATAAGAATTGTTTACAGTTTGTTCCTGAGGCCTCTCAGTTTCTCAGGAGGGGAGAAATCCTAAGGAAAGGATTTTTCATAAAACATGTCGGTGACAACCCAGTTTCAATACTTGGTGTACAGCTAACATTGAATAATTCTACTGAATTGCTCCCACATAAAAAGTCCCTGGACATAATCCACAATCCATAATCCATAATCCATAATCCATAATCCATAATCCATAATCCATAATCCATAATCCATAATCCATTATCTTGGTGGCCTTTACCTCCCATGAGAGTATTTTATCATCTCTACCTGTGTTGAGGAAAACACGGAGAGGCACAGCAGGAGCTGTGTACTATCCTACATTTGGATAGCAAAGGGCATGAAAACCAGTGGTGCCACCTAGGTGGATGGACATTGAAGGTCTCAGAGGAAAGCTGAGGAAAAACCATGCACAAAACACAGTAGCTCTGTAGGGTAGTGCTGAAAAGCAGCAAAGCTGAACCCCACAGATGGGCTTCAGTGCTGTCCAGATCATATAAGGCAAAGAATGAAACATTAGTGAGTGGTGCCATCCCTTTTGGACCCTGACTGTGCAAAACTGAAAGCTTAGGGCAGTGCCTAGAGCTGAGAAGGAAAGTGCCCATAGCAGGTGTGTGCTCATAGTTTTATGAGTGCAATTGAAATTGTAGGCAGTAAGACATTCCTTAGCTGGCATTTTTGTGAACTCCGTTTTTGCCTGAAGTTTTCATGTTTGCTAGTGGGCTCTGAGAGATTGAAAAGATTGAAAAAGAGTTGTCTCTCCAAAAAAAAAAAAAAAAAAGGAAAAGTCTTACAGCAGTGAAATTGCTAATTCTGGTGCTGTGTTGAGTGCTTTGGACATAGAATGACTCGTCCAGCATGTGCTTCACTCCTGCCACATTTCCCTGAGTGAAAGTTCCAAGGAGAGCTTGGACTCTGCAGAGCAGAAATCACACAAGTGTACCTGGAGCAGAGGAAAAACTGTGCACAAACCACAGTAGTTCTGTAGAGCAGACATGCTGAAAAGCAGCAAAGCTGAATTCCATGGCTGGGTTTCAGTGTTGTTCAGATCACAAATGGAGAAGAATGAAGGTTCTGTGTGTGAGCCTTCCCCTGTGCCGTTCTGTTTGGATCCTGACTGCGTGAAACTGAAAGCTTAGGATGGTACCCAGAGCTGAGAAGGAAAGTGCCCATAGCAGGTGTGTGCTGGTAGTTTAATGGATGCAGTTGAAACTGCAGGCAGCGAGCATCTTTCTCAGCTGGCACTTTTGTGAGCTCTGTTTTTGCCCAATGTCTTCAAGTCTGTTAGCAGACTCAGGGCAAAAATCTTTGTTAAAACAGAGGAGTTAATTTTTTCCTTTGTGTGTGGTGTAAAGAAGAGTATGCAGTTAGAAGGGGAAGATCAGAGAAATCTTTGTGTGCTGCACAGTGAATTTGAGAGCTGAGACTTTTGCAACAGGGCGCTGCCCTTGGAGTGTTTCTGAGCTGGGCTGGCTGTGTTCCCCTCATTGGAGAGCAGACAGTGCCATCGTGTGTTTCTTATTGACAAGTGCTGACAGTGCCCAGGAAAAAGGCAAGCACTTTCCTGGCCCTGACCCATCAGTGTTGGGGCTGGGCAGGGAAGAGCTCCACCACGGATCCTGGCTCTTGGAGGCTGACAGAATGGGCATGTAGCAGAGAAGGAAGGGGAATTGTTCCACTGCTGGCTGAGCAGTTTATAAGTTGCAAAAAAAGGCAGTTGCAGACAAAAAGACAAAACAATTCCTTCTTTAGCTGAGGACCAAGGAGGAATGATCCAAATCTCAGGCCCAAGAGCACAAACACCGTGGGCTGAAGTGAGAAAAACAAGAAGGATGGGATTTCATAAGCTAAAGTTATAATTGGACAATTAACTCAAAAATAAAATGGACCAGGACTGATGAAATTGAGAGACCCTGTGACCGGTTGTCCATTTTGTGACCATTTTGGTTCATCCTGGGTGTAGCCCTGGCTGGGCTCTTGTGCTGCCCGAGGTGGATCCATGGAGGCCTTGGGCCTGTGGCTCCTGGAATTCCGCATTGTGCAGGATCCCAACCAGACCTCAGCAGCCACCACTGCCAACTTGGGCTGCTTTGACAGTGCCAAGTGCCTCCTGAAAAGTGACCTCAGAAACCTGGGCTGCTGAGTTTGGTTTGCCAGGGAAAAGGGGTAGAATTTTTTTTCAGGGGCCAGCCTGTTGCCTGGAGATGCTGGCTGGCTCCTGAAATTCCTCATTTCACAGGGCGCCTCCCAGACCCAAGCTGGCAGCAGTGCCAACTCAGGCTGCTTTGACAGTGCCAAGTGCCTCCTGCAAAGTGACCTCAGAAACCTGGGCTGCTGAGTTTTGTTTCTTAAGGAAAAGGGGTGGAATTTTTTTTCAGGGGCCTGTTGCCTGGAGCGGCCAGCTGCCTGCTGGAATTCCGAATTGTGCAGGATGCCACCCAGACCCAAGCTGGCACCAGTGCCAACTCGGGCTGGTTTGACAGTGCCAAGTGCCTCCTGCAGAGTGATCTCAGAAACCTGGGATGGTGACTTTTGTTTCCCAGGGAAAAGGCCTGGAGTTTTGATTCAGGGGCCTGTGGCCCGGAGTGGCCGGCTGGCTCCTGAAATTCCACATTGCATAGGATGCCTCCCAGATCCAAGCTGGCACCAGTGCCAACTTGGGATTGTCTGATAGTGCCAAGTGGCTCCTGAAATCTGCCATCAGGAACCTGGACAGGTGAGTTTTGTTTCCCAGGAGAAAGGGCCAGTGTTGGTGTCCAGGGCCCTGTGTCTCAGGAATGGCAGGCTGGCGTCTGAAATTCCTCCTTGGACAGGATGCCTCCCAGACCCAAGCTGGCACCAGTGCCAACTTGAGATTGTCTGATAGTGCCAAGTAGCTCCTGCAATCTGCCATCAGGAACCTGGGAAGGTGAGTTTTGTTTCCCAGGGAAAAGCGCTAGCTTTAATTTTCAGTTTAATAAATCCCTACTTTATTCTTTAACTCTGTCCATTCTCTAGGTGAACCTTCACAAGGCATCAATTTTTGGTGACCCAGATGGGGCAGAAGACATCTGGAAGACCCCTGGACCAGAGCCAGAGGAGCACTCAGCTCTTGGCCCCCCACTCGTGCGGGCACTCCTGCGTGGCAGGCGAGAATTCTCCCACTGAACCCCCAGTGCATCAAAAAAGACACCACTGGTAAATCTCCTTCCTGTGGCTTCTGCCTGTGGAGTGGGTCTAGGAGTGACAGAAGGAAGAATCCTCCATATTTGCAGGATGTAAAGGTCTTGGCATGAGGGTGCTTCTGGTACTCATCAGGGAAACATGAAATAGCACATGGTTCAGCACTTGGAGTAGGGAATGCAGGGTGCTGGCCCATGAGGCTGGGATTTAGATGACCTTCTGCCATGTGGGAAATAAAATTCTCAGGAGACACTTGATGCTCTTAAAATATACTTGGAACAATGTTTGTGCCAACTGAAAGTTGTCACCGACATGTTTTATGAAAAATCCTTTCCTTAGGATTTTTCCTCCTCCTGAGAAGCTGAGAGGCCTCAGGAACAAACTGTAAACAATTCTTATCTGCTGCTGTGGAATGCAACAGGGGGAATCTGTGATTGGCCTCACCTGTTTTTTTCCAATTAAGGGCCAATCACAGTTCACCTGCCCAGATGGTCTCGGGCAGAGACAAGCCTTTGTTATTGCTTCCTTTTCTATTCTTAGCTTAGCCTTCTGATGAAATCCTTTCCTCTATTCTTTTAGTATAGTTTTAATATATTATCTATCATAAAATAATAAATCAAGCCTTCTGATACATGGAGTCAACTTTCTCATCTCTTCCCTCATCCTGGGACCCTTGTGGACAATACCACAGAAAGTCATCTCTGAGTTCGAGTTCCCACAGGGCAAAATTGTTTATCCTAACAGAAATCATTTCACTAATTGATTTCACAGCTCCTTTCACTGTTTCTTTCCTTGAGTTTCAATTTTTTGTCTTTGCCTCTCCTGAACTGTCATGGGTTTCCCTGCCTATGAAATTCCAATATTAAATGTTTTAATGAAATGGGGAGAATTTAAGGGTTTGTTAAGCATAAAGTGTAATATCATCTTTAATAGATGTTACACCATCATTGCTCAGGATGCCTCCCAGATCCAAGCTGGCACCAGTGCCAACTCAGGATTGTCTGACAGGACAATCTCAGAAATTACACATTTAGTTACTTTTAACTGTAATTAATAACACTTGTGCTTTTCACAATAATTTATTTAGATTTCTAAGGTGGCAAATTCTAACCAGTAGTCATTTTTATTATTTTTGACTCCTGAGGAAGGGACTTGGCTGTATAAAACCTTCCATTAGCTGTTATAGAAACAAATAACATCGTGCTTTACAATATGCCATTTAGTTCTTGTATTTCATATTTAAGATTTCTTCCATCTTATTCACTGTGTTTCCATTGCAATGCTTAAAGACAGCTCTTCCATTTCTAGCCTAGATTCTTAATTAGGCCCGAGATTATATTAGTTATATTTAGGCCATATTATATTTATTCTTAATTATATTTGAGCCAGAGATAAGCCCGTGCTAACAAAATGTTTGTGTGTATCTTGGAAACATAATTAAAATGATGTTAACTGAGTTCATGTATTACATGTCAGACAAGCAAAACCAGCAACCCTCTTCCCCAGAGCAAGTAATAACCCTTATCTGATTCATTCTCCAAAGAACTGCTGGATCCAAGAGCTGTTTGATAACCAGTGAGAGGGATTGTGCTGACAAAAGTAAGATACAAGTTTCCAATCCAATAAAAAAATATTTAATGTGCATATCTAAAATCAATGGGATAATTCCTCTGTTGTAAACAGGTGTTTGCTGGACTGAGGCTCAAAAGCTCAATGGATGCAGAGTGAAAGGTGTGGATTTTGCTACGGCTTGTGTGAATTGCACAGGGGAAAAGGATTAATATTTAATTCTTAATGGCCATATTAACTCTGCCTTCAAGTGCAGAAATACATATTTTGATTGTTCTTGATGGTAGCACAGGTATATATTGCTAATAATCTGTAAAATCACAGAAATTCCATCAATTAAGCAATTTTTTCCTGTTTTGTTGGAAAAAAATACTTCAGTGTCTGTGGAGACTGTGGGGACTCTCACTGTGGTTCAGTGTGTAGTTCTGACACATGTACCCACAGTGACTCCCACTGTGGTTACAAATGTCACTTGCAGAGAGTTTCTTCTCCCAGCAGCTACAGAAAAGGGTAAGACTTTCTGGATGGTTCTTGCTAAATGCTGCTTTTCCATTTCAGTTGGAATAAGGCTGATGGATGGCCAGGATAAAGTGGAGAGAGTGCTCCAATGCACTCATCAAGTTTCCTGTCCATCAAAGCAGAGAAAAAAGAATCAATTGAATGCTATCTTAACATCACCAAGTGGGAAGCAGCACATGAGAGGAAAGAGGTGGACCATAATCATATAGCCTACTCTTGGTTTTGGATATTAAATGATGGGGAGATGGCAGAGGGAGAAGAATGTAAGGCAGAGGAGTTTTATGTTAATTTTGCCAACATCGAGCAGGTATGAAGCTCTGGCAGTATGAAATCCTTGCACTATAATGATGTTAGAACTCGTGCTAACTAAGACAACAGAAACAGATGACAACATTCCTCTGTGTTTGACAAGATGTTTTTGTATTTCCTGCTCCCTCTGAAGGGCTTTTCAAGGAAAAGAAATAATTTAACACAAAGGAATACTGAGACAATAGAATAACTAGAGGAAGAAGGATGGATTCAGTAATGTTTTGATTTAAATCAGAAAATGAATTCCCAATGTATTTTCCAGTACACAATTTTAAACCCAGCTATTATTTTTCTGGCAGAATAGCAGTGGCTTGAAAAAATGTTGATTTTACAGATGTGTATTTTGTGTCAATCCCTCAGTGTTTGAAGGGAGGCTGGACAGGTGAGCTGATTTCTGGGGGCTCTGTGGTGATGCAGAACTCATTCCATGACCATGAGCTGTCCAGTGCTGCCCTGTGTGAGGGCTGCCTGGCTGCCCAGTGGCACAGCAAGAACACTTAGCAAGGGCTAAGGCTAAACTAAGTAGAGATACAGTAGCAGCACAAAAAATAACCTGTTTCTTCAGGCACAGACACCTTCAGTGGGTATGATGAATTTTGTTTATTCTGGTGCCATTAGATTTTTTTTTTTTTTTTTTTTTTTTTTTTTTTTGTGGCTAAGACCACAATATATTTAGGGCAACTGGAGTTACTAGAAAAGCCATTACACAAATGCATGACTGCTACCACTGAAATCAATACACTGAGTCATAATCTTACTATAGCTCTATAGATATTTGTGTTTCTTTTTGGTAGATTCTGAGAGTTCAACTTAAGCAGCAGCTATAAATCTATGGGAAAAAAAAAAAAGATCCTAAGCCTCTTAATCATATAGGATGTATAGGAAACTCTTTGACAAAGAAACTCAATATTTATGCAGGTTTTTTTTCATTGTTTTATTCCATGTAATTAAAGAAATTCACATGGTTTGTACTGAATATTTTTAAAAGGTGAAAGTACAATTCTTTCAGTACTGACTAAAATTTCCAAAAGTTCCTAATGTCCTAATAAAAAATAGGTTGAAACAGATTGCTCTTTTCTCTGCTGTGTTAAACCTTTGAAATGGAATATACATGGCTATGGTTTTTTGCATTAAAGTGGAGATATATGTGTAGATGTATATATGCTCAATCAGCTGGAACAGCTTGCAAAGAAAATTGTGCCTGTTCTTGTTTAAATATAAAAATTGAATTATGTTTCCTTTTGATTTGAAGGAATTAGTGCTGCTCCAGTTGTCATAGAAACTGCAGATTAGAACAGTGTGTAGAAGATAACTATCAGTAGAAATTCTGAATATTGAATAGAGTTTTCTTAAGTTTCTACCTGAATCTGTCAAGTACAGCAGCTGCAGCACAATTTGATTGTTCTTAAGGCTTAAAGGCAGCAATGGTTAGGACTTAAGTAAAAGGCTACTCTGCATTTGCTGTCTACCCTCTATCAAACAAATACTGAAATATGTTTTCTGCCATTGAAAAAAAGTCCCTCTGATTTGTAACAGAGCACAGTTTGTGCCTTCCAAACCACAGAAAGATAGAAGTTGAAGATATTCTTCTACAGTTAGATGGAAACGTTTGTTATGAGCATGTGACCTTATCTTTATATCTGAAATACAGAAATTGGGGTTTAAAATTCTGTGCTGAGTATCTACATAGACTCCAAAAATGTACTAGCTGTCTGTAAAATATGTAAAAAAGAATATTATCAGATCTGTAGCTCTAAATAATACAATTACAGACACTGATGAAGTAATTGGGTATGAAATTAGCAATCATATAATTGTGTGGAATTGTCTGATCTAATTTGCATGCTTGTCTGTTAAGAATTATGCATGTAAATAAAGCTTAGTAAATAATTCACACTTTATCCTATAGCTAATTATTGTAACCTCATTTTTCTTGGTCTGCACTTGACAGAAGTGCAGTATTTCCATGAAACTAGCAATTTTTCCATAGTAATTACCTATATCAAGGAATAAGGTCTGGTTTTCAAACTTTTCAATGTACAGCAACTACCATTCAATACCTGAAAAGTGTTTCAGGTTTGTTTGACCAATTAGAATTAACTTTTTTTTCTCTTTTTCTCACCTGATTAAAATAATCCTTGGGTGTAGTGTTTTGGTATGAGAACATGCTTTAAAAACAGGCTTTCTGCATGTTTTTAATATGCTCTCCTTGCCTCTAAATCACAACCTTTGTTGTCCTGAAGTCAAAATAATTGATAGTGGGGAGTGGAAGTAAAGATCAGCAGCTTGGTTGTTTGCCATAGGAAGTAAATGAAAAGTAGTAGGGTGAAAATTAGTACTGGGAAAATGTTTTCATGGGCTTAACACCAGAATTTGGTAAATAATTAGATACCAGTGGGGCTCATGGTATTTTAAGATATCTACTGCTGTAGATTGGGCAGTTACTGGCACCCAGTGATATTGCAGAAACCACAGTGAATCTGTTAATAAGGTGTAGGTTTGGCTACTGGGGTTGGCCAACAAAAGAGAAACCTGAATGAGGCAGAGCACTAGCAAAGTGAAGGGAAGTGTGTGCAAGGCTTCTCCATGTGTATGGGTGCTATTCCCATCAGAATCTTGGGCCAGAACTACAGGAATGCTAAATATTTTATAAAGGATCACATATCTTGAAATGTGGAAACCAGACAGCCTTTTGAGAGCCTCAGTGCACTGTGGGGCCCTTAAAGTCTTGAAAGCAGAAATTTGGATTGCTCTCTGGAATGCTGTCCACATTTAATAACAAGGAAATGTCAAAATATAATTTGGTGGCAGGGAAAGTGAGTATCACAATGTTAATTTGATAGTCTGTGAAAGGAACACTGTACAATCTTTCCATTTTGGACTTCTGTATTTATTGATTTATATGCCAGGAAGGATGTGTAGCCCCACAAGCTGTAGGATTTTTAACAGACAGCAGATACAGTTGCAATGATTTTCCTAATTCACCATGAAAAATGTTTAATTCTTATGGTATTTCTCTGCTGGGAGAGGTATTTCAAGGGGAATCAGCATTCAAACAAAATCAACATTTTCTTGACTAAATGCATGGTAGCTTTAAAGTGGAATAAGGATTAAAAAAACCCAAAAACTAAAAAAGGGCAAGTTTTGAAATAAGTTTCTAATCTCAAAGAAGAGAGGAAGGAATTATCCCAGTGAAATCTTGAATTTTGCTGCTGCAGTTCAAAGAGTGAAGAGACCAAAGAGCTCTTTACTGTGTATCAAAGGATTGACAGCTTGGAGTTCAGACAGAGCTCCACGTTCTGATCTAAGATTAATAAATATGCAAATGCTCAATCTTGAAAAAAAAATTATAGAATCCAATCTTCAGCTTATGAGATTGAATGTTTGTTTGAAATGGCTGGTGTATTTCAGTTTAATGAGGTGTCACATGGTAAAATTTGTCCAACTCAGACCACGTCAGGCTGCTTCAACCAGAAGATATTTCAGCAAACTCCACAAATACCTGCACTTCTTGAGACAAGGAACCATTTGGAATATCAGATGGAAAAACTGGAGGTTATAAAGATTGAAAGTGCCACTTATAGTTATTTATAGCACATGATATTTTGGAAACAGTGGGTGCCCCCAGCTGCGGCCTCACTCATTTCTCTTCACAAGTACTGCAGGTCACCCCTTCATGTTCTTCACAAGAAAAGAATGGGACATGGCATTTGCTAAATGCTCTAGAACTGCAAATGGCTTTTCAATTGCTACACCGAGTCCCACCAATCCCCTGTGATGTCAAATATTTGTTTATTTTGACCTCATTTTTTGCGAGTGGGTTCAGCCACTCTTCAAGGGAGAATGACCTGGCCAAAATCACAGTGAGAGTTAGCAGCTGGTCTGCAGGGCAAACAACTGAGGTATCAGAAGAAGAAATTGATAAAAAATGGATTTATTCATAGCAAGGAAGAAAGCAAGGCTGTTAGCATGGAAACCAATAAAACAGACACAGAAGGGATATTTGCAATTAGAGAGCAGGTGCCTCAGTGAGCAGCACACGTGGCTTTAGAATTTGTTGTAAACTCTTCCCAATTAATTCTTGACGTTAATTGCTTTGTGCCAATAAAGTACAAGAAGCCATTGCTTTGTCCAATTAATATAATGAAGTGTTTTGATGCAACTAATGATTTAAGATCATGATTTGTTAGGGGTATAAAACTTCAGAACAACTTGTAATAAAAGAGAAGCCATGGCTGTGGCTGCACAGGTGTGTCTGTTTGTCCTGTGTCCATCTCTACAGCAACAAGCAGAGTGCCAATTTTCAACTCACCATTGCTAGGGTGATGCTCAGAGCTATAGAAAATGGAGATGTCTTTTATT